>NC_086444.1:1091942403-1092542403 GCF_028390025.1 Pseudophryne corroboree | reverse complement strand
GAAAACTAAAACACATTGCCCCCACAGGAAAAACCTTAAACGCATAGCCCTCACAGGAAAAACCTCAAACACATTGCCCCCACACAGGAAAAACATCAGTCACATTGCCCCCACAGGAAGAAAAAAACCTCAAACACATTGCCCCCACAGGAAAAACCTAAAAAACACATTTTCCCCCACAGGATAAAAATTGTCCCCCCATAAAAAATGAAACCTATATTAATTTGCCTCAGCCCCCCTCCCCCTCCCTTACCCATATAACACAACCCCCCCCCCCCCCCCCACACACACACACACACACACACACACACACACACACAAACACACACTACCTCCAGGGATGGCTCCTGCACTTGCAGAAAGTGTGCTGTGATCAGTTCAGAGATGTGCTTGGTGCTCTGAGGAGCCTATGTGCGGGTGTGCTGAGTACAGAGCAGGCAGCTCCCCATGACACTCAGCAATCTCTGTAGCAAGCAGGCAAGACAGGCAGTCGAACAGAGGCAGCAGCGTCAGGCACCTCACACCACCCTGGTGACATCATGACATCACCAGCATGCTACACTACTGTGAGCTCAGATTCTGAGGCCTCAAATGCCGTATCAGGTTTGGTTTAGTTAAGTTGGTTGCAATCTACTGGCACTGCAGATGCCCTGCGAGCTATCGGTAGGATGCAATCTGCAATCATCCTTTTGGCCAGGTCTGCTCTGCAGTATACTAGATAAGTTATAGCTAGACTCTGATTAGTGTTCTTTACCAATGGACAACATAGCACAGTAGAATAGGGTGTTGCAGTAATGGTTCCTGCAGCAAAGGGGGGCATCCCTTTTCTATTGAGTTGTACATGGGCACCATAAAAAAAATACTATGAGACCACCAATGTCTAAATACGTCATCGCTCTTTATCCTAACCATAGAGTCAGTGTCAGACTGGGGTTTGAAAGACCTACTAGGAGAATTCAGTGATAGGGGCCCATATATATATATATATATAGTAATGTACCAGATTAATAACAGCAATTCGCTGCATAAAATACACCACAGTTCTGTCACTGTGCAGTATTATGTAACATATGTACCCTCAAGCAGTGGGGCAAACCGGGGGGTTTCCCTGTACCACTTTGGGCCAGTCCAGCCCTGCATAGAGTTTCATTAGCATGCTGTGCAGTAGGTATTATGTGTAAAACTTGTGAGGGGACCTCTTATATATTTTCTCCCAATTTTGCAGTCAAACAGCTTCCCTCTTTATATTCATTCACACCGCCCCAAATTTGTGCATATCAACATTACCCAAGGGATTGATGACCATGATTAAAACGTTCTACACGTAGACAGATAAAACAATGCAAATCTCTGTGATATACAAAACTCTTTTATTGCAAGAATTATCCTTTGAAACTATTGACAAGTGTAAGTTATGAAGCTACAGACTGATCTGTTAAAAAGAAAAGACGTAAAAAAAACCGGAGCTAATTATGCCATTATTTAACTGTTTATTACATATATTAAATAAAACAAAGAATTGGCATGTCTAGCAAATGGACAGTATTTACAACACTTTTCATGCTCAGCCTAATATTACTTGTAAATACAGTATAACAAATCTTTTGAAATCTATGCTAGTACACACAGACATTTAATTTCAGAATAGCTTAATAAGACTCAAATATTGGGGAGTATGTAATAAGGTGTGAGAATCAGAAAGTGAGAGATTTTTTGAGAATTCTCCTGTTTTTTTAAGTTGGCAATCATTTACATGACAAAACCAGGTTGATTTTACTATGTAAATGATTGCCACTTTAAAAAAAAAAAAACAGGAAAACTCATGAAAACTCTCACTTTCTGATTCTCACACCTTATTATATTCCCCCATTGTTTTGAGTAGGATAGCGCTGTAATTGAGGTGCAAGAGAAGAGGAGTGTGAGAACAGGAGGGAAGAGGGCCCTGCTCCAAGGAGCTTACAATCTAGGGGAAGAGGGAGACAGACAGGTGACATGAGGTACAAGCAAGCGGAAGGTAGCCTGGTGTCAGGAAGTAAGTGAGGCAGAGATGTCCAAGGTATGAGGATGGGAGAGCGGCACCACGACTGGGTTATGCGGAACGGTAGGCTTTGATGAACCGGTGAGTTCTTAGTGCCCGTTTGAAGCTCTGCAAGGTTGGGGAGAGTCTAAAAGAGCAAGGGAGTTTGTTTCCGTAAAGAGGGGCAGCGTAGGCAAAATCTTGGATTCGCGCATGGGATGTAGTGACCAGGGTAGACGAGAGGCGACGGTCATTGGCCGACTGGAATGGAGATGTATAATGCAGTGGAATTGAAGAGGGCCTTGTATGTGAGGGTGAGAAGTTTGAATAGGATTCTGTGGGGGAATGGTGGCCAGTGTAGGTTTTGTCGAAGGGGGGTGGCAGATGTGGAGCCGCGGAAGAGGAAGATAAGTCTAGCTCCGGAGTTGAGAACAGATTCGAGTGGAGTGAGATGGGAGAGTGGGAGGCCAGTGAGGAGAATGTTGTAACTAAAAAAAAGATTTTTACTCTAACAGCAGAAGCAGAGGCTATAGGTCAGTGCACTGCACATCAGCAAAGATATGAATTGAAGACCCTGTGTCTGATCATGTGCTGCTGTCTCACTCTCTCTCATGTCAGTATCAGGGATTCCCACAAGTGGGGATAATGAGAGTTGTCAGCAGTGACTCCCGAGCAGCTACAGCAAATCACTGTTTTTGTAAAGAAACTTAGTGTCACCCTATGCAGAATCTGAAAAATCCGGGAGATTTGGGTAGGCAACTATGCTGTAGTGGGAGACTGCATTGTGAGCTCACCTGGAGAAGGGAGTGATACCTGACTGTACTATTCAATCGTGCAATAAGTTGCTGATATAGAAACACTGTAGAATAATAAATAGAAAAATAAAACAATATTTGGTCTTTTATATCTGTGTTCAGAAATATGATCAGACAGCTTGATAATTGTTCTACAACTAAAGTCGATTGTTGAGCAGAATTATACTTTAACAATGGAGAACAATGAACACTACATTTACTTTTCAGTCATTGTTCTGTATATTCGATTACAAATTGACACAGTATCATAGGCATGTGCAGGAGCCAGTCCCCATCCCCACCAGGTCATGTACTACTTATTGGCCCCCCACTTCTGGATATAGACTACTAACTTGGGTAGCCCAGGTTAGTAGTTTATGTCCCATGGGGCAGAACCGGTTTCCCACAAGGTCCCAAGAAATCCAGCCCGTGCATGATCTATCACAAGGCTGGATTCTAATTAAATGTTCTACAGAGGCTCAGAATCGGGGCTCAGACCAGTATTAATATCACTAATACTGGCACTGAACTATGTTACTGTGCCTCTGCAACATGTTCCCAGAGGACCACTGTGTGACCATTACGTGATGTCATGAAGTCACGTGGACCTTCTCCGCATTCCCAGAGTCCCTCTGTCTACAGTGCACTGGAGAGCCAGACCCAGCACAGCAGCAGCTACCACTGCCAGCATGAAGTAACAGTGAGTAGCTGAGGAACGGAGTGAGGCAGAATCAGACTGACTAAGAATCACAGTGCAGGCAGATACTGTAAACAAATTATATATATATATATATATATATATATATATATATATAATGACTTACTACGTAATGATGATTGAATTATGTAGGTTTTATTTTTTATGGTAGGTGGGGAGTGGACAGGACTGCCTTATATTACAAGTATATTGTTATATATACATCATGATTTATTTACCAATTCTTAGTGCATCAATACAGGATGATGGATCATTTACCAATTATTTTTTATGTTATTGTGCCCAGGTACTTGTAATATATTTTTAAAATGTAAGGCAGTCATGTCACTCCCCGACTATCACAAAAAATAAATGCCACATAATTCAATCATCATTATGTAGTAAGTCATAATATATAGGCCCAGATTTATCAAGCCTTGGAGAGTGATAAATAGCACTAGATAGATGATAAACTAGATAGTGATAAATAGCACTAGATAGCACATCTATCCAATCGGACCATTTGGATTCCATAATCAAGCAATTCAAAGGTCCCACTTTCCAATTCAAGTTGGTAACTATTTCCATCTCGCATTTAATTGTTACTGGACTGTGGCTGTAACAACCAGATGAACTTGATGCTAAAGATTCAGCTCATATAATATAAATTTATATTTTGTCTATGAAAACAAATGCAGTACTATGACAGGCCCATTTTTTTATTTGAGTTTTGTTTTTATAATGTTGCAACATTTGGAATCCTTGTAATATACTGTTGGAGATAGACTCCTGTAGCAACCTCCTTCGGTTGTCTGTTCAATACCTTTAGCAATCGATTGGGAGACTCAGAAAGTAAACACAACACAACGTTATGTTCATCAAAATGAGGCTTCGTTACTTTATTTGTCTAGGGTTTATATAGGCAAAAAACTGGTTACACAAGCACTTCTACATCACAGACAAAACATAAGACTCATTTCTGAGAGACAGGGAACCCTGATTTCGGGTAGCTGCTATTGTGGTCCCCCCCTACACACACACACACACACACACACACACACACACACACACACACACACACACACACACACACTTCCTGTCCTTGGGAATGAGTCTGTACTCCTCCAGTAAACTGTCTCACAATATGTTCCAGTAATCTTGTGTTTAACAGATAATTCTTTCTAACTTATGAAATATCAGCATTACTTATAACTTCTTAGCAAAAGCATTTCTTCATATACTCAAAAATGGCTACTGTTCTACAAAATGGCTGCTTGGCATAATGCTGTCTCTTTCAGTCCCTCCTTTTTATAATAATCTGACATACAGTTGAGCTATTAAGGCATCACAAATCCTCTGCCTAACTGGTCTAAGCAAACAGTCTAGCTATGATGGTGCTAAAGGTTATATCCCCGCGAGATGGTGCTTTCACTCTATCTGACGGCGGGTTGATGACCATTTGCTCATATCCATCAAGGTAGACTGCTCTTTCTTACCAAGCTCTTCTGTAACTTCTTAAATTTGGAGGTTTCAAATCTTGAGCTTATAGACTTTTTGCAAGCTGAAAGGCAACAACATAGTATCTTAAACACAGATATATACTGATTGCTAAGCCCACAATTTTTAGCAAGAACATTCAAATTCCAACAATCCAGCCCTTGATTCCACTGAACCAATTTGCTGGGTTTAACCAAGAAAACTATCCTCCCTCACCCCCAGTCCCCTCCAGGGAGTCAGGGGTATTATGTTTGTTGGCATATGCCTGCTTCTCATCTTCTATTTCTTGGACGTGTCATTGGACTACTTCCTGTGTGTAATCTGTTTCATTAGTGATAAACGTACAACACATTCTACCCGTCTGGGTATATAAGGTCATGCAATATCCTCCTGTTTGTGCTGTTAAATAGTCCAATACTAGTCTATGTTGTAACTGCTTCTTTTTAACTTCTTGGAGTTCTCTTCCTACATATCTAAAAGTGTCATCATAAATTTCAGTAATATTGTCTAATAGCTCTGCAAGAGACTCTACCCTATAATATGTGTTTGCTCCGAAGAAATCCAAGAAACCCATACGCTGGTGCCATGGTACATAAATTCACTTTTTTTGCTCCTCTACCAGCTGTGTTTACTTCTCGTCTATGATGTACGATTAGACTGTGTTCTTTAACATGGCCTTCCTGGCCCCTTATTAGATCTTTTAGTTCCTCATCAGTGACGTGCGGTGAGGTCACTGGTTGGGGAGGCACTGGCAGCTAACAAGCCCCCCCCCCCCCCCGAAAAAAAAAGTGTGGTCCCCCAACACATCAGTAAAACCAGCACTAGGCAGAACCAGCCAGGGGGAGTAATGCCATAGCAGGGGAGACACTCAGTGTGGTGTCCCCCTGCCATAACATTAATCTGCCCCCCCAGCCAGTCAGCCCATGGTTGGAATTCCTCGGAAAGTGGGAACCCCAAAAAATAAAAATGGGGCCCCCCCTCCAGAGCAATAACCAGCACTGGGCTGATAGCCCAGTGCTATGCCCCGCACCCCTGGTGGCGGTGGGTGCGGGGTTCATTGTGTGTTAATATTGTTCTTTACAGGTGGCCTACAGGTCCCAGCAAGCCTGCCTCAGCATGATGGCACTTGGAGAACCACAAGTGCCAGCATGCCCGGACATAAAGGGCCTGCTGGCACCTGTAGTCCACCTGCAAAGAATAGTAATATTGTTCTTTACAGGTAGCCTACAGGTCCCAGCAAGCCTGCCCCAGCATGCTGGCACTTGGAGAACCACAAGTGCCAGCATGCCCAGACATAAAGGGCCCGCTGGCACCTGTAGTCCACCTGTAAAGAAAATATTAAAATAAAACACCACACGTCTTGAAAATAAGCTTTATTAAACTGGGTCTTCACCTGGGGGCGGCGGCCTTTAAGCTCTTTTGCGTGGCCGCCGCCTTCCCAGGGCTTCCGGCGTCTTCACCTGGGGGGCGCCACCCCCCCAGGGCTTCCAGCGTCTTCACCTTGTGGGCGGCGGCTGCTAAGCTCTTTTGCATAGCCGCCGCCCAGCCAGGACTTCCGGCGTCTTCTCTCTTCAGGAGCTCTTCACTGCTCCTCCTCCGCCGTCGGACTGACTCTCCTCCGCCTCGCGCTGACTTATATAAGTCAGCCAGAGGGGGCGGGGCGATGACGCGGCGAGCCGTGATTGGCTCGCGGCAGCCATCTTGAATTTCAAAAATTACGCTGAGGCGCCATTTTTGAAACTGGAACCGCTCCGCTGCCAAGGATAAAGGTAAATTTCCGCCGCCGCACCGCCGCCTCCCGCACCACCGCCGCATCCCGCCGCCCGCACCATCGCCGCATCTAGCCGCCCGCACCTCCTCCGCCAGCGTCGCCGACACAGTGATTGACAGCGGATCCAGTGACTGATCCGCTGGCCAATCACTGTGGCCTCACTGACAGGGACGTGCTTTCATAGGTTGAAAGCACGTCCCTGTAGGAAAGCGGCACCACTAATGGTGCCGCTTTCCCATATATTTTCAATGGGCTTTTACAGCCCATGGCTAGTCCCCGCCCGTGCCCGCCCCCCCGCTCCCCATACTTTCCCCAGTGACAACGGGAGGCACCACGATCGGTGCCTCCCAAACACATACAGAGGGGAGCAATGCAAAGAATAATATTAAGAAGATACATATGACACAGAATATGTGTCATATGCATCTTCTTTGTATTATCATAATCATTAATGACAGGGGAGGCACTGCCTCCCCTGTCTTCCCTGACTGCACGTCCCTGTTCCTCATGATTAGCTACTCTAGCCGTGGGCACTATTCGTCCTATGGTACAATTTCCATAACCACCATAGTGAAGCCGTTGTATATGCATTTTTCCCACATAAAAAAGATAGGTGTTCAGGTAGTAAAGGGGGAGTTCCAGTCCAGATTTTTCTTAAGTTTTGCAAACCTTCCCCTATCATGATTTGATTAACTATGAAAGCTGTAGCATTACTTCCGGTTATGTTCATCCAATTAGGAAAGCCAGGACCTGGCCATACAACTATGTTTGCTATTTTTTTAGTGGGTGGTCTTCAGTATGCTGGCGGTCGGGCTCCCGGCGACCAGCATACCGGTGCCAGGAGCCCGACAGCCGGCATACCGACACTTATTCTCCCTCGTGGGGGTCCACGACCCCCCTGGAAGGAGAATAAAATAGTGTGGCGCGCATAGCGCGCCACCGTGCCCGTAGCGTGGCGAGCGCAGCGAGCTCGCAAGGGGCTCATTTGCGCTCGCCACACTGTCGGTAAGCCAGCGGCCGGCCTCCCGGCGCCGGTATGCTGGTCGCCGGAAGGCCGGCCGCCGGCAGATCGTAGTGAACCCTTTTTAGTCATATTCCATTTTAGGATGAACGGGGCATCATATGCCTTGGTATCTCTTGACCTGTGAACTACTCTGAAAGGGGCTTTGGTACATGGGAGAAAGCTTCCCAGAAAAGTTTCTTTAGGAACTATAGTCATATTTCTTGGCCCCGTCATACTTTCACCTTGCTGGGGTTTCTTTAGCTCAACACAAACTGATACATTTGAGGTAATCATATGCACCTTAAATTGAGGTGGATTCATAAATGCAAACTGTTTAGCTGCTGCTTTTACCAATGTCCGATTTGTACTATTAAATTGGAACGTTGTCCATTCTTCATATGTAATTAGGACAAATGTCCATTTCCCTCCTTTTCCAGATGTGGGCCCATGTGAGCCCAGCATTTTTTAACTAAATGGTATCTTTGAAACCCTGGAGATTTCATGATCTTTTCTTTAACTTGCCTAACACAAGATATAGTGGGTTTGGTAGCACACTTCTTACATACTAGAGACTGGTATGTATTTTGGGTTGGTGTACATGCCAGTCCCCTTTAAAGAGGTATCTACTGTCATTTTGGGGGTTCTCTTCAGGAGTTTCTTTATTATTGCCCTCCCTGCCCTCTCCAATGAGGAATATAGAGTATATTATGACTACAATGAGTACTCAAGGTCCCAATATAATGCCCCATAGTGGCCTGTATGGTTTAGGCCCAATTAGCCTCTTCATGTTTGTGTATTTTATTGTTCAAACTTAACTTGGGCAAGTTTGCAGTGGGATGCGTGTATCCAAGCTTCTCTGTCTTTCAACTTCACAGACATGGGCGTGGTCAGCAACACTTGATATGGACCATCATATCTGGGCTCAAGTGACTTTCTCACATGTCTTTTCAGATATACCCAATCTCCTGGCTAAAGCTTGTGGGGATTCAGATCTCCTCCTGAATCTGGGAGAGAGGCAAAAGCTAGAGAATGCAGAGATGTCAGTTTCTCAGTAAGACTTTTTACCTTTGCAGTCAAATCACCATGTTTATGCTGTAACTCTTGTGGATAATAACATCCTATCTTAGGTATGCCACTAAACAAGATTTCATAAGGTGAATAACCTGTGGTTTTACTGGGTGTGGTTCTAATACTGAACAAAGCTATTGGTAAACACTCTAACCAACTTTTCCCTGTATCTTGCATGATGTGTGTGATTACTTCTCCTGTGAAATGAGTGCCTCTATCTGACTCAATAGTCTCTGGTACTCCATATCTGCAAACAACTTCTGACAGAATTTTCTTAGCTGTGTTTCTGGCTGTTGCTTTGGCCACTGGCCAAGCCTCTATCTATTTGCCGGAGGTGTCCAGGCATACCAAAACATAATCATAGATCTCTACTCTTGGCATTTGGATGTAGTCGATTTGTAGTCTATGGAATGGGAAATAGCTTTTAGGGATTGCCCTAAGAGGTGTTCTGACCTTTTTCCCTGGATTGGAGACTCCACATATCCAAATAGCCTGAACAAATTTGGCTGCAGCTGGGTAGAATCCTGGAGCCATCTTTCTGTGACTATATTTCCCATCTGATCTTTTCCCAGGTGTGTAAGTCCATGACTTATCTAAAACATGGGTGGATATAAACTTCTTGGTAGACATATTTTGTCTTCTTCTTTCCATAGGCCGGTTTCTTTTTCTTGCTTGGCCCCTCTTTTCTCCCAAGAGGTCTTGAAAAAGGCTCTAATACAGAGCCGAAACGCATCGACAAACATTTGGACCCGTGTGTTACTGCCAACATAGCCTGTACTGCTGAGGTAAACTGATCATTCAAAACTTTTTTATGGTCCGGGTTCCATGGATTGTTTTTGTTTTTTTCTGATACCTTGGCAATCTTGCTAGTATATACATACTTCTTTTATTGTTGTTTTTATCTATATATTTTTTCTGTATATATCATTCCCCAACTATGGGGCTTTTTTTACGTGTTTGTAAAAAATACATATATATATATATATATATATATATATACTGCTCAAAAAAATAAAGGGAACACTAAAATAACACATCCTAGATATGAATGAATGAAATATTCTTATTAAATACTTTGTTCTTTACATAGTTGAATGTGCTGACAACAAAATCACACAAAAATTATCAATGGAAATCAAATTTATTAACCCATGGAGGTCTGGATTTGGAGTCACCCTCAAAATTAAAGTGGAAAAACACACTACAGGCTGATCCAACTTTGATGTAATGTCCTTAAAACAAGTCAAAATGAGGCTCAGTAGTGTGTGTGGCCTCCACGTGCCTGTATGACCTCCCTACAACGCCTGGGCATGCTCCTGATGATTTGGCGGATGGTCTCCTGAGGGTTCTCCTCCCAGACCTGTACTAAAGCATCCGCCAACTCCTGGACAGTCTGTGGTGCAACGTGGCGTTGGTGGATGGAGCGAGACATGATTTCCCAGATGTGCTCAATTGGATTCAGGTCTGGGGAATGGGCAGGCCAGTCCATAGCATCAATGCCTTCATCTTGCAGGAACTGCTGACACACTCCAGTCACATGAGGTCTAGCACTGTCTTGCATTAGGAGGAACCCAGGGCCAACCGCACCAGCATATGGTCTCACAAGGGGTCTGAGGATCTCATCTCGGTACCTAATGGCAGTCAGGCTACCTCTGGCAAGCACATGGAGGGCTGTGCGGCCCCCCAAAGAAATGCCACCCCACACCATTACTGACCCACTGCCAAACCGGTCATGCTGGAGGATGTTGCAGGCAGCAGAACGTTCTCCTTGGCATCTCCAGATTCTGTCACGTCTGTCACATGTGCTCAGTGAGAACCTGCTTTCATCTGTGAAGAGCACAGGGCGCCAGTGGCGAATTTGCCAATCTTGGTGTTCTCTGGCAAATGCCAAATGTCCTGCACGGTGTTGGGCTGTAAGCACAACCCCCACCTGTGGACGTCGGGCCCTCATACCACCCTCATGGAGTATGTTTCTGATCGTTTGAGTAGACACATGCACATTTGTGGCTTGCTGGATGTCATTTTGCAGGGCTCTGGCAGTGCTCCTCCTGTTCCTCCTTGCACAAAGGCGGAGGTAGCGGTCCTGCTGCTGGGTTGTTGCCCTCCTACGGCCTCCTCCATGTCTCCTGATGTACTGGCCTGTCACCTGGTAGCGCCTCCATGCTCTGGACACTACGCTGACAGACACAGCAAACCTTCTTGCCACAGCTCGCATTGATGTGCCATCCTGGATGAAGCTGCACTACCTGAGCCACTTGTGTGGGTTGTAGGGAGGTCATACAGGCACGTGGAGGCCACACACACTACTGAGCCTCATTTTGACTTGTTTTAAGGACATTACATCAAAGTTGGATCAGCCTGTAGTGTGTTTTTCCACTTTAATTTTGAAGGTGACTCCAAATCCAGACCTGCATGGGTTAATAAATTTGATTTCCATTGATAATTTTTGTGTGATTTTGTAGTCAACACATTCAACTATGTAAAGAACAAAGTATTTAATAAGAATATTTAATTAATTCTGATATAGGATATGTTATTTTAGTGTTCCCTTTATTTTTTTGAGCAGTGTTTATATATATATATATATATATATATATATATATATATATAAACTCCCAACGGCGGCACTCCGGACAGGTGAAATAATTTCAAATAGACTGCATTCTTTGCAACGTTTCAGCTCCTTTATTGAGCTTTTTTCAAGCAGGTAACATACAAAACAATGGTGCATCTCAGTTAAATACCCTCCACCTGAGTACAAGCATGACGTCAGTACAATAGTTCCGGCCTCCAAATACCTCAAAATCAGTACCTGAGTCCGCCCCAAACACCTGGGATAGCTAAATCATTGTACTTACATAAAAAATATATACAAAAAACAGAAAATGAAAACAAAATATACACTTTAAAACAACAACACTGACCTAGACTATATATGGTAAATTACTATTTTACTCCAATCCCTTCAAACATAGTTAGCAACAATGGATTATAAGATTAGATACGTTGTCACCAAGAGGATTGAACGAATCTTTGGGATTACAGTGTTTCATTTAGTTAGAAAAGTTTTTCAGCCGGTTATATGTGGGATAGGAGAAGTTCCATTGCTATAGTAGTATGTAATTGGGAGTTGCTAACTATGTTTGAAGGGTTAATATGACCCTATGTATTGGATAGGAATTAAGGGCCCGATGTGTCTGTGTCTTTTGGATTATTATGCAACATAAAGATTGGAGTAAAATAGTAATTTACCATATATAGTCTAGGTCAGTGTTGTTGTTTTAAAGTGTATATTTTGTTTTCATTTTCTGTTTTTTGTATATATTTTTTATGTAAGTACAATGATTTAGTTATCCCAGGTGTTTGGGGCGGACTCAGGTACTGATTTTGAGGTATTTGGAGGCCGGAACTATTGTATTGACGTCATGCTTGTACTCAGGTGGAGGGTATTTAACTGAGATGCACCATTGTTTTGTATGTTACCTGCTTGAAAAAAGCTCAATAAAGGAGCTGAAACGTTGCAAAGAATGCAGTCTATTTGAAATTATTTCACCTGTCCGGAGTGCCGCCGTTGGGAGTTTATATGAGACACGCCATACGACATGTTCTCTGGAGGGCACCCGGTAAAGCTACAAATTTGATCTCGTGGAGTGCCGGATCTTGGGATACATATATATATATATATATATATACACATTTTGGATTGATATCATTCCCCATATATCTTTCTTTTTGGGGTGCCTTGTACTTTATATGGATGTTTGAAGAGAAATGGTCTTTCTTTTTAAGTAAAGTTCAAAGAAACCCAGATAGGAATTATGAACTTATTATACCTATGAGTGTGGTACGCAAAATCTATACAAACTTCATATATCACACAAAAAAAGATACCTTGATGTGTTGATCCTTTCTGCACTTTATGTGAGTTATGGTACGCAACTAATTTGTACACTCTTGGGTGGAGTGTTGATCACTACCCACAAATAAAATGCTACATATACAGATTCTGTCTATTCACTGTGAGTGGGATACGCTTACCTAAACACTGAAGTTTTTCTTACATTTTATTCTTATTATTTAAAAAAAAAAAAAAAACAACACTACACATTGGATTTTGTCTGTTTATTTCTAACGCATGGTGCACATATGCTGTGAAAATTTTGGAGAAGGAACATATCCTACAGAGGTGTACTAAAAGAAACCCAGATAGGAGTAAAAAGCCTGCTATTCCAGTGAGTGTGGTATGCAAAATTACAGCTAATCAGCATTTAAAAGATACATTGATGTGTATATTCTTGCCATTGTTTTATGTGAGTTATGGTACGTCATTGTATGTGAAAAACTTTCGGTGAAGGATCCATCACTTCGTAAAAAAGAGACCTTTATATATATAGAGCCACTCTTTTGATTGTGAATGGGGTACGCGTTATTGTCTAGAAGATTATTTTTTGTCACAGTCCTGTTTGATTCACAAAAACAATATTACGCATTGTCTTTTTTAATTATTTTTCCACACATGATATATGGACACTGGAAACAAGTGAAAAGAACAACGTAAGAAGCATACAGAAACTAAGAATTTACATCAAAGGAACGCATTGATATTCTTCTTTTTTCTTTTATTGACACTATTTATTTTGTATACAATCTATTGTTATGATTCCAGCACTCTGGTCTGAGGAGATTTTATAACAAGGACCTGAGCACTGGAACGTAATGCTGGGAAAGGAAGCGGGCGCCCGTGCTGTCAGAAATCCCTTGCGAGACTATGGTTGCTTGAGCCCATGGCAGCCGCGTTTGAAGGGCGGATTACGTCTGCCCAACTCCGATGCCCCCTCAGGTCTTAATGGGAGACAAAGGGAAATCCGAGACAGGGTGATAACAAGGGGCCCTCTAACTCAGCAACAAGGCCAGGGGCTACAAGGTAACTTAAAACTAGAATATGTGCGGAAATACCACCAGGGAAAAGGACAACCAAAATACCACTTGTCCACTCTCCTACCCGGCACCGCCGAGTTCCGGAGAGGACTTGTGGAAGCGGAACCCTCCGCAAATGCTCCGAAACAGAATACAAAAAATATAGCGGGCTGAGCCGCAGCACACGGCAGAGCCGCAGCTCACGAACACCACACGAGATTCTCTGGCGACCGTGGCGGACAATAGAGGACCAGAGACTTCTTGGGATGAGATGATAACTCCAAGATTCGGGAACTCTGAAGACAGGAATGACCGGACACAGCAGGACAGGAACAGACGTTCAGCAAACCTAAGCAGCATGCAGGAAGCTATTACCGGCGTCTGTGTGAAGCACTGAGAAAGTATTTAACAAGGAGTCCTCCAATCAGATGTTACAGAGCCAGATTATCAACATGCCGTGCAGCTGCCAGGCTGCACGAGCAAAGACAAGTGTGTGTGTGATTTATTTGATTGACCCTGCAACGGGGAACGCGGTCCGCCCGTGGCGTCCCCGTTGCTAGGGTCCGGGCGGCTAAGCACGCCTGGCGTCCCTGCGTTGCTAGGGACCCGGCGGCTAGCCCGCTTGGCGTCCCTAGTAGCTAGGCGCCGGGCCGCGAGGACATCACGGACCCCGGCGCCTAACATCTATATGTTTTAAGTAGTTAGCGCCCATAATTGTGCCATCTCTTCATACCATACCTTGTACCGTTCTTGTCTTGGGGTAAGCTAACACCCCATTTTTTGAAGAGGAGACACTCCATATGGGCTGCTGTGGCGCACATTTCTAAAAGTATACGATACAACCTTTTTGTTGTCTACATAAATGAAGCAAACTATTTGGATCTTAAATTCTGACACAACAAAACAAGAGTTTGATATTACTGACTTGACTCTACCTAGTCCACAAAGAGGATTTTAACCACTGAGTCATACGTCTTTTATATTCATATGGATTATCTTTTTCAATAATATTTCTAACGTTTTTGGACAGATAGGAATAAATTCAGGTGGCAAATGATTGACAGGTAAAAACCATAGAAAACAGGGATAAGCCCTGCCAATAAACTGTTTTAATATATCAGAATTAATATGACAACCTACTACTGTAGCAAAACCTGTTTTAACCGTACCAACAAAACTAAAATCACTTTTTTGCAATATACCCTTAAATTCACAATAATCAGAATTATACCACAGTAATATTGAACATTTGCAATTCTGACATGTCATTTAAAAATAAAACCAAATTTTTCCTTGCAAATGTGAAACTGAAAACTGAAACTTATGTACGTACTTTATCAGAGAACACAGAAAAACAACAAAATGTGTACCTTTTAAACAGAATAACGGGTTCTATATCACGTATACTACCTGCACATAGATGAACAGACCGGTAGACAGTATACAGACACTGAGAGAGCAATCAAGTTGAAAATCAAATTTAAGATTACTCACCCGGGGTTTGTCGTCAGTGGTTGTATACGATCATCAGCCTAATTGTCATCTGCTGGCAGGAGCGTCAGTGATCCCGGGACACAGGCCCCCATGTAATGTTGGAGATAGACTTCTGTAGCAACCTCCTTCGGTTGTCTGTTCAATACCTTTACCAATCGATTGGGAGACTCAGAAAGTAAACACGACACAAGGTTATGTTCAGCAAAATGAGGCTACGTTATTTGTCTAGGGTTTATATAGGCAAAAAACTGGTTACACAAACACTTCTACATCACAGACAAAACATAAGAATCATTTCTGAGAGACAGGGAACCTTGTTTTCGGGTAGCTGCTCTTGTGGTTACCCCCCCCACCCCCCCTTCCTGTCCTTGGGAATAAGTATGTAGTCCTCCAGTAAACTGTTTCACAATTTCATCCAGTAACCTTGTGTTTAACAGATAATTCTTTCTAACTTATGAAATGTCAGCATTACTTATAACTTCTTAGCAAAAGCATTTCTTCATATACTCAAAAATGGCTACTGTTATACAAAATGGCTGCTTAGCATAATGCTGTCTCTTTCAATACCAATAAATGTGTATACCTTTTTAAATATATTTAGCTCTCTAGTGCCAATTGTATTATTTTTTAATATTGTTGTGGGGGGACTAACTATCCCGGTATTTATTGGCTGCTTCTAGTAAAACAGCTCAAGATCAGCGCCAGGTAAATTACTTAGTAATTTAATTTCTTGCAATTTTTCAAACACAGCCTGTAACCTGACAGGAGCTAATTGGTTGATACTTTATTACCGTTCTATTTATCACTCTCCAAGGCTTGATAAATGGGGGTCATAGTTTGTGTACAGTACCTGTCTGCATTGTGATCCACTGTGTATGTTAAAAAAAATGGTAAAATGGCGCTGGGGGGCCCAAACCAGTATTTTTGCTTGGGGCCCCATGAAGTCTAAATACGACTCTGCCGGGGATTGAAGTCCCTTTGCGGCACCCCCTGTGTAAGACCATGTACACGCCTATGCATACTATTCAAAAACGAATGGGAAAGCAATATGATAACAAGATAAGTCCTGGACACATATATTTGCATTAACACTGTTTTGCACCTGGTATGGTAGATACATTGCTTTTTGGGCCCAAAAATGTAAACTGTTTAACTGGCAAATAGAGGGACGTATTGGGGTTATGCAGTGATGGCCTGATGCAGAGAGGAACGGAAATCTGGCCTTTGTTGCTCCCAAACTTCATGTATAGACAAAGAAGTATATATACCCATATACAGAGTTGCACAATTCTTGTGACGTGTCTGCCCACTGTGTATGCTTTGTTTGCTACTAGTCGCCAACATCAGTCCACACTTGCATCTACAGTGCACTATGTGCAAAATATACACCAGGTATTTACACTTCCCGGTCTGCAGCGCCCGCAGTTCTGTAAAAACCTGTCCTCTCTGAACATTGCTTAGGGGAGAATGCCCTGTTACTTCCCAGTTACTCATCCTCAAGTGTAAAGCCAGGTACACACTTCGCGATGTGTGTACCCAGAGACATCAGCAGCATGGTATCATCAACGACATCCCCAGATTGACCTACATGTATGGATGATGGGATGACGTTGACGACCCACGGGAGCGTGCATCCACACTGGGCAATATTACAAATGACATTGCTCAGAAGGATGAAAATGAGCAATATCGTTAATAATATTGCCTAGTGTGTATGGGGCTCAAGTGTAGATGCAACAGAAATGTGTACAGCTCTGCGAAGCCCATACTTGCAGGTGCTCTGTTTTGTTACATTGCGAAAACACAGAAAATTCACTCCACTAAAGTTGCATGCACAGTAGGCGATTTTGAGCTCAAAATCTCCTAGTGTGTATGACCGGGCGATGAGCGTTCATGCGCCTTCCCACATCATCGCTGGCTGCCGCCGTCCGTCGCCCTATTTTGGCGGCCGAGTGAACCACTTTCCACAGTCTCCTACTGTGGAAAGTGGTTTACTACCATGAAAATCGCTGGGCCGGGTGAAAATCGCTGTGTGTATGCACTGTGCGATTTTCGGCGATTGATTTTCAAATCTTCGCTCTGCATACACACTGGGCAAAAATACCCAGTGTGTATGTACCTTTTACAATCAGCTCCATACTACCCAACTGTACTGATTGTAGCAGGACAATCCTGCTGTCCGGACACTGTCCCACCCACAGGCAGGAGTGTCCCTAAGGTTAGGAGACTGGTTCTACTACTGAATAGATGCTATGCATACGGTATCTAAAAGTGGGAGTAATTCAGATCTGATAATAGATGTGCTAAACTTAGCACATCTACGATCAGTTTCTCAGACATGCGGGGGGGGGGGATGCCCACCACAGGGCTAATCCGCCCTGCATATCTTGCCCTACCCTTCCCCCTGCAAGGATGCAAAAGCATCGCACAGCTCGGCCTTCAATACAATCATCCCCAGCATCCTCCACCCCAAATTACTTCGCCTAGGGGTCCCAGAAGCTACCTGTTCCCGGATAGTAAACTTCCTGACAGACAAGACACAGGTGGTGAAAGCGGGGGAATTCACCTCTCAAGCATGGTCCATTAGTACAGGGGCCCCTCAGGGCTGTGTCCTCTCACCCCTGCTCTTCTCCCTGTACACAAATGACTGCACCTCAGAGGCGCAATCAGTAAAGATCATCAAATTCGCCGATGACACCACCGTCATCGGCCTCATCAAGGACGGGGACAAATTGGCCAATAGACGGGAAGCAGACAGGTTGGCCCAGTGGTGCAGCCACAACAACCTTGAGCTCAACCCCCTCAAAACTGTCGAGATGATAGTGGACTTCAGGAAAAAGTCAGCTAGTGCACCTCCGCTAACGATTGCTGACAGTGTAGTATCGCTAGTGGACTCCTTCAAGTTCCTAGGGACCACAATCTCCGGGGACCTTAAATGGGGGTCCAACGCTGACGCCACTGTCAGGAAAGCGCAGCAGAGGTGGTTCTTCCTTAGGCAATTAAGGAAGTTCAACATCCCACAGAAGCTTCTGCTCCTCTTCTACTCCGCGATTGTGGAGTCGGTACTGTGCTCCTCGATACTGGTATGGTATGGCTCCGCCAGTGCGAGGGACAGATGCAGGCTCCAAAAGGTGGTCAGAACCGCAGTGAAGATCATCGGGGGCCAACCTTCCCTCAGTCCAGGACCTGTACCTGTCCGGAGCTAAAAAGCGGGCAATGAAGATAGTAAAGGACCAGCTTACCCCCGGCCACAGCATGTTTAACTTGCTTCCTTCAGGCAGGGGTTACAGGGCCGTACCCACCGGGTCCACCAGAAGCCTCAAAGTTTCTTTCCCCAAGCGGTCCACCTGCTGAAGTCCTGAACATTCACTGACTAGACGTACGTGTAACTCACTTGTGTCCCTACGGCATACCTATCTGTATGACTTTACGTTCCCCCACCTGCTTATTTGTTACCTACTTGGCTTTTGTATAGCAAACCGAAGACAAATTCCTAGTATACGCAAGTATACCTGGCCAATAAAGCTGATTCTGATTCTTTTGCACCCGCTTTGTAGCTCCCTGCCAGCGCAGCTCCTGAATTACTAGTCTACTGTAACTACAGTACACTGTGCTCCAGTATTTGTAGTGGACCCAAAAGTAGATCACAATGTAACATTGGTGAGTTGCCTTACCCTTTGATTGATATTGGAAACCAAATATGGAACAATTTGCCTTTTTTATGTAATGTAGGGATGAGGTTTTGACATTTCTATTTGTTACAGCTATTTGGTTAATATAGGGGGACAGTCTTTGGATGCTTGTATGTACTAGGTAGTACTATCAGTACGAGGGGTATGCAATAAGTTTCCAAATGTATAAAGTGAGCAATTACATTTTTCACAGTATTTGCCAGAGGAGTCTATGCAAAGTTGCATGCACTCAAGCCACTTAGTGAAGCCGCTGGACCAGTCCGAAGCAAGTGTGTGAAAAATCCACCACTTTCCTGGACTTTTGGACAGGTGCATTGTTGTGATGGAGAAGGGCACCACGAAGGCACCTGGAAATAGCTTTGAGCACTTGCAGCAGGAATTCATTGGCATACCAGTCCCTAGTGATGGTGCGCTGCTGCACGAGTGGTATTGTAGCTGCATAACCAGTCTTGGCCACCAAAACATCCACCATCTGCTTGGCCACGCTGTGCTCATGTTGGAACTGCAGTGGTGGTGCACTTCAAACTGGGTTCCACTGGCTCACTGTTGTTTGGTCCCAGGTTTGAAACTGTAGATCCAATATTCATCGCCACTGATGAACTCCCAGACAGAGTTTACCACCATCAAACCTGGCCAGCATGTTGTGGCACCTTGTCATCCTAGCCTCCTGTTCTCAAGTCAGCTGATAGGGCACCCAGTGTGCAGAAATCTTGCTCAGGCCAAGCTTTTCATGGAGTATCAAGTGGATGGATCCCGATGAGATGCCTATGTCCTTCTCTAACTGGGCCATGGTCACCTTGGCATTCACCTTAACTATGGCCATCATGGCAGCAACGTTGTCCTCGGTGATGGTGGACACAAGTTGGCCGCAGTGCTCATTTTCTTCCAGGGACCGTCTCCTGTGTCAAAATTCTGTAAACCACTAAAACACAGTGGTTTGGGGCAGTGCTTCCTCCCCAACAGCAGCTAGCAGTCTGTTTAAAACTCTACTGCTGTCGCAAACCACTCTTATAGTCATACTGTAGAAGATCATGGCTCTCCAGTGGATTCTGTTGAGCTCCATAATGAGTTTGTGAAAGCAGTCCACTTCCACATGTTGACTTCTTCTGTGTGCTGCTTTGATATTTCACAAGCACTTTAGTCAGAGATTACAGCTCACAACCAGGCAGTTACAGTATATTGTGTCTACTTTACCTATGCACATCCGCAAACTTACTGCACACCCCTTGTACATTATATACCTGCAGGTTAAACAAGGCTATATAATTAAACTGAGGTTGGTGCCAGCATTGAGACTACAAGCATCTGGAATGCATTATTAAAGCGTATCTTCAGCTTCAGCCTCAAAATAATTCTTCAAGGCCACAAGCTGTTGGTTGATAATGATATATATTTGTTAAAATGTGAATGGACAGAACTATAGAAGGATTTGTTCCAGAGGTAAGGTAAAAAGATCCAGAATTTACTGAGCAGTTACAAATATCCTATTTGTGAAGTTTTCCTGCAAATCCAGTTAACATTTAGATAATGTTGGACTTCCTGACCATTGTACCGTACCTGACAAAGTATGAGGAATGGAAAGTGCTGCCATGGTTACAATCATTTTGGCAAGGAATGTGCTCATTTGCTTCTTACTTCATTATAACTAAGATTGTTTCTCCTGATAATGTTAAACAGTAAAGATGTAAACGTTGCACGTATTGTGTGACTGTTATTACATAGAACAAAAAATCTATACAGCATAAAAGAAGAGAGGTGAAGGGTGGACATTCTAGGATTATGTTTACTTAATTGAATGCAGTCCCATGGAGCAGATGAAAATGAAATGAAAGATGCGCTACTAGACACATGTAGTATGTAGGAATACACTCATGTGCTATGGACTAAACTATGGACCTTATTCAGGTTCAGTTGCAGATTCTGCAAAACAGAGAATCTGGTACTGCTTCTATAGCATGCTGTGGGCCACCCAGAGCAGGGCAAGGCCGACCAGCATGCAATGCTAAAACAACTAGGTTCCGGGACGCGGAGCATAGCTCCACCCCCGACACCCATGAAGCCACGCCTGCATGCCCTGATTGGCCCGCGGTTCACTCAGTACTAAAGTGGGGAGTGACCATCGATGAGTGAAACCATCGCGGGTTCCCTTGCAGATGGTTTCCCATCATCAAGGTTATCCATCTATGGTACCATGGATGGATAACCCACCGATGGCCGTCCCTTATAGCAGTACTTGCTGGGGAGGAGGGAGCAGAGTTATACTGAAGAGTGAGACAGCCCGAACTGGTCAGCTCTAACCGTGGCTCTAACTCTCCGTGGCTGCGGTTGCTTGTTGGTGCACAAGGCAAGCTGCAGCAGGCAGGCACTCAACATGATGGGAGGACCAGGACAGGTGCTCTGCTACCTTTGTGTGTGTTTGGTTTCTATGGAAACCAAACTACACATCTCTACTAATGATTACAGTTGCGTCTGCAGTGCTTGGGATAGGCCTCCGTTTTCACTCCCACCTGGCGACAAGTTATCACCCTGATACTTACACTGGGTTGAAGTAACCAAAATGTTGCCCATTCATTTCCCCAATAAGCAGAGATAGGCAGCAAGCTAATTTACAGCACCTTCACATCACTGTGTTTCTCTTGCAATTTTTAAAGCAAGTTTTCAAGTCACATACAGTATATACACAACACACAAGTCACATACAATATATACACAATACACAAGTCACATACAGTATATACACAACACACAAGTCACATACAATATATACACAATACACAAGTCACATGCAGTATATACACAATACAAATGTCACATATAATATTTTCACAATATACAAGTCACATACAGTATATACACAATATACAAGTCACATACAGTATATACACAATACACAAGTCACATACAGTATATACACAATATACAAGTCACATACAGTATATACACAATACACAAGTCACTTATAGTATATACACAAGTCACATACAGTATACAATACACAGGTCCTATACAGTATATACCCAATACACAAGTCACATATAGTATACTGTATACACAACACCCAAGTAATTGTTGAGAAAGTTTGCTAAAGACACATTAAACAAATAAGTCCAAATGTGTGGGGGAGGGGGTGGGAAGGACGGGCGGTTTGAGAATCCTTCATTTTGCATATGTGGTTCCGAGTTCTGGAAATGCAGACAATAATCTGTATCTTATGCATCTGTGTCTCACTACTTTCCCCAGTAAATCTACAGGAAACATTAATCTTTCCGAAAACTCTCAAGATCTGAGCCGTAGTTCTAGGAGTCACTGGTGCTCAATTAGTCATGGAATTGTTCTGGTCTCTTATCAATAAATTGAGTTTATACGTAGACAGACATGCTGAGGGGTGAAAGTGGTTTTCATTTTTTTTTTCTTTTGCGGTATAGCACTAGCACACTTCCATATATCAACTTGTATGATCCACAATCTCAGAGTCCCTCTTTTATGGAGCGTACAGTACATCCCCCAATACTTCTCATGCAAATTACAAAATGATTTACATATCTTGTAGCTCTGAGTAGCTGCAGAGCATTGCATCCCAACCTCCACCTCCTCTGCAGAGCATTTCCCCCATTGCCCCCTGGATACATTCTATTTATCATTAGATATTTGTGGAATTTTCCACAAAAACAGTCATTTTCGGGGGATAACTGCAAATATTAAGTATCCCCCAGATGTACTATGGAAGGATTGCAGCAGATCCTTTAGTTTTCGGCCACAAATGCAGTACCCATAGGTTTCTATGCTGGTACAAAGGTCTAGTGCTGCTGGATTTACATCTCCAGATGGCATTACCCTATAATAGCCTATAGCAGTGGTTCTCAAACTGTGTGCCGCGGCACCCTGGGGTGCCGCAAGGCACGTGGAGGGGTGCCCTGGGTTGGTGGTCCAGGACCGATTCAAATTATTTATGGACAATGTAGTAAGCAAAACCAGTGCAGGTGGCTGCCAAACATAACATATGTGGACAAACAGAAGCAGATCTTGTCCCTCACCACATAACTGACCCTAAGGATGACATATAAACACAATTTACGTAATTTAATATTTCTTTCTAAATTTGTCATTAAGAACATTTTGGCCTAGGGGTGCCGTGAAAAAAATGAAGATACTCTAGGGCGGCGCGATTCAAAAAAATTTGAGAACCACTGTTCTATTGGCTACTTATTTGCAAACGTTTCCAAAGGGTCCCTCTCCACTGATCATGTGCATTGGCTGCCGGGGACCCAAACCAGGAACATAATACAGAGGCGGCACCAGGGTCGGTGACCCCCGCTGTGGTAAACATTCCCCCCTTACTCGAATTCAGCATGTGTGGCCGAAAAGGGGAAGAGACAGGCCGCCCTCATGGGATGCCCTCGTTTACTACAATCTGGGGGCGTGGCATCATTAGGGGGTGACATGGCCTCATGGGAAGCCCCATTAAATCATACCATGGGTGTCCCCAGCTTTCTCCAGAGATTCTGGCTGCACTGCGCTGCCAACTTCTTTCAGTGATGGGTGCCTGGCGCTGCATGAAAACGTCACAGTACAGCACGCAGTTCTCTGTCACTGCGGAGGAGCTGGCATTTTGGTGTCACCCCCTGGAAGAGTGACATCCAGGTTCAACGGCACCTCAGCACACACCTTGTGACGCCTCTGGCGTAATGCTATCTCACTGCTTCCAGCTTTTTGCCAGGATGGGCTCTTATCAGAGCAAATCTCCCGACAAGAGTGTTTTAGTAAATACACATAAAAAATTTTTTTTTAATTTTCACATTACTAATTATTTATCACATCCGCATTAAAAATATGGACTGTGGTAAACATGCCCCGGAAACTGTACATCACTGCGATATATGTCAGTGTTATGCAAATATATATATATATATATATATATATATATATATATGCATATATGTACTTTAACATCTGTAAAATCCTAACTACAGGAAAATAAAGGCATTAGAAAGTAAATCGATGAGGGGGCGTGGCCTGACTGGAGAGGCAGTTGGAAGCAGGAATCTGGAGCTCCTGCTACTTCTATTATAAATATTACCTGCCACAAGCTTCATTACCCCCATCACACCCCTACAGTCCCCCCTGTGGCTCTGGTTACCTGAGTGCTTGGTTGCGGAGCCGGGAGACCGTTTTTATGGTCTTTGCGGGTTGTGGCCTGCACCGGGTGCCGGAGCCGCGGACTAAATTTTTGTGTATAGCCCGCCGGGAGGCTCCGTGAGGAGAGTGAACGCCGGAGCCGCCCGCGATTGCCGGACTTCGTGGACATGCCTTCCCGCCTGCTGGCACACCTCTGAGCCCCCTTACGCCGAGTCTAGTGACCTGTGGAGCGGCTTCTGGGACCCGGCGGTCGCGGACGGAGAGAGTCGCGGGACCACGCTTCCGGTGCTGCGGCGCCTGCCTGACGCGAACTCCCTGTGAGGCGGCTGCACCCTCCGTACATTCCTCTCTCCCCTGAAATCAATAACTGCCACTGCCATTGCTGGAGGAGGAAGAGGTAAAGGGAGGCCTTGGAACTGCGGGGGCCTATAAGTATAAGCACCATAATTAAGGGAGAAACCTGAAGGGGATTGCCTGACACTCTGGGCCTCTTGCATTATACAAAGTGCAGTAACATCACAGCCCTACCAAGCCTTGCTTCCCTTCATCCTTCATGCTGAGTACATCTTTACTTCAAACTGGATGTCCTTTACACCACATTATAGTGGGATGGGATACCCCCACTACTGATCCTCAGAACCTGTGCTGTTTCTCCAGTCCGCTGCCACAAAGTGAATTACAACTCCTACCCCCTCTCCCTGTCGCCACGTGTGTGGGAGGTGAGTGCGGTTATCTCAATACTTACTAATCAATCGTCAGTTGGCGTGCTCGCACGGTGATGCCGCTGGCCGGATTGCCGTTGTAATTGAAAGCTACACTGCTGATAATATTCACCACGCTCTCTCAATCTAGCTGCTTACTCTCCCACACGGGCCGGCGATATCAAATTTATACCTGGTTAACACGATTACATTCCGCTGACAACCTGGTGGACTGCACCCGCTCTCAATTCCCCCTGAGGCGACACATCTTATGACGATATGTGAGTTCACACCACCCGCAGCTGTAATGTAAAATTCTTCATGCTTCCATAGCCAACGGCATACCTTCTCATACACCCGATCCTCATGAACCTGCACTTATTATTATGGACAAATTCTTAAATTCGTCTGCACCAAAACCTCAAAGATACAGAAGTGGAAGTAAACGCGGGGAACCAAGCCCCAATTCGCCGCCACTGTCCTCTAATCCTGTCGACCTAGACATCGAAGTTGGATCATCGCCTACCATGGCCCCAAAAGCTCCCCCCGCTCCCCCTTCCTATTCAGAAATCGTGAAAGCGATTAAGGAAACCGTGGAACCTTTATTACAAGCACAGGCGGACAAATTTATGACCGCAGTATCAGACCTGAAATCAGAGCTTGGGTCTATGACTCGTAGAATCTTGGTGAATGAGAATAGGATTGGAGTTAACTTCAAAGAAATTGAGGCTCTTAAAGAACAGGTCGTCTCTTTAACATCTTCGCGGCAACATATGATGATGAAGATGGACGACCTGGAAAATCGTTCGATACGTAACAACCTGAGAATTGTGGGCCTTAAGGAATCACTGAAAGGCCCTGATCTTCTAAAATTTCTCCTCTCCGACCTGCCAGTACTCCTGGGTATCCCTGAAGAACTCTCTTCGATGGAAATTGAACGAGCTCATAGACTGGGTCCACCACGTGACTCTAACCAATCTAGACCCCGCCCGGTTATCTTTAAATGCCTCAACTTCAGACATAAAGAACTGTTGTGGTCCGCGGCGCGGAGCAAAGGCCCACTTCAATGGGATGGCCAACGGCTGTTTCTCTTCCAGGATTACTCCGCAGAAGTCTCTAGAGCCAGACGGGAAATGTCTCCAATATGCTCTCAACTGGTGAAAAGTGACATCCGATTTGCTCTTCTTTACCCTGCGAGGCTGCGCATATTCACTCCACAAGGTCCAAAAGATTTCACTTCTGCGGACTCGGCTAAGGACTTCGTCACGGAACTCGGAAGACCCACGCGGTCGCCCTCGGCCTCACACCCATCTTCTCCGAGTAGAGCAGATGATAATGATTAAGACCTGATATCAAGACCTAATCCATATCCTTATGCTGGTTGTTATAGTTGATGTTTCTCCTCTATTGCGGGGTGGATTTGGTTTAATTCTTAACATGTTAATTTAGCGGTCACCCCGTTATTTTTATATCCGGATCATTGTGATGTTCCTTTTGAAGTTTATTATTTTGGTATTGCCTGTTGGTTATGTTGATATTTCTTTTTGTTAATACATAGCAGCGGGTCCATGCTGGAAGTTTATACTGATGTATGCTGGTGTGGATGCTCCTATATATTGTTATTGTTTTTGTCTTAACCTTTGTCTTTACTTTTCTTTCACCTTTCTGACTTTTTCTATCTTTTTCTTTCTTCCCTCTTGCCTGAAGATGCCTAGCCGATTGGGGTGGGGATTGTCCATGCTTATGACACTCTGGATTGTTTCTGTAGGGTGGTTTCTCATCACAAGACCAGGTACTGTCCTTCTGTATTCCCCCACCGATGGTACAGATGTCGCAACTTAATATAATTTCGTGGAATGTTAGGGGCGTTAATTCTCCTATAAAAAGGAGACGTATCCTTACCTACTTAAATAAGATAAAAGCAGATGTCTCTATGCTCCAGGAGACACACCTGACCCCTGCTGAACATGCTAAACTTACCATGCTTAGACAAGAAGTTGTAGCTTCTTCCTCATTCTCTTCAAAAGCGAGGGGGGTCGCGATCCTTATCCGTAAGGGGGTGGTGTTTGATATTCATCATCAGATCATCGACCTTCTGGGTAGATACATTGTATTAGATATCACCTTGGAGGGCACCAGAATTACCTTGTGTAACGTCTATGCCTCGGCTGTCTATGATAAATCATTTTATCTAGAAATAACGAATATTCTACGCCCATATTCGCATACCTCTCTTATTGTTGGAGGGGATATGAATATGGTGTCCTCTTTGGTCTTGGACAAGAAGGGTGCCTCGTCTCAGAGGACCCGACTTCCCGGGATTAATCTGGATTACATGTCTGCACAGCTGGGACTGATTGATGTATGGCGTCTTCATAACCCTGTGGAATTGGAATATACTTATTACTCTTCCACTCACAATTCCTTTTCACGTATTGATTATTTTCTTGTTTCCACCGATCTGTCCCCCAGGGTCATTGAGGCAACCATTAACCCCATAACCATTTCAGACCATGCCCCTATATCGATTGTACTACAAGGTAGACTCACTTTGGGTAATAATTCACATTGGAGATTCCCTGCCAAAATGGCAGCTTCTCCAGACTTTAAAAATATGTTGATAACTTCCTGGGACTCTTACGTTCTTAATAACTCTGAACACACGTCTGACCCTGCTTTGTTTTGGCAGACGGCTAAGGCTGTCTTACGAGGGGATATAATTGCATACATGAGGAAGCACAGACGGGACCAGGACGCCGCATATAGGGAGTCACAATCTATACTAACTTCCTCATTTCAAACCTTTAAATCCTCACCCACATTAGCTAACAAACAGAAATATAGAGACGCTAAGACCCAGTTTGATCATACTCTGACACAAATGGACAATAGATTCCTTATTGCAGGAAAGTATAAATATTTTCAATACGGGGATAAGCCTAGCCAAATGCTTTCCAATCTTCTTAAATCCGATAAGGGACCCCAACATGTAACAGCTCTAAGGGACTCAACCTCAGAGATACACTCCGAAGGGAAAAAGATCACTGATATTTTTTACTCTTTTTATAGTGAACTCTACTCACATAGCGATATTGACCAACCTACTAAAAACTCCTTCTGGGAAACATTACAGTTACCTCAGATCTCCCCGGATCAGTCGGATTCCCTTACGGCTCCTGTTACAGCCATTGAAGTGACAGAAGATATTAAAGCCCTAAAGCCACTGAAGACCCTGGGCCCTGATGGTTTATCTGGGGAATTCTTTAAGTTACTCTCCCCTAAAATAGTAGATTCTCTAACAGCCTTTTTTAATTCTATTTTTTCCAACCTTACTATCCCACACTATTTTAACTCGGCCCTGATCCGAGTTATACCCAAGCCAGGTAAAGACCCGCTCCTCCCATCCTCTTACCGCCCTATCTCCTTACTTAATGTGGACTACAAATTATTCACTAAACTGTTGGCGGATCGGCTGAAATTTATCCTGCCTGAAATAATCCATGAAGATCAAACCGGTTTTATTTCCGGCAGACACTCGGTGACCAATATTCGTAAAGTTCTGACGGTACTACAATCACTGGAGACGGAGGGGATGGGTGATCCCGCTTTCCTACTGTCATTAGACGCCGAAAAAGCGTTTGATCTGGTGACGTGGGACCACTTGTTTGAGACACTCCGACGTTTCGGTTTTCCTGACCGATTCGTTGCCGTTATACACGCTATATACCATAATGCATCCACGCAAATTTTCACTAATAGATATCTCTCACAACCCTTAATGATTCATAGGGGGACTAGACAGGGATGCCCCTTATCCCCTCTGCTTTTTGCGGCAGCTTTGGAGCCGCTAGCTATAGCGCTTAGACGATTACCGGCCTTTTCGGGGATCTCGGTAGGAAAGAGGGAAGTTAAACTTGGATTATTCGCAGATGATATGATCCTATTTGTCTCCAATCCCCGTACTTCGATACCAGCTATTTTTGACACTATACATTGTTTTAGTTCATTCAACAAATTAAAGCACGCTTAGAAACCTGGAAAGACCTCACACTTTCTCTACTAGGCAGGATAGTAGTGATAAAGACTGTTATATTCCCGAAACTGGCTTATTTGCTTCAGATGCTCCCCGTTACGATCAATAAACAAGACTCCCTACTCTGCACTCAAATATTTTCAAAATTTATCTGGAAAAACGCTAAACCTCGCATGCCCAAAGCCCGAACTTATATTAATAAACGAAAAGGTGGTCTGAGTATGCCCAATGTGATGATGTTTGCTAGACCAGCAATATTTAAATTCGCCTCAGACTGGCTGCTCCGGTCAGATCTATTTACGAACCTGGAATTGGAGGAAGCGCCATTTTTCCCTTACTCCCCTGCAGCTTTGCTCCACACACCATTATCTAAACTACCCCAGGAATTTAGGACTAATATTTTATTTTGGGATACTTATAAGGCATGAACCTCCACTCATAAACTATTCCGTACTAACCCTTTTGAATCACCATACATACCTTTATGGGGCAACCCTAATTTCCCATCCTCATTAGATAATCGCCATTTTTACACATGGAAATGTAAGGGAATATATTCTATCAGAGATGTATTTGACCCTGGTGGACAGATGTTTTCCTTCATGCAAATACGTGACAGATTTTCTTTGCCCCATTCTAATTTCTTTATGTACCTCCAAGCGCGCCATTATATTAACTCCCTAGATGTCCCCTTAGGCAAAAAGGCCCCTACTCGAACAATACTCGACACTCTCACGTTTTGCAGACATAACCCATTCAAAATTCGTTACCTTTATAGTGACCTGATTGAGATATCAGCCCCCTCTTGGTCCCCTCTCTCTGCTTCATGGCAGCGGGAGCTCCCGGAGGCACTTGCGATGAGCGGAGTTTCTGCGAACACTGAACTGGTCCTAAAGGCTCTAAAATCCGCTGCACTACAAGAAATACATTTAAGGATTGTGAACAGAATGTATATAGCCCCTTCTCAAAGACAACACTTCCGCCCCGGTGAGTCGAGCAATTGCCCTAAATGTGGAGTAGGTGGAGCATCTCTGGTTCACAATCTTTGGTTATGTGGGAAAATTAAACGGTTCTGGCGTAAGATTCTCCAGTATTTATCCTGTCTACTTAAATTACCTCTGCCTGAGGAGGTGGGCCCGTTGCTGTTCGCGGATTTTTTGCCCTGGCTGTTGCGGTTTGACCTGGCCCCTGTGATCCCTCTGCTGACTGTGATGGTCACTGTGGCGAAACAGATGATACTGCGACATTGGATATATAAAACTGCTCCATCGGTGGGGGAATGGGAATCTGCCTTATTAGACGTACTATTCTGTGAGAGGCGAATGGCCACTTTTTAAATTGAAAATGGAGTGATGCTTTTCCATAAGAAATGGGGAACCTATATAGAGAGTTTGCCCCTAGACAGACGCGACTGTATCTGGAAGGTATTCCGAGACACGACATGGTACTGGACTAGTCGAATAGTGGGAATTATTACTTGACCTCCTGTAGACTGGATGATAGATTTCATTGGGAGACCTAGATTATGCATCGACCCCCCCATATTAGGGTAATGCATACCACATTATTCACTCCACGACCATGACCTACTCTCCTTATCCGGAATATGGACTTTATCAGTCCCCTCTCCCAACCCCCAACCCCCTCCCCCCCCCCCCTATCCCCGGCAGCATACACCACTTATCAATAGTACCTCTGCTCTACTTCTCTTACTTTCATTTCTATACCTATCCCTTTTTCTCTTCTATCTCTCCTTCCTTTTAACAGCTGTGATATTTGATTCATTTTCTGACAGTTGTCTGGTATTGGGGGAAGTGGTGCACCTAGGTGAGCCGCGACCCCTACTGCTATTCGTCCTAGACAGCTGTATTTGCATCATTTGATGTGAAATATATCTATTTTTTTTTCTTCTTCTATAAAACAAAACAAAACAGTACAGCCTTTGAATTTTTGTATTCTGTGCATTTTTGAACTTGTTTATGTGACATTGCAGAATTTTCTTGTATGGTAATACCTAGTAACGTATGTTGTGACATTATGGCTGTCTAATAAAGAAATTTATTAAAATAAAGTAAATCGATAACTGTACATTGTACCAGATTGTTCCATGCCTGTTTGGAGCACATAGGGTTAATTGTGTGACTAGCTGGTAGTAAACGTGCTGGTACTTAAAGTTCCCAAGCTTTGTTCCTGCTATGAATTGGAAGTCTGGATAGGAGTTATGAGGCTCAGCGTCTGAGTGATAGCACAAGCTGCGAGGGATGATGCCAGGGCACAGGGCTGGTGGTCCACCTCAGCATCTCCAGGCGACTCACTCCTAACACAAGCACACACTGGGAAGCATGAAATGCGGAGCTAAAACACATTTCCATTCAGTCAGACTGGTCTTTTCCACAGGCAGGGAAAGGCTGCGTCCTCTGCTATCCATGAATGCAGCTCTCTAACATTCTGACCGTGCAAAGCCACCTAATCCGCTGTAAAGTTTGATACAGGAATGATTTGTCAATTTCAAGGATGATATCAGGAGAGTGGGAATCAGAGGGGCTGCAGACAGTGGGAATCGTTATGATCATTTGTGCTTCTCTGAAGCTTCTACATCTGTTGGGGCTGATCGACTTCTCAGAAGGTAAAGTTGACATTTATTCTTGTATTTACAATTTTCTTTTTAATTGTTGTTCATTTGAACTTATTGCTCGTAAAATTCCACATTTTAGTAGGTTCTAAACTACCACACTGTAGTATCTCATTAATATATGTTGATGCAGAGTTAACTATTGGTGGAACACTTGCCAGTCAACTGTGCCAGGAATAAATAATTACTTATTTTAATGAGATCATTGGTTGCCTTGCACATTGCTCTGCTCCATACCTTGGAGTTGCAGCAAAAGTAAATACAGTAGATGGCAGATGTAGAAAGCTTATATAATAAGAAGAATATTCCAGCTCTCCACTGTCTACCTAGAGAAGTTTCCCACACTGTATATCTATGTCAGTAGGCGTAACCCCTGTATATGAGATGTATAGCCTAGTACTTGCTGCTGCATACTGTGTGTCTCCTCACACTGCTACCTCAAGATGTCTCTGCTTGTTTCAAGAATGTGATATCACTTTTTCAGAAATAAGAAATTGCAGTAATAGTTCCCTGTATCTTGATAGCAGCTGCCACACTGCATTAATAATGGCACTGTGATTTTAATTGCAAAGCCTTGTTCCTTTAGGATTCAGATGTTTTAGTTACTGAAGGTAAATATTACACTTGAACAGTAAAGAGTACGCTTGAACAGCAAAGAGTTTTATCTAGAGAGCAGGAGACATTGTGGTTTGTTTAGCAAACACAGGATATAGATAGTTACTGAATTACTAATTTCATGTAACGTGTATCAAACACAGACATTGATGTTTGTTTACCTTATAGTTATATCACAGCTTGGAATGTAAATAAGACAGTATTATTATAATATTAACTTTCTAATATAATAATAATAATTTATTACATAACATTTTAATACTTGAAAGTATGCTCTAATGTACAAAGTCAGAGATTATTTAATACAAATGTTTTGCTGTTGTTGTGGGTTTTTTTTTTCTTTTAAACAATTTGCAAAAACAATTCATTGTAATTATGACAGTCTCCCTATAAGTTGGGGTGTGAACTTCACATGATTTAGGTGAGCAATACAATAAGATCTGCCATGCTTTGTTATTATATATTTAGCTATGTGTGGAAACTGCCTAAATAACTTAGTGTTGTGTGATATTTGCATATGCACCCTCTGGGCTGGCTGGCAAAATGATTTCCAAACATGTAACCATCCCACCCCCACTGCACCCTTCTTTCCTACTCTCTCAGGCTCTTTCTGTTAACAAAGACGCAGAAATAAATTTTTACATGAAAACACAAAAAATGAAAAATACACATAAAGAGAGGGGGATGCAAATCTCTTTCCTAACCCATTACGCTGTGAGACCACAAGATGATTGCTGTCTGATTAGTACTTGTGTTTCCAGCACATTTTCTTTTTCTTTTTTCTTCAGTTTAACGTCATTTAACATAGGCTATATTATTTTTAAATATATACTTACTTTACTTAAAAATATTCATGGAAAAATGTAATCTGGGCAGAACAGTTGGCATAGTGGTTAGCATTACTGCCTCACAGCACTGAGGTCTCTGATTCCCAGCAAGGGCATGCTAGGAGTTTGTATGTCCTCCTTGTGTTTGCATGGGATTACTCAAGGTACTCTGGTTTTCTCCAACAATCCAAAAACACACAGGTAGGTTAATTGGAGCCTAACAAAAACACACCGAACGTTATCATTCAACGATAACGATCAGGGACGTCACTGCCGGCATTCCCAGACATGCAGCTCAGCCCGACACTCACTAAATGTTGATGATCCCTGAACATTTATGTCGTTATCGTTTATTTTTTTGGCTGAAATCGCCAACTGTGTATTCGGCTTTAGATTTAGGAGGGCCATGTCCAATCTGAAATCTAACTTGCAGTATAAAAATAAAGCTGTCCATCAGTTGTGGGCTACATGCAAAAACAGACGGTATTTACCCAGCATGCAAAAACAATATATGTGTTTGCACTCCATGCAGTCAGCATGTTTTGTTCCAGTTACAAAGTTCTTTGCTGTTTTTTTGCTTGGCTCACAACTCATATTCCGCCTCTGTGGAAAATATTTATCTGTTTTTCTTTACTAAAATAATGTGAAAAAGGGTGTTTTAACACCCTTTCCACATTATTTTAGTATCATTAAATGAATGAAAGGGTTTTCAGAGATCAGTTTGCAAAAGTCTCCTTCAAGCCCTTAAATTTGCATATTTTTAGGAAACGATTGCATTTCCCATACTTGTAATAGGAAATGCAATCTGCTCATTTCTATAATGTTAAAATGTAAAATAATACTGGAGGGAGCTTTGTGATAATAACATCATCTCCATATAGCGTTCTATAGGCTTCCCTCCATTTCCCCTATGCCTGCTCTGACCTTCCTGCATGCTGACAGAGCACAGCCTAGAGCCGGCTTCTGTGATCAGTCTGTGTATCTTAGAGCCGTAACTGGACTTTTTTGGTGCCCTGTGCAGTGGCGTAAGTTCGTCACAGTCGCCCGGAAGCAAGATAAATATTGGTGCCCCCCTATTTCCTATATTAAGATGTGTGTGTGTGTGTGTGTGTGTGTGTGTGTGTGTGTGTGTGTGTGTGTGTGTGTGTGTGTGTGTGGTGTTCTGAAAAAAATTATATACTGTATTTATACATTTGATTGTCTTTTATTTTAAATCACACATTTCTTAGCAGTCATACCCAGGATTAGAACCCATGACCTGTTACACTAACAGCAGACACTTTACTGATGGAGCTATTTGCTCCTGTACAGGAAGCATGAGAATTCTAACTATATGAAGTTACGTGTAATTGTCAGAGAAGTATCTTCATAGAGTTAGAATTCTCATGCTTCCTATACAGGAGCAAACAGTTTCATAAGTAAGGTGTCTGCTTTTAGTGTAATAGGTTGTGGTTTCTAATCCTGGGTGTGATATTTGTAAAATGTGTATATTCAGTATAATAAAGTGGGTGTGAGGTGTAAGGTGCAGGGACCAGTGAGGAAGTCGGCCACTGAAAAGACAGCGACAGCTATCAATTAACTTAATGCAATGGTGTCACAGAATGGGAGGAGAGGTGCCCCCTTCAGAGCAGGAGCCCGGCAGCAGATGACTCCATTGCCTCCCAGAGTTCTGCCTCTGGCCCTGTGCCAGAGAAAGCATTGGAGCCCCCCCCCCTAATTTTTTTCAATAGGGACATAGGGCGCACGCCTCATGGGGAAGGGGCATGGCAAGATTGATCCCAGAGAAAGCCCATGCTATGATGCCCCTTCCCACATTTTATATATAGACCACTGCAAGAAAATGGATCTGGACACAAATCCTCTTTATACCACATTCATGCACTTAACTTGAGAGATCGTTGTTATTAAGTTACAATACCCTTTATTAAATACTGTAACACATTTTAATATACTGCCATACCCAGCATTCAAACCTATAACCTGTTGAATGCTAATCAAACACCCTACTCATTGAGCTATATAATCCTGCATAAAAACGATGGGCCTAATTCAGGTTGGATAGCAATACGCCTTGCCCTGCGATGGGCAGCCCACAGCATGTGATCCAAAGGATTGCAATACGTGATCCAACTGCAAAAAGGTTGGGTCTACGAAGAGGATGCGGGCGCTTGCGCCTGTCAATCAAGCAGAGGTGGGGGGCGGAGGGCCAGCAACAGTCCGTTTCCAAGGTGAAGAAAGAGCGTTGCAGGGGCGGCGATGGATAAATGGGGGCGGCGCCAGTCAAACGGTGGGTGTGACGGGGCCATGATTGGGGTGGCTGCGTGACATCACACGCAGCCACTGCGATCAGAAAAATGGTGGCGGGCCTCCTACGGGCGCAGCCAGACTGCATCGGCAGGAGGCTACCTTATTTTTTGCAATCACGCTGAAATTACTGAATCAGGTCTTATGAACACTATATGAAACTTTGTAAAAATAAATAAATAAATAAAATAAGCATTGCAATTGAGCAAATCTATGTAGTGTGCAGCCACACATCCAATCCCGTCCAACCACACACTACATAGATCTGCTCAGCCACAATGCTGATAATGTTTTCACAAAGTACAAGGTAAGCTACAAATAGAATTCTGTAGCATAGAATTATCTATGCAAGGGCAGATAGCTCAATGAATAGTTGTCTGACTGCAATGCCGCAGGCAATGGGTTTGAATCCCGGGTATGTCAGCATCTTGAAATGGACAGTGTGACTGAATAACAAAGAAAACTCAAGTTAAGTTCATGAATGTTGTATAGGTATTAGTGACAGAAGGGGTCAGGGTAGGAGACAGTGGTGGTCAGGAAATGCTGGGCTACAAAGAGGGGGAAAGCTGCAAGTGAAAGTAATTAAAACAGATAATTGACAAGTGCCACCAACAGCGCCTCCTAGCCTGCAGCGCTATGTGTGGTGTCCTTTCCGCACACAAGTAGTCATGGCCCTACACAGACACAGGCTGATCAGAGAGAAAATAAACAGTTATAATAGAAAATATATTAAATAAAACTTGCCTGAACCCTGGGATCTGTGAGTTCCTTCTCTATTACCTGGTCGGCTGATCTGTGCAGTCAGCTGAGATGCTGGCCCGAGACTTTCACTGATCATCAGCTGACTGCACAGATCAGCTGACCACGTGACATACATTAGAAAGACCCCACCGTTCACCGATCCTGGTGGAGATCAGGTTTATTTAAATTATTTTCTATTGGAGCCAGGCAGCAGCAGATGCGGGGGCAGACTAGGGGAAGGGAGGCACAGAGGAGAGGAAAGAGGGCTAGAGTGAGGAGCACAGTGGGAACAGAAGAGGGCAGCAGGCGGCAGGAGCATGCATGCACACAGATGCATTCTCACTGTATTTTTTGCAAATAAATGCCCTAAGAAGTGCGAGGAGGGAATTCACCAAAACAATGCTTTCTCTCAAGCACTGTCCTGGCATGCACATTTTAATAGATTTGGGAGCTATTTTCAAATATCGCAAAGCTAATGTAGTCGAATTTATTACATCACAACCATACAGGCTGTGATAAATGCTAGGTGCTCATTCTTACTAAGCTGTAATACGGTACACCGCCCGTACTCGCCCACTTGCACCGCTGCTGGGCATTGTACTTGGTTGCCCAATATCCCTCCTCAGTACAAGTGTATGTATATATTTAAAAAGTAAAGTTTTCGAGAAAAACATAAACACCCTTCCTCATTAATAAATATCCCCTTAGTACCTACCAACCCTCAATGTTATTCCCAGGGTCGGACTGGCCCACAGGGGTACAGGAGAAACCACCGGTGGGCCCCACTCCTTCCTCTAGGGATCAGGTTCCAGACTGTGTACTTGTATTATACAGGGTAGATATGTTGCATTACACTGCACATGTCTATTGTGCATTTCAAGCCTCTGTGGAGGCTAGCCACACCCCTAAGTATGGGCCCCTTTCACTGCATTCCCCCGGTGGGCCCTTCATACCCCAGTCCGACACTGGTTATTCCTAATCAACAGATGACTTGTATCTCTATTTTCAGCAGAAGTAACAAATCCTCTTCATCAGACTCCTCAAACACTACATTGAGGACCACTAATGCAACCAGCCCACCAGCTTAGCTCCAGGGATTATGTTCACCAGTATTCCCCCCCTTGCCCCCCCCCCCCCCCCACCACCACCACGACATGTTTCTGGTCTTTACAAACTGCATTACCACTGCAATCTTCAGCGGGCCATGTGATTTGCATCATATTCTAAAAAGCAGCAGGGTACTGTGGTTAGGCATGCCCCTAGAACTCCAGGGTACTCCAGACTGGAATTTTGGTTTATTTTTAGCTATTTATTAGATATAGATAGTATTTCTATTTTTATATCATGTTGTTTAACTTCTTGATGTTCACAGGTTTATGTACTGGGATATCACACAACCATCACCAAACCCTACCTGTAACTGCCAATCATCTCTGATGCTGGGCATAAGTTTGTCGCTGATGTTGATCTGTTGGATAATCAGTGAGTTGTGATGACAGTGGAGGGGGGTAGTTTTCTGATGTGAATAATGTGCAGTTGAACAGTTTGCTCTAAACCAGTAACCTTACCCAGGCTCTGACCTGACTAATAATCAGGGGGCCTGACCTATATTCATAACCTGCTCGTAGTGAATTTACAGGCTACATTGTGATGAATATTAATCTAGCTCAGTACCTGGATATCTCCACTGTGTGTACTGTAGGTGACAGATTGATTTTACTCCTGAATTTAAAAGATGGTAGGATATTGCAGTAGTACACGGTCCCATTGGACTAGGTTATACAGTGGGACTGCTAGACCTCTTCCTCCTCTCATTTGCATACTTTGCCGCAAGCACCTAACAAAGGGAAGAGAGAAAGCAAGCACACAATTCCAAAATGTAAACTAGTAGAGATTGTTTTTCATTAATATTTTTATACAAAAATCCTAATTCAAAAATTCACACCAGTGGTTCCAATTTACTTAAGATGCAAGCAAGCATTCACAAATGTATACAGTATCTGTCTGTCTATACTGTATGTAATAAGCCCTCACAGTAAAGGACTTCAGATGATTGACATTCTGCTTGCAGTTGTTATACCTGTACAGCTGGTTGCAGTATTTTGTTCTCTGTTATTAGCTATCTTCTGGAAAAGGTGTTTGAAAGAGGCTGATTGCAGTGTCCTTCGTATTACTCATGGGAAACCTTATGTAAGGGTCGTTTAGATGGAGGACATTTATTTTCAGATGAACAGCATAATTAGCCACCAGTCACATGGCATATTGCTTTCACGGCACAGCTACCATTGAAAGAGCATGTGATGATAACTTGGGAAATCCACTCCTTGTTTGAGGTGGGGTTGGGGTGATTCTTGGAGTTAAAGAGAGCAACTTTGTGAATAGTGAAATGCATTAGGTGACACACATCTGGGGGGGAATTCAAATGTTTGAAAAGTAAGTTGGGTGTTGTTTTTGTCCCTGTCGATTAGAAAACAGACACCCAACTGACTTTTCAAGCAATTGAATTCCACCCTTGAAATGCAGACTGGAAGCTGGTGAGTGTAGTGGACATGACTTTCTACAGTCTTGGGTGTGTTCAGCAGTGAGACACTCTGCCCTGCCGCACAACATTATGGACTTAGCCTTAGATGTCAGGGTGGAAGGGACAGAAGTACGGCATTGAACTTATAGGTTGGTATATCTTGGTACATTATCAACAGCTAATTTATCCTGTGCATCGAGGAAAAGCTTCCAGGGAAGTGAGCCATTTATTATGCCTTGCTGGAGGGCGGACGGTGTGGATAGCATACTAGGATACGGTAGGGGTGTTGCGTGACCCGAACACATATTCATCACTGCTTGGGGTGTGCGCAACAGTCCCGGAGATGCTGGGCTGCCGCCGGAGACTCGTCTGGCTGCTCTGAGACAGGAGCCGAGTGCTGCATGTAATGTCACAATGCAGCACACGGCTCTTGTCACTGAGGAGTCTGCATTTTGGTGTCACCCCTCAGCCCGCACCCTCCTATTGATGCCACTGACTGATATAGTGATTATGAACTGGCTTATATGCATTGCTACCAGTGGTGCAAGTAGAAATATTTTCTTAGTGGTACTGAGTGTGCTTAAATATGGGCGTGGTCACATGCAGGGGTTAAAGTGAGCCAGAACGGGGCGGAACTGCGTTCCGTCAGTCCCACTTGGAGACGGAAAGCAGTTCCGCCTTCACTGGCTCACCTAACCCAATGTGTGCCCAGCGCTGCAAGGAGATGCCGGGCGCACGCTGAGATTGTGTTACCAGTGGGTTCCCGGCTCTCTCTCCACAGCGGAAGCCGGAGACAGGAGCTCACTACTGAGCTCTGGCTCCCGACTCTGTCAGTGTGCGCTATGGGACAGACGTCATGACGTCTTTCCTATAGTGCTGAGGAGCGGAAGCCAGGAGGACTGCAGCGGTCGGGAGCGGGGCTTGGTGAGTATTGTTTTTGGGGTTTTTTTTCATATGTTTGAGTGAAAGCGGCGCTTCTACAGGGGGGAATTACCGCTGGGGGGCTAAACTACAGGGGGGCATTACCGCTGGGGGGCTAAACTACAGGGGGGCATTACCGCTGGGGGGCTAAACTACAGGGGGCATTACCGCTGGGGGGCTAAACTACTGGGGGCATAACTACAGGGGGCTAAATGACTGGGGGAATTACCATTAAGGCCATTACTACTGGGGGCACTATTAATGAGGGCATTGTAAAGGGGGCACTTCATAAGGGGCATCACTCCTGGGGACATAAGGGGCACCACTACTATGGGCTCTATAAAAGGGGCACTACCACTGTGGGCACTACCGGTACAGTGGACATTGTATTAGGGGCACTACAACTGCGGGCATTGTATAAGGGGCGCTACTGCTGTGGGCATTATGTGTATTACGGGGTGCTACTTCTGTGAGCATTATGTGTATTAGGGGTACTACTACTGTGGGCTTTGTGTATAAGGGACACTAATGTGTGTCATAACATGAATAAGGGACACTACTATGTGGTGTAATGTGAATAAGATTGTGCTACTGTGTGGCATAATTTTAATTGGGGATACATTGTGTGACCACGCCTCTTTCTTTTTGAGACCACAACCCTTTTTTGGGACATGCGCGTGCAATACCTTTCTTGCATGGGGGGTGGGGGGTGAGTTCCACCACCTCTCTAGGACCATTTTAAGCACTGGTCAGGGGGCATGACCATGTGACACTAGGGGAGTGGCTACATTGCACTAGGGGTGTGGCCACACAGCATAGTCCCTTTTCTTTGCATTCTGAAAGCAAGCCTAGAAATATATAGTACTCCCTCCAGAATAATAGAAATATATAGTAATATCCACAGTATAATAGAAATATATTGTAATGCCCTAATTTAATAAAATACATAGTAATTCCCCCATTGTAACAGGAATATATACTGCAGTCAGGGCTGGCAACAGAAATTTTGGGTCCCTGTACACTGATATCTCTGCGGCCCCATCCCCCACCCCTCGATCCTTCCTCCACCAAACAGTCCTCCCCTGCATGTGCACTCGTACTTAAATATTATATACATACATACACACACACACACACACACACACACACACACACACACACACACACGTACATATACATATATATGCTCATGTTCAAGTGATTTAGATTTATTACTAAACTCATAACAGACTGTTACAGCTAAACTGTTTGGTAAAGGTGCCAGGATGAGGGACTCGCCACAGTGAGGGCTGGGGGAGGCTGCTGCTATCTGTAAATGACCCCTCTGAGAAAGCCTATGACAGTGTGCCCGGCGGGAGGCTGGGCACATCTGCTGAGCTGGCTTAGGGCTGTTTATCGGCGGTGGCGGCAGGAAGAGATAGGGGTAGGTGGATGCTGTGCTTGGCTGGCTTTCTGGGCCCTGATGTTTCCTTACACCCCGCTGCCACAGCTACTGTGTGCTGTGGGAGCCTGGAGACACTCTGTACTGCCGGGGACCACTGCAGTGCGCTGGTCTCCATGGGTCATTACCGGCATGGGCCCTCCCCTTCGTCTTCCAGGTAGCGGTCACATGCTCATTATCACATGAGTGTGCGGGAACTCTGTCCTCTCCTAGCCAGGGAGGACAGTGGGAGACAGCATGATCTCTGCAGGTAATTGGTGGGCGGTCAGATTAAAAAGTATCAATAGGAGCTAGGGCCCTGTTTATTGTGTCCCTTGTCCTTGGGGCCCCTCTGACCCTTGGGGCCCGGTACAAATGTCCTCTTTGTCCCCCCCTGTCGCCGGTCCTGACTGCAGTAGTGCCCCCTAGTATAATGTAAATATATTGTAATTTCCAAATTTAATAAAGTACATAGTAATGCCCCTATTATAACATGAATATACAGATGGAGCTGCGCTCATCTGAGGCGGCTCCATCGTAGGCGTGCACTCCCAACATGACTAGGCGATCCGTCCACCTAGCCCTGCCAGGAGTGTACAGAGACGCTCTCCCATTCTAGTGAATGGGGCGCGTCTCCGTCAGCGTCTCCGTTGCGGGTGCGCCCCCCCCGGATGGAGAAGCTCTCCTATTCTAGTGAATGGGGTGCATCTCCACCCGAACAGAGACACTCTCAGTGTTATGTGCACCCGGGAGGGCACGCCCAGGCACAGACGGAGCCACGACTAGCTTGGCTCCAGCTGTATACTGTGGTAGTGCCCCCGGTATATTAGAAATATATAGTAGTGTCCACATTTCAATTGCAATACATAGTAATGGCCCATTATAACAGGAATAGATACTGTAATAGTGCCCCTGGTATAATATACATATACAGTTGCAAGAAAAAGTATGTGAACCCTTTGGAATTTCCTGGATTTGTGCATAAATTGGTCATAAAATGTGTTCTGATCTTCATCTAAGTCACAACAATAGACAAACACAGTCTGCTGAAACTAATACCACACAAACAATTATATGTTCTCATGTTTTTATTGAACACACCATCTAAACATTCACAGTGCAGGGTGGACAAAGTATGTAAACCCTTGGATTTAATAGCTGGTTGACCCTCCTTTGGCAGCAATAACCTCAACCAAACAGTTCCTATAGTTGCAGATCAGACCTGCACAACGGTCAGGGGGAATTTTGGACCATTCCTCTTTACATAACTGCTTCAGTTTAGCAATATTCTTGAGTTGTCCGATGTGAATCGCTCTCTTGAGGTCATGCCACAGCATCTGAATCGGGTTGAGGTCAGGACTAACTGGGCCACTCCAGAAGGCGTATTTTCTTCTGTTGAAGCCATTCTGTTGATCTACTTCTGTGCTTTGGGTTGCTGTCCTGTTGCATCACCCATCTTCTGTTGAGCTTCAATTGGTGGACAGATGGCCTTAAGTTCTCCTGCAAAATGTCTTGATAAACTCAGGAATTTATTTTTCCGTTGATGATAGCAATCTGTCCAGGCCCTGAGGCAGCAAAGCAGCCCCAAACCATGATGCCCCCTCCACCATACTTCACAGTTGGGATGAGGTTTTGATGTTGGTGTGCTGTGCCTTTTGATCTCCACACATAGGGGGTCATTCCGACCCGATCGCAGCATGCTTTCGTTCGCACAACTGCAAGCGGGTCACTACTGCGCACGCGCTTGGGCCACAATGCACACGCGAGTCGTTGCCCGGCGACGGCCGTTGTCGGACAACGATGCTGACTATGAAGAAAGCGGTCGCAGCTGCAACCGCAAGAAGATTGACTGCAGGAAGGCGGAGCCGTTTTCAGGAAGTGGTAAGGAAAACGCAGGCATGTCCAGGCGAACGCAGGGGCGGATCTAGACTTCTCCTATAGGGGGGCGGTTTTAAAATTAATCCAGACTCCTCCCCCTTCCAGTCCACTTGGCCCTAGTGATACACCATACATACACTATTACACACACACACACACACACACACACACACACACACACACACACACACACACGTGATACACCATACATACACACACACTAGTGATACACCATACATTCAATAATCACACACACACACACACACACACACACACACACACACACACACACACACTAGTGATACACCATACATACACTACTAACACACACACTAGTGATTAACACACACACATACACTAGTGATACACCATACATACAATACTGACACAAACACACATGTGATACACCATACATACACTACTAACACACACACACACACACACACACACACACACACACACACACACACACACTAGTGATACACCATACATACAATACTATATCTGCCTCCCCTGCAGTGCACATGGTTTTGCCCAACTGCTAACAAAATGCCTGCTGTGATCAACTCAGAATTATCCCCAATGAGCAGTGATACTGAGCACTGATGAGGATACTACTGAGAACTGACACTGAGCAGCAAGATGTAGCACAAGAGAGACACACTACTAGTTTTACTGAGCAGCGATAAGTAAGCACTGATACTGAGCACTGATATTGAGATTTGCCACTGAGAGAACATAGCCACGTCCTCTCTGCTCTCTCTACAATGTACGAGTGAAAAATGGCGGCGACGTGCGGCTCTTTATATGGAATCTGAATCGCGCGAGAATCCGACAGCGGGATGAAGTTTTCCCTCGTTCGGGTTTTCCGAGTCAGACGGGAACAACCGAGCCTGCCTCGGACCCGTGTAAACCACGTGGAGTTCGGGGGGGTTCGGTTCTCAGAGAACCGAACCCTCTCATCTCTAATAATAATAATAATAATAATAATAATAATAATAATAATGGCCCTCATTCCGAGTTGATCGGTCGCAAGGCGAATTTAGCAGATTTACACACGCTAAGCCGCCGCCTACTGGGAGTGTATCTTAGCTTCTTAAAATTGCGACCGATGTATTCGCAATATTGCGATCTCAAACTACTTAGCAGTTTTAGAGTAGCTCCACACTTACTCTGCCTGTGCGATCAGTTCAGTGCTTGTCGTTCCTGGTTTGACGTCATAAACACACCCAGCGTTCGCCCAGACACTCCCACCGTTTCTCCGGCCACTCCTGCGTTTTTTCCGGAAACGGTAGCGTTTTCAACCACACGCCCATAAAACGCCGTGTTTCCGCCCAGTAACACCCATTTCCTGTCAATCACACTACGTTCGCCGGAGCGAAGAAAAAGCCGTGAGTAAAAATCCTTTCTTCATAGCAAAATTACTTGGCGCAGTCGCAGTGCGAACATTGCGCATGCGTACTAAGCGGATTTTCACTGCGATGCGATGAAAAAGAACGAGCGAACGACTCGGAATGAGGGCCAATAGACATATATAGTAGTGTCCCACATGCTTCTTCTGAATGTCTGCGCAGAGCCAGGTGCACGCAATAAATGGTCTCACTCTTGGCAACAATCAGTTCCAGTGTTTTTAGGAAGCAGTTCTCACTGTGGTGATTGGTTGTAGATTGTCTTTCTCCTGCTAAATGGCCTCCTTTCTATACACTCTCGGAGGTAGCAGTCCCTTGGAACTGGCCTATATTTTCTGCACATGCCTTTAGTTCCAATTGTAATAAAACAAAATATTAAAATGTTTATATTTAATAACATTAGCTCTCGGATTTACGATGCTCCGACACGCAGAGCACATTGCAGGGACTGTGAACATCCATACATCCGGGTGGTACTTATTTTACAATCCTTGGGTCTGAAATCTGATAATTGCTGCATATGCCCCTAAACCACTGTTTCATGTTTTTGCCTACTATCAGTCCTGGGGGTATGTTTACAAAATATGATTTTGGAATTTCAAGGGATTTGGCATTTGATGTCCATTCGAATCGCATGTCAAATCGATTCTAAAGCCAAATTCAACTTGCATCCCAATAGAAATCAAATTTATGAAAAAAATCAATGTACTCCCATAGCCCAACATAGAAGCCCCTTATTTACTAAAATTCGATTTTGCAAATTGATTTAAAATCAAACTCAAAAACGAACCTCAAATGTTTACAATGATGTCAGACATTCGATTTTGGCTTCTAAATACCATTCTAATGGTAAGAAAAATTATAATGATGACTTTAAGTACCCAAAAGCATGTAGGACAGTGTGGTAATAGTAATAATGGATGTCCAAGGGTATGGTATGTTGTGCACCTACCTGCACAATGCAAATCACCACCTGACTGAGATAACACTGGAGGATCAATCAGAGCACCATCAGCAGCTTCATGAGTTGAATAGTGCACGTTTTTTAATTTATAGACATCATACATATTCCATTCCATCAGAGCACAATACTGAGCAATTTGGCTGAATGATATAATGAATTTTAAAATCATGAGTGTTGTAAGTGGTTGTTCGGGTTTGTCCCATGATGCCTACATCCACAGCAATTCATCCCTGTCTGCAAAAGTCTTGTGGGACAAATGCCAGAGGTATGGTTGTTGTGTAAGATGCCAGTATGTGCTAATAAAGCAGCTAATTGTAATTGTTACTATACAGGGTGATTCAAAAGTCGCAGTACACCCTTTTGTTTCAAAAACTGTACAGCAAATGGGAAAACTGAATAGTCCAGTAAGGTATGGGTGAGGTGGGCTATCTCTTAGGGTATGTACCAAACATGGGCGCCATCTTGAAATCAGCCATCTTGAATCTAAGTCAGTTTTTTCAAATGGAAATTGGGTCATGTAACACGTCATGCCACATCAGAATTTGCTGTAAAGTGTTTTGCTGCAAACAGATTTGAAATAGAAGTTATGGTTCAAAAGTTACAACACTTTTTGTTGTTGCAGGTAACTGAAGATGGCTTTGACAAAAGCGGAGAGAATTGAAGTCCTTTTAATGTCTGGAGAATGAAGTTTCCGTGTCATAGTTAAAAATGTTAACAACCGGCACCCAGAAAGACCTCCAATTTCACATAACACTGTCAGGTGCCTAATTTCCAAATTCCGAGAAACTGGGACAGTGGCTGACAACTCACGGAGTCGTCGTCCAAAAAGTGCTACTGATGAGACAACCTCAACAATGGTTTTTGTATCCTTTGTGAAGAAGCCACAATGCAGCACACGACGTTCGTTCTCCAGGCATCAAAATGACCTCAATTCTCTCCTCTTTTGTCAAAGCCATCTTCAGTTACCTGCAAAAAAAAGTGGCATAACTTTTTGAACCATAACTGCTATTTCAAATTTGTTTGCAGCAATAAATTTATCAGCAAACTCTGATGTTTGACATGTTACACGACCCCCTTTCCATTTGAAAAAACTGACTTCAATTCAAGATGGGTGACCTTACTGGAGTATTCAGTTTTCCCATTTCCTGCACAGTTTTTGAAACAAAAGGGTGTAATGCGACTTTTGAATCACCCTGTATTGTTCTAATTTGTTCCCCTTCCACCAAAAAAGGTTATTTAAGCTATGGCTGTTGCTTCTGGCTTCTGACTCCAAAGTCAAATCCACAAACTCCTGCTGAGCATAAGTATAACAAGACATATAGCCACCCAGCCCATGACAAAATGCACCCCCCCCCCCCCCCAGATTATGCAATAAACAGGGAGCAGGCAGATGTTTTTATTTTGTTTTTGTTTTTTACCAGCAACTGACTATGTGTGCGCAGAAAGTGGAAGGCAGCCATGAAGGCAGATTAGAGCTAAGCTTACTGCCACTTATTTCAGCTATAAGTATTTAAAAAAAAATGTAATCATAATTTTTGGTATAAAACAGTGTAAAGAGAGAGAGTTTCTCCTTTAATTATTGTACATGTGATGCATTTGGACCAATAGGAAGCAATGATTAAGTTCTGTTCTATTTTGCATTAGATTTAGCTGGGGATTTGAGGTTCAATTTTGGAAGTGATTTCATAAATTTAACTTAAAATCCCTTCCAAACATAAATCCACATCAAATTCGATTTAAAAATCAAATGCAATTTTTTAGTAAATGAGGGATTTTTTTAAAGGATTTTAGAAAATAAAAAATAATTGATTTCAGTCGATTTTTGACTCTTAAAGATGATTCCAAAATCGAATTCTAGTAAATATACTCCCTGGTGTTAAGCATGTATGTCCTTGAGCACAGGTGGTTTAAGTAGTACCTCAGTCATTTTGATTTAGGCATCTGTGCTCAAACATGGATATGCTTTAAACCTGGATTTTTAAGGGAGCTTTGAGCGCTGAGTATGGGAAACATTGATTTAGGTACTTTTTATGGTAATCCTGACTGTGTTTGAGACATTAGGTGTTATAAAAAAATAAAGAGTGTGCTGTAAAGTTTACATTTGTACGTGTGCCTCAAGTGGTGCACTGTACTCGTAGAAAATATTTTTTACGTTAAGTACAGGCTACATAACTAGGGTGTTAGTTACCGCGTGAAATATAAATTGGATTCTAGCAAAATTTTAATTGCAGTTTTGTACATTTATAATTGTTCCTTGTACTTCACTTCTTTTCATGTTTTCAACAAATCCCCCTGACCCTCACCAGTTCCCAGGCACAGGTGTAGGCTCTAGCAGCTGCTTGGAGTTATAGTGGTGCAGTATGCAGGCTTTTGTCTTATTTGCTAGCATACCTTTACTGAGTTTTGATGAACATATATCATGTATGAGGGACATACAGTATAGCTTTGTCTCTATCACACAGAAAAGCAAGTAATGATTTGACATCGGCATAGTGATATTCGGGGGCAGGGCTGTTTCTAGCCAATTTGGTTCCCAGTGCAAGATTTAAAAATGTGCCCCACCCCCACCCACCCATTGACATTAAAAAAAAATATATATGCGCCCCCCCCCCCCCCCCATAGATAGAAAAAGCAAGCGCGCGCCGAAGGTGCGCGCGCTCCCGGAAAGGGTCTGTGGCCTCATTAAAATGGGCGTGGCCTAATCTGATATCATCACGCCCACCACAGGAAAAAAAAAGTCTCCATTTTACACACTGCGGCAGGCACGTGTCCCCATTTTACACAGTATGGCAGGCAAGAGTACCCATTTTACACAGTACGGCAGGCACGAGTCCCCATTTTACACAGTACGGCAGGCACGAGTCCCCATTTTACACAGTACAGCAGGCACGAGTCCCAATTTTACACAGTACGGCAGGCAAGAGTCCCCATTTTACACAGTACGGCAGGCACGAGTCCCCATTTTACACAGTACGGCAGGCACGAGTCCCTATTTTACACAGTACGGCAGGCACGAGTCCCCATTTTACACAGTACGGCAGGCACGAGTCTCCATTTTACACAGTATGGCAGGCAAGAGTCCCCATTTTACACAGTACGGCAGGCACGAGTCCCCATTTTACACAGTACAGCAGGCACGAGTCCCCATTTACACAGTACGGCAGGCACGAGTCCCCATTTTACACAGTACGGCAGGCAAGTGTCCCCATTTTACACAGTACGGCAGGCAAGAGTCCCCATTTTACACAGTATACAGGCACGAGTCCCCATTTTACACATTGTGGCAGGCACGTGTCCCCATTTTACACAGTACAGCAGGCAATAGTCCCCATTTTACACAGTACAGCAGGCAATAGTCCCCATTTTACACAGTATTGCAGGCAAGAGTCCCCATTTTACACAGTATTGCAGGCAAGAGTCCCCATTTTACACAGCATTGCAGGCAAGTGTCAAGTGGGGGGAGAGAAAGGGAGAGGGAGGGGGGGGGAGAGAGCGAATACTTACATACAGTATGAAGAGGCTCTTCCCGCTCTTCGGCCCGCGCCGGCTGCCTCCTCCTTCCAGCTGGCTCCCCCTCCTCTTGTCATCTGTACTCCTGTTCGGGGGGCGGAGTTTCGCAGAATGACGCGATTGCGTCGTGACGTCACGACGCAACCGCATCATTCCGCGAAACTCCGCCCCCGAACAGGATTACTCGGGAACGGGGGAGGAGGGGGAAAAGGACCTGCAAAGTGCCGCGGCGGGCGCCCCGTGCGGTTGCACGGCTCGCCCGCCGCTAGAAACGGCACTGTTCGGGGGTTATGTAATAAATTCTGATTTTACAGAACCGGAATAATGTTAGAAAAATTGCTCCTAAATTTAAAGTGGCAATCGGTCACATGATTGAACCACCCTTATAAATGATTGCTACTTTTAATTTGGCTGAAATCTAGGGATTGCCATCAACCCCAAAGCTCCCCCATGGTTTTGTTTTTTTTTCTCCTTAGTGCTGGGGCCACAAAGCCAAAACACTCCTCCCTGCATGACCCATGGAGCCCCACCTCCCACCATTGACTGGCTCACTGTGCGGTGAGTAATAGAGCAGGGATCACCATCAGTGGTTCCCCTGTTAGTTGTTTCATACCATCAAGGTTAACCACCAATGGCAAAATAAATGGTGGCCATCGATGGGTAGCCCACCGATGACCATCCCTATGCAATCTCGATTTAAATCATTTAAAATTGGAACCTATTGCATAACCCCCATTGAATTTAACTTTTTAATGATTTTTTATCAAAAGATATAAGCCAGTAATGTTCCTTTTAATTCTTTGCCTGCAAAATAAATAAATCGTGGGATTCTGAATTCTTGGGATTGCAACACATGTACTTTGAAATTTGTTGTTCACTTTAGATTGAATCCCAATAGTAAGTTCATCCTACCTAATTAACTAATAAACATCGCCACCAGACACTGTAAATAAAGATGCCCTGTAAAAAGATGTGACGTAGTGGTTCACTCTGAGAAGGGGCATGGTCACGTCAATCAGGGAGACACGGTTACACCTCCAGTGCAAGGTTGTCATCCAGACCAGTCTGGGTTCTCTGTACCACTGCTTTTCAGCCCTCCTACTAACTGAATGGTGCTGTACTATGTTTATATAGTTATTCACATGTTGCTCCCTATATTCATCCAGTCCAATGAAAATCTATGAAATTTAATTGATGAAAGCTGCAAATGTAAAAATGATTTTACTGCAACCCCTCTAGATATAAAATAACACATCAATCACAAATAAAAGTACACACTGTAAATGTGTTGGCCTTCTGTAGTTAAAATAATGCATTTTTCTTGAAACTGCACAGTGTGGGCACATTGGCCCTCATTCCGAGTTGATCGGTCGCAAGGCGAATTTAGCAGAGTTACACACGCTAAGCCGCCGCCTACTGGGAGTGAATCTTAGCTTCTTAAAATTGCGACCGATGTATTCGCAATATTGCGATTACTAACTACTTAGCAGTTTCAGAGTAGCTCCAGACTTACTCTGCCTGTGCGATCATTTCAGTGCTTGTCATTCCTGGTTGACGTCACAAACACACCCAGCGTTCGCCCAGGCACTCCCACCGTTTCTCCGGCCACTCCTGCGTTTTTTCCGGAAACGGTAGCGTTTTCAGCCACACGCCCCTGAAACGCCGTGTTTCCGCCCAGTAACACCCATTTCCTGTCAATCACATTACGATCGCCGGAGCGAAGAAAAAGCCGTGAGTAAAAATACTTTCTTCATAGTAAAGTTACTTGGCGCAGTCGCAGTGCGAACTTTGCGCATGCGTACTAAGCGGATTTTCACTGCGATGCGATGAAAAAGAACGAGCGAACAACTCGGAATGAGGGCCATTGATAGGATCGTAGATACTGTATTCCTTTTTGGACATGGGTAGGTAGTTAAAAATGACTTGCTGATGTGCCAGATTTCAACCGGGCAAAGGTTTGCTGATTTGGAACATTTTACCCCTTTTCACCCCCTTTAGTCGTCAAATTTTGAAAAATCCCTGCTTAGTGGGTGGCTGCAAATAACTGTCACAGTTTTCAGACCACCCAGCAGGTCAAATGTTCCAGGTCACACAGCAGGTACACCAACTGTCCCATTTTCCAGAACACAATGGTGGTGCACTGTAAATGGCAGGTGGATGTTTTGCCACATAACGAAATGAAGCAACCAGTTACAACACCAAGTTTTCTGCAAAACTATGGACCAAGAGCTTAATTTAATGGCACTGTATATGATGTGCCCTGCTCAAACAGCATTTGAGACATATGTTACTCATAAAAGTCATCCTTATGCTATCAATATATAGATATAGCTATCACATAACATTAAAGTACAATATATTTATTTGTGTGCAGTCCATAGGAGAGCAGGGGCATATATTTTTGAGGTTGAAAGTCTTATGTGAGTTACAATAATCTTTGTCAGTGCAGCACTTTACATTCCATTCGGCAATGACCGTCGCCTTTGTAAACCTTTAATGTTGCGCAAAAGATGTATGTCAATGTTATAGAGAGCAGAACGCAGAATAGCAACGTTGTTGAAATGACACAGACAGCAGTAATCGAGCGTATTTGATTTTTATCTGCTTTTCCTCCGCGCTGATGCTGATAAATAAAAATTAATTTCAAAGTTGTTGGTGGTAACACATATAGTACGTTCAATGTCAAAATTAATCTCAAGAGAAAAGCCAGTCCACTATCTCTCTCTCTTATCTTGCACCCAGCTGGGAGTGAGATGCAATGGATTATGTTCTCTTGCTATCATACAGGAAAATAAATATGCATTTTTTTATTTTTAGATGTATTTTACTGGTGTGTGAACTTCATTAGTTATAATGCTGACGCCAAATGCGAGCTTTAAGCAGACATTTTACAGTGAACCTAACACAGAAAAAATATATTTTATATGCATTATAAATATATACATATATATTTTGTTTTAACCAGCATTAAGCAGGGGCAGAGCTCATTCACTGATTTGTGCAATGCATCCCTACATGAAACAAAGGGCCTAATTCAGAATTGATCGCAACAGCAAATTTGTTAGCAGTTGGGCAAAACCATGGCCCTCATTCCGAGTCGTTCGCTCGGTATTTTTCATCGCATCGCAGTGAAATTCCGCTTAGTGCGCATGCGCAATATTCGCACTGCGACTGCGCCAAGTATCTTTGCTATGAAGAAAGTATTTTTACTCACGGCTTTTTCATCGCTCCGGCGATCGTAATGTGATTGACAGGAAATGGGTGTTACTGGGCGGAAACACGGCGTTTTATGGGCGTGTTGCTGAAAACGCTACCGTTTCCGGAAAAAACGCAAGAGTGGCCGGAGAAACGGGGGAGTGGTTGGGCGAACGCTGGGTGTGTTTGTGACGTCAAACCAGGAACGACAAGCACTGAACTGATCGCACAGGCAGAGTAAGTCTGGAGCTACTCTAAAACTGCTAAGTAGTTTGTGAGCGCAATATTGCGAATACATCGGTCGCAATTTTAAGATGCTAAGATACACTCCCAGTAGGCGTAGGCTTAGCGTGTGTAACTCTGCTAAATTCGCCTTGCGACCGATCAACTCGGAATGAGGGCCCATGTGCACTGCAGGTGGGGCAGATATAAGATGTGCAGAGAGAGTTAGATTTGGGTGTGGTGTGTTCAAACTGAAATCTAAATTGCAGTGTAAAAATAAAGCAGCCAGTATTTACCCTGCACAGAAACAATATAACCCACCCAAATCTAACTCTCTCTGCACATGTTACATCTGCCCCCCTGCAGTGCACATGGGCCCTCATTCCGAGTTGTTCGCTCGCAAGGCGAATGTAGCAGAGTTACACACGCTAAGCCGCCGCCTACTGGGAGTGAATCTTAGCTTCTTAAAATTGCGACCGACGTACGCGCAATATTGCGATTACAAACGAGTTAGCAGTTTCAGAGTAGCTCCAGACTTACTCTGCCTGTGCGATCATTTCAGTGCTTGTCGTTCCTGGTTGACGTCACAAACACACCCAGCGTTCGCCCAGGCACTCCCACCGTTTCCCCGGCCACTCCTGCGTTTTTTCCGGAAACGGTAGCGTTTTCAGCCACACGCCCCTGAAACGCCGTGTATCCGCCCAGTAACACCCATTTCCTGTCAATCACATTACGATCGCCGGAGCGAAGAAAAAGCCGTGAGTAAAAATACTTTCTTCATAGTAAAGTTACTTGGCGCAGTCGCAGTGCGAACATTGCGCATGCGTACTAAGCGGATTTTCACTGCGATGCGATGAAAAATACCGAGCGAACAACTCGGAATGAGGGCCATGGTTTTGCCAAACTGCTAACAAATTTGCTGCTGCGATCAACTCTGAATTATCCCCAAAGTTCATACTAGAGATGAGCGCCGGAAATTTTTCGGGTTTTGTGTTTCGGTTTTGGGTTCGGTTCCGCGGCCGTGTTTTGGGTTCGACCGCGTTTTGGCAAAACCTCACCGAATTTTTTTTGTCGGATTCGGGTGTGTTTTGGATTCGGGTGTTTTTTTCAAAAAACACTAAAAAACAGCTTAAATCATAGAATTTGGGGGTCATTTTGATCCCAAAGTATTATTAACCTCAAAAACCATAATTTACACTCATTTTCAGTCTATTCTGAATACCTCACACCTCACAATATTATTTTTAGTCCTAAAATTTGCACCTAGGTCGCTGGATGACTAAGCTAAGCGACCCTAGTGGCCGACACAAACACCGGGCCCATCTAGGAGTGTCACTGCAGTGTCACGCAGGATGTCCCTTCCAAAAAACCCTCCCCAAACAGCACATGACGCAAAGAAAAAAAGAGGCGCAATGAGGTAGCTGTGTGAGTAAGATAAGCGACCCTAGTGGCCGACACAAACACCGGGCCCATCTAGGAGTGTCACTGCAGTGTCACGCAGGATGTCCCTTCCAAAAAACCCTCCCCAAACAGCACATGACGCAAAGAAAAAAAGAGGCGCAATGAGGTAGCTGTGTGAGTAAGATAAGCGACCCTAGTGGCCGACACAAACACCGGGCCCATCTAGGAGTGTCACTGCAGTGTCACGCAGGATGTCCCTTCCAAAAAACCCTCCCCAAACAGCACATGACGCAAAGAAAAAAAGAGGCGCAATGAGGTAGCTGTGTGAGTAAGATAAGCGACCCTAGTGGCCGACACAAACACCGGGCCCATCTAGGAGTGTCACTGCAGTGTCACGCAGGATGTCCCTTCCAAAAAACCCTCCCCAAACAGCACATGATGCAAAGAAAAAAAGAGGCGCAATGAGGTAGCTGTGTGAGTAAGATAAGCGACCCTAGTGGCCGACACAAACACCGGGCCCATCTAGGAGTGTCACTGCAGTGTCACGCAGGATGTCCCTTCCAAAAAACCCTCCCCAAACAGCACATGACGCAAAGAAAAAAAGAGGCGCAATGAGGTAGCTGTGTGAGTAAGATAAGCGACCCTAGTGGCCGACACAAACACTGGGCCCATCTAGGAGTGGCACTGCAGTGTCACGCAGGATGTCCCTTCCAAAAAACCCTCCCCAAACAGCACATGACGCAAAGAAAAATTAAAGAAAAAAGAGGTGCAAGATGGAATTGTCCTTGGGCCCTCCCACCCACCCTTATGTTGTATAAACAGGACATGCACACTTTAACCAACCCATCATTTCAGTGACAGGGTCTGCCACACGACTGTGACTGAAATGACGGGTTGGTTTGGACCCCCACCAAAAAAGAAGCAATTAATCTCTCCTTGCACAAACTGGCTCTACAGAGGCAAGATGTCCACCTCATCATCATCCTCCGATATATCACCGTGTACATCCCCCTCCTCACAGATTATCAATTCGTCCCCACTGGAATCCACCATCTCAGCTCCCTGATGATAATGAGATGTAGTATGTATAAAGAAGAAAGAAAAAAAAAACCACGGGCAGGTGGTATACAATTATGGATGGACTGCCGAGTGCCGACACAGAGGTAGCTACAGCCGTGGACTACCGTACTGTACTGTGTCTGCTGCTAATATAGACTGGTTGATAATGAGATGTAGTATGTATAAAGAAGAAAGAAAAAAAAAACCACGGGTAGGTGGTATACAATTATGGATGGACTGCCGAGTGCCGACACAGAGGTAGCTACAGCCGTGGACTACCATACTGTACTGTGTCTGCTGCTAATATAGACTGGATGATAATGAGATGTAGTATGTATGTATAAAGAAGAAAGAAAAAAAAAACCACGGGTAGGTGGTATACAATTATGGATGGACTGCCGAGTGCCGATACAGAGGTAGCTACAGCCGTGAACTACCGTACTGTGTCTGCTGCTAATATAGACTGGTTGATAATGAGATGTAGTATGTGTAAAGAAGAAAGAAAAAAAAAACCACAGGTAGGTGGTATACAATTATGGATGGACTGCCGAGTGCCGACACAGAGGTAGCTACAGCCGTGGACTACCGTACTGTACTGTGTCTGCTGCTAATATAGACTGGTTGATAATGAGATGTAGTATGTATAAAGAAGAAAGAAAAAAAAAACCACGGGTAGGTGGTATACAATTATGGATGGACTGCCGAGTGCCGAGTGCCGACACAGAGGTAGCTACAGCCGTGGACTACCGTACTGTACTGTGTCTGCTGCTAATATAGACTGGATGATAATGAGATGTAGTATGTATAAAGAAGAAAGAAAAAAAAACCACGGGTAGGTGGTATACAATTATGGATGGACTGCCGAGTGCCGACACAGAGGTAGCTACAGCCGTGGACTACCATACTGTACTGTGTCTGCTGCTAATATAGACTGGATGATAATGAGATGTAGTATGTATGTATAAAGAAGAAAGAAAAAAAAAAACACGGGTAGGTGGTATACAATTATGGATGGACTGCCGAGTGCCGACACAGAGGTAGCTACAGCCGTGAACTACCGTACTGTGTCTGCTGCTAATATAGACTGGTTGATAATGAGATGTAGTATGTATAAAGAAGAAAGAAAAAAAAAAACACGGGTAGGTGGTATACAATTATGGATGGACTGCCGAGTGCCGACACAGAGGTAGCTACAGCCGTGGACTACCGTACTGTACTGTGTCTGCTGCTAATATAGACTGGATGATAATGAGATGTAGTATGTATAAAGAAGAAAGAAAAAAAAAACCACGGGTAGGTGGTATACAATTATGGATGGACTGCCGAGTGCCGACACAGAGGTAGCTACAGCCGTGAACTACCGTACTGTGTCTGCTGCTAGTATAGACTGGATGATAAATAATGATATAAAAAATATATATATATATCACTACTGCAGCCGGACAGGTATATATTATATAATGACGGACCTGCTGGACACTGTCTGTCAGCAGAATGAGTTTTTTAATTTTTATAGAATAAAAAAACACCACACAAGTCACACGACGAGTGTACTTTTTCAGGCAGACATTCAATCACAATATACTATACTGGTGGTCAGTGTGGTCAGGTCACTGGTCACAGTGGTCAGTGGTCAGTCACACTGGCAGTGGCACTCTGGCAGCAAAAGTGTGCACTGTTTAATATGTACTCCTGGCTCCTGCTATAACCTATAACTGCTCCCCAGTCTCCCCCACAATTAAGCTGTGTGAGCACAGTCAGATATTATACATAGATGATGCAGCACACTGGGCTGAGCACAGATATGGTATGTGAGTGTGACTGAGTCACTGTGTATCGTTTTTTTCAGGCAGAGAACAAGAACAGAACGGATTAATAAATAATAATAAATTATAAAACTGCACTGGTGGTCAGGTCACTGGTCATCAGTCACTAGTATAACTCCTCCTAAGCTCCAGTAAGTAAATGAAGTGTCTCACTCTCACTCTCCTATCTATTTTAATTTCTAAACGGAGAGGACGCCAGCCACGTCCTCTCCCTATCAATCTCAATGCACGTGTGAAAATGGCCGCGACGCACGGCTCCTTATATAGAATCCGAGTCTCGCGATAGAATCCGAGCCTCACGAGAATCCGACAGCGTGATGATGACGTTCGGGCGCGCTCGGGTTAACCGAGCAAGGCGGGAAGATCCGAGTCGCTCGGACCCGTGTAAAAAAACATGAAGTTCGGGCGGGTTCGGATTCAGAGAAACCGAACCCGCTCATCTCTAGTTCATACCCCAACAATTTAACATTACTAATGTATTTGGTGCATAGAATACAAAGCCAGAGGCATAGTGGAGTGCTTGGTTGCTCCTTTGATATGTGACAGGGGAAGAATGGTGGGAAAAATTCCTCTTGTCACATATACTCCACCCACAATTCTTCCTTTGTCACATGGGGCCAAGTTCCCACCAGCTGCCGTATCTGCTGCAGGAGGCATCTGGTCTTTAAAAGTTTCCCCCACCGCTGCTCCATAAAGGAAGGAATATCCCTGGTTCTATGCATGGGCGTAACTATAGTGGGTGCAAGGCATAGTTGCCTGCCCTCCCTCATTCTGCAGGAGACTTCCTGAAATAGTAGTAATCTCCCGGACTCCCTGAATAGACCAGCAATATCCCTGATTGCACCTCACCCCCATTATATAGATGTTACCTTCTGGGGCGGGAGGATGGGGGGGAGAAATCAGAGATATATACATTTAAATGGGATCTTCTGTGCCATTTCCCTATATTGGTTATAAGGCACAATGATCCCTATGGCTACATGCATCTAAAATAAAGTTTCTCGTGGCCACTTACAGTATATGGAACCTCTTGTAAAACACAATACCCAAACAAATCCTGCAAAATGTAACAGTCTTTTCTTCAACAAGTAGATGTTACTAACTTTGGGGCTCATTCACATTTGGGTGTAAGTCATTTTCATGACACGCCTCTCAGATGTAGCAGTACACATCCGCGCTGATGGTGTTACTTTCATAATCTCCCTGAAATGCTTTTTTCAAAAGTAGGCAAGTATGGTGCAAGGGGTGCCTTACTATAGGACCCAGAGGCTTAGGAGGGCCTGAACCCAGGTTACAAAGTTGCATATCAATTTTCCCAGATTTGCCTGCTAAGCAATTGGGTCTGACCCATTGCCCAGCCTTAGTTCTGTGATATGACATTTTCAGTGAGAATAGTGTGTAGTGGATGGTATAATGTTAAGGGGGCACTGTAATGCGTTATAAACTGGAGGCTAGCACAATATGAACAGTGGGCAGCCCTACAATGTGACCTCATGTGAACTATGATGGTTCATAAAATAAACTAGGGACCTACTATGGGGCATAATATTACCAAACTGATGAGGAGAGGTGTCTCTAGAAGCATTGGGACAGGGACCCCTTCATTATGTTGCTGTAGTATTAAAAGAATGTTTACACCAGAATGACGATATGATCAGAACGTCAACATTCAGAATGTCTGCATCGTCGGGGGTGGGTGTCAAAGTGAAATGTTGACATTGCTAAAATGTCAGCAGTCGACATGTTAACCATCCGGTTTTTCATAGCGGTCTTAACTAACCCTAATCATGACCACAGCCTAACCCAAACTCTAACCATAACCTAACTCTAACCCTGCGTGCAGCATAACGCTAAAAACTGCTGTTGACATTCAAAATGTAAATATTATATCATGTCGACATCAATGTTGACGTGTTGAGTGTCAACCTCCCGTCCAATGCTGACATTCTGAGCGTATGCCGAGCCAAACAGTCACTGAATGTCAAACACAGCTAGAATTGAGAGCCAGCACATAGCAGCAACAACTGTATTTGCAGTCATTGAGCCCTGTTACCAAAACCAACAGAGCACCGTTTACTACCATCTGTGTTCTCAGTAGATTGGCACAATCATAGAGAGCGTTACGGTGGCACGGGTTGGCATTGAGTTTATATTGTAAATGTCATGTTTATTCTCTATAAGCCATTCCCCAAACTGCACGATCTCTGCATCACTTCAGTTTATAAATTTTAATTTATTAACTAAGCTTTAAATATCTCACGTTCAAAGTTATTTTTTCCTCCATGCAGTAATATCTCCTTCAGCTGCTGCTTCGTACTATTATAAATAAGTAATAGTACATTGGAGATGCTTGCACAGTACACAGTGGCTAAAAGATATTGAGTAAATAAAAATTTGCAATTCAAATTCCAGGGACTTCTTATCTGGTCTTGGATACAGAATCATCTTTGTACTATGTGGCATTTTTTATTCAAGACATACTATCAAACTAGTAATACACATCACTTTTCATGTCCTGGAGACGGTATTTTTATGCTGGTATTTTTTATTTTTTTATTTTTTTTAACACCATCTTTCATTTTGTTAGGAAAAGAAAGTGGAGGATCCTTTTGCACAGGACTGATTTAAACATATTACTTGTGTCCAGAAGGGTTGTGGATCATTGGGTTGACCCTGTCTAGATCAACAGACCCTAGGTCGACCACTTCTGGTCGACATGCATTAGGTCAACACAGGATAAAGGTCAATGTGAAAAAGGTCAACACAGAAAAAGGTTGATATGAGTTTTTTTGACTGTTTTTGGTGTCATTTACTCTGTAAAATCAGCGGGAACCCCAATTAGTGCACGGCGTCCCCTTGCATGGCGAGCAGCTTGGGCAAAGGTTACTGTGCCACATTAAAGAATTCAAAGAAGAGAAAATGTCCCTGTTCCACACTGAAAGCAAATAAGCATAATAAAAGTGTTATTAATAAACATGCAGTAGATTGCCATATTTACAGGACAATTGCTTTTCTGCTATTAGATTTTACTTATCAGCCCTGGCTACAGGAAGGTACAAGGGGGTCACATGTACCTGGACCCGAACTTCTGAGGGGTCCAGGCAAGTGATGGATTCAGGAAGGGTGCATTCAAAACTACTGGGGGATGACCATCCACTGTGCTATGGCTTCCTGCTTCCAAAGCACAACAGTGTTGTCATGACGTTGCATCACAGACCATGAAGCAGTGCCATAAGGAGCAGAAAGAACAAAGATGGGACGGATAGGAGACACTGGTCACGGATGAAGAAAAGTCAGTACAGAAGAGAGATGACTTAAGAAAGGAAAAATAAGTAGGAGAAGTCGAGGAGGGAAAGGTAAAAGGAAAGCAAGTGCTGTAAGGGAGTATAGGATGCCGAGTATCGAATAGGAGATTGGTTTATCCTGCTAGGAATAAGAGGAAAGTGTGTGTGGGGGGGCTGGTAGAGCATATAAAGGGGTCGATTCTATTCGGCAACTAATGAATAGCGCCGGGAATTAGCTCCCGACGCTATTCAATTCAGCAACTAATTACCTGCAATTGTCGGGAATTCTTCTCTCATCCCCGGGGGATGAGAAGAGAAACCCGACAAAAGTGCTGCCTCGCGGCCGGCGCGAGGCTGATTCTGTCGGGAATCAGCCTCGCGCCGGGGAGTTAAGTCGGAGAATGCCCGTTCTCCCGACAATTCAACCTGTTTTGTCGGCGAGAACGGGCCATCGCCGACGTAACTAGTTGCTGAATTGAATAGCGTCGGGAGCTAATTCCCGGCGCTATTCATTAGTTGCCGAATAGAATCGACCCCAATGTGTACTTGGGGCATATTGTGGAATATACAGTGAACTGGGGGCACTGTGTGGCATATGATATGAACTGGGGCACTGTGTGGCATATAATGTGAACTAGGGGCACTGTGTGACATACGATGTGAACTGGGGGCACTGGTATATGATGGGAACTAGGGACGCTATTTGGCATACAATGTTAATAGGGGGCACTGTGGCTTATGAGGGGAACTGGGAGCACTGTGTGGCATATGGGAACTGGGGGCACTGTGCGGCCTACAATGTTAAATTGGGACACTGTGTGACAATATAATTTATAGCCCATTAGAAGGAAATATTTATGTAAAGAAAATGGGATTTGACATCCGTTTTTAAAAAGCATGTTCATACAATCTTTACATCCTACACAATTTGATGTACATTAGTCTTTCTGTATGTCTCGGACAGGTCTGGCCAACCTGTGGCTCTCCAGCTGTTGTAAAACTACAAGTTCCATCATGCTTTGCCACAGTTTTGCTATTAGGGAATGCTAAAACTGTGGCAAGGCATGCTGGGATGTGTAGTTTCACAACATCTGGAGAGCCACAGGTTGACCAGGCCTGGTCTAGGATGTCTATTAGCTGTATATTTAGTACAAATACTGTATACAGCACAGGTCAAGAATATAAATTACAGGCTTATAAAACATAAAATGAAAAATAATATATGGGAATTAATTTCACTGTAACATGGAGAAATTGGACTACCCGGCCTCAAATGAATCTGCATATGGACATACATGCCTACCCTCCTGAAATGACCGTGTAACTCTTGAATTTTGGGTAGCCCACCTGCACTTTCAGGAGAGTAGCACAACATCCTGCATCACCTTGGAGAAAGACCAGTCTGGTGGCTTGGTCCTGCGATTTGGGGTGGTTCCCATCATCATGTTGTGGCATTTGGTCAACAGAGTACAAGACTGTAATGACAGGATTTACTATGTCCGGCATCTCCCTGGGAATGCTGGGAAACCCTGATTCTTAGGGGTGTTTTTACTAATGTTCGATTTTGGATTTTAGTGATTTTGCATTTGGAGATTTACAAAAGGCAAACTCGAAGGTAAAATCAAATATAAGACACAATTCCACTCAAGATCGAATATTTGCAAAACATCAGTACTTTTACATAGACAAATATAGAATCCCCTGATTTACTAACATCGGAACTAGTGAAAACTGAAACAAAATCGAACTACAAATCCTCAAATTAACAGACTAATAGCAGACAGGCAACTTTAGCTTCTAGACAACATTCTATTTCCTAATCCTTAATTAGGGTGTAGTATGGTATGCCGGAGGCCGTGCATACCGACAGTGTGGCAAGCGCAAAGGAGCCCCTTGCGGGCTCGCCACGCTGCGGACACGGTGGCACGCTACGCTATTTATTCTCCCTCCAGGGGGGTCATGGATCCCCACGAGGGAGAATAGCTGTCGGTATGCCGGGTGTCGGGATCCCGGCGCCGGTATAGTGTGCGCCGGGATCCCGACATTCGGCATACTGAAGGGAACCCCCTTAATTATGATGCCCCTAAATGTAGAGATGACGGACGCTATACCAATGTTTTTGCAATTGGCCAATTATGTGCCAACATCTACTAGCGGTGCCGCTTGCAACACTTACCTTTTATACAGAGTGATTGACAGTCAGGCACCGTTTGTGGGAGTTGACAGAGGAGTGGTTCCAAAAACACAGGAGTGTTGCAGTCATTTTTTGGGGTGTGCCTCTGGTATCTTTGTTCAGGCTCCCATGCTGTGTGGCCTTTGATTTAATCAAGCTGACGACTATTGATCTGCGTGTGCGCTGGTAATGTGTGCACAGGTGCTGTACCTTTTGCGATTTCTCCACTGGGCATCTCTGTACCTCTTAGGGCTGCTGATTTTTATTTTATTTTTATTTATTTTTTTATATAATTTTCCCATACCTTCAACATGTACAATTGCAGTTGCCATAGCGTTTGTCAATGAATTAGGCCAGATATTAATCATACCATGAAGGCTCTATGTTTTTATCAATTTTAACAGAAATCAAGAAACACTTAAGGATCTGCGCACACAGAGCCGGCCCTAACCAATATGATGCCCTAGGAAAGATTTTGGCTGGTGCCCCCTAGCACCACCGCTGGTTCCGCCTCTGACCTTGCACCGCTTTCCCAGCACCATCACCCCTCACCTATAGCAGTCCTTATTTTGGTGTTTGTACCCCCTATATTTTAAATAGGAACAGTTCGCACATTTGGCGCACAGCCCAAAAAGGGGTGTGTTTTTGCTGGCAAGGGGCATGACCACACAATAGTAACCCCAATTCCAATTACACCATACAGTACTGCAACTTTATTCATACTTGATCATGCGATAGTTTCCATAATTCATATTACATCCCACAGTAGTATCACTTTACCTTATATACATTACTCCTCACAGTAGAGCCCCTTATTCACATTACATCACACTGAATTGCTCCTTATTCACATTACACCACACCCTATTGCTCTTTATTCATATTAGACGACACAGTAGGGCCCTTTCTATATGAAACGCCACATAGTAGAGCACCTTATACACATAATACCACACATTAGTAATGCATTTATACACCTAATTCCACACAGTAATGCCCCTTACACATATGAGACACCTTATTAATGTCCTTATAAACATAATGCGCCTTACACATTTTGACAACCTTTATTAATGCCCTTTTACACATAATGTCCCTTACACATATGCTGCACAATATTAATGCCCTTATACACATAATGACACAAATAGTGCCCCCTACACATTTGCTGCACATTATTAATGCCCTTATACACATAATGGCACACATAGTGCCCCTTACACATATGTTGCACATTATTAATGCATTTTTACATGACACACATAATGCTCCTTACACATATTCTGAACACTACTGCACAACCAACCCACTCACATGCACACTGCCACTAACACTGTGACCTCTGCCTCTGCTTGGATACAGATGTGTCCTCATAAATCTTGCCTCAATGCTAACGTCGGGCACCTTTTTTATGAAAATGCATCTTATTTGCATTGCTATGTGGCTAGGATGCACAAGCAGCTTCTGCTGATTAAAATGATATGCAGCATGCCCTGTGAGACTGTGGCTGTATCTGCATATGAAATGCTACACACAGAATATAGGCATGCCGCATATCATTTTAATCAGCAGAAGCTGATGATGCCCCTAGGCATATCAAATGCCCTAGGCAATTGCATAGTTTGCCTATGCCTATGGCCGGCTTTGCGCGCACATATCTAAAAATGGATCCCAAACGTGGTGCACTGCGGCTGTTGGAATTATGGGCATCATTCAGAGATGGACGCAGTGCAGCTCCTGTGTCTTTGGGTTCCCCACCCCAAACGGTGACAGGCTGCAGCTTAGGGGGCACTGTGTGCAACGATGCAGGACCCGTTCTGCACATGCATGGAACAGGTCCTGTGTATGTGCAGGTGACCCAACACTGGAGATATATGCTAACCAGCTCAGGCACCCCACCATCGGAGACGTGCGCTAACCAGAATCAGAGGGACCCCAGCAGCTTCTTGCATGTGATATGTTTTTTCCAATAGAAATACATAGGGAAGTGTTTGTTCTATTTCACTCGATTGTACTGTATATTCAATGTTATAGGTGATTTTATGTTTATTTTGAAATGGACATCCTAAACCAAACACAAAATCACTATTCAAATCAACACCAAATTCAATTTTCAAGAACAATTTCAAAATTGAGTCTTAGTAAAAGTGTGATTTGATGAGTAAAAAGATCGTCGATTTGATTTGACTTCTGTCGATTTAAATCAAATTTATATTTGAATACAAAATCGAACATTAGTAAATATACCCATTTGCCTCTGTTTCCTCTACACACTGTTATACACTTCATGAGGCTTCCTCTGGGTTCAATCCATTCATAAAGAAAAAATATAATTATATTTAGGACCAACCAGGGGTATATCTATAAGGGATATAGTTAATATCCCAGCGGTCAGGATCCTGGCGGTCAGAATATCGACGCCGGGATCCCGACCGCCGAGAATGCTGACAGCTGTGCCAGGGCTATTCCCACTCATGGGTGTCCACGACACCCATAGAGTGGGAATAGACCTTGTGGCGAGCCACCGAGTACGGCCTTCTGACAACCAGGGATCCCGGTGTTTGTAAACTGACCTCCAGGATCCTGGCCATCGGAATTCCATCCCCCACCCATCCACAATGGGTGGTGAGTGTGTGGTACACATGAGCTCTTAGGTCAAGGTGGGCCTATGCCATACAACCTGTACCCCAGAACAAGGTCCAGCAGGACTGAGGCTGAAGCCATTTTCCAGCTGCTTTATTAAAAAGTATTCCAACATTCTGAAGAATGCATGTGGTAAAGATATCAAGGACTCTGGTCTCTCCTGCACATGTACCAGCGCCATTCCCACCACCTCTCTCCCTCTCTCTCTCTCTCCTCCACCCTCTCTCTCTCCCTCCCTCTCTCCCTCTCTCTCCCTCTCTCTCTCCCTCCCTCCCCCTCTCTCCCTCCCTCCCCCTCTCTCCCTCCCTCTCTCCCCCCCTCTCTCTCTCTCTCTCTCTCCCTCTCTCCCCCTCCCTCTCTCTCTCCCTCTCTCTCCCTTCCTCCCTCCCTCTCTCTCTCTCCCTTCCTCCCCCCCTCTCCCCCCCTCTCTCTCTCTCCCCCCTCCCCCCCTCTCTCTCTCCCTCTCTCTCTCTCCCCCTCTCTCTCTCTCTCTCTCCCTCTCTCTATCTCTCTCCCCCTCCTCTCTCTCCCCCTCCCTCCCTCTCTCCCCCCTCCCTTCCTCTCTCTCTCTCCCTCTCCCTCTCTCCCTCTCCCTCTCTCTCTCCCCTTCCTTCCCTCCCTCTCTCTCTCTTTCTCTCTTTCTCTCCTCTCTCCCTCTCTCCTCTCTCTCTTTCTCTCCCCCCTCATTTGCATGTTACTTTGTGTGCTTTTCAAGCACTGAGTGCACAGAAGTACAGAACTCAGGCGCGCACAACAATTCTAACTTGTTTATAAGCAGCTACTACAGAAACCAGCACTTGCCTTCTCCCATTATTGCCGTCTGCCATTTATTTTATTTCAATCTACTTTTTTCATCACAAAGTTTTTCTCACATTGACGACTGATACAAAAACTTATCCGAAGGAGAGACAGAAAACAATTTGGGGACTAATGGACCACCATTAATCATTACAAAAGGAGTTGGCAATTTATTGATAAAATTGTGTGATTTGTGCTTTCACGTAAAATAGTATCCAAGTGGTTTATTGCTTTCCCAGCTTATGTATCTAAAAGCCTGATCCAAAAACAGTATTATAATGGAAAATGTTTGATAACACATTTTATGGTACATCTGTACAGTAGCTATAGAGATTTCTGTGCAAGAATAGGACATTTTAATCTGTTATGTTGTGATTTATTATGTATTCTGAAAACTTTACATTGGAAAGAAGAAAAATAGGTGGAAACCTCATTGTAGTTTCTAAGCCTGAGAGTTCTAGACCTCCTGATCAGTTTCCCATACAGTAATTTAGATTGTTTATATACTGACCTGGAGGCTTTCAGTGCAAATATGTACATTTGTAATACAATTTAGTCTGCAGCCATGCCAGTATATTTCTTTAAGTTAAATTAAGTATTGATTCTACTAAAACTCAGACTCCAGTAGAAGTTGTTTGGATATTTTATACGTCTTTAATAAGATATAATCAATTTCATGTAATGGGTGAAACATTTTTAAAATGAAACAATGTATCAAGAAATTCATAATAGCACAATAAGCAAGGAATCAAACAGGTAGCACTATACAAATGGAGAGCTTTAGTAAGCTTTATTTATTCATTTATTTAAGCTGTTTTTAGGTTTCTTCATTATACAAAATCTCTAGCTCTTTATAGTTACAACTTTCACAGGTATCTAAATCATGCATATCACGCATTTACCAAAGCCTATAGGGGGTAATTCCGACCCGATTGCTCGCTGCAGTTTATCGCAGCGCAGCGATCGGGTCGGATCTGCGCATGCTGGACGGTCGAAGGCCGTTGTTCCCTTGCGATCGCTTCTGCCTGATTGACAGACAGAGGTGGTCGCTGGGCTGCAGGGGGCGGAACGGCGGTGTTTGGCCGCCGCTATGGGGGCATGGTCCGGCCAACGTAGGCATGGCCAAACCGTGCGACGGGCGGACCGCAGCGGCTGCATGACGTCACACGCAGCCGCTGTGACCAGGGGCAGCGACTAGCAACTCCTGGCCAGACGCAGGAGCTGCACTGGCCGGGAGTTATTCAGCAAGTACAAAAGCATCGCTGCTGTGCGATGCTTTTGTACTTGTGCGGGGGGGAACCGGACATACATGCGGGGTGGAGTAGCCCTGTGCTGGGCGTCCCCCCGCATGTCTGGGAACATGATTGTAGCTGTGCTAAATTTAGCACAGCTATGATCAACTCGGAATGACCCCCATAGTGTATGCATATTATTGTATGACTATATGTACCACACCCTAATTATAAATATCTACATAAAATGCTGTATGTTATCTCAAATGCAGTCTTTCCATGTAAGTAACATTCCTTAGTATACTCACCTGTGCCATGTAGTGGTATCAAAGTTATTGCATCTTTAATCATGATGTGATCTATTGCTTAAAGACTCCTCTTCATTACTGTATATTAATGTTCAATAAGATATACCTATGCAAGAATAATGTCAGAATATATGCATACTTTAAGGTTAATTTAATAAGCTGCAAAATGCAGCTCTGCCAAATGCAATTGTGCAAGGAGGGGGGACACAGGGCCGGATTAAGGGAGGGGCGACACGGGCAGCTGTCCCAGTGCCCCCACCACACACACACACACACACACACACACACACACGGGGCCCACACACAGTGTGTTGTTGAATCGGAGGAGTCTACCTCAGGTGGCTCAGCTGTTCATGAACAGTGGCCACCAAGGGGCACCTCCATGCGCAGGCAGTCTCACAGGATCACAAGGGTAAATCCCACCAGACAGTGTCCATGTGCTTCGACGTGCTGTCCCTACTGCTGCTCCGCTCCAGATGTCCAGGTGTCTGTGTGGGTGTGGGTATTTGTGTGTGTGTCGGGAGGGTGGCTTTGCTATCAATAGTGGACCCCCCGTAGCCTCTGTCGCCCTGGGCCATGGGCAGACAGGTAGATTACCCAAGTGTAGATTACGCAAGGTCTCCTGGTCCCCGCCCGGCGCCTAGCAACCGGCTGATGCCGGGCAGTGGGAGCAGCCAGACTTTTAGCATCGGGGATGCTAGAGGCAGACGGGGTTCCCCGTTGCTGGGTAATTAAAGTACTCAGCTGCCTGTGTAGGGACATGCAGCCGGTCAGCTGCACGGTATTGTTAATTAGAGTTTTAAGCAGTGATTGGTGCAGCACCATTTATATTCCCTTGCTGGCCTCTCCCAAATCGCTGGTGATAGTTCCTGCTCTTGTGAGAACCTGTCCTGCCCTTGTGAGAACCTGTCAGCCATGTGTGAACCCATCTGCCTGTGAAACACCTGTGATTCTGGGACCCTGTCTGACTGATTTCCTGATCTGATTCAGCTAGCCTTGTATTCAGGTTTTGGTGTGGAGTTTCCACACATGCACGGTCTTGCCTACATTTCTTTATAATATCTGCCTTGTGCATTGTTGCATTTACAAATAATTTGCATATACAGTTTCGTTATTATAACATCCTGTGCATTGTTGTTTGTACAAAGTTATCGTATTTTGATTATATTTCAACCTGTGCATTGTTGCACATACGTGCATTCCTCATATATTCCTCAGTCTGTGCCTTAGCACAGTAGTTTGGTTGTGTCAGATGAACGTCTCACCATACTGCATTTACCCCTGGCCAGCCTCCGATAGTCGCCTTGTATATACATAAAACCTGGGGGCATCTGAGTACGGGGTGGACCTAATTCACCCTGAAAAGGCGGCTGCTATAGGTGAAGTCTTTGGCTGCAGGAGACTAAAAGGCTGCTGGGCAGTGGGTAATTGCGTGAGCGTCACAAGGCATCACCTATAAACCTACGGAACTGAGTGTAATCATAATAGTAAGACTTCTAATTCCCAGTTATTGTTTTGGGCTACACCTTCACTATTACAATTTTTTTATTTCCCCCCTAAAATACTGCTTATTGTACTATCATCCACTTGTTTAGCAAGTCAGGACATAAAGGAGCATGTGCCACATGTATGGTTAATAATGTTTTGCACATGAAAAAAGGTGCAGTGCCGTGCACCTAAATTCTGCAAAAAGACATCAAATTGAAAGTACGGTCTGATTTCCAATAATGAAGTGAAATGCAAGTGAGGCCCAGCAAGAAACTCCCTGATCCACAAGCTCCTCCCATCTGAAGGGACAAAACACTGTATCATCTTAGCTACTGCCATCTTAATGCGCTCAAAAATTCACTTTCTATGTAAACAGTCTGTGGGGGGAATCCAGTTAGCCCCGACAACCTGTTTTCTCATTAAAAACTGGCTTTTATCAAGACTCTGGAAAAACATGGCTATTCAGTTGTCCCTAAAAAATGATACACAATAATTCTACATTGGTTAAACAGGGATTTCTATTGACCACCTCCTGAGCACGTAAAAAGTTGGTAAAATCCCTATTTTAAAGTAAAAATGTCGGGACTTGGTTCAGAACCCTTTTTATACTCCACTTAATGGCTCACACAATCAGACTCTGCCTCGCCGGCAGCACTGTCACAGGGTGGTCTCCACTTCACGCACACCTCCAGGCCTGGTAAAAGTAAAGGAGGTGGAGTTGGAATATTACTGTCCCAATTTTACACATACACAGTTCTACAACAGATTCCATCACTCACATTTACATCATTTGAAGTACATTCTAGCAGGATTTTCACTTTCTTTCTGCATGTTGCAGCTATCTACCACCCGCCAGCGTAATCCAGACCATTTCTGGAAGATTTTACTGCCTGGCTCCCTCACTTCCTTTCCTCTCACATCCCCACCCATACCCACCATCATGGGTGATTTTAATATTTTCAATTGACATCCCACTATCTCTTCATGCCTCCAAACTACTCACTCTGACCTCCTCTCTCTGCCTCTCACAGCGCACTGACTCCACGAGGGCCACTGCACTGATCTTGTATTCACCAGACTATGTTTAGTTTCTGAATTCACTTTCATTCCATTCCCTCTTTCAGATCACAATCTTACCACCTGCAAGCTCTCCTCCACTACATCAAACTCAATGTTACTGAAGACCTCCAAGCCTCGTCAAACCCACAGAAATATTAACCCAATTAATTTTCAAGAACTTTCCACCTCTCTGCAACTGCTCTCTCCAATTTCTGCAATCACTCACCTGAGACTGCTGTATCACACTTGAACCAGACTCTGAACATAGCCCTTGATGAAATGGCTCCAGCTACCCATCAGAATCCACATAGCCTTAGATGTCAACCGTAGCACTCAAACTTAACAAGACCCAACAAAAACTCTAAAAGAACGATGGTGGCATAAATTTTGTAATCCAAGCATCTTCTTCACATATAAAACTACATACCACTCCTATTGTAATGCCCTGGACACTGCCAAACATACATATTTCCAATGTCTCATCTCTGCTCAAGCCTATAACTCCAAGCGACCTTTTAATACCTTTAAATCACTTCTTAACCCTCCCTCACCCAACCCACCAACCAACCAACCAACCACTATCAATGCGCAAGAACTTGCTTCTTATTTCAAGGACAAGATTGGTAAAATCTGAAATTAAATGTTATGCTCTTCCTCAGCCAGTGACCTGCTCAACTCTCTACCTGTGCCCTCTGCCACCTACTCCTCATTTGATTGCACAAATTAAGATGAAGTATCTACACTCTTCTTATCCTCTTACTCTACCACCTCTCTGTTCTCTGTTTCTCTCTGCTCTGTTTCCCGTGCTCATCCAAACCTTAACTAAAATATATAGTTTCTCTCTTTCTCTCTCTCTCTCTCTCTCTCTCTCTCTCTCTCTCTCTCTTTTTTTACTGGTATCTTTCCATCACCATTGTGAAAAATAAAATTCTGTAACTCTCTTAAAACTGCCGTCCCAACTCTCGGCTCCCATGCCCCTCCAAGATACTTGAGAGAATTGCCTACACTCACCTCACACAATTTCTTAACTCACACATGTTACCGGACCCACTTCAGTCAGGCTTTTTTTCCCAACACTCCACAGAGACGGCACTGACTAAAATAGTGAATAATCTGGTCACCGCTAAATCTAAAGTCTAGTACTCACTTCTTATTCTTCTAGATCTCTCTGCTGCATTTGACACCATTGACCACTCTCTTCACTACAATCACTAGATCTTCAGGACACAGCCCTTTCATGGTTATCATCTTACCTACAGGTATCTAATCACTCAGTGTTTGGTTCTCTGAATTTTCTCCTCTTCTCTACCTCAGTTGGAGTACTGCAAGGCTCAGAAAAGGCCCTCTGCTCTTCTCAATCTATACCTCATATCTTGGTAACTAGTCAGCTATTTTGGACTTGAATCATCTGTATGCAGATTATACTCAAATTTACTAATCCTCCCCTGATTTGTCACCATCTATTTTTGCCCGCATCACTGAATGCTTTTCTGCTGTTTCATCTTCGATGTCTTCTCGCCACCTCAAAAGTAATATTCCCAAAACAGAATGAATATTATATATATATATATATTATATATATATAGGTAGCAAACTGTGTAACAAACAGCGGCACTCAGAGACTGACACAGCGTGAATAAAGTGCTGGTGCTTTTAATTCATGGCTGGTAACTCCAACGTTTCGGGGCACGCAAAGTGACTTTGTATTTGGCTCACCTTGAAAAAGGGGCTTGCGTGCCCCGAAACGTTGGAGTTACCAGCCATGAATTAAAAGCACCAGCACTTTATTCACGCTGTGTCAGTCTCTGAGTGCCGCTGTTTGTTACACAGTTTGCTACCTGCATTAATTCCTCCAGATGGCACCTGAGCAACATATCCATCACTAGGAGAGTGCCGATCCGACAATTGCAAGTATATATATATATATATATATATATATACACACTGCTCAAAAAAATAAAGGGAACACTTAAACAACACAATGTAACTCCAAGTCAATCACACTTCTGTGAAATCAAACTGTCCACTTATGAAGCAACACTGATTGACAATCAATTTCACATGCTGTTGTGCAAATGGAATAGACAACAGGTGGGAATTATAGGCAATTAGCAATACACCCCCAATAAAGGAGTTGTTCTGCAGGTGGTGACCACAGACCACTTCTCAGCTCCTATGCTTTCTGGCTGATCTTTTGGTCACTTTTGAAAGCAGGCGATGCTTTCACTCTAGTGGGTAGCATGAGACGGAGTCTACAACCCACACAAGTGGCTCAAGTAGTGCAGCTCATCCAGGATGGCACATCAATGCGAGCTGTGGCAAGAAGGTTTGCTGTGTCTGTCAGCATAGTGTCCAGAGCATGGAGGCGCTACCAGGAGACAGGCCAGTACATCAGGAGACGTGGAGGAGGCCGTAGGAGGGCAACAACCCAGCAGCAGGACTGCTACCTACACCTTTGTGCAAGGAGGAACAGGAGGAGCACTGCCAGAGCCCTGCAAAATGACCTCCAGCAAGCCACAAATGTGCACGTGTCTACTCAAACGATCAGAAACAGACATAACGAGGGTGGTATGAGGGCCCGACGTTCACAGGTGGGGGTTGTGCTTACAGCCCAACACCGTGCAGGACGTTTGGCATTTGCCAGAGAACACCAAGATTGGCAAATTCGCCACTGGTGCCCTGTGTTCTTCACAGATGAAAGCAGGTTCTCACTGAGCACATGTGACAGACGTGACAGAGTCTGGAGATGCCAAGGAGAACGTTCTGCTGCCTGCAACATCCTCCAGCATGACCGGTTTGGCAGTGGGTCAGTAATGGTGTGGGGTGGCATTTCTTTGGGGGGCCGCACAGCCCTCCATGTGATCGCCAGAGGTAGCCTGACTGCCATTAGGTACTGAGATGAGATCCTCAGATCTCTTGTGAGACCATATGCTGGTGCGGTTGGCCCTGGGTTCCTCCTAATGCAAGACAATGCTTGACCTCATGTGGCTGGAGTGTGTCAGCAGTTCCTGCAAGATGAAGGCATTGATGCTATGGACTGGCCTGCCCGTTCCCCAGACCTGAATCCAATTGCTCCATCCACCAACGTTGCGTTGCACCACAGACTGTCCAGGGGTTGGCAGATGCTTTAGTCCAGGTCTGGGAGGAGATCCCTCAGGAGACCATCCGCCACCTCATCAGGAGCATGCCCAGGTGTTGTAGGGAGGTCATACAGGCACGTGGAGGCCACACACACTGCTGAGCCTCATTTTGACTTGTTTTAAGGACATTACATCAAAGTTGGATCAGCCTGTAGTGTGTTTTTCCACTTTAATTTTGAGTGTGACTCCAAATCCAGACCTCCATGGGTTAATAAATTTGATTTTCATTGATAATTTTTCTGTGATTTTGTTGTCAGCACATTCAACTATCTAAAGAACAAAGTATTTAATAAGACCATTTCATTCATTTAGATCTAGGATGTGTTATTTTAGTGTTCCCTTTATTTGTTTGAGCAGTGTGTGTGTATATATATATATATATATATATATATATATATATATGTGTGTGATTGTGTGTGTGTGTGTGTATGTATGTATGTATGTATGTATGTATATATATTACTGTCCTTTGTTCTCCACATTCAATCTGTCTCAAAATCATGTTACATACATCTAGAAAACATATTGAAAATACGACCATACCTTACACAAGACACTGCAAATACTCTGATCCATGCTCTCATGGGGGTCATTCCGAGTTGTTCGCTCACTAGCAGATTTTAGCAGCATTGCACACGCTAGGCCGCCGCTCTCTGGGAGTGTATCTTAGCTTAGCAGAATTGCGAACGAAAGATTAGCAGAATTGCGAATAGATAATTCTTAGCAGTTTCTGAGTAGCTCGAGACTTACTACTACACTGCGATCACCTCAGCCTGTTTCGTTCCTGGTTTGACGTCACAAACACGCCCTGTGTTCGGCCAGCCACTACCCTGTTTCTCCAGACACTCCCGCGTTTTATCCTGGCACGCCTGCGTTTTTCCGCACACTCCCAGAAAACGATCAGTTTCCGCCCAGAAACACCCACTTCCTGTCAATCACACTCCGATCACTTCAACTATGAAAATTCTTCGTTCGGACATGAGTAAATCTACTAAGTTTTGAGCTAAAATACTTAGCGCATGCGCACTGCGTACCATGCGCATACGCATTTTCGCCTTAATCGCTCCGTTGCGAAAATCGGCAACAAGCGAACAACTCGGAATGACCCCCATTATCTCCCCCACTGATTACGCCTTACTGGTCTTACCAAGAACAGATGCATACCACTACAATCCATTCTTAATGCAGCTGCAAGGCTAATCTTCCTCACTAAATGTTCATCATCTGCTGGTCCGCTCTGTCAGTCACTCCATTGGTTACCTGTTTTCTTCCATATACAATGTAAAAAACTTTTACTTACACACAAGGCTATTAACCAAACTACGCCATCATATATATCTTCTATCTCAAAAGCTATCCTGCTCAAGTACTTCCCCTCCATACAGACAACACGTAACCTCACACATTTTGTCTTTATTCACTTCACATCCTCCTGACCCCTGGCCAACATTGCTGTGTGACCAGGGGAGTTTCTAGAGAGGAGGTGACCTGTATGCAGGCTCTGTCTGGGCCCTCTCCATTCTAGTGCTGAGCTCTGGGCACCGGTGTCCCTAGGGTACCCTAGCACTGTTCCAGAGTCTACAGCGCATGTGCAGATCTTCGGGAAAATGGCGTGATGGCCATTTTCCCAATGATTTTTCTACTGTGTTTGCGTGAAACACCAGGAAAATGGTGCCTCTCCATTTACCCAATGATTTCTGCGCCGCAGGACTCCAGAGGATAAGTATTAAAAATAATGGGTGCAGGGTGTGTGGTGTGGGCCCGTGTGCACCGCACACACTGCTCCCATTATAAATATACCAGTGTTTGTGACTATATTATACAGCCCTTTGCAATCTGGCTGGACCATTTTGCAATAGATAGCACCTGTCCTTGTGTATCAATGCTTATTCTCCCTATAGATTGTAAGCTTGTGATCAGGGCCTTCGTAACTCTGTCTATTTGTCATTACCCAGTTTGTTCTATCACTGTTTCCAATTGTAAAGTGCAACAGAATTTGTTGAACTATATAAGAAACTGTTAATAAATAATACATTTAATTTTTTTATTAGCTTAATATGCCTAATAATGACATGTTATTTTTGGAGTGAAAAATGACAAAGGGCAGGAAAGTGGGTTTAAAGTTGTGGGACAGGTATACTGTGATGCTGTATGAATGGGTTAGGTATTTGTAGGTTTGCAGGTGGGATGCTCTCTGTACCTTATGGTGGTCACTGCAATGCTCTCTATATTATCTGGTGGTCACTGATGCTTTCCATATTATATGGCTCTCTACATTATATGGCAGTCATTGCACTGCTCTCTGCATTATATAGTGATCACTGCAATGCTTTCTACAGTATATGGCGGACACAGCAATGTTCTCTGCATTATGTGGTGGGAACTGATGGTTCCTGTACTATATAGCGTGCACTGCGATGCTCTCTACATTATATGGTGGTCACTGCAATGCTCTCTACAATATATGGTGGCCACTACAATGCTTTCTACATTATATGGCGGTCACTGCAATGCTCTCTATATTATCAAATGGTCACTGATGCTCTCTGTATTATATGGTGATCACTTCAAAGCTCTCTGCATTATATGTTAGTCACTTCAATTCTCTTTGCATTATATGGTGATCTCTGCAATACTCACTGTACTACTGTATATTGCAGTCACTGCGATGTTCTCTGTGTTACAGTAAATGGTAAGAACTGATGGTCCCTGTCTTATGTAGCGGTCACTACAATGCTCTCTATACTGTATGGTGGTCACTGTGATGCTCTCTGCATTATTTGGCGGTCACTGTGATGTTTTATGTATTATATTAGGATCGGTTTGATGCTCTGTGGCAGTCAGCGATACTCTCTGTACAGTAAGTGGTCACTGTGATGCTGCCATCAGTGACGTAGTATAGTACAGCAAGGATAGTTACCCTTAAAACCTTGAGAAGGTGGAGTCTGCATGACAACTGAGAATAACAGGATAAATGCAGCAGGAGCTAGCAGCCTGGCACCTTAATATAACAGGACTAAGGGGTCTATTTACTAAGCCTTGGATGGATATAATGCTCATGGAGATAAAGTATCAGCCAATCAACTCTTAACTGTCAGTTTTCAAACCCAGCCTGTAACATGGCAGTTAGACAGTGATTGGCTGCTACTTTATCTCCATGCGCTTTATCTCCATCCAAGTCTTAGTAAATAGACCCCTAAACGTGGTTTCTCCCTCACCTTTAATATATTTCAGTCTTTAAAGTGTTGATGGCTGTATCCAAGCAAGTTACTATCTACAAGGGGGCCTGAGTGTTTGCCCTGGATTACAGAAGACCTAGCTTCACTCCTGGCTATTGGTCACATACTGTAACTGACACATGACATTAAATGTGCAAATGTATCTGTTTGTAATGTATTATAACTCACTAGATACCAGCCCGTCATAGTGACGCCGAATGGAGGAACAATTGAATTGCTTCGCCAGGTGCCATCTAGTGGCCGGCACGCAAAACACTTGAATTTCCCCCATAGAAGTGAGGAGCAGCATTAGCCTTTTATTATATACAATAGGATGTACACAAGCTCTAGTTTCATCCTATAGCTGCTTCATTTCTATTTGTTAATGCTTTTGTTACTAAACCATAATAATTCCTACTAGAATAAATATACATCATGACTAAGCACAGTGATCGGAACCTGTGCCATTTCTTGTAAGTGCTGATCTCAAGGTCTTCTGTACTGTAATATCTACTGCTGTCTATTATCTACACTTTACCAGCTCCTCAGGTTACATTCATGTTTGTTTTCTCTGAGACCACAGCACCAGCTTGTCCTAGAGCGCTGGATCACTGTCATGCAATGAGACTTATCACTTATATTACACAATACACTTTTCCCTTATGACGTGGAGCAATGTCCCCCTGGCCCTCTTTCCTTACATTCTGTACACATATGGGGGATTCTTATTTACTTTTTTTATAATCTGCTTTCTGGCTCTCTGCCTATGTGTTTAGTGTGTTATAAGGGGCATATTCATTGGTGGTCATTCCGAGTTGTTCGCTCGGTAATTTTCTTCGCATCGCAGCGATTTTCCGCTAACTGCGCATGCGCAATGTTCGCACTGCGACCGCCAAATAAATTTGCTATGCAGTTAGGTATTTTACTCACGGCATTACAAGGTTTTTTCTTCGTTCTGGAGATCGGAGTGTGATTGACAGGAAGTGGGTGTTTCTGGGCGGAAACTGGCCGTTTTATGGGAGTGATTGAAAAAACGCTACAGTTTCTGGGAAAAACGCGGGAGTGGCTGGAGAAACGGAGGAGTGTCTGAGCGAACGCTGGGTGTGTTTGTGACGTCAAACCAGGAACGACAAGCACTGAACTGATCGCACTGGAAGAGTAAGTCTCGAGCTACTCAGAAACTGCACAGAGAAGTATTTTCGCAATATTGCGAATCTTTCGTTCGCAATTTTGATAAGCTAAGATTCACTCCCAGTAGGCGGCGGCTTAGCGTGTGCAAAGCTGCTAAAAGCAGCTTGCGAGCGAACAACTCGGAATGAGGGCCATTATCCTTAAAATCAGGCCCGACACTACCCGCTCAGCTAAGGGATGCAGTGCAGGTAGGCACCAGGCAGGAGAGGCGCTCTGCCTGCCCTGTATCCCTGCTGCTGCGCCGCCTGTCTCCCTGCTGCTATACGAGACCAGGATGATCATGAGGAGGAACAGGAGGATGGACAGCAACGGCCAGCCAGACTTCCTTTTGGTAAGAAGATGTAAAGAGAGTGAGTGAGCTTGAGAGTGTGAGTGTGTGTGTGTGTGTGTGTGTGTGTGTGTGTGTGTGTGTGTGTGTGTGTGTGTGTGACTGGGTGGGCAAAATGTGTCTAAGCGTCACTACTACAGGGGACAGTTTGTGTAAGCGGCACTACTACAGGGGAGATTTTGTGTAAGCGGCACTACTACAGGGGGCAGTTTGTGTAAGCGGCACTACTACAGGGGAGATTTTGTGTAAGCGGCACTCCTACAGGGGGGATTTTGTGTGAGCGGCACTACTACAGGGGGGATTTTGTGTAAGCGGCACTACTATAGGGGAGGTTTTGTGTCAGCGGCACTACTACAGGGGGGATTTTGTGTAAGTGACACTACTACAGGGGAGATTTTGTGTAAGCGGCACTACTACAGGGGGGATTTTTGTGTAAGCGACACTACTACGGGGGGATCTTGTGTAAGCGGCACTACTATAGGGGAGATTTTGTGTCAGCGGCACTACTACAGGGGGGATTTTGTGTAAGCGGCACTACTAAGGGGGCAGTTTGTGTAAGCGGCACTACTACACGGGGGATTTTGTGTATAAGAAGCACTACTAAGTGTGGTGTTATGTGAATAATATGGTGCTACTGTGGCGTAATTTGAAATGGGGGTACTATATTGTGGCCATTCCCCTTCCGTGTAAGACCACACTCCTTTTTTCGGTGTGTGCACCAAAGGCGCACGCTGTCGCTTTTTAAAGTATGGGAGGGTGCAAATTTATAGTTTGCAGGGGAGCGCCGAACACCCTAGTACCGGACCTGCTTAAAATGTCCTAATTTTATCGCATTGTATTTTATTTTGTTAAATCCTCATTCATCAAAGCAGTAACAAAGGAGGTATGCCTAATATCTCCTTTGTTACAACCTGCTTCGATAATTTCTACACTCCCCATACTATAGTATCAAACATTTTTTGGGGAGTTTGGAAGTGAAACTGTTCGCCATTCTGAGATGGCGTTCTGTTTTACGAATGTACCTCCAAGCTGTATACCAGTGGCGTGAGGTGAGGTCAGTGGCTGGTGAGGTACTGCAGCAATAATGTCCGCCGAATCCTGCCGCTAACCCCTACCGCAGCTGAGCCAATGCCTCTACTGCCCCTGAGCCGATGTCTGCTACTGCCACCGTCCCTGATGCCCACTGCCCCTGCCCCTAATGGCCACCACCCCCTGCCAGTGGCTTACAAAATTGACCACCATCAACTGCCTCGGAACCCCGCACTAATTTGCATCTCAGTCCGATGGCGCCGAAGGCAATGCCCGCAGCCTGCCTGCTCATCAAACTTGTGATGAGCAGGTGGCTAATATATTGTAAACTTTTAGAACATAAAAAATAAAAACTGGTCTTTGGTACTGGGGAGGGAGTGGAATGCATGAATGCAATATTGTTGTACAGGGCTTCCATTAACTTAATAGTGGCGTGGGTGTGGCGCTATTAAGTTAATGGAAGTCCTGGACAACAAAATAGCCAACTGTGGGTTGGAGAGGGAAATGCCAGGGAGAGGGTGACAGCAGTGGGTGACAGAGGGTGACGCCAGGTAGAGGGTGACAGGGAAAGGGTGATGTCAGGTAGAGGTTGACAGCAGTGAGTGACAGGGAGAGGGTGACACCAGGTAGACGGTGACAGCAGTGTGGTGATGACAAAGGGTGGGTAACGTGAAAAAGAGGGTGACAGCAGTTGGTGATGCCAGGGAGAGGGTGACGGCAGGGAAAGGGCAACAGCAGTAGAAGTGGGTGAGTGTGACAGAGAGAAAGAAAGGGTGATGGGGACAGGCACTGAATGACAATTATATTTCTATTTACTCACCTGATCCTGGGTCTAGAACTGCAGCATGGCTCCTCCTTTGGTGTGAACTCGGGGATCGCCGGTAGAAATAGCAGCCTGAATGTGGTACACCTGCAAGGGATGCCCCTTTTTGTGGATTTATTGGATGGTATCACTGTTTTTGTGTGTGGGGAAGGAGAGACTTGCAGGGGTTGACTGCCCCTGCTGGGCCGCCCAGCTGTGGTAGCAGACTGAGGGGTAAATTTATTATCCTTCCTAAAGGGGTAATGCGCTATCTGCAAACGTTATGTGCCACAGATAGCGCATCCCCTGATGTATTATCCCGTCGAAGCGCTATGGTAAGCAGGGGTGGTATGCTGCCGCTGCCTTTTCGGCGCCTCTATCTGTTAGATAGAGCACCGATCACCTCCCTTACTTAAGAACGCTCGGTGTACCCGAACATTAGTCTCTGCTACCTTTTCTCTCTTCGCCGCCCAGAGCGCTGCGGCTGTCAAAGCAGTTCCTCTTTCTTTTTTTTTTCTTCCCTTTGTCAATAAACTTTATTGTTTGCTTACACAAGCTCCGGCATCCACAAAATCAATCCGCGCATGTGCCTGCCTAACTCCCGAACTGCACGCTGGGAGTTGCTGGACGGCGCATGCGCGGAAGCAGCGACTGCGGCCGAAGTGGGCTCATGTTATGGGAGGATGCGTATCACCAGAGGGGTGTGATAACGCGCGCCCATAACGCACAGGCTAAGGTTAGTAAATTCACCTGAAAGGAGGTCCCGCTTCACCACAATAATGCGGTGAAGCGGGTCACTGCTAATAAAGAACCTTAAGGACATTTTAATAAATCTACCCCTGAGAGAGAGGCGTTGGGACCCAGCAGGGAACAGCTGGGTCAGGATTGCGCCTCATGCGCCACTGGCGGAACATATCCGGGAAGTCCTGTAACAGGTGATAAAAGGGGGTGCCTGCTGGACCATTGGGGAGAGCGCTGAGGTGACTGGGATAGGGAGCTGTGCTGTGGAGCATGGCGCGGGCAGGCTCTGTCAGCGTTGTGAAGTGGATAGGACAGTGAGCACTCCTGCCCTACCCGTTTCTGGCCGGACCCCGGCAGCTGCGGAGAACAGAGCGTGGAAGCATCGGACAGCAGCGTTACACCCACCCGGAGCCGGAGGTGACAGAGGAGTCAGCAGTGGACCACCCTCCCATTTAAGACGATCAGTAAGGCAAAAAGTCAGGCCGGGGGCGCAGCTGCAGTCAGTGACATCGGCAGCAATTTCCTGGGTAGCAGCGGGTGGAGCATTCTTCCGGGGACCCGGCCTCAAGTGACTGAGAAAGGCGCAACTGCCCAATCACATCTTCCTCAGTGACAGGGACGTGCTTTCATATGAGCTGAAAGCATGCCCCTGTCAAAGAGGCACTTATACTAGTGCCGCTTTTGGTTATTTTTTTAATGTTCTCTTACTGAGCGATGCTGAAATAGAAGAATTAGAACTGAAAACTAAAAATTCTCCTTTCACAATTTTTTCATGATGAATATGCCTCTAGGTGTGTGGATGACGTTTTGTGTGTTTGTGAGCAGGTGTGTTGTTTATAAAATCTAAGTTTAAAAGTGGGTGTATGGAAAATTGTACATGAGTGGCAAGGAAATGCAGAGGCATAGTGTAGAGTCACAATGCCCAGAGCAACAGTATGCTTTGCAGTTCTCCTCAGTACTAAAGTTTGTCTGGGGAGGGCCATGACTGGCATATCAATGAAACCTTTTCTTTTTTTTTCTTTTTTTCTTAAAGATAGTTTTATTGATCAAAGTCAGTGACTGGGGATGACTTTAAATTTAAATATGGCACACAATTCATGATAGGACACACAGAAGTGCCCAGTATACACATTATGCCACACAGTAGTACCCTTTTTACACATGACATGAAGTAGTGCCCCTTATTCACATTATGCCACACAGTAGTGCCCCTCATTCACATTATGCCAGCTGCACATTTAAATGACACCTTACCAGCTGCAGTGGTTTGCAGTCAGCAGAGGGCGCAGTGCAGCTGTGAATAGCTTCTTGTAGTCTCACAGTGAGCCGCCTGCCCACAGTTCAATCCTCATTCCCACCACCAACGCGACCACAAGCACATAGTAGAGAGATGATGCCAGGGCTTCCCCTACACTCTGCCTGTCACCTGGCCACAAGTCAGTTAGACATCCCCAGCTCAGCCACAACCACAAAATGGAGAGAGAACTCCAGGGCTGCGTTGATGATGTCTAAAACCAGAGGGACAGTGTAAGTTTAGGAGTCCTACCATCTCATACAGGCACACTTTGAGCACTGGTAACACTACCAAGCTGAGTGAGGATGGGGGAAAAAAATGTTATTAGCAAAATAAATAATTATTTTCTACTTTTCAAAATCAGAATTTTAATTTTTATTGAATCTGTACCTGAATCTCCACGCTGGGCTTTCAGTGCGATATGCCTGTGTGACCCAGTTACTACTGACTGCCACTTTGTCCCAACATTAAGACCCCCCCCCCCCTTCACATCCCATCTAGAAATCTTGCAGCAGCAGTGGAGTCTGGACAAGATTTTGCATCAGACATCTGTGTATCTGAACTGCAGCCTCACCATCCAAGAGCAGGTCAGAATTATTATTTTTTGTGTGGATATTTGATCGAAGAGTGGTGGTGGGCTAAAGACTGCCTAGGGCACCATACCCCCCTGCACCAGCCCTATTTGCAAGGAATAACTCCACTCTGCCCAACTTCTCATCTCTTCTGTGCAAATGTCTCCCCTTCTACAAAAGCTGCCCTTGCGCGCAGTAATAGCATGCACCTTGGCAGGAATCTATGTGCATTCATGCCAACTGAGATATACAATATTTTTCATTTATAAATGGCCTAAAGGGTTAGCAGGGAATCTATTATAGCCACTTGTAGTTAAACTAGTTTTACTGTGTTGTTAGAAAATCATTACAGACTCTACTGCAGAATTACATCATATACCAACCGTGAGAGGTTTGAGAAAAATTCACTCAATATGAAGTCTTATTGCCTAGCACATCATCTCTACATTGCTGTTCAGTGTCCTTGTTTTTAATGCAATTAAATGCGCTTAATAACAATTATTATTATTATTATTATTATTATCCTTTATTTATATGGCGCCACAAGGGATCCGCAGCGCCCATTACACAGTACATAATCAAATGAGCAAACAAGAAAACAGCACTTACAGTACCGGACAATATAGGACAGGTATAGAAAACCAGGATTAGGTGCCATCAAAGGTAGTATGGAGTATAAGATAGTGTAAGTAAGAAAAGGAAAGGCACATGAGGAAAGAAGTCCCTGCTCTTGCGAGCTTACAATCTAAAAGGTGAGGGGTTGACATACCGGAGTGACACAGAAAGGGTAGACAGTGAGCATAGACCAGAGGGTTAGGAGGAGAGTTGGCTGGGTTTGGTGAAGAAGTGGGTCTTGAGAGCCCGTTTGAAGTTTTGTAGAGAGGTGGAGAGTCGGATGGGGAGAGGTAGAGAATTCCAGAGATAGGGAGCAGCACGTGCAAAATCTTGTAGGTAGGAGTGGGAGGAGGTAATCAGTTGGCAGGAGAGACTGTGTGCATTAGCAGAGCGAAGAGGACGGGTGGGAATGTAAAGAGAGATAAGGTCAGAGATGTAAGAGGGAGAAGAGTGGGTGAGGGCGGAATTAATTCCATTATTACTCCAAGTTCTAGAACAACTTTTTTAAGCTTCTGTATAGATTATTAAATAAAAATAGTCCTATTCTAATTTGCATTGCAACTTTAGAAAACACTTAAAATGATTGGCAGCAGAGCTTCAAGAACAGATATACAGGACACCTATTGATTGGGTAGCAATGTGCAAATAGCATCTCACAGAGGGTGGTTAATGCCACCTTACAGATGGTGGTAAAGTCAGGGTGTGCATGATCCCATTGGGAGCACGGACGTTTACCCTGTTTCCACCCTTTGTTAAATGCACAATAAAAATTCATGTTTACGTTCTTTAAACTACCATACGATTCTGATTAACATTCATTAGCATAGAACATACTGATCCACCAGTCATTCAGGGATCATAATCTCACATGACATTACTTAGTGCCATAAAACTGTGTGTGATGCTGTTATGTGATGCCACAACAAAGTTGCTTGTATGGCCATAACTAATCCTTATTATGAAACCCACGCCATGTTACTAGATTGGTAGAACATGTACAGTTAAAAAGTGTGGTGTTGCTAAAAGGTGGACAGTCCATTTATGGGAGAAAGCTATTGTGGGGGGAAAAATACAAACCATGGCAAATGTACTGGGTAACGCATGCTACAGGTACAAGCTGTATAATTAGTACAACATGACCACAAGATTGTTTTATACATTTATCCCTCAATATTCACATTGGAATGGGATGTAGTCAGGATCCCGGCAGCGGAATCTCAACAGGCACAATGCCGGTGGATCATGATGGTGAGTATTGGTGTTAGGGTTAGTTTTAGGGTTAGGAACTAGGGAAAGGTTTGGGTTTGGCTGCAGGAGGGGATGGTTAGGGTTACGCTGCCAAAGGGAATGGTTTGTCAGGGCTGGTGCTAGAGTGTTCGGCGCCCCTCTGTAAACTATACTTTTGTGCTTTCCCATACTTTACAAAGGGACACGCCAAAAAAAGGGTGTGGTCTCACACAGAAGGGACATGGCCACACAATAGTACCCCACATTTCAAATTCCGACACACAGTAGCACAATCTTATTCACGTTACACCGCACATAGTAGTGCTGTTTATATACCTAATGCCCCCAGTAGTAGCGACACGTATATACATAATGTCCCCAGTAGTAGTGTTGCTTTATATACATAATGCCCCAGTAGTAGCAACGCTGCCTTATACACATAAAGTCCCCAGTTGTAGCGCCGTTTACATTTAATGCCCACATACTATACATACATACATACATACACCCACTTTCTCACACTCACCCTCCACTTACCTATCACAGTCTGGCTGGCAGCAGCTGTAGCATCCTCCTCTGTAGCAGCCTGGTCTTGTGTAGCTGCGTCCCCTTAGTCTGATTTAGCCAAGCCAAACACCTACGCTGTCACAGGGGGTGAGGGAGGATGCTGCAAGCTTCCTGGGCCGATGCTTGTCAATACAGTGTGACAAGTGCAGCAGCTGGCAGCAGCAGCAGGAAACAACAGCACAGGGATGCAGATCAGCAAGAGCGCCTCTCCAGCCTGGGGCCTCCCTGCCTTGCTCCTCTGGCTGAGCGGGTAGCACAGGGACTGGTTAGGGTTATGATGCAGGAGTGTTGGGTTAGAGATAGAATATCTACCAGGATCAGTCATGATCCTGACTGTCGGGATCCTTACCACTGTTATTTCATACCCAACCTCATTGGAGCATTGGAAAAAATACACAAAAATATAATAAAACAAATAGGGTAAGAACTAGAGATAAGTGGTTCGGATTCTAGGAAATCCAAAGCCACCCAAACTTAGGAGATGTGAGTGGATATGAGTCCCGACTCGGATCCAAAACGAGCCAAAACAGAGATCCCAGCGTTGGATTTCAGTGTTTTGGTTTAGAAAGCTGGCTGCTGGAACCAATCAGTGGCCACTACCATAGTAATAGGCCGCTGGTTGATGAAGAATGGCTGTCTATCAGCCAACCAGTAGTCTGTTACCATGGTAGAAGTGACTGATTGGATATGACAGGCTGCATGAGGGGGACATCACTACACCGGGTCGCTGCAATCTTCCAGGTACCCACTATGATGTATATTGCCAATATACATCTCAATGCCCACTCCTGTGCAGTCAACTCCGCCTCCACTGGCTCCCGAGCGCGCCTCTCCCAGCTCCAGCAGTGACTGCAGCCTGTTAGGAACCTGGGACTCACTTGGCATTGAGACTTTTGGACTTGCTTTGAGTAGTGGTTCTGGAATTGATATGTGGAGAAACACTTGGACTTCATGAGTGTGCTGATGCTTGAGCTAGTGGGATGTTGCAGGGAACTCCAGAACTATTGGGGTGAGACTCCTAGATAGAGCCCTCAAGTTCGTCATCCACCAATAACAACCCCCTGCTGTTCCCTTAGTACTGGCCATGTACACCGATATTTAGGGAGCCGCCTGGACTTAATGCCTCCAGCAGTAGGAGCTGACCCAATAGTCTGAAGACCCCAAGTTGCACTGAATGACTGCTGAGAATGAGACACCATGACTGTTTAGGTATGAGGCACTAGTTGAATAAGCCTCAGTCTAGGGGGGTGTTAAACAGTGCAGATAGTATGCAAGCTCCCAGCCGGAAAACTACGGTCAGCAGATGGTAATGTCACTCCAAGACTGAGAAGTGACAGGCAGGACAGGATTTAGGACACTGACAGATTCTGATTCCAACAGAGTATCCACAGGATGAAGATTTCTGAGGAAACTGGGACCAGAGGTTTACACGGCAAAGGGTAAACTACAACCAGCACTGAAGGAGTGGCATGGAGGGGATAAATAGAGCAGCTGAACCAATCAGCTACCAGACAGGAGGAGGCACTACAATAGGTATACGTTTAATGTGCCGGCTGTCAGGATCCTGCCGGTCAGGATACCATTGCCGGAATCCCGACAGTTGCATATGTGGGCAGCTGGAATGCCAGCACTACAGGACTATTCCCACTCGTGGGTGTCCATGATACCCATAGAGTGGGAATAGAACCTGTGGTGAGCGCAGTGATCCACCGACACCACAAGGGGACTCTTTGTGCTCGCCCTGCTGCCAGCATACTGGCGTCCAGGATGCCGCTGTCGGTATATTGACGGCAGGCATCCCGTCCACCGGTAAATCAAACTGAACCCCTACAATAAACAAAAGGACGTGCAGCGTTGCTGCTGCATGTTCAAGCCAAGCCATCGCGCCTGCTCCTCTCGTTGCCCACCAACCGGGATCATCGTCTGCATCCAGTGTCCCAGTTGCTAAGTGCCCGGCGGCTCCCAGCATGTTGTGCGGCCACTGCGTCATAGTTGCCAGGTGCTAGGGCCCTACTGTGTGGTGTAATGTGAATAACAGACAATACTGTGGGATGTAATGTGAATAGCGGACATTACTGTGTGGTGTAATGTGCATGTATTTGTGCCACTGCTCTGTCACTTAGTTTAACCAGCCAGCTTGCTGCAGCCTTTGGCCAATTTTGGTGAATAGTTAAAAACGATATTGTGAGCTGTGAGGTAATCAAAATTGACTGGAAATTAATGTTATTGAGGTTAATAATTCTAGGAACAAAAAAAGACCCAAATTATGTGATTTTAGCTTTTTTTTTGGTCAATTTTTGGAAAGAATACAAACCCAAGGGGCGTGGCCTGGACGCTATGCTGATAAGACCTGCAGCACCAGGGCTCCTACAAACTGTGCCCATAATTCCTGCTTCTAGTAAGCTTCCCCAGCTCCTGTTATAACCCAGGGCGCTGCTCACGGCCGGGGGCGACCAGGGGCAGAGGGCTGCGCTGTTTGGTGGCTCTGCACACCACTCCGGGACTGCGGCCTACCTCTCGTCCAGAAGCCGGGGACTCGAGTTTGGAAGTAACCCGGTGGCAAGCTCCGGACCGCGGCAGCGACGAGACCCGTCCTGCAGTTTGTGGACGCCTCTCCCATCCAGGGCTCAGCGGGGACCCGCTCCAGACTCCCAGGTACCTGTGCATACCCAGAAAAACCCCTCCAGAGCTCAGAATAGCTAGATGCAGGGCAGGATTCCCTGCATGTACTGCTGGCGGTGGCCATCTTGAAATACTCCTGGATGCTCCTTTGACTGGCATTCAGTGCAGAAATCCATTCAAAACATTTCATCACCCCTACCTATGTCTGCTGTGCTCATACAATTGATTGATTACCCTCTGTCACATTGTGCATTGCTGGCCTCAGTGGATTGAGGGTACAGCTTGTGCCTCAGCCCTGTGAATTAACCTTGCCTTTTCAATACACCTATTCTCCACCAAATACGTCCTTCCAGAAACTCAATATCATATCTTTGCCCTTTTGTGACGAGATTGTCCTCATCTCTACACCCCTATACGTACCCTGATATACTGCCCCGCTTGGATTCTGCTGACCCATTTTTGATACACTGACCCCCCCAGTGGTCGCTTTTAACCACGATTACGACATTGCCGCTCTTGCCTATACAGTCTGGCCCTGGTGTTCCTCGCGGCTGCGATGGTCTCTGGATGAATAACACCCCATGGTTGGCCTGACCGCCTCATAACCCACCTGTGTCAATTCCTATTCTCCACCCACCATTCCTCCCCCCCTCTCTATTGCAACTTTACTGGACAAGATAGCTCTCCCCTCGGCTGGCATCCATTATGTCACAAAGGAACAAGAAAGCTCCCAAGGCCTCCGCAAACTTCTTCGGCAGCAAGGTTAAGGGTCCCCAGACTATGGCGCCCTCACCAGAGTCCCCTACATCACCACGCTCTACAGAGTCGGGTATCGACCCTCAGATACAAGCAGTAATGTCTGGCCTCCTGGAAGGCGTGCAAACAGCCTTTAAGCAGGAACTGTCCAAAGCTGTCTTGGACTTCAAAACGGAGATTGCCTCACTTGGAAATTGTACGGATGCCTTGGAGACGAAGACTGACGACTTATGTTGCTCGCAACAGCGTCTAGACCACGAACTCTCGAGGCTCCATGCTGAGGTTGAGACCCTGATGGAGCGCCAAGAGGACCAAGAGAATCGATCCCGTCGCAATAACTTGCGCATACGTAATGTGGCGGAATCAGTCCAGAGCTCTACGTTGCCCTCCTTCTTGAAAGACCTCTTCCAGAATTTAGTCCCGGACTTATCTGATGAGGATTGCCTCTTTGATAGGGCACACAGGGCCCTGCGGGCCAAACCTTCAACATCACAACCCCCGCGGGACATTATAGCCCGTCTCCATTATTACCGCTCGAAGGAGAAAATAATTGCTTCAGTCCGGGATTCCTCTGATATAACCTTCCGGGGCATGCAACTGCAGATTTATCAGGACTTGGCGCCCTCGACCATCCAGAAAAGACGGGACCTCCAACCGATTACTAAGCTTTTACACCAACACCAAATTCGATATCGCTGGGGATTCCCCTTTCAGTTGCAGTTTTCTTTTAATGGCATCAACTATACACTTAAGACCCTGTCACAAGGGCAGGAACTGCTTCGCAAGCTTGATCTCCTTCCAGAATCGTCGTCCTCTTCTCTCGACCCATCTGCCTCACCGAAATCACATCGACCCCGCCCGCCTCAGCCAGATTGGATGAGAGTATCTCGTCATAGAGGCGAAGATGATGCTCCCCCTTGATTGCCTGCCCTCTTTTCTACTATTGGTTTCATTATGCCATTGTTCTATACTTTGCTGGATGTTTTGCCCTTAATGTCCTATATCCTATGATATTAGTTGTTTGTCTGTTTTTTGTTCTGGGGGCCCTCCACGGAGCGGGTTGACCTGGTCCCTGCTTCATGGACCCCCCTAGTTTATCTCAGGCATTATATATGATGGTTATTTAAAAGTTTCACCTGTTATGTCTGCTATTGTACGTTTTGCTTTCAGGTTCATACTCACAGGATGACCGGTTGTTTTGGTGGTTCGGTCCTCCGATACCTACCCTACCATGTATACCACATGTTGTTGCCATACTATTCTCCTTGATACCCTCCTTCCCTCTCCTTCCGTCCTGGTTCTCCCCCCCTCCCCTTTTTTCCTTTTCCCCCCTTCTCCCTCCCTCCCTCCCCTTCCTCCCTCTCCTGACACAGGTTTTATCTTCGTATGCTGTAGTTTTTTGGCCTCGGCCATTCTGTTCTCGGTCAGGTTCGTGCCACTACCCCCATGCTCCCTGCCTTGATTGCTTTTTTGACTATTTTTTTCTTTAGTTTGGCGGTCCTATTACGGGCCCCATTGCTACAAGGTTTTTGCCCGGATGGGCTTTTTCCCCTTTCTGCTTACTTTCTTTACTTTTCTTCTGTGGCCTTCTTTTCTCTCATTTCCCTTTTCTCCCCTTGTCCTTGTGGTGGGATCTGGGTACCCATTCTACTTGTTGTTATTCCTCTATTGGATGTTGGATCCTGGGAAGTCTTTGTTTTCGTGCCCCCTTTTTTATGGCTCTCAATGAGATTTTGTCACTCAGGCCACTATGCCCCTAAAAATATCCGTTAATGTCAATGGCCTCAACTCCCCCAAAAAATGGACAGTGCTCCTGGGCGCCTGCAGACGTGAGAATGCTGATGTAGTTTTTCTTCAGGAGACGCACCTTGCGGGCTCCCATACACAACTCCGTGGTAGGCAATTTACGCAGACTTTTTTTGCCTCAGCAGATTGTAAGAAACGTGGGGTTGCAATTTTAGTTAATCGCCACGTTCCATTTATACACAGCAAAACTGTGGCAGATCCAAATGGTCGGTACTTCATGGTTATTGGTACCCTCCGTTCTGAAGTCTTGACACTTATTTCTGTATACGCTCCTAACCAGGATCAGCCTCAGTTTTTCCACTCCTTTTTCCGTCACATTAGCTAGGTTGCACAGGGCCACATAGTGTTGGGTGGGGATTTTAATACCATTCTTGACCCCAGTTTAGATAGGACTGGTCCCCCCCTTGCCTCTAGAGCTTCACATACGCTTGCAGCCTCCCTTAAGTTTCACGACCTGCGGGACTCGTGGCATTTCTGCCACTCTGGAGCCAGAGACTATACACACTACTCAGCCCCGCATCAACACTACAACCGGATCGATATGTTACATATTTCGTCATCTATTGCCTCTAGAATTACTGATGCAGGGATAACCCCTTTCACTTGGACGGACCACTCTGGTGTTTATGTTCTCCTGGATCTATATCATTCCGCACACACTGTTCGCAAATGGCGATTTGATGAATCCCTGTTGCTTAACTCCTCAGTCTCCTCGGAAATACGATTGGCAATAGAACAATATTTCACTGAGAATACCACGCCTGATGTCTCTTCTGGTATAATCTGGCAGGCTCATAAAGCCACCTTGAGAGGTCTCCTTATGGCACGGACCTCCTCGCTGTGCAAGAAAGCGACGCAGGAGATACACTTGTTAGAATCTCAAATAGCCACCTTAACCGCCCAACATAAACTAACTTCCTGTCCCACCTTACTTGCACAAATCACTAACCTACAAGGCCAACTGAACGCGCTTTTGTCCCGTCGTGCGGCTCTCATTCTGCGGAAATTAAATCAGAAATTCTATGACAAGGCGGACAAGTTAGATTCCCTGCTGTCGAATAAACTGCGACACAAACAGGCGACTGGCGCAATTGATAAATTATATTCCCGAACCCTGGGTGGGCCTACTTATGATCCTAAACAAATGGTTGATGAGTTTAGAGATTACTATAGCTCTCTATATAACTTGACGACCCCAACGCATTCCCCTTCCCTCGATCCGGAGAGGTTACGTTCCTACCTGTCCTCAACCCCTCTGCCGAGCATATCCACGGCTCAATTATACACACTAAACCAAGATATCTCAGTAGAGGAGACGTTAACAGCTGTGAAATCCATGCGGTCCTCAGCCGCTCCTGGCCCTGACGGTTTCACGGCACACTACTATAAACACTTTGCTAAAATATTGGCCCCTCACCTTACCGCCCTCTTTAATCAGATATTGGGGGGCGCATCCTTTGCTCCGGCGACTACTCAAGCTGATATAGTTGTGATCCCTAAGCCTGACCGAGACCCCGCTCAGTGCGGTAATTATAGGCCCATCTCATTGCTCAATGTCGACTTAAAAATGTATGCAAAAATCCTAGCTTTGAGATTGGCCCCTCTTCTCCCCGCACTGGTACATCCCGATCAGGTTGGATTTATTCCAGGTCGACAGGCCTCCGATAACACCAGAAGGGCCATTGATACTATCCACTCTACCCACCAACAAAAGTCCTCTTCCCTGTTGCTAGCCCTGGATGCGGAGAAGGCATTTGATCGCATTTCGTGGCCCTTCGCCTTCTCGGTCCTCCAATGCATGGGCTTTTCTGGTAAGTTTTATGATGGTGTCTCAGCATTCTATCGCAATTCCTCAGCACGGGTCTCTGTCAACGGGGTCACTTCTTCAAGCTTTGAGATATCTAACGGTACTAGACAGGGATGCCCACTATCTCCCTTGATTTTTGCCCTTGTCATGGAGCCACTAGCGGCCAGGGTTCGTCTCAATCCGAATATTACAGGGATTCAAATTGGCTGCACGGAACACAAAATTGCACTTTATGCTGACGATGTACTGGTTTCTCTTTCAAACCCGACATCATCACTCTCTACTCTCCTCTCTGAGATTGACCTCTATTCGCAATACTCGGGTTATAAGATTAACGCTACTAAAACAGAGGTTCTTGATTTTTACATTACCCCTGCGTATAGGTCACAACTTGAATCAACATTTCCATTCTCCTGGCTTAACCGAAAACTCAAATATCTAGCTATTTATCTAACCCACAGACATCATCAACTCTTTCAGGCGAATTTTCCACGTCTTTTGGACCGAATTCGTGCTGACCTCCAAACTTGGTCCTCTTATTTTATTTCATGGATTGGACGTGCCAATTCTGTAAAGATGAATGTTCTCCCCAGACTCATTTATCTTTTTCAAACGCTCCCGATCTATGTCCCCCCCCCCTATGTTTTTAAATTCTTGCAGTATCAAACTTTTCGTTTTATTTGGGCCAATAAACATCCTAGAATGAAACTTTCAAATACTATTACCACGCAGCCCAGATGGCATCCTGTGTTCAGTGGTGTGGCTCGGGGGCGGACAAGGTGTGGATAGCTATCGAAGCCGGCGAGCTGGGACTCTCCACGCTCTCTTCCCTCTTGTGGCTTCCGAGAACCGCCTGCCCTCGTGCCACCTCATCTCACCCAGTGGTGGCCCGTTCTTTATACGTTTGGGATTTTGCGGTGAGGAAACATCAATTGGCTCCTAACCCATCCCCCCTCATACCTCTGTTCCATAACCCTGCCTTCCCTCCTGGAATGGCTAAATCGGCTTTCTCACTCTCGAAACAGGGAAACGTTGCCTTTCTTAACGACATTGCCTCTACTACACCCTTTCCTTCGTTTATCCAGATTCAGACACAATACTCTCTCCCTCATAGTGAATTTTTCCGCTACCTCCAACTTAGACACTTTCACTCCGGGGTTCATACCACTCTCTCTTCTAGGCCTCTCACCACGCTTGAAAATATATGTTGGCGACGCTCTTCTACGAAAGGTCTGATATCATATCTCTTTGCTTTGCTATTGCGGGGCTCTGCTACTCCCAGAGATCACAGAGAATTGGCCTGGGAGAGAGATTTGGGTGTCACTTTGGATGAGGATGAATGGGATGAAATTTGGAGTAAAGTGTCCTCTAGCTCTATCTGTGTCAGGATAAGGGAAAATGTATATAAATTGGTATATCGTTGGTACTATGTACCTTCGCGACTGAAGGCGATGTTCCCTGATGTTATGGATGGCTGTTGGAGGGGCTGTGCTTCTGAGGGGACTTATATGCATATTTGGTGGACCTGCCCGAAACTAGTACCTTTATGGAAGGAAGTTGTCCGACTTCTTTCATCCCTACTCTCCACCCCAATCCCCCTGGACCCTAAATACTTTCTACTGCCTCTGAATCTTCCGACTTTGACTACACATCAGAACAAGTTATTACGTCATGTGGCTACCGCCACGACATGTCAAATAGCAAAGGCCTGGAAGTCGCCCTCCCCACCGTCCCTACAATCCATTATAACTCATATTTGGTACGTTTATAAGATGGAATATATGACCAGTCTTATTAGACAATCGGCCAGGGTGTTTGATAAAATCTGGGCACCCTGGCTCACTTCTCCATATGCCCCCTCCCCATTCGGTAACTGATTAAGCTACGCACCCTTATTCTTATGTTGGCTGCCCGGATCCCGCCACTCGGACCTCCCCCCCTCTTCTTTCTACCTTCCCTTTTGCCTACAATCTTTTTTCTTCCTTTTCCTGTCCCTATTCTTCCCGTTCTCTCACTCCCCTGGGTTGGTTGGCCACACCATGGACCTAGAGGACTCTTTTTCCTTTCTCGCTCTATCTCTGCTGTCTCACTTTAAGAAAAAAAAAACGGATTTACTCACTTGATCACTGTTATTTTCTAGTTGTGTGCATCTTAGTACTAAAATGTTGTTCTATGCTTATGAAACACACCGTTTATATGTATCACTGTGAATCGACCAATAAAATTCTTCTTAAAAAAAAAAAAAGAGTACAAAACCAAAACCAATACCGGATGACGAATTAGAACCAAAACAAGCAAAAATAGTCCAGCGCACAGATATTTCTAGTAGGAACAATTTCATTTAGGTTACTGTATTATTGTCTTTACCTATGACTTTATACAGGGCCGGATTGGCACTTAAAGTCACTGGGAAGTTCCCGGGAGGCCGGCTGGAGCGTGGGGTCGAATGCAGCATGTGGCCCCGCCCCCAGTGGCTTGTGAGTCACACTCGCTATAATTCCCGACAGGTATAGGCAGCCCGTCGGGTCATGTCGGAGACAGCAGCTTGGAAGAGCTCTGTGCTTCTGCAGCCATGAGACACTGGAGACAGAGCTCCTCCAGTCCCCAGCCGGCACCCGCCCAGACAGAAAATCGCAGCAGAGAGTGACACATGGCCATGCAGTGAGTGGCCGCCCTCTCTCCTTCCTGTCACTCTCATCCAGGGCATCTTGTTTCCTCCCCCTCCACCCTCGATTCTCCTTTCCTGCTCTGCTCTCTTTCCTCCCTCCTCCCACTGCACCAAAAGCTCTGTGACACCCCCTCCAACAGGTTCCCCTCAAAGCTCCAAACCTCCTCCCCATTCATGGCACCCGCGACTTCCCCTCCTCCCATAGGCTACCCTCACCTGTGTCTCTCCCCTCAGAGCCCCAAACCCACTCCTCCCCCCCATTTGCGGCACCCGCGACCGCCCTTCCCCCCCAGGCTACCCTCTTCTGTTTCTCTCCCCTCAAAGCCCCAAGCCCACCCCTCCCCCGTATTTGCAGCACCCGCGACCGCCCCTCCCCCCTAGGCTACCCTCTTCTGTTTCTCTCCCCTCAGAGCCCCAAGCCCACCCCTCCCCCATATTTGCGGCACCCGCGACCCCTACTCCCCCCACCGGCTACCCTTTTCTGTTTCTCTCCCCTCAGAGCCCCAAAGCCACCCCTCCCCCCATTCACGGCACACACACTCCCCCCCCCTCCACCGGCTACCCTTCCCTGTATCTCTCCTCTCGGAGCCCCAAACCCACCCACCCCCCATTCACTGCACCTGCGACCCCCCCCTCCCCCCACAGGCTACCCTCTCCTGTTTCTTTCCCCTCAGAGCCCCAAGCCCACCCCTCCCCCCTATTTGCCGCTTTAAAATTAAGGGTAGACTTGCTGGAATTGCACCAATGCCTGTAACTTGCAGGCTATTAACCATACTTATTGAAAAAGAGAGGATTAGTGCGCTTATCCAAAATGTGCAAAATTCCTTACTGATAAAGTATAGTCTGAAGTCACAAATGAGTTTTTGGTCGAATGACCAATCCAGTATCTGAGTTTTTTTCAAACTTATGTTCAGTTAGGTTGTCAAATAGTCCACAATTTTCGCCGTTTTCACGGGTGGCTGCTCAGTTCTTCAAATAGTGCCACTAGGTATACGTAGCCCAAAAGGAGAATCTGAAAGTAGAGGAAGAAACAGCAGAGCGCCTATAGTGTAGTATCCCTTAAATTAGTTTTTGTCACACGCAAGAATAATATTGCGTACCGGATTTGTTATGATTCCAGCACTCTGGTCTGAGGAGATCTTATTGCGAGGACCGGAGCACTGGAACGTAATGCTGGGGAAGGGAGCGGGAATGGAAAATAGCCCCTGGCACCCTAACTCCGTTGTCTCGCCCGTGCTGTCAGAAATCCCCTGCGAGACTATGGTTGCTTGAGCCCATGGCAGCCGCGTTTGAAGGGCGGATTACGTCTGCCCAACTCCGATGCCCCCCCAGGTCTTAATGAGAGACAAAGGGAAATCCGAGACAGGGTGATAACAAGGGGCCCTCTGACTAAACAACCAGGCCAGGGGCTACAAGCTAATAAAAACTAGAATATGTGCGGAAAAACCGCCAGGGAAAAGGACAACCAAAATATCCACTTGTCCACTTCTCCTATCCGGCACCGCCGAGTTCCAGAGAGGACTTGTGGAAGCGGAACCCTCCGCAAATGCTCCAAAGACAAAATATGTAAAGATAAAGCGGCTGAGCCGCAACACACGGCAGAGCCGCAACTCACGAAACACCACTCGATATTCAAAGGTGATCAGTCAGGACTTCTGGGGACCCAACGACTTCCTGGGATGAGATGACAACTCCCGGATACAGGACTTCTGAGGACAGAAATGACCGGATACAGCAGGACTGGAACAGACTCTCAGCAAACCAAAGCAGCATGCAGGAAGCTATTACCGGCGTCTGTGAGAAGCACTGAGAAGGTATTTAGCAGGGAGTCCTCCAATAAGCTGTTCAGAGCCTGATTGGTATTAATGCCGTGCAGCTGCCTTGCTGCACGGCCAGAAGACAAGTGTGTGTGCGTGTGTAACTAGACCCTGCAACGGGGAACGCGGTCCGCCCATGGCGTCCCCGTTGCTAGGGTACGTGCGGCTCAGCGCGCCCGGCGTCTAGCATTGCTAGGAAGCCGGCGGCTGAATGCGCACGGCGTCCCTAGTTGCTAGGCGCCGGGCCGCGCGGACATTGCGGACCCCGGCGCCTAACAGTACCCCCCCCCCTTGAGGAGGGGTCAAGGAACCCCTAAAGCCAGGTTTCTGAGGAAACTCCCGAAAAAATGTCCTCTTGAGCCTAGGGGCATGAAGATCCTTATCTAGTACCCAAGACCTTTCCTCCGGACCATAGCCTTTCCAGTGAACTAAAAAATAAAGCCGACCCCGGGACAATTTGGAATCAAGAACTTTCTCTACCAAGAACTCCTGTTGTCCCTGTACATCCACTGGAGATCTACCCTGAGAGATCCTCCGAGGAAATCTACTGGAAGAAACGTATTGTTTCAACAGGGAACAGTGAAACGTATTTCCAATCTTGAGAGATCTTGGTAAACGTAGCCGAAAGGCAACTGGGTTGACTCTTTTAATAATAAGAAATGGTCCAATAAATTTGGGTCCCAGTCTAGCCGAGGATTGTCGAAGCCTGATGTTGCGAGTTGACAACCACACCTTATCTCCCACCTTAATAGTGCAAGGACGTCGGAGCCTGTCAGAAAATTTCTTCTCTCGAAAGGCCGCTTTTCTGAGAGCAAGGTGCACTTTTTTCCAAATTGCTCTGAGATGGGAGGTCAATGCCAGCGAGGAGACTGGAGAATGATGAAAAAAAGAATTAGCCCTGGGGTGAAAACCAAAAAGAATGGAGACTCTTTAGTGGAGGAATGACAAGAATTATTGTAAGCAAATTCAGCCAAAGGAAGAAACTCGGACCAATCATTCTGGAGTTTGGCTGAATACAAGCGCAGATATTGTTTCAATGACTGGTTAATTCGTTCGGTTTGCCCGTTGGATTGTGGGTGGTAACCGGATGTTAACGACAGTTTCATCTTTAATGAAGCACAAAAACATTTCCAGAATTGTGCGACGAATTGTGGACCCCGATCAGAAACAATATCAGTGGGCAACCCATGAAGCCTGAACACATGGCGGAGGAACAAAACTGCCAACCCTTGAGCAGAAGGCAATCGGGGAAGAGCAATAAAATGAGCCATTTTGCTAAAACGGTCCACTACCACCCATATGACTCGGAATCCAGCTGAAAGGGGAAGGTCAACCACAAAATCCATGGAAATATGAGACCATGGCCTGAGAGGGACACTTAAGGGCATAAGTTGCCCTATAGGCAAGGAACGGGGAACCTTATGCTGTGCACAAACCTGACATGAATAAACAAATTCCCTAACGTCTTTAGAAATACTAGGCCATCATACTGAGCGAGAGACTAACTCCAATGTTTTAGTGATTCCCGGATGCCCTGAAACTTTGTTGTCATGGAATTCAGTTAAAACAGTAGCTCTCAAAAATTCAGGAACGTAAAGACGACCAGCTGGAGTAAATCTAGGAGCTTGATGTTGAAGCTGGTTTAACTGGGTAAATAAATCCTGTGTGAGGCCTGCCCGGATGACCGAAGATGGAAGTATTGGGGTAACAACAGGATTGTTATTGTGAACCGGAAGAAAACTACGTGACAGGGCATCAGCTTTAGTATTCTTGGAACCAGGCCTGAAAGTGATTATAAATTTGAAACGAGTAAAAAATAATGCCCAACGTGCCTGCCGGGCATTAAGCCGTTTAGCTGATTCAATGTATTGCAGGTTCTTATGGTCAGTCAATACCGAAATAGTATGCTTTGCTCCTTCCAGCCAATGCCTCCACTCCTCAAAAGCCCACTTTACCGCCAGTAACTCCCGATTACCAACGTCATAATTGGATTCAGCGGAGGAGAATTTCCTGGACATAAAGGCACAAGGATGTAACTCCAGAGACTCCGGATCCTTTTGAGAAAGGACGGCCCCCACTCCAACTTCTGAGGCATCAACCTCCACAACAAAGGGCAATTCCGGATTAGGATGTTTTAGGACTGGAGCTGAGACAAAGGCTTGTTTCAGGGCCCGGAAGGATAACTCAGCTTCATGCGACCAGTTGGTAGGATCCGCTCCTTTCTTTGTCAGAGCTACAATGGGAGCAACCAGGTCAGAAAAAGAATGAATGAACCTCCTATAATAATTCGCAAACCCTAAAAAGCGCTGAATTGCTTTTAAATTGGTGGGTTGCGCCCAATTAAGGATGGCCTGGAGCTTCTTAGGTTCCATCGAAAATCCCTGAGGGGAAATTATGTACCCTAAAAAAGATACTTCCGTGACGTGAAACTCACACTTCTCCAGCTTGGCATATAAATGATTCTCACGTAACTTTTGAAGAACCAGACGCACCTGGGTGATATGTTGTTCCATCGATTCAGAATAAATCAAGATGTCGTCTAAATAAACGACCACGAATTTCCCTAGGAAGTTACGGAGCACATCATTTATGAGGTCTTGAAAAACTGCTGGAGCATTAGACAGGCCGAACGGCATCACCAGGTATTCGTAGTGACCCGACTGAGTACTGAAAGCCCTCTTCCACTCATCTCCAGATTTAATTCGGATGAGGTTGTAAGATCCTCTCAGGTCAATTTTAGAAAAAATCACAGCAGAACGTAACTGATCAAAGAGTACAGAAATCAACGGCAAAGGATAGGTGTTTTTAATTGAGATCTTATTCAGGGCTCTAAAATCTATGCATGGTCTAAGCGAGCCATCCTTCTTCTCCACAAAGAAAAAAACAGCACTTAAAGGGGATTTTGATGGTCTAATAAATCCTTTCTGTAAGCTCTCCTGAACATAGTCATTCATAGCCGAAGTTTCTGGCCCGGACAATGCATATAATCTCCCCTTTGGCAATGCGGCACCAGGAACTAGCTCAATAGCACAATCATAATGCCGATGGGGAGGCAGAATGTGCATGGTGACACACCTATCCAATGGTAACTGTGGAATGCCTAAGGCCTTAGCCCAAGTTAAATCCATAAAGTTTCCTGCAGCTCCACTGTCAACAAAAGCCGACACCAAAGAACTGAGGCTGTCAAAGGAAACCTTAACTGGGACTAAAAGAGAGTTATTCGAGGAGATAAGCTGCAGACCTAGGTGAACCCCCTCACAATTCACCTGGTCAAAGCGTTTCCCGACTTGTTCGGACAGTTACAAGCAAAATGTCCCTTACCACCACAGTACAAACAAAGACCGGAATTTTGCCTTCTGGTCCTTTCCTCAGGAGACAGCCGGGAGAGACCCATCTGCATGGGCTCCTCGACGTCTTCTGGAATGGAATAAACACAAGGACTTGACCTTACAGATGTTCCTCTTTCAGCTCTCCGCTCTCTGAGACGACGATCAATCTTAATAGAAAGCTCCATGAGTTTATCGAGAGTCTCAGGAGCAGGGTACTGGAGGAGACTGTCTTTAATAGACTCTGATAAGCCGAGGCGAAACTGACTGCGCAGGGCTGGGTCATTCCAGCCACAGTCGTTCGACCAACGGCAAAACTCAGTACAATAAACCTCTGCAGGATTTCTACCTTGTTTGAGAGCGCGCAGCTGACTTTCAGCGGACGCCTCTCTATCTGGGTCATCATACAAAAGCCCTAAAGATTTAAAGAAAGCATCTACTGACAACAACGCAGGATCCTCTGCTCTTAAACCGAATGCCCAGGTCTGAGGATCCCCCTGGAGTAAAGAAATAATAATCCCAACCCGCTGAGATTCAGTACCAGAGGAAGTAGGTCTTAAACGAAAATAAAGTTTACAGGATTCTTTAAAATTAAAAAATTATTTTCTATCACCAGAAAAACGGTCAGGCAAAAGCATCTTTGGTTCAGGGACTCCCCTTGGGGAGGCTCGCAAAAGATCTTCCTGCGACCTCACCCGAAGAGAAAGATCCTGAACCATCTGAGTAAGTTCTTTAATCTGATTGACTAAGAGCTGGCCAGGGTTTGGCCCTAAATCTGTCGGATTCATGAGGCCAAAAAATTTTAACAAAAACTGAATGAGAGGAAAAAATTAAAGCCCTGTTTAATTTTAATTTTTGGTATGGCCAGTAATAATGTTATGATTCCAGCACTCTGGTTGAGGAGATCTTATTGCGAGGACCGGAGCACTGGAACGTAATGCTGGGGAAGGGAGCGGGAATGGAAAATAGCCCCTGGCGCCCTAACTCCGTTGTCTCGCCCGTGCTGTCAGAAATCCCCTGCGAGACTATGGTTGTTTGAGCCCATGGCAGCCGCGTTTGAAGGGCGGATTACGTCTGCCCAACTCCGATGCCCCCCCAGGTCTTAATGAGAGACAAAGGGAAATCCGAGACAGGGTGATAACAAGGGGCCCTCTGACTTAACAACCAGGCCAGGGGCTAAAAGCTAATAAAAACTAGAATATGTGCGGAAAAACCGCCAGGGAAAAGGACAACCAAAATATCCACTTGTCCACTTCTCCTACCCGGCACCGCCGAGTTCCAGAGAGGACTTGTGGAAGCGGAACCCTCCGCAAATGCTCCAAAGACAAAATATGTAAAGATAAAGCGGCTGAGCCGCAACACACGGCAGAGCCGCAACTCACGAAACACCACTCGATATTCAAAGGTGATCAGTCAGGACTTCTGGGGACCCAACGACTTCCTGGGATGAGATGACAACTCCCGGATACAGGACTTCTGAGGACAGAAATGACCGGATACAGCAGGACTGGAACAGACTCTCAGCAAACCAAAGCAGCATGCAGGAAGCTATTACCGGCATCTGTGAGAAGCACTGAGAAGGTATTTAGCAGGGAGTCCTTCAATCAGCTGTTCAGAGCCTGATTGGTATTAATGCCGTGCAGCTGCCTTGCTGCACGGCCAGAAGACAAGTGTGTGTGCGTGTGTAACTAGACCCTGCAACGGGAACGCGGTCCGCCCATGGTGTCCCCGTTGCTAGGGTCCGTGCGGCTCAGCGCCCCCGGCGTCTAGCGTTGCTAGGAAGCCGGCGGCTGAACGCGCACGGCATCCCTAGTTGCTAGGCGCCGGGCCGCGCGGACATTGCGGACCCCGGCGCCTAACAGGATTACGGCTTGACTCAATGCCTATCGGTCCCCTTGGTCTTCTAGTTCACGTCTCTGTCAGAATCTAGATAGAGTTAGGAGACAGGGAATCGCTATATAGCGTAGTAATTACTCTGAAGTTTGTGTCAATTTTTACGTCTCACATAAAATTACATGCGTATCAGATCAAACAATAATTTGTGCATGTCAGTGTGAATACTTAAGTCCTTGTCCTCATCAGAGGATGGCGGTCATCTGGAGACCTTTGGATGATATAAGAATTACTCATTGGAGCATTACTATATCATCCAAAGGTCTCCAGATGACCGCCATCCTCTGATGAGGACAAGGACTTAAGTATTCACACTGACATGCACAAATTATTGTTTGATCTGGTACGCATGTAATTTTATGTGAGACGTAAAAATTGACACAAACTTCCGAGTAATTACTACGCTATATAGCGATTCCCTGTCTCCTAACTCTATCTAGATTCCGACAGAGACGTGAACTAGAAGACCAAGGGGACCGATAGGCATTGAGTCAAGCCGTAATCCGGTACGCAATATTATTCTTGCGTGTGACAAAAACTAATTTAAGGGATACTACACTATAGGCGCTCTGCTGTTTCTTCCTCTATTAACCATACTTGCTTACCTAAAAATTGCGTGGCACTCCCAGCTGCCTAGAAAGGGGGGCAAGTCTCCCGCACCCCCACCCAGCTGTTCGGATCTCCCGCAATCTGCTCACAGCCCTTGCGGATGCCCACTTACAGAGCACAAGTGGGCGGTCCGAGGGGGCCGGATGATGCAATGCTGGCTAAATTACATTGTTGTAGCCCTGCCCTCGCTAGGCAATGACTGTTTTCTCTCACTGTATAGCAGTGGGCAGAGCCACGATGATGCAGTCGTGCTGCAATGCCCCCTGCACAGTCCACCTTTGCATCTGCCATGTCCCCTGTGGCCGACCGGAATGCACTTTCCCAGAGGAGGGGGCAGCAAAGTCGGCAAGTAACCGTCTGAAAGTAGGGTGGTACAGAGTACCATTAAGTACGCAATGAGCATGCAACCCCTGGCAACGAGCAAGAAACCCCTGACAATGAACATGTAACACCTGGCAATGAGAAAGAAACCCCTGGTGATGAGCATGTAGGGCGGTAAGTCCTACTAGAGGCATTATGTGTGTAAGCGGCACTGCAGGGGGCAATATGTATGTAAGTGACACTAGTGGGGCATTATTGTGTAAGCAGAACAGCAGGGGGCATTGTGTGTGTTAGCAGCACTACAGGGGGCATTATGCGTGTAAGCGGCACTAAAATGCCATGGGGGGGCACAAAATGTATAATTACGCCACTGCATGTATAGCGTTACCCAGAAATGCCGGGAACGCTGGCGCCGCCAGGAAAAGATGCAGAAAGCTACATCTTTTGCCATGAAACCCCTGGCAGCAAGTAAATAAAAGCCTTACTGTGGGGCATAATTTGTAAGGGACATTTTTGTGTGTGGGACATAAAATGGTGTCAGTGGCATAACAGTGTGTGGTATAATATGCAATAGGCATTACGGTGTGTGGTATAATATGGAATAGGCATTACAGTGTGTGGCATAATGTGTAATGGGCATTACGGTGTTAGCATAATGTGTAATGGGCATTACGGTGTGTGGCATAATGTGTAAGGGGCATTACGGTGTTTGGCATAATGTGGCCATGCCCCTATTGTCATGTAGCCACTCCCCTAGTTTTGTGTGACCACACCCCCTCATGACACGTGACCACGGCCATTTTTACTATCGGTAGACCTGAAAAAGAAAAGATTTTAAACCTACCGGTAAATCTTTTTCTCCTAGTCCGTAGAGGATGCTTGGGACTCCGTAAGGACCATGGGGTATAGACTGGCTCCGCAGGAGACATGGGCACTATAAAGAACTTTAGAATGGGTGTGCACTGGCTCCTTCCTCTATGCCCCTCCTCCAGACGTCAGTTAGAGAAACTGTGCCCAGAGGAGACGGACAGTACGAGGAAAGGATTTTTGTTAATCCAAGGGCAAGATTCATACCAGCCCACACCATCCACACCGTATAACCTGGAATATACGAACCAGTCAACAGTATGAAACAAAACAGCATCAGCCAAAGACTGATCAAAACTGTAACATAACCCTTATGTAAGCAATAACTATATACAAGTCTTGCAGAATTCAGTCCGCACTGGGACGGGCGCACAGCATCCTCTACGGACTAGGAGAAAAAGATTTACCGGTAGGTTTAAAATCTTATTTTCTCTTACGTCCTAGAGGATGCTGGGGACTCCGTAAGGACAATGGGGATTATACCAAAGCTCCAGACCGGGCGGGAGAGTGCGGATGACTCTGCAGCACCGATTGAGCAAACATTAGGTCCTCCTCAGCCAAGGTATCAAACTTGTAGAATTTAGCAAAAGTGTTTGAACCCGACCAAGTCGCCGCTCGGCAAAGCTGTAATGCCGAGACGCCTCGGGCAGCCGCCCCTGAAGAGCCCATCTTCCTAGTGGAATGGGCCTTAACCAAATTTGGTAACGGCAATCCAGCCGTAGAATGAGCCTGCTGAATCGTGTTACAGATCCAGCGAGCAATAATCTGCTTAGAAGCAGGAGCGCCAACCTTGTTGGCTGCATACAGGACAAACAGAGCCTCTGTTTTCCTAACCCGAGCCGTCCTGGCTACATACATTTTCAAGGCCCTGACTACATTAAGGGACTTGGAATCCTCCAAGTCCCCCGTAGCCACAGGCACCACAATAGGTTGGTTCATATGAAACGATGAAACCACCTTAGGCAAAAATTGAGGACGAATCCACAATTCTGCTCTATCCACATGGAAAATCAGATAGGAGCTTTTGTGAGACAAAGCTGCCAATTCAGACACCCGCCTTGCAGATGCCAAGGCCAACAACATGACCACCTTCCAAGTGAGAAATTTTAATTCCACCGTTTGAAGAGGCTCAAACCAGTGAGATTTCAGGAACTGTAACACCACGTTAAGGTCCCATGGTGCCACTGGAGGCACAAAAGGAGGCTGGATGTGCAACACTCCCTTTACAAAATTCTGGACTTCTGGGAGAGAAGCCAATTCCTTCTGAAAGAAAATTGATAGGGCCGAAATCTGTACCTTAATGGAGCCTAATTTTAAGCCCATTCCACTCCTGTCTGTAGAAAGTGGAGAAAACGGCCCAGATGGAAAACTTCAGCAGGAGCATTCTTGGCTTCACCCAAGATACATACTTTTTCCAGATACGGTGATAATGCTTTGCCATCTCCTCCTTCCTAGCCCTTATCAGAGTAGGGATGACTTCTTCAGGAATGCCTTTCCCAGCTAGGATCCGGCGTTCATCCACCATGCCGTCAAACGCAACCGCGGTAAGTCTTGGAACAGACAGGGCTCCTGTTGCAACAGGTCCTCTCTGAGAGGAAGAGGCCACTGATCTTCTGTGAGCATTTCCTGAAGATCTGAATACCAGGCCATGCGAGGCCAATCCAGAACAATGAGTATTGTTTGCACACTTTTTCGTCTTATGATTCTCAATATTTTTGAGATGAGTGGAAGAGGAAGGAACACATAGACCGACTGAAACACCCATGGTGTCACCAGGGCGTCCACTGCTACAGCCTGAGGGTCCCTTGACCTGGCACAATACCTCAGAAGCTTCTTGTTGAGGCGTGACGCCATCATGTCTATTTGAGGAAGTCCCCAATGACTTGTTTTCTCTGCAAAAATTTCTTGATGAAGTCCCCACTCTCCTGGATGGAGATCATGTCTGCTGAGGAAGTCTGCTTCCCAGTTGTCCACTCCCGGAATGAAGACTGCTGTCAAAGCGCTTACATGATTTTCCGCCCAGCGAAGAATCCTGGTGGCTTCCGTCATCGCCACTCTGCTTCTTGTTCCGCCTTGGCGGTTTACATGAGCCACGGCTGTGACGTTGTCTGACTGAATCAGAACCGGTAGGTCGCGAAGAAGATTCTCCGCCGTTGTATATGGCCCTCAATTCCAGTACGTTGATGTGCAGACAAGCCTCCTGGCTTGACCATAGTCCCTGGAAGTTTTGTCCTTGTGTGACTGCTCCCCATCCTCGGAGGCTCGCGTCCCTGGTCACCAGAACCCAGTCCTGAATGCCGAACCTGCGACCCTCTAGAAGGTGAGCACTCTGCAGCCACCACAGGAGAGACACCCTGGCCCTGGGGGACAGGCTAATTTTTTGATGAATGTGTAGATGGGACCCGGACCAATTGTCCAGAAGGTCCCACTGAAAAGTCCTCGCATGAAACCTGCCGAAGGGAATGGCCTCGTAGGACGCCACCATTTTCCCCAGTACTCGAGTGCATTGATGGACCGACACACTTTTCGGTTTCAACAGGTCTCTGACCAAGTTCTGGAGTTCCTGGGCTTTTTCCATCAGGAGAAAGACCCTCTTTTGTTCCGTGTCCAGAATCATACCCAAGAAAGTCAACCGGGTCATTGGAACCAACTGCGACTTTGATAGATTGAGAATCTAGCCGTGTTGCTGCAGCACTCTTAGGGAGAGCGACACGCTTTGCAGCAACTGTTCTCTCGATCTCGCTTTTATCAGGAGATCATCCAAGTACGGGATAACTGTGACTCCCTGCCTGCGCAGGAGCACCATCATTTCCGCCATTATCTTGGTGAAAATCCTCGGGGCTGTGGAAAGCCCAAACGGCAACGTCTGAAACTGGTAATGACAGTCCTGTACTGCGAATCTCAGGTATGCCTGATGAGGAGGATATATGGGGACATGAAGTTATGCATCCTTTATGTCTAGTGACGCCATAAAATCCCCCCCCCTTCCAGGCTGGCGATAACCGCCCTTAGCGATTCCATCTTGAATTTGATCTTTTTTAAGTACAGGTTTAGGGATTTTAAATTCAGAATGGGTCTGACCGAGCCATCTGGCTTCGGGACCACAAACAGAGTTGAATAGTACCTCTTCCCCTGTTGTAGTAGGGGAACCTTGACAACCACTTGTTGACGACACAGTTTTTGAATTGCAGCTAAAACTATCTCCCTTTCTGTGGAGGAAGCTGGTAAGGCCGATTTGAAAAACCGGCGAGGAGGCACGTCTTCGAATTCCAGCTTGTAACCTAGGGATACAATTTCCATTGCCCAGGGATCCACCTCTGATTGAACCCAGATGTGGCTGAGGAGTCGAAGACGTGCCCCCACCGGGGCGGACTCCCTCAGCGGAGCCCCAGCGTCATGCGGTGGATTTAGTAGAAGCCGGGGAGGACTTCTGCTCCTGGGAACTAGCCGTAGCCGGCAGTTTTTTCCCTCTACCCTTACCTCTGGCGAGGAAGGAAGAGCCCCGACCTCTTCTGGACTTATGTGACCGAAAGGACTGCATCTGATATTGTGGCGTTTTCTTTTGCTGTAAGGAAACATAAGGTAAAAAAGTAGATTTACCTGCAGTAGCTGTGGAAACCAGGTCCGTGAGACCTTCCCCAAATAAGTTCTCACCTTTGTAAGGCAAAACCTCCATATGCCTCTTTGAGTTGGCATCACCCATCCATTGGCGGGTCCACAGGGCTCGACTAGCAGAAATCGCCATGGCGTTGGCTCTCGAACCCAACAGGCCAACGTCTCTCTGAGCGTCTCTCATATATAGGACTGCGTCTTTAATGTGACCCAAGGTCAATAAAATGGTATCCCTATCCAGGGTATCAATGTCAGCTTACAAGGTATCCGTCTAAGCCGCCACAGCGCTACAAACCCAAGCTGACGCTATTGTCGGTCTGAGCAAGGCACCCGTATGTGTATAAATTGACTTCAAGGTAGTTTCCTGCCTGCGATCAGCAGGATCCCTGAGGGCTGCCGTATCTGGAGACGGCAGCGCCACCTTTTTGGACAAGCGCGTTAATGCCTTGTCCACCCTGGGCGAGGATTCCCACCATACCCTGTCCTTTGCCAGGAAAGGATACGCCATAAGAATTCTCTTGGGAATCTGCAGTTTCTTGTCTGGAGTTTCCCAAGCTTTTTCAAATAACTCATTTAGCTCATGAGATGGGGGGAAAAGTTACCTCAGGCTTCTTTTCCTTAAACATGTGTACCCTCGTGTCAGGGACAGTGGGGGTCATCTGTGATATGCAAAACATCTTTTATTGCAAAAATCATGTAATGAATACTTTTGGCCACCCTTGGGTGTAACCTCGCATCATCGTAGTCGACACTGGAGTCAGAGTCCGTGTCGGTATCAGTGTCTGCTACTTGGGACAGTGGGCGTTTCTGAGACCCAGAAGGGCCCTGTGACACAGTTAAAGCCATGGATGGACTCCCTGCTTTATCCCTGGACTCTGCTTTGTCCAATCTCTTATGTAATGTAATAAAGCCACATTTGCATTTAAAACATTCCACATATCCAACCAGCCAGGTGTCGGCGTTGCCGACGGAGACACCACAATCATCTGCTCCACCTCCTCCCTAGAAGAGCATTCCGCTTCAGACATGCCGACACACATGTACCGACACACCCACACACTCAGGGAAATCACTATATGGAGACAGTTCCCCAATAAGGCCCCTTTGAGAGACAGAGAGAGAGTATGCCAGCACACACCCAGCGCCACCAGACCCTGGAATAAAATCCAGTTAGGACAGCGCTTTTATATACAAATATATATAATAACACTCACTGCGCCAATTACATGTGCCCCCCCCCCCCCTCCTTTTTGCCCTCTGTGACCGTGTTCAACAGGGGAGAGTCCGGGGAGCCAGCTTCTCTGCATGTGCTGTGGAGAAAATGGCGCTGGTTAGTGCTGGAGGATCAAGCCCCGCCCCCTCAGCGGCAGGCTTCGGTCCCGCTCAAATAATCAAAAAACTGGCGGGGGTTAATAATATGCTGCCTCCGCAGTATCTGTACATCTGCCAGTGTCCCTTGAGGCTATTAATTGCTGCCCAGGGCGCCCCCCCCTGCGCCCTGCACCCTTACAGTGCCCGCTGTTGTGTGTGTGTGTGTGTGTGTGGGAGCAATGGCGCTGCGCGTTACCTCACTGAAGAACTGAAGTCTTCTGCCGCCTTTGAAGTCTTCTATCTTCTTCTACTCACCCAGCTTCTATCTTCCGGCTCTGTGAGGAGGACGGCGGCGCGGCTCCGGGACGAACGGCGAGGGTGAGACCTGCGTTCCGACCCTCTGGAGCTAATGGTGTCCAGTAGCCTAAGAAGCAGAGCCTATCACTTAAGTAGGTCTGCTTCTCTCCCCTCAGTCCCACGATGCAGGGAGCCTGTTGCCAGCAGTGCTCCCTGAAAATAAAAAACCTAACAAAATTATTTTTCAGAGAAACTCAGGAGAGCTCCCCTGTAATGCACCCAGTCTCCTCTGGGCACATGATCTAACTGAGGTCTGGAGGAGGGGCATAGAGGGAGGAGTGCACACCCATTCTAAAGTTCTTTATAGTGCCCATGTCTCCTGCGGAGCCCGTCTATACCCCATGGTCCTTACGGAGTCCCCAGCATCCTCTAGGACGTAAGAGAAAAATCTTGCACTACTGGCAAGAACGCTATTAATCACTTACCTGGTATGGTCGCATCAGAAACTACCATGTCAAGCTGGGCTTTCCCTGTCAAGGTCGTGTCTGATGTGACCATGTCAGAAACGCTGACTGGTAGCTTCTGGGAGCTATTCTCGAGGCTCAGCCCACCTAGCTGGCACCTCTGTTGCCGCAGCAACTTTCCAGCCAGGGTACAGAAGGGCAATCCTCACCATAGGCTGCAACCTGAGCTCAGGCAGCCTAGACGGCTCTCCACGGCCACACAGACCATGATTTCCTGTGCTAAGTTTATTGCTGGGTTTAACTCATAATGAGGAAGCTGTAAACTACAGTCCAGAAGATTTAAAAATATATTTTTTTTTCTTAAAATGCCCCCAAAGTTTACACAAATTGATAACAAAAAAGTAAAGTCCTAAAGGCCTTTAACCTACAGCCCTCCAGCTGCTGTGGAACTACACCTCCCAGCATGCCCTGCCACAGTTTTTTTATGAAGGCATGCTAAAACTGAGGCATGGCATGTTGGGATGTGTAGTTCCTCAGCAACTGGAGGGCCACAGGTTGAAGACTCATGAAACAATAGCTATTTAAACTTGATTCTTTATAATGGGGGTCATTCCGAGTTGATCGCTCGCTGCCGATTTTCGCAGCGCAGCGATCAGGTGAAAAAAACAGCATTTCTGTGCATGCGTATGCCCCGCAATGCGCACGCGTGACGTACGGATACAAAGCTCTTTGTGGTTGTGCTCAGGTTCTAGCGAAGTTTTCCTTCGCACTGGCGGCCGCAAGAAGATTGACAGGAAGGGGGCGTTACTGGGTGTCATCTGACCGTTTTCAGGGAGTGTTTGCAAAAACGCAGGCGTGTCTGAAAAAATACAGGCGTGGCTGGGCGTTCGCTGGGCGGGTGTATGACGTCAAATCCGGACAGTAATATGCTGAAGTGATCGCAAGCGCTGAGTAGGTTCAGAGCTACTCTGAAACTGCACAAACTGATTTTGCAGAGCTCGGCTGCACATGCGTTCGCACTTCTGCTAAGCTAAAATACACTCCCCAGTGGGCGGCGGCATAGCGTTTGCACGGCTGCTAAAACTAGCTAGCGAGCGATCAACTCGGAATGACCCCCCCATGTTACTAACAAATCTGCATATTAGTTACAAAAAAAATCATACTGAATCATGTTTTAATAACTAATATTTACATAATTTTGCAATAAAAAAATGAACAATGGAACAAAGAGTTTTTACCATACAGGTCAAGGCGCTTGAATATAGGATAAACCACGATCTATGTGGATTTCATTGGTCCAGAATAAGCTTAAAACAATAAAGAAAACACTATCATAGTGTAAAATGTAAAATCAATGTGCATATGATCTCAATAAATTTAAACTCGTACCACAACTTGTGGTCTACTTAATAGTAGACATAGATCGCATTTTTGTCAGGGGGCGGATCTGCAAAATGATGATCCCCAATCTTTCGTCCCTCCTTCCTTATATATGGCAATCTTTCCCGGATTGGCGTATTCACGATATAAAATTGGAAATACCTTGAAAATACCTTGAAAAAGATAATCCAGTATTATCGAAACGCGTTGGTGGTGGAGACGGGAGGATACGTGGAGTACTCATCTGCTTGCATGCGGGTTCCTGGGGACGCCTAGATCATTACATGCTTGTTAAACCTTTAACATCTGGTGAGAGTCCACTATCTTCCGCAGTGTTTTATTCTATGTTTTATTAAATGGTGTTACACTATTTGGAGTTTCTTTCCAATTTTATATCGTGAATACGCCAATCCGGGAAAGATTGCCATATATAAGGAAGGAGGGACGAAAGATTGGGGATCATCATTTTGCAGATCCGCCCCCTGACAAAAATGCGATCTATGTCTACTATTAAGTAGACCACAAGTTGTGGTACGAGTTTAAATTTATTGAGATCATATGCACATTGATTTTACATTTTACACTATGATAGTGTTTTCTTTATTGTTTTAAGCTTATTCTGGACCAATGAAATCCACATAGATCGTGGTTTATCCTATATTCAAGCGCCTTGACCTGTATGGTAAAAACTCTTTGTTCCATTGTATTGTTAAGTGTTGGTGACACTTTATTACCATTTGGGTTACGGGCTGCTAGTAGCGCAAAGTTTGTGACCACAAAAATTCTTGTCCAAAAAAATGAACAAATTTGAGTTATTTTTTTGAAAAAAAATACTGTATATACTCGAGTATAAGTCGACCCGAATATAAGCCGAGGCACCTAATTTTACCACAAAAACCTGGGAAAACTTATTGATTCGAGTATAAGCCTAGGGTGGGAAATGCAGCTCTAGCCGTACACAGTCCTCAGTGCCAGATATGCCCTCATACTGCCAGATATGCCCCCACAGTGCCAGATATGCCCTCATACTGTCAGATATGCCCTCATACTGCCAGATATGCCCCCACAGTGCCAGATATGCCCTCATACTGCCAGATATGCCCCCACAGTGCCAGATATGCCCCCACAGTGCCAGATATGCCCCACAGTGCCTGATGTGCCAGATATGCCCTCATGCTGCCAAATATGCCCCACAGTGCCAGATGTGCAAGATATGCCCTCATGCTGCCAGATATGCCCTCATGCTGCTGCCAGATGTGCCCCTCATGCTGCTGCCAGATGTGCCCCTCATGCTGCTGCCAGATATGCCCCTCATAGTGCCAGATATGCCTCCCTCCCCAAGTGCCAAATATGCTCCCCCAGTGCTGTTACTTACCCCTCCGTCGATCCCGCGCTGTCTTCTGAAGGAGGGACACGGAGCGCACGGAGCTCTCCTGTGTCCCTCCTGCATCTCCGGCGGCCGCGGCGGGTCTATTAAAGGAAGTGCCGGTTCGTGATCAGAGGTCACGAACGGGTACTTCCTTTAATAGACCCGCCGCTGCCACCGGAGATGCAGGAGGGACACAGGAGAGCCGCGCGCTGTGCGCTCCGTGTCCCTCCTTCACACTGCACTCCCTGTCACTGTGCACTGACTCGAGTATAAGCCGAGGTGGCTTTTTCAGCACAAAAAAAAGTGCTGAAAAAGTCGGCTTATACTCGAGTATATACGGTAAGTGGATAAATAAGTTCCAAAGTTGTTTATTTTGGTTTACAATTGCGGGAGCTAAATAAAAATAACCGAGGAGGGAATGGTTAGTGATATTGCTGGCGCTGTTGAAGTCAGAAAATCCAACGTTCAAAGGCTTCTTAAAACTTATAACATAAACTAAGTAAAGATGCAAACCTAGCTGTAAAACAACACCACAGACTACTAATTAGAAAACGTGTTGTTTGTACGGATAAAACAAGCGGGACATACAGTAGCAGCTGGTAGTGTACTGATGCATTCTTAAACAGTGCAGGGCAGACATTTAGACGTGGACGTACTGCAACAAGACTGATAAAAAGCAGCTAAATTGAAGAAAACTTGTATAAGACAAGTTCTCTTCTTGCAGCTAAGGGTGGTGGTGGCGGTAATTATTAATAATTAATTTAAAAAAGTCAATTATTCTATGTATTTTTTTATATACAGAAATTCCCCAGCAAACTACAAGCTTTATCCCAATTAATTTGCACACCGCTGTATGAAACAAATCAATAGGTAACATTGATTTTGCTTGCCGCTGATATATAACTGGTAAACAGCTTTTTTGGTTATGTTATATACATGGGTTTAATTAATTTTATAAACTTGCTAGATTAGATTAAATTAAATTAATCTAACAGATAGTTATTTTACCAAAGCCTCATGCTGGTCCTATTGGGGACAGGAAGGCCTGTCTGCCAGTGACGTGTGGTGAGGTGAATGGCTGGGGAGGCACACATGGGGATGAGTCTGAATGCTGGGAGCCTGTCTCACCCCCTACTCACTGTAACTCTCCCCTTACTATACTATATATTCTCTTGCTGCTGCTGACTGAGCTCCGACTACAGTGCACTTCCTGGTAACATGACACATCCAAGTGTCCATCAGTTCACAAGGCTCGCCCCCACACCCAGAGGCATGTCTCTATTAGCTCCCTTTCTGTTCCAGCTCTGCAAAGCAGTGTCTGACTGTAGAACCGAGGCAGAGCTGTTGCTGCATCATCTCTTGTCTCCATGCAGCTCCTGGGATCTCCACAAAGCTGGTGAGTGTTAGCTACAAAAAGGATTAAAATAAACAAAGAAGATGTTTGTTATAAATATCTTCTTTGTATTATTCTAATCACTTTTATATAAAATCTCAATCCGTCTACCCTGACTGCATGGCCGCAGTCGTCTGCAGGCGTTATTACAAATATCATGACCCTACTTTGCTCTAAGGGCCAAATTCAGAGGTGATCGCTGCCTGATTGACAGGCAGAGGTGGTCGCGGGGCGGGACGGGGCATGCCAACGGTGTTAGAACGCCGTTGGGAAGGGGTGCGGTTCATACAACACAGGTGTGTCCGGACCATTGCTGGGGCAGGCTGCGGTGGCTGCGTGACATCACACGAAGCCGTTGTGACCCAAAACATGGCAGATAGCCTCCTGCCAACACAGCTAGGCTGTGCAGGCAGGGAGCTACTCGGCGGGTGTGAAAGCTTTGTGCTGTGCAATGCTTTCACACCTGTGCTGGGGGGTCAGGGCCTGACATGTGGGGCGGGCTAGCCCTGTGCTGGGCGACCACCCGCATGTCAGAGAATCTGATCGTAGATGTGCTAATTTGAGCACATCTACCATCAGCTCTGAATCGTCCCCTTAGTTGGAATGGGAAGAGACACTCTGCTTCGGTTGGGCTGGGGGACATCTCTATTATGGCTACAACCCAACAGTAGAGGGGCAGAAGGGTAATATATTTTTTTTACACTCTAGCTCATTTTATGAGTAAGAAACTATGAATGACTCAGACTCATGGGGGTATATTTACTAAAGTGGGGATTCAAATGTGGAGTTGTTGCCTATAGTAACCAATAAGTTTTGCTTATTGGTGGTCATTCCGAGTTGATCGCTAGCTGCATTCGTTCGCTGTGCAGCAGTGAGGCAAAAAACAGCACTTCTGCGCGTGCGTCTGCGGCGCAATGCACACACACGTCGTACTATTGCAACAAACTATGTAGTTTCACACAGGGTCTAGCGGAGCATTTCAGTCGCACTGGTGGCCGCAGAGTGATTGACAGGAAAGGGGCGTTTCTGGGTGTCAACTGACCATTTTCAGGGAGTGTTTGAAAAAACACAGGCGTGCCAGGAAAAACTCAGGCATGGCTGGCCGAACGTCTGTGACATCAAAACAGGAACTGAACAGTCTGAAGTGATTGCAAGCGCTGAGTAGGTTTTGAGCTACTCTAAAACTGCACAAAAAACTTTGTAGGCGCTCTGCGATTCTTTCGATCGCACTTCTGCTAAGCTAAACTACACTCCCAGTGGGAGGCAGCATAGCATTTGCACGGCTGCTAAAAACTGCTAGCGAGCGAACAACTCGGAATGACCACCATTATCTCCTAGAAGGTGCTAGATAAATGATAAATACAATCTGTTGCTATATTCAACATCTCCACAATTGAAAACTCTCACTTTAGTAAATATAGCCACAAGAGTTTAATATGAAAGAGCTGGACCTCAGCATTCCCTTGGACATCATGGCATTTTTGTAGGTCACTGCAGCAATACAATAGAGTACTATCCTAACAAGCAACCATATCAATATAATAAGAGGGACACAATTTGTATATAATGTGTGTGTGTGTGTGTGTGTGTGTGTGTGTGTGTGTGTGTGTGTGTGTGTGTGTGTGTGTGTGTGTATAAATATGTATATATGTATATATATATATATATATATATATATATGGTGCAAAACGACCCGGCACTCTTAGTCCCTTGTTGAAAAGAAAAGTGCTCACGGTGCCTTCCCTCAGGGTTGCGGCCCAGTATTACAGAAGAACAAAATGGGCGGCACTCGGAGTCTTAATCTCAGTAGTAAAAGTGCAGTGACTTTATTGTCAACATTAGAGATGAGCGGGTTCGGTTTCTCTGAATCCGAACCCGCCCGAACTTCATGGTTTTTTTCACGGGTCCGAGCAGACTCGGATCCTCCCGCCTTGCTCGGTTAACCCGAGCGCGCCCGAACGTCATCATGACGCTGTCGGATTCTCGCGAGACTCGGATTCTATATAAGGAGCCGCGCGTCGCCGCCATTTTCACACGTGCATTGAGATTGATAGGGAGAGGACGTGGCTGGCGTCCTCTCCATTTAGATTAGAAGAGAGAGAGAGAGAGATTGACCTGATTTACTGGAGCTTAGGAGTACTGTAGAAGTGTAGAGAGTGCAGAGTTTACTAGTGACTGACCACAGTGACCACCAGACAGTGCAGTTTTGTTTTATTTAATATATCCGTTCTCTGCCTGAAAAAAACGATACACACAGTGACTCAGTCACATACCATATCTGTGTGCACTGCTCAGCCCAGTGTGCTGCATCATCTATGTATATATATCTGACTGTGCTCAGCTCACACAGCTTATAATTGTGGGGGAGACTGGGGAGCACTGCAGTGCCAGTTATAGGTTATAGCAGGAGCCAGGAGTACATATTATATTAAAATTAAACAGTGCACACTTTTGCTGCAGGAGTGCCACTGCCAGTGTGACTGACCAGTGACCTGACCACACTGACCACCAGTATAGTTAGTAGTATACTATATTGTGATTGCCAGAAAAAGTTAAACACTCGTCGTGTGACTTCACTTGTGTGGTGTTTTTTTTTTTATTCTATAAAAAACTCATTCTGCTGACAGACAGTGTCCAGCAGGTCCGTCATTATATAATATATACCTGTCCGGCTGCAGTAGTGATATATATATATTTTTTATATCATTATTTATCATCCAGTCGCAGCAGACACAGTACGGTAGTTCACGGCTGTAGCTACCTCTGTGTCGGCACTCGGCAGTCCGTCCATAATTGTATACCACCTACCCGTGGTTTTTTTTTCTTTCTTCTTTATACATACATACTACTACATCTCTTTATCAACCAGTCTATATTAGCAGCAGACACAGTACAGTACGGTAGTCCACGGCTGTAGCTACCTCTGTGTCGGCACTCGGCAGTCCGTCCATAATTGTATACCACCTACCCGTGGTTTTTTTTTCTTTCTTCTTTATACATACATACTACTACATCTCTTTATCAACCAGTCTATATTAGCAGCAGACACAGTACAGTACGGTAGTTCACGGCTGTAGCTACCTCTGTGTCGGCACTCGGCAGTCCGTCCATAATTGTATACCACCTACCCGTGGTTTTTTTTTCTTTCTTCTTTATACATACATACTACTACATCTCTTTATCAACCAGTCTATATTAGCAGCAGACACAGTACAGTACGGTAGTCCACGGCTGTAGCTACCTCTGTGTCGGCACTCGGCAGTCCGTCCATAATTGTATACCACCTACCCATGGTTTTTTTTTCTTTCTTCTTTATACATACATACTACTACATCTCTTTATCAACCAGTCTATATTAGCAGCAGACACAGTACAGTACGGTAGTTCACGGCTGTAGCTACCTCTGTGTCGGCACTCGGCAGTCCGTCCATAATTGTATACCACCTACCCGTGGTTTTTTTTTCTTTCTTCTTTATACATACATACTACTACATCTCTTTATCAACCAGTCTATATTAGCAGCAGACACAGTACAGTACGGTAGTCCACGGCTGTAGCTACCTCTGTGTCGGCACTCGGCAGTCCGTCCATAATTGTATACTAGTATCCATCCATCTCCATTGTTTACCTGAGGTGCCTTTTAGTTGTGCCTATTAAATTATGGAGAACAAAAATGTTGAGGTTCCAAAATTAGGGAAAGATCAAGATCCACTTCCACCTCGTGCTGAAGCTGCTGCCACTAGTCATGGCCGAGACGATGAAATGCCAGCAACGTCGTCTGCCAAGGCCGATGCCCAATGTCATAGTACAGAGCATGTCAAATCCAAAACACCAAATATCAGTAAAAAAAGGACTCCAAAACCTAAAATAAAATTGTCGGAGGGGAAGCGTAAACTTGCCAATATGCCATTTACCACACGGAGTGGCAAGGAACGGCTGAGGCCCTGGCCTATGTTCATGGCTAGTGGTTCAGCTTCACATGAGGATGGAGGCACTCAGCCTCTCGCTAGAAAAATGAAAAGACTCAAGCTGGCAAAAGCAGTAGCACCGCAAAGAACTGTGCATTCTTCGAAATCCCAAATCCACAAGGAGAGTCCAATTGTGTCGGTTGCGATGCCTGACCTTCCCAACACTGGACGTGAAGAGCATGCGCCTTCCACCATTTGCACGCCCCCTGCAAGTGCTGGAAGGAGCACCCGCAGTCCAGTTCCTGATAGTCAGATTGAAGATGTCAGTGTTGAAGTACACCAGGATTAGGAGGATATGGGTGTTGCTGGCGCTGGGGAGGAAATTGACCAGGAGGATTCTGATGGTGAGGTGGTTTGTTTAAGTCAGGCACCCGGGGAGACACCTGTTGTCCGTGGGAGGAATATGGCCATTGACATGCCTGGTGAAAATACCAAAAAAATCAGCTCTTCGGTGTGGAGGTATTTCAACAGAAATGCGGACAACAGGTGTCAAGCCGTGTGTTCCCTTTGTCAAGCTGTAATAAGTAGGGGTAAGGACGTTAACCACCTCGGAACATCCTCCCTTATACGTCACCTGCAGCGCATTCATAATAAGTCAGTGACGAGTTCAAAAACTTTGGGTGACAGCGGAAGCAGTCCACTGACCAGTAAATCCCTTCCTCTTGTAACCAAGCTCACGCAAACCACCCCACCAACTCCCTCAGTGTCAATTTCCTCCTTCCCCAGGAATGCCAATAGTCCTGCAGGCCATGTCACTGGCAATTCTGATGATTCCTCTCCTGCCTGGGATTCCTCCGATGCATCCTTGCGTGTAACGCCTACTGCTGCTGGCGCTGCTGTTGTTGCTGCTGGGAGTCGATGGTCATCCCAGAGGGGAAGTCGTAAGACCACTTTTACTACTTCCACCAAGCAATTGACTGTCCAACAGTCCTTTGCGAGGAAGATGAAATATCACAGCAGTCATCCTACTGCAAAGCGGATAACTGAGGCCTTGGCATCCTGGGTGGTGAGAAACGTGGTTCCGGTATCCATCATTACTGCAGAGCCAATTAGAGACTTGTTGGAGGTACTGTGTCCCCGGTACCAAATACCATCTAGGTTCCATTTCTCTAGGCAGGCGATACCAAAAATGTACACAGACCTCAGAAAAAGAGTCACCAGTGTCCTAAAAAATGCAGCTGTACCCAATGTCCACTTAACCACGGACATGTGGACAAGTGGAGCAGGGCAGGTTCAGGACTATATGACTGTGACAGCCCACTGGGTAGATGTATGGACTCCCGCCGCAAGAACAGCAGCGGCGGCACCAGTAGCAGCATCTCGCAAACGCCAACTCTTTCCTAGGCAGGCTACGCTTTGTATCACCGCTTTCCAGAATACGCACACAGCTGAAAACCTCTTACGGCAACTGAGGAAGATCATCGCGGAATGGCTTACCCCAATTGGACTCTCCTGTGGATTTGTGGCATCGGACAACGCCAGCAATATTGTGTGTGCATTAAATATGGGCAAATTCCAGCACGTCCCATGTTTTGCACATACCTTGAATTTGGTGGTGCAGAATTATTTAAAAAACGACAGGGGCGTGCAAGAGATGCTGTCGGTGGCCAGAAGAATTGCGGGACACTTTCGGCGTACAGGCACCACGTACAGAAGACTGGAGCACCACCAAAAACTACTGAACCTGCCCTGCCATCATCTGAAGCAAGAAGTGGTAACGAGGTGGAATTCAACCCTCTATATGCTTCAGAGGTTGGAGGAGCAGCAAAAGCCTATACAATTGAGCACGATATAGGAGGTGGAATGCACCTCTCTCAAGCGCAGTGGAGAATGATTTCAACGTTGTGCAAGGTTCTGCTGCCCTTTGAACTTGCCACACGTGAAGTCAGTTCAGACACTGCCAGCCTGAGTCAGGTCATTCCCCTCATCAGGCTTTTGCAGAAGAAGCTGGAGACATTGAAGGAGGAGCTAACACGGAGCGATTCCGCTAGGCATGTGGGACTTGTGGATGGAGCCCTTAATTCGCTTAACAAGGATTCACGGGTGGTCAATCTGTTGAAATCAGAGCACTACATTTTGGCCACCATGCTCGATCCTAGATTTAAAGCCTACCTTGGATCTCTCTTTCCGGCAGACACAAGTCTGCTGGGGTTGAAAGACCTGCTGGTGAGAAAATTGTCAAGTCAAGCGGAACGCGACCTGTCAACATCTCCTCCTTCACATTCTCCCGCAACTGGGGGTGCGAGGAAAAGGCTCAGAATTCCGAGCCCACCCGCTGGCGGTGATGCAGGGCAGTCTGGAGCGACTGCTGATGCTGACATCTGGTCCGGACTGAAGGACCTGACAACGATTACGGACATGTCGTCTACTGTCACTGCATATGATTCTCTCCCCATTGAAAGAATGGTGGAGGATTATATGAGTGACCGCATCCAAGTAGGCACGTCACACAGTCCATACTTATACTGGCAGGAAAAAGAGGCAATTTGGAGGCCCTTGCACAAACTGGCTTTATTCTACCTAAGTTGCCCTCCCACAAGTGTGTACTCCGAAAGAGTGTTTAGTGCCGCCGCTCACCTTGTCAGCAATCGGCGTACGAGGTTACATCCAGAAAATGTGGAGAAGATGATGTTCATTAAAATGAATTATAATCAATTCCTCCGCGGAGACATTGACCAGCAGCAATTGCCTCCACAAAGTACACAGGGAGCTGAGATGGTGGATTCCAGTGGGGACGAATTGATAATCTGTGAGGAGGGGGATGTACACGGTGATATATCGGAGGATGATGATGAGGTGGACATCTTGCCTCTGTAGAGCCAGTTTGTGCAAGGAGAGATTAATTGCTTCTTTTTTGGGGGGGGTCCAAACCAACCCGTCATATCAGTCACAGTCGTGTGGCAGACCCTGTCACTGAAATGATGGGTTGGTTAAAGTGTGCATGTCCTGTTTTGTTTATACAACATAAGGGTGGGTGGGAGGGCCCAAGGACAATTCCATCTTGCACCTCTTTTTTCTTTTATTTTTCTTTGCGTCATGTGCTGTTTGGGGAGGGTTTTTTGGAAGGGACATCCTGCGTGACACTGCAGTGCCACTCCTAAATGGGCCCGGTGTTTGTGTCGGCCACTAGGGTCGCTAATCTTACTCACACAGCTACCTCATTGCGCCTCTTTTTTTCTTTGCGTCATGTGCTGTTTGGGGAGGGTTTTTTGGAAGGGACATCCTGCGTGACACTGCAGTGCCACTCCTAAATGGGCCCGGTGTTTGTGTCGGCCACTACGGTCGCTAATCTTACTCACACAGCTACCTCATTGCGCCTCTTTTTTTCTTTGCGTCATGTGCTGTTTGGGGAGGGTTTTTTGGAAGGGACATCCTACGTGACACTGCAGTGCCACTCCTAGATGGGCCCGGTGTTTGTGTCGGCCACTAGGGTCGCTAATCTTACTCACACAGCTACCTCATTGCGCCTCTTTTTTTCTTTGCGTCATGTGCTGTTTGGGGAGGGTTTTTTGGAAGGGACATCCTGCGTGACACTGCAGTGCCACTCCTAAATGGGCCCGGTGTTTGTGTCGGCCACTAGGGTCGCTAATCTTACTCACACAGCTACCTCATTGCGCCTCTTTTTTTCTTTGCGTCATGTGCTGTTTGGGGAGGGTTTTTTGGAAGGGACATCCTGCGTGACACTGCAGTGCCACTCCTAGATGGGCCAGGTGTTTGTGTCGGCCACTAGGGTCGCTTAGCTTAGTCATCCAGCGACCTCGGTGCAAATTTTAGGACTAAAAATAATATTGTGAGGTGTGAGGTATTCAGAATAGACTGAAAATGAGTGGAAATTATGGTTTTTGAGGTTAATAATAATATGGGATCAAAATGACCCCCAAATTCTATGATTTAAGCTGTTTTTTAGGGTTTTTTGAAAAAAACACCCGAATCCAAAACACACCCGAATCCGACAAAAAAAATTCGGTGAGGTTTTGCCAAAACGCGGTCGAACCCAAAACACGGCCGCGGAACCGAACCCAAAACCAAAACACAAAACCCGAAAAATTTCAGGCGCTCATCACTAGTCAACATAGACTTCAACGTTTCGGGGTCGCAGCCCCGTCGTCAGGATAACTGACAGTGTAAAATACACTTTATTTTACACTGTCACTTATCCTGACGACGGGGCTGCGACCCCGAAACGTTGAAGTCTATGTTGACAATAAAGTCACTGCACTTTTACTACTGAGATTAAGAGTCCGAGTGCCGCCCATTTTGTTCTTCTATATATCATTGCAATGATACTGTGTCCTACATGTGACATGTAAAATGAACATGTTTGGCTTCGGTAATTGTCCCATCTGGCATCACTGCTGTGAAGTTCTCCCTCTAGCGCAGATATAACACTCCATTTACACCTGTAAGCTATTCTTTCCACAATAAACCTAAATCACCCTACAGTGTGTTACAGTGAGGACTTGTGGGATGCCAGTGCCTGCATTAATTCATGAGAGCTTTGTTCTGTAGCCCTGGAGGGCAACAGAGGACAAAAATACATAAATGTTCTGGAGGTTTCATTATTGTTGGATGTAATAGGTCAGTATGACAGTCTTTATGCGTGTATAAGTACAAAGGATAGGTGTAATAATATAATTATGCTTAGATTTTTGTATTCCCTATAGCATGTTGTTTACTTTTAGTTACTGCCGGAAGCAGATGATTTTTCTTTTTTGGCCAATGTTTTATTTATCGCACATTGTTCAAATGTTTGTGAGCAACATCTGGCATTGGGAGACGGAAATCCTGAGTGTATAGCTTGTTGGACAATATGGGAACTGTGTGATGTGTAGTGACTGGTACACAGCAGTGACGTGTGGTGAGGCAGAGCTTTTCCTCTCATACTAACTTATACGCCAGAGTTTTGACTATATAAAGTATATGAAAAATACAAAGAATATATTATAAATACCTTATTTGTATTATTCTAATCCATTGTAAAGTCAAAATTCTGGAGTAAAAAGTCTATGGCAGGTGAGGCACAGGGCCGTCTTTTCGTATGGGCTCAGTGGGCTCTTTCCCAAGGGCCCCAGGAGTTTAAGGGCCATAGGCTGATAGCTGAGGGTCCCATCTTTCCAGGGGTACCAGATTTTTGAAAATCGGCCCTGGGGAATCGGAGATATCCGACTTGAAACCAGATGGTACCCATCCAAGCCTGATAATTGCTCTTCCTTGCCAGATATCTTGGGTTCTGTCTGACTTAAAGTTTTAATTAGTTTTTCTTAGGGTATAATCCAAAAGATGTGACTCTCCCCTTTCAGTGAACACTGTCTCTACTATGCCCAGAACCAGAGATATCAGCCTTCAAGCAGATTTTCCCTGCTCCAGCTCCACACGCCTAATATGCAGTTTTAGATTTTCGATGGTGAATTGCTCTGGCTCCTGAACTCTGAACCCCAAGTCCTCAGAACAATCTGAAAGGTGGGACTCTCTAGTTTTTTTATCCCATTTAAAGCTAAGAAATACATTTTCAGGAACTTGAGATATCTGCAGTCAAGCAAGCTGCCCTCCCACCAAAAAATTATAAATATTAAGCTCTCTCCACTATCCACCCCTTCCCTACATATTAAACACCCCATACCATCCAGGAAGTCATGTACCAGGGCCCATTCATTCAGCCCAATGCCCCCTTCTACAGTTTAGCTCCATCTGTGCAGTAAAGGCGAAATTAGCAGGAATTACTGCTCCAGGTCCTACATGCTGAGCAGAAGATAGAGCACCCCCTACCTCCCGCGGGACATCAAAGCTGCTGCTGATACCATCCCCACTCCTACCTCTGAAGGATGGGTAGGGGGCCCAGCGCATTGCTGAGCCCAGGGGCCTACACTACTGTTAAGACGGCCCTGGTGAGGCACCTACCTTTTCCGCACCTCTTATCAAAACTCGCCAAATTTCCAGCAGTATATACTGCTGCACCTGTGTATAATGAACATATGAACCCTTTGGCTTATATTGTATGTAAATCTGGCTCTGATACTAGCCAGTGCCTCCTGAGCCATTTTCCTCACAGCATGTCCTTGGTACAAAGACTACTACTCATGTAGCGTGAGATGGAAATACTGCTCTGAAGTGCAGGGTCGGACTGCCCCACAGGTATACAGGGGAAATTCCCAGTGGGCCCTACTGCCCATCCCACACCCCCTCCTCTGGGTGATTGGTTGGTTTCTATGGAAATAACATCAAGATTTGCCCTCCTGCCAATCAAAGTGTGTGGTTTTCCTCCTTTATAAAGAGGCAATGTTCTTTGCAATTGTTGACCAAGTCCCTATGTGGTTTGGTGGCACACTCATTTAGCTTGTGCCCCTACCACTGTATTCCCTGGTGGGCCCTTCACACCCCAATCTAACACTGCTGAAGTGCAACATACGCTGGTCGGTGGAGTAAATGCACAGTAAAAATGACACGTCTCTGAATGCAGACTGAACGCCTCTCTAAGTGTAGAGAGGCAGAATGGGATGGGTGGTGTAGCTCAAGTACATTAAGGGTGTGTTATCACTCCTTACATACAATGTAGAGGGGAAGGAGCTAATGCTTCCCCCTGGTGGTGTATCCATTGCGGCTACCTCTGTATTGTTGCAAATCCATGATGATGATGATGATGATGATGGAGATCATGGAACTTGCTGTACCAAAAAAAAAAAAAAGAGTATGGCCCTCCCCCCAGGATCAATAATTTAACTGCATCCTCTCTCCCCTAGTGCTGATTGCCTAGACTGGTAGCAGCACACTCAAGAGTACAAAAAACATAGACTCCCCATGAAACGAACACTACTGCCAGTTGGCTATGGCAGCCAGGGCTGGTGGTACAATACACAGCGTGTGGTCATCCTGCAACTGTGCCCACCAGCCCTGATTGGCTCAAGGACCGGCGCCATATTTGAGATGACCGGTGCATGAGAGAGAGCAGCGTCGCAGACATCACGGTGAGTGAGTCCGGGTTGAGGGCGGGACGGGTGTAATACAGCAGCTCGGGATGCTTTTCCCTGCTGCCTTAGCTCTTTGCCTGCATGTAGCTGAGGTGCCCGGAGTGAAGCTCCCAGAGCTCAGCATTCAGCACACTGCGCACCGCCAATCCCCGCCACACTGGGATCCAGTTATCAAGCACTGGGGGCATTTGTGTATCTGGCAGCACTGTGGGGGCATTTATGTATCGGACAGCACTGCTGGGGACATATAATGTGTATCTGACAGCACTGTGGGGGTATCTGTGTATCTAACAGCACTGCTTCAGGGCATATAATGTGTATCTGACAGCACAGTTGGGGACATATAATGTGTATTTGGCAGCACTGTGGGGGCATTTGTGTATCTGGCAGCACTGTGGGGGGTATTTGTGAATTTGGCAGAACTGTGGGGGCATATAATGTGTATCTGGCAGCACTGTGGAAGTATTTGTGTATCTGTCAGCACTGTGGGGGCATTTGTGTATTCGACAGCACTGCTGGGGGCATATAATGTGTATCTGGCAGCACTGTGGGGGCATATAATGTGCATCTGGCAGCACTGCTGGGGGCATATAATGTGCATCTGGCAGCACTGCTGGGGGCATATAATGTGTACCTGGCAGCACTGCTGGGGGCATATAATGTGTATCTGGCAGCACTGCTGGGGGCATATAATGTGTATCTCTCATGGCACTGCTGGGAGGATATGTATATCTGGCACTCTACTGGAACATTTTGTGTATCTGACATTATACTGGAGACATTATATGTAAGGAACATTATTGTGGGCGTTATATGTAAGGCTGCTAATTGTGTGTGTGTGTGTGTGTGTGTGTGTGTGTGTGTGTGTGTGTGTGTGTGTAGAGGGGGTGTGAAAATCTCCTATATAATTGCCCAGATCTGTCACTCTGTGTGGATAACGCTTGGTGCTCTCATTGGGTTAGCAGCAGGTCTATCACACCCAGCCCACAGCCTCCCACATAGGTTACATCCAATGGGAGGTTCTGCCCTTTGGCTGCTGTGTGTTCACAGAGCAGGATTAACAATGGGGCTGATGGAGCTGCTGCTTCAGCTCCCCCCCCCCCCCCCCCCCCCCCCCCCCCTGAGATAGGCTCACTGCTCTGCAGCAACATACCCTCCAACAATTTACACATAAAAATCACTACAAATGTGAAAAGGGGCCGTGGCCACGCCCCTTTTCCTATACTTTCAATGGAAGTTTGCAGAGCCAAAAATCGGTACTGACCATAAAAAAAAGGCACTGTACCTGCCAAAAAGGTACAGTTGGAGGGTATGCCACTGCATCTGCAGCAAGTCTCTGTGCTGTAGATAGGGAAAACAAAAAATCCTTTTACTGCAGCGTCCTAATTGGGGGTCATTCCGAGTTGATCGTACGTAGCAACTTTTTGTTGCCCGTGCAATCAACTAGACGCCGCCTATGGGGTAGGGTTTTTTTGCATAGCAAGGCTGCGATCGATTGTGCAGCCGAGCTATGCAAAAACATTTTGTGCAGTTTGAGTAGCTCTGGAGTTACTTACCCGCTGCGATGTCTTCAGCCTGTCAAGTCCCGGAATTGACGTCAGACACCCGTCCTGCAAACGCCTGGACACGCCTGCGTTCGCTGCACCACTCCCAGAAAATGGTCAAGCTTCTTGCGATCGCTTTCTTCGTTCTTCTTGTCATTGTGGCAATGACGCGCCTGCGTATTAAGGCCACCGCGCATGCGCAGAACCGACCCGTTTGCACCGCTACGAAAAACAGCAGCGTGCAAACGGGTCAGAATGACCCCTATGTCTTGCTGCCAGTCCGCCTGCCCCCTGCGGCATCAACAATCCCCACTCCCTAGCCGCGGCGCAGGTGGAACAAAAGCTGCTGCGGCCACTGGCATAGATGTGTATGAAAGCGGCGCAGCGGAAGACTTTCATAGCCCTCAATGCACCGCATACTCTCTGAGCCCCGGAGCCTCCTCTGCGCGTAATGTCACAGAAGTGCCTCCCCGCCACAGCCGCGCTCAGATCCCCTGAGGCCCTGACTCCGCAACACAGCACCTGGGCTGCCAGCCTGGAAGCCCCGAGATGGCTAATGTAATGGATAGAGTGGGTGATATCGCGGAGGGTAATGTCTGGACGCCGAATCAATGTAAAAGGTGACAGTGCTGTGTAGTGCAGTGGGTGTGGAGTGTCACTGACACAGCACAGCACTCTCTCCTTTTACGTTGATTCAGCAAGTCAGTCAGTTCTGCCAGCCAGTCACTATTGTTAGCGCCGGTGTCCAAACGTGCCGCATTACAGGGAAGTAGATACACTAAATAAACTACACCTCCCAGCAGCCCTTAACGCCAAAGCATTCCGGTGCTAAGGCCTGCTGGGAGCTGCAGTTTATTGAGTGCATCTTCTTCCATGTAATGCGGCGCGTTGGGACAGCGGCACTAACAATTGTGACTGGCTGCTTGGCTACTGCGCGAGTCTCCGGGAGAGCCACTGCCAAAGGGAGGATAGCAGCTTAGCTGCTTCCAGGAGGAGAAACAGGAGAAGCATTACCCGCCCCTCCCCCACTCGCAGTACCTCCGGGCCCCATCCGCGGCACCCCCACACCCCCCCCCCACACCCGCTCAGGGTGCTAGTAGGTCTGGAGCCGGCCCTGCCCCTAAGTCCCAGTCTATCAATGATTTAAATGGCTGCTTCCAGTGACTGTGGGTGACCTAAACATATTCTCCCATGTGTTCTGAAGTCAGGGAAAATCGTAAAGCGCAATGGAATATACTGGCACTATATAAATAAATGTCATTAACAGTAATAATGTGAGGATCTCTACTCATTCCTACATCATAGCCTATTTATTATTGGTCCTCCGAACATGTCAATAAGAATTTTCAGTGGGACATACCGTAAGCCCAAAAGTTGGCACTTTAATTATTATGATTGATTTATTATGATGATGATGATGATGATGATGTATAAAAATAGATTTTTGTATTCAAAATTAATGATGTTTAAGTATTATTACATTTGAAAAATCTAGTTTATTTTCTATTTCTGTGTAACGGCTGTGTACTGTTACTGCCCCTTTGAGATTGTATTGCGTCTGTCACAGGAATTACTATATCTAATCCTACAGTGGAGATGTAGGTTTGACAGTGACAGTATATAATTTTATTGAAGTGTTTGTCCAAGAAGAGAAATGTGAGATTACGCTCATCTGCTTGTCCTTTCATGTCCTGGATGAAATATGAACGGCTGGTAATTCATATTTCCATCACTGACACATAAATCTAAGTGCATCAAAGGGTGTCCTGTGATGAGTTGGGCTTTTATTTGTGCTATCATTCAATCTTATGACCTTCATGTTTCTGAAAACAGATAAGAGCCATAATATTTGCACGCTGATGTCTTTTAGATTTCTGTACAATATAGAACACAGAGGGCCTGATGCAGGGACGAATGTGCTCCCATTTGCGTTAGTGCAGGCTGCTCATACTGCACAGTGCGTATATATACACATGGGGACGGATGTAATGAAGTCTGAATTGTCCGGAGGCAATGGCATATTTAGAATGGGTGCAGTGTGTGCGGTGCACACGGGCCCCCAGGGTCCAGGGGGTTCCACACAGCACACCCTTCACCCATTTTTTTTAAATACTTACCCCCTAGAGTCCTGTGTCATTGCAGCAGCAGCCATTTTCCTGATGTTTCACGCGTGCACAGTAGGAAAATCACTGGGAAAATGGGCGCCACTGTGATGTTAGTGTATTAGAATGCTTATTATTTGTAGACACTCCCTTACTAATATTTGTAAGCCTGAATCTTCAGTGATGGTCCCTGGGACCAGGGGGATGCTGGGAAGTGGGTGATCCAGTGTGCAGTGTGCCTGGAATTGGTGAGGGAATAAAACAGCACAGCAGTGAACTCACATGTCTCTGTGTCCTTATGACTGGATTTACAAACATATGAACAAAACATGGTGTCAGAAGAAGTTTAACTTGGACTGCTAGTGCTCTCAGAGTGTGAAAGAATCCTGCAGCAGTCTGGAAGGCGGTGATACTCAGTGTCTGCAAAGCCTGCCGAGTGCTCCTCTCTTCAAACAGTGAGTAACCATGGATAAACTGGCTTCTCCAACCGGCATGCTGATGTCTGGTAACTTGTCTGAAAACTGGAAAAGATTTAAGCAAAGGTTTAATATATATCTTGCTGCAAGTGGAGCTGATACAGAGGCTGACAAAACTAAGGCATCCATTTTCCTCCATGTGATAGGAGAGGATGTGCTGGACATTTATAATAGTTTTCAGTTTGATGAGGGGCAGAATATGGTGTTATCTTCTATAATGCAAAAGTTTGAAGATTACTTTGTGCCAAGGAAAAATGTGACATATGAAAGATATAAGTTTTTCACATGTGATCAGAAGTCTGGAGATGGATTTGATCAGTATGTTACAGAGCTGCAATCACTCAGTAAAACCTGTGAGTTTGGTGATTTAAAGGATTCACTGATTAGAGATCGTATTGTCTGTGGTATACCTGATAATGGACTCAGAGCGAGATTGCTGAGAGAGCAAGACCTAACACTAGAAAGGCAGTGACTATGTGCAGATCTGCAGAAATAACTAGCTTTCAATCCAAAAAGTTACACAAGGAAGATGATGTACATGTAGTGCAGAAAACAGAGCCAAGCAAACCTCCATTCTCAAGAATGAAGCAGTCTACACAGTCTAACAAGGAAATGTGTAGTAGATGTGGAAATGCTCACAATCCTAAAATGTGCCCTGCTTATGGTAAAACCTGCATGAAATGTGGTAGACTTAATCACTTTGCCAAATGCTGTAAAATGAAAAGTGAACCAACCAAAGTGCATGCTGTTAAACAAACAGAGGAATTCTTTGTGGATTACATTGAACTTTGCAGTGCAGATAAGAAAGAATGGATTGTCCCTTTAACTGTGAACGAGATTGTCATTCCCTTTAAGCTTGATACTGGCGCGCAGGTGAATTTAATATTGTTTCAAGACTATAATACTTTTAGAGTAAAACCTAAAATTCATTCAGCCAAAGTGAAAGTTACAGGGTACACTGGGGAGGAAATTCCTGTGAAAGGTATATGCTTAGTGACACTGAACTATAAGGGACAACAGTTTAAAACAACTCTACTGATTGTGGATAAAAATGTGCAACCGATTCTAGGATTAAGTTCCTGTGAGAAACTAAGCTTGCTAAAGAAAGTTTTTATGGTGACATCACAAGTAGAAGATGACTGCAAATCGATGTTTACAGAATACATAGACTTGTTTGAAGGGTCTAGGTTGTTTGCCTGGAGAGCATGAAATAAATATAGACACGCAAGTTTCTTCAGTGATACACCCCTGTAGAAAAGTGCCGTTTGCACTGAGAGAAAAACTGAAACAAGATTTAAATCGCATGGAAGCCTTGGGTGTGATACAGAAAGTTGATGAGCCTACTGAATGGGTAAGCTCCTTAGTAATTGTTGAAAAGAAAAATGGACAACTCATAATATGTCTAGACCCCAGAGATTTAAACAAAGCTATTAAATGAGAACATTTCAAACTACCAACTAGAGATGAAATCATGTCGCAATTTGCGAGAGCAAAATGGTTCAGTAAATTGGACGCATCTTCAGGTTTCTGGCAAATGAAGCTAGATGAGGCCAGCTCAAAGCTTTGTACATTTAATACACCAGAAGGTAGACACAGATTTCTTCGACTACCATATGGAATATTCTCTGCTCCAGAAGTATATCACAAAAAGATACACATGATTTTTGAACATATTCCAGGTGTTGAAACAATGATGGATGACATTATTGTCTGGGGATCTACAAAGGAAGAACATGATTCTAGATTGAGACAAGTAATGGAACTTGTCAAGAAAGTGAATCTAAAGCTAAACAAGGACAAATGTGAATTTGTCGTGAACACACTTACCTTTATGGGCGACTTGGTCTCGGATCAAGGTGTAAAACCAGACCCAAGGAAAATATCAGCCATAGTGAACATGGAACGTCCTAACAACAAAGACGACATCAGAAGATTCCTAGGAATGATTACTTACTTAGGAAAGTTTATTTCTCAACTCTCTGAACGAACAGCCTCTCTTGGATGGTTGTTGGACAAAGATAACGAGTGGATGTGGTCACATGAACAAGAAGAAAGTTGACAAAACTTGAAACAGATCATTACAGGGCAACCAGTGCTAAAATTCTTTGATCCTGCGAAAAGAATAAGAATTTCAGCAGATGCTTTGCAATTTGGCCTAGGCTCAGTGCTGTTACAAGAACATGTGGATACATGGCAACCAGTAATCTATGCATCAAGAGCACTGACAAGTGCTGAAACAAGGTATGCTCAGATAGAAAAAGAACTTCTAGCGATCACATATGCATGTGAGCGATTTCATCAGTTTGTGTATGGTCAAACATTTACAGTGGAAATTGACCACAAGCCATTGGTACCTATCATGACTAAATCATTACATGACTGTCCCATGAGAATTCAACAAATGCTTATCAGACTACAGAAATATGATGTACACTTGCTGTACTGTCCCGGCAAATACATGTACATTGCTGATAAACTTTCTCGTGCTGTAGACAAAAGTGAAGGTTCCAAAAGTCTGATGGATGAAGAGATAGAAGCCTATGTTAATTTGATTGTAGCTTCTCTACCAGTGTCTCTTGCAAGACAAGAACAGATTAGGAAAGAAACTGAGACAGATGACACAATGAAAGTGTTGAAAGATATCATTCTGAAAGGTTGGCCAGCAGAAAAACATGCGTGCCCGCTGTGTCTATCCATGATTATTGGATGTACCGCAGTGACCTTACAGTTGTCGATGGTATTATTTACAAATGCAATAGGTTTGTAATACCTGCACGACTAAGAAAAACTATGCTGTGCAAGATACATGAAGGCCACTTAGGAGAAGAAAAATGTAAGCGGAGAGCGCGTGAAGTTATGTATTGGCCAAGAATGAACCAAGACATAGCACAGACTACAGCTACATGTGAATTATGTCTTACGTATAGACCAAAACAACAAGTCGAGCGACTGATTCCTCACGCAGTGCCAGAGAGACCGTACCAGAAAGTTGGCGTAGATTTGTTTGATTGTAATGGGAAAATGTACATTGTTGTGACTGATTATTACTCTAACTACCCTGAGGTGAAGACACTATGTACAACTACTAGTAAAGCCATAATCAATTGCATGAAGTCAATCTTTGCAAGGCATGGTGTTCCTATGGAAGTGTTCACTGACAATGGTCCTCAGTTTTCCAGTGCTGAATTTAGACAATTTGCTGATGAGTGGGAATTTGTCCATACTACGTCAAGTCCCCACTATCCACGCTCAAATGGGTTGGTGGAAAGTTCAGTAAAAACTGTAAAAAGAGTCTCATGAAAAAAGCTCAAGAAGGTAAAGAAGATTTCTACAAAAGTCTTTTAATCTACCGCAGTACACCTTTACAGAATGGACTTTCTCCTGCACAAATGCTGATGGGAAGGAGGATTAGAGCAAATCTCCCAATACACGATGAACTGCTTAATACACATAACTCAGCATTGGTCAGACTGAGTAAGGAACGTCAACAGGCGAAACAAACTGTTCCATGACAGGCGAACAAAAAGCTTATCTGATCTAAAATCGGGTGACCAACTCCGTCTCAGAGATCACGAGAAAATAAGAATTTACTTACCGATAATTCTATTTCTCATAGTCCGTAGTGGATGCTGGGACTCCGTAAGGACCATGGGGAATAGCGGCTCCGCAGGAGACTGGGCACAAAAGTAAAAGCTTGAACTAGCTGGTGTGCACTGGCTCCTCCCCCTATGACCCTCCTCCAAGCCTCAGTTAGGATACTGTGCCCGGACGAGCGTACATAATAAGGAAGGATATTGAATCCCGGGTAAGACTCATACCAGCCACACCAATCACACCGTACAACCTGTGATCTGAACCCAGTTAACAGTATGATAAACGAAGGAGCCTCTGAAAAGATGGCTCACAACAATAATAACCCGAATTTTGTAACAATAACTATATACAAGTATTGCAGACAATCCGCACTTGGGATGGGCGCCCAGCATCCACTACGGACTATGAGAAATAGAATTATCGGTAAGTAAATTCTTATTTTCTCTAACGTCCTAAGTGGATGCTGGGACTCCGTAAGGACCATGGGGATTATACCAAAGCTCCCAAACGTGCGGGAGAGTGCGGATGACTCTGCAGCACCGAATGAGAGAACTCCAGGTCCTCCTCAGCCAGGGTATCAAATTTGTAGAATTTAGCAAACGTGTTTGCCCCTGACCAAGTAGCTGCTCGGCAAAGTTGTAAAGCCGAGACCCCTCGGGCAGCCGCCCAAGATGAGCCCACCTTCCTTGTGGAATGGGCTTTTACAGATTTTGGCTGTGGCAGGCCTGCCACAGAATGTGCAAGCTGAATTGTACTACAAATCCAACGAGCAATCGTCTGCTTAGAAGCAGGAGCACCCAGCTTGTTGGGTGCATACAGGATAAACAGCGAGTCAGATTTCCTGACTCCAGCCGTCCTGGAAATATATATTTTCAGGGCCCTGACTACGTCCAGTAACTTGGAGTCCTCCAAGTCCCTAGTAGTCGCAGGCACCACAATAGGCTGGTTCACGTGAAACGCTGAAACCACCTTCGGGAGAAATTGAGGACGAGTCCTCAATTCTGCCCTATCCGTGTGAAAAATCAGGTAAGGGCTTTTATAAGATAAAGCCGCCAATTCTGAGACACGCCTGGCTGAAGCCAGGTCTAACAGCATTACCACCTTCCATGTGAGATATTTTAATTCCACAGTGGTGAGTGGTTCAAACCAATGTGATTTTAGGAACCACAAAACCACATTGAGATCCCAAGGTGCCACCGGGGGCACAAAAGGAGGCTGTATATGCAGTACCCCTTTGACAAACGTCTGGACTTCAGGCACAGAAGCCAGTTCTTTTTGGAAGAAACTCGACAGGGCCGAAACTTGAACCTTAATGGACCCTAATTTTAGGCCCATAGACAGTCCTGTTTGCAGGAAATGTAGGGAGCGACCCAGTTGAAATTCCTCTGTAGGGGCCTCTTTGGCCTCACACCACGCAACATATTTTCGCCAAATGCGGTGATAATGTTTCGCGGTTACATCCTTCCTGGCCTTTATCAGGGTAGGGATGACTTCTTCTGGAATGCCTTTTTCCTTCAGGATCCGGCATTCAACCGCCATGCCGTCAAACGCAGCCGCGGTAAGTCTTGGAACAGACAAGGTCCCTGCTGGAGCAGGTCCTTTCTCAGAGGTAGAGGCCACGGGTCCTCCGTGAGCATCTCTTGAAGTTCCGGGTACCAAGTCCTTCTTGGCCAATCCGGAACCACGAGTATAGTTCTTACTCCTCTCCTTTTTATGATTCTCAGTACTTTTGGTATGAGAGGCAGAGGAGGGAACACATACACTGACTGGTACACCCATGGTGTTACCAGAGCATCCACCGCTATTGCCTGAGGGTCCCTTGACCTGGCGCAATATCTGTCTAGTTTTTTGTTGAGACGGGACGCCATCATGTTTACCTTTGGTTTTTCCCAACGGTTTACCATCTCTTGGAAGACTTCTGGATGAAGTCCCCACTCCCCCGGGTGAAGGTCGTGTCTGCTGAGGAAGTCCGCTTCCCAGTTGTCCACTCCCGGAATGAACACTGCTGACAGTGCTATCACATGATTCTCCGCCCAGCGAAGAATCCTTGCAGCTTCTGCCATCGCCCCCCTGCTTCTCGTGCCGCCCTGTCTGTTTACGTGGGCGACTGACGTGATGTTGTCCGATTGGATCAATACCGCCTGACCCTGAAGCAGGGGTTTTGTTCGAGTTAGGGCATTGTAAATGGCCCTTAGTTCCAGAATGTTTATATGAAGAGATGTTTCCATGCTTGACCACAAGCCCTGGAAATTTTGTCCCTGTGTGACTGCTCCCCAGCCTCTCAGGCTGGCATCTGTGGTCACCAGGATCCAATCCTGAATGCCGAATCTGCGGCCCTCTAGTAGATGAGCACTCTGCAGCCACCACAGAAGAGACACCCTTGTCCTTGGCGACAGGGTTATCCGCTGATGCATCTGAAGATGCGATCCGGACCATTTGTCCAGAAGATCCCACTGAAACGTTCTTGCATGGAATCTTCCGAATGGAATCGCTTCGTAAGAAGCCACCATTTTTCCCAGGACCCTCGTGCACTGATGCACTGACACCTGTCCTGGTTTTAGGAGATTCCTGACTAGCTCGGATAACTCCCTGGCCTTCGCCTTTGGGAGAAACACCTTTTTCTGGACTGTGTCCAGAATCATTCCTAGGAACAGGAGACGTGTCGTTGGAATCAGCTGCGATTTTGGAATATTTAGAATCCACCCGTGCTGACGTAACACTAACTGAGATAGTGCTACTCCGACTTCTAACTGTTCCCTGGACCTTGCCCTTATCAGGAGATCGTCCAAGTAAGGGATAATTAAAACGCCTTTTCTTCGAAGAAGAATCATCATTTCGGCCATTACCTTGGTAAAGACCCGAGGTGCCGTGGACAATTTGAACGGCAGCGTCTGAAACTGATAATGACAGTTTTGTACTACAAACCTGAGGTACCCTTGGTGAGAAGGGTAGATTGGGACGTGGAGATAAGCATCTTTGATGTCCAGAGACACCATATAGTCCCCTTCTTCCAGGTTTGCTATCACTGCTCTGAGTGACTCCATCTTGAATTTGAACCTCTTTATGTAAGTGTTCAAGGATTTTAGATTTAAAATTGGTCTCACCGAGCCGTCCGGCTTTGGTACCACAAACAGCGTGGAATAATACCCCTTTCCCTGTTGTAGGAGAGGTACCTTGATTATCACATGCTGGGAATACAGCTTGTGAATGGCTTCCAAAACTGCCTCCCTGTCGGAGGGAGACTTTGGTAGAGCAGACTTCAGGAACCGGCGAGGGGGAGACGTCTCGAATTCCAGTTTGTACCCCAGTGATACTACCTGCAGAATCCAGGGGTCAACTTGCGAGTGAGCCCACTGCGCGTTGAAATTTTTGAGACGGGCCCCCAACGTGTCCGAGTCCGCTTGTAAAGCCCCAGCGTCTTGCTGAAGACTTGGCAGAAGCAGAGGAGGGCTTCTGCTCCTGTGAAGAGGCTGCCTGGTGCAGTCTTTTTCCTCTTCCTCTGCCCCGGGGCAGAAATGAGTGGCCTTTTGCCCGCCTGTACTTATGGGGACGAAAGGACTGAGTTTGAAAAGACGGTGTCTTTTTTTGCTGAGAGGTGACCTGGGGTAAAAAGGTGGACTTTCCGGCCGTTGCCGTGGCCACCAGGTCCGATAGACCGGCCCCAAATAACTCCTCCCCTTTAAACGGCAATACTTCCATATGTCGTTTGGAATCCGCATCCCCTGACCACTGTCGCGTCCATAACGCTCTTCTGGCAGAAATGGACATAGCACTCACTCTTGATGCCAGGGTGCAAATATCCCTCTGTGCATCACGCATATATAGTAATGCATCCTTCAAATGCTCTATAGTTAGTAATATACTGTCCCTATCCAGGGTATCAATATTTTCAGTCAGGGAATCCGACCACGCAACTCCAGCACTGCACATCCAGGCTGATGCGATTGCTGGTCGCAGTATAACACCAGTATGTGTGTATATACCCTTCAGGATATTTTCCAGCCTTCTATCCGCTGGTTCTTTGAGGGCGGCCGTATCAGGAGACGGTAACGCTACTTGTTTAGATAAACGTGTGAGCGCTTTATCTACTCTAGGGGGTGTTTCCCAACGCGCCCTAACCTCTGGCGGGAAAGGGTATAGTGCCAATAATTTATTAGAAATTAGCACTTTTTTATCGCGCTTTATCACACACCTCATTTAATTCATCTGACTCAGGAAAAGCTACTGGTAGTTTTTTCACTCCCCACATAATACCCTTCTTTGTGGTACTTGTAGTGTCAGAAATGTTCAATGCCTCCTTCATTGCCGTGATCATGTAACGTGTGGCCCTACTGGACATTACGTTTGTCTCCTCACCGTCGACACTGGACTCAGTATGTCTGGGTCTGTGTCGACCCACTGAGGTAACGGGCGTTTTATCACCCCTGACGGTGTCTGAGACGCCTGGACAGGCACTAATTGATTTGTCGGCTGTCTCATGTCGTCAACAGTTTTTTGTAAAGTGCTGACATTGTCACGTAGTTCTTTAAATACAACCATCCAGTCAGGTGTCGACTCCCTAGGGGGTGACATCACTAATACAGGCAATTGCTCTGCTTCCACATCATTTTCCTCCTCATACATGTCGACACAATCGTACCGACACCCAGCACACACACAGGGAATGCTCTGATAGAGGACAGGACCCCACTAGCCCTTTGGGGAGACAGAGGGAGAGTTTGCCAGCACACACCAGAGCGCTATATATATATCAATAGGGATAACCTTATATAAGTGTTACTCCCTTTTATAGCTGCTGTTTATAATTTAGCTGCCAATAGTGCCCCCCCTCTCTCTTTTTTACCCTGATTCTGTAGGGACTGCAGGGGAGAGTCAGGGAGCCGTCCTTCCAGCGGAACTGTGAGGGAAAATGGCGCTTGTGTGCTGAGGAGATAGGCTCCGCCCCTTCACGACGGCCAGGGGCGGATCCAGAAGAAAATGATAGGGGGGGCACCATAGAAGGGGCAAGTACATTTGCGTGCGGCTTCAGTGCATGTAAGGTGGCGCTTCTTATACAATGCCCACAGTTGTAGCGCTCATTATGCAATGTCCACTGTACTGGTAGTGCCCCTTATATAGATCCCATAGTAGTGGTGCCCCTTATGCAATGCCCGTATTGCCCCCAGTAGTAATGTTGCCTGTAGTAATGCCCGCAGTCATTTAGCGCCCTAGTAGTTATGCCCCCAGTGGTAATGCCCCTGCAGTTATGACCCCAGTAGTTTACCCCCACCCCCTTTAGTTTAGCCTCCCAGTGGTAATGCCCCCAGTAGTTTGCCTGCTTGTAGTTTAGCCACCAGTAGTAATGCCCCCCTGTAGTTTGCCCCATTGTAGTTTAGCCCGTGTAGTTATGCCCCCCTTGTAGTTCAGCCCCCAGTAGTCATGCCCCCAGTAGATGCCCCCCAGTAATAATGCCCCCAGTAGTTTGCCCCCAGTAGTAATGCCCCCCCCCAGTAGTAATGCCCCTTGTTGATGCCCCCCCAGTAGTAATGCCCCCCCCCCCCGTAGTTTGCCCCCAGTAGATGCCCCCGCTGCATTAAGGAAGAAAAAAACATCATACTTACCGAGCCCCGTTCCCGCTTCCAGACCGCTGCAGTCCTCCTATTGGCGTCCGCTACTCAGCACTATGAGAGAGACGTCATGACTGACGTCTCTCCCATAGCGCACGCCGCACAGTGACAGCGCCGGAAGCCGGAGCTCAGTACTGAGCTCCTGCCTCCGGCTGCCGCTGTGCAGGGAGGCCACAAATGACAGGGGGGGCACGGGCCCGAGTGCCCCCCCCCTGGATCCGCCACTGACGACGGCCTTATCTCCCGCTTTTTTCTGGAAAACTGGCAGGGGTTAAATACATCCATATAGCCCAGGAGCTATATGTGATGTATTTCTTTTGCCATCCTAAGGTATTTCTGTTTTTATTGCGTCTCAGGGCGCTCCCCCCCAGCGCCCTGCACCCTCAGTGACCGGAGTGTGAAGTGTGCTGAGAGCAATGGCGCACAGCTGCAGTGCTGTGCGCTACCTTAGTTGAAGACAGGAACGTCTTCTGCCGCCGATTTCACTGGACCTCTTCGTTCTTCTGGCTCTGTAAGGGGGCCGGCGGCGCGGCTCCGGGACCCATCCAGGCTGAACCTGTGATGCTGATAGTGACCAGTGACCACCAGTTTTATTTATAATCCGTTCTCTGCCTGAAAAAAGCGATACACAGCACACAGTGACTCAGTCACATACCATATCTGTGTGCACTGCTCAGGCTCAGGCCAGTGTGCTGCATCATCTATTATCTATATATAAATAATATTATATATATCTGTCTGACTGCTCAGCTCACACAGCTTATAATTGTGGGGGAGACTGGGGAGCACTACTGCAGTGCCAGTTATAGGTTATAGCAGGAGCCAGGAGTACATAATATATTATATAGTGAGTGACCACCAGACACACAGTGCAGTTTATTTAATATATCCGTTCTCTGCCTGAAAAAAGCGATACACACAGTGACTCAGTCAGTCACATACCATATCTGTGTGCACTGCTCAGGCTCAGGCCAGTGTGCTGCATCATCTATATATATTATATATCTGTCTGACTGCTCAGCTCACACAGCTTATAATTGTGGGGGAGACTGGGGAGCACTACTGCAGTGCCAGTTATAGGTTATAGCAGGAGCCAGGAGTACATAATATTATATTAAAATTAAACAGTGCACACTTTTGCTGCAGGAGTGCCACTGCCAGTGTGACTAGTGACCAGTGACCTGACCACCAGTATATATAATATTAGTAGTATACTATCTCTTTATCAACCAGTCTATATTAGCAGCAGACACAGTACAGTGCGGTAGTTCACGGCTGTGGCTACCTCTGTGTCGGCACTCGGCAGCCCGTCCATAATTGTATATACCACCTAACCGTGGTTTTTTTTTCTTTCTTTATACATACATACTAGTTACGAGTATACTATCTCTTTATCAACCAGTCTATATATTAGCAGCAGACACAGTACAGTGCGGTAGTTCACGGCTGTGGCTACCTCTGTGTCGGCACTCGGCAGCCCGTCCATAATTGTATATACCACCTAACCGTGGTTTTTTTTTCTTTCTTTATACATACATACTAGTTACGAGTATACTATCTCTTTATCAACCAGTCTATATATTAGCAGCAGACACAGTACAGTGCGGTAGTTCACGGCTGTGGCTACCTCTGTGTCGGCACTCGGCAGCCCGTCCATAATTGTATATACCACCTAACCGTGGTTTTTTTTTCTTTCTTTATACATACATACTAGTTACGAGTATACTATCTCTTTATCAACCAGTCTATATATTAGCAGCAGACACAGTACAGTGCGGTAGTTCACGGCTGTGGCTACCTCTGTGTCGGCACTCGGCAGCCCGTCCATAATTGTATGTACCACCTAACCGTGGTTTTTTTTTCTTTCTTTACACATACATACTAGTTACGAGTATACTATCTCTTTATCAACCAGTCTATATATTAGCAGCAGACACAGTACAGTGCGGTAGTTCACGGCTGTGGCTACCTCTGTGTCGGCACTCGGCAGCCCGTCCATAATTGTATATACCACCTAACCGTGGTTTTTTTTTTCTTTCTTTATACATACATACTAGTTACGAGTATACTATCTCTTTATCAACCAGTCTATATATTAGCAGCAGACACAGTACAGTGCGGTAGTTCACGGCTGTGGCTACCTCTGTGTCGGCACTCGGCAGCCCGTCCATAATTGTATATACCACCTAACCGTGGTTTTTTTTTCTTTCTTTATACATACATACTAGTTACGAGTATACTATCTCTTTATCAACCAGTCTATATTAGCAGCAGACACAGTACAGTGCGGTAGTTCACGGCTGTGGCTACCTCTGTGTCGGCACTCGGCAGCCCGTCCATAATTGTATATACCACCTAACCGTGGTTTTTTTTTCTTTCTTTATACATACATACTAGTTACGAGTATACTATCTCTTTATCAACCAGTCTATATATTAGCAGCAGACACAGTACAGTGCGGTAGTTCACGGCTGTGGCTACCTCTGTGTCGGCACTCGGCAGCCCGTCCATAATTGTATATACCACCTAACCGTGGTTTTTTTTTCTTTCTTTATACATACATACTAGTTACGAGTATACTATCTCTTTATCAACCAGTCTATATATTAGCAGCAGACACAGTACAGTGCGGTAGTTCACGGCTGTGGCTACCTCTGTGTCGGCACTCGGCAGCCCGTCCATAATTGTATATACCACCTAACCGTGGTTTTTTTTTTCTTTCTTTATACATACATACTAGTTACGAGTATACTATCTCTTTATCAACCAGTCTATATATTAGCAGCAGACACAGTACAGTGCGGTAGTTCACGGCTGTGGCTACCTCTGTGTCGGCACTCGGCAGCCCGTCCATAATTGTATATACCACCTAACCGTGGTTTTTTTTTCTTTCTTTATACATACATACTAGTTACGAGTATACTATCTCTTTATCAACCAGTCTATATTAGCAGCAGACACAGTACAGTGCGGTAGTTCACGGCTGTGGCTACCTCTGTGTCGGCACTCGGCAGCCCGTCCATAATTGTATATACCACCTAACCGTGGTTTTTTTTTCTTTCTTTATACATACATACTAGTTACGAGTATACTATCTCTTTATCAACCAGTCTATATATTAGCAGCAGACACAGTACAGTGCGGTAGTTCACGGCTGTGGCTACCTCTGTGTCGGCACTCGGCAGCCCGTCCATAATTGTATATACCACCTAACCGTGGTTTTTTTTTCTTTCTTTATACATACATACTAGTTACGAGTATACTATCTCTTTATCAACCAGTCTATATATTAGCAGCAGACACAGTACAGTGCGGTAGTTCACGGCTGTGGCTACCTCTGTGTCGGCACTCGGCAGCCCGTCCATAATTGTATATACCACCTAACCGTGGTTTTTTTTTCTTTCTTTATACATACATACTAGTTACGAGTATACTATCTCTTTATCAACCAGTCTATATATTAGCAGCAGACACAGTACAGTGCGGTAGTTCACGGCTGTGGCTACCTCTGTGTCGGCACTCGGCAGCCCGTCCATAATTGTATACTAGTATCCAATCCATCCATCTCCATTGTTTACCTGAGGTGCCTTTTAGTTGTGCCTATTAAAATATGGAGAACAAAAATGTTGAGGTTCCAAAATTAGGGAAAGATCAAGATCCACTTCCACCTCGTGCTGAAGCTGCTGCCACTAGTCATGGCCGAGACGATGAAATGCCAGCAACGTCGTCTGCCAAGGCCGATGCCCAATGTCATAGTACAGAGCATGTCAAATCCAAAACACCAAATATCAGTAAAAAAAGGACTCCAAAACCTAAAATAAAATTGTCGGAGGAGAAGCGTAAACTTGCCAATATGCCATTTACCACACGGAGTGGCAAGGAACGGCTGAGGCCCTGGCCTATGTTCATGGCTAGTGGTTCAGCTTCACATGAGGATGGAAGCACTCAGCCTCTCGCTAGAAAAATTAAAAGACTCAAGCTGGCAAAAGCAGCACAGCAAAGAACTGTGCATTCTTCGAAATCCCAAATCCACAAGGAGAGTCCAATTGTGTCGGTTGCGATGCCTGACCTTCCCAACACTGGACGTGAAGAGCATGCGCCTTCCACCATTTGCACGCCCCCTGCAAGTGCTGGAAGGAGCACCCGCAGTCCTGTTCCTGATAGTCAGATTGAAGATGTCAGTGTTGAAGTACACCAGGATGAGGAGGATATGGGTGTTGCTGGCGCTGGGGAGGAAATTGACCAGGAGGATTCTGATGGTGAGGTGGTTTGTTTAAGTCAGGCACCCGGGGAGACACCTGTTGTCCGTGGGAGGAATATGGCCGTTGACATGCCAGGTGAAAATACCAAAAAAATCAGCTCTTCGGTGTGGAGGTATTTCACCAGAAATGCGGACAACAGGTGTCAAGCCGTGTGTTCCCTTTGTCAAGCTGTAATAAGTAGGGGTAAGGACGTTAACCACCTCGGAACATCCTCCCTTATACGTCACCTGCAGCGCATTCATAATAAGTCAGTGACAAGTTCAAAAACTTTGGGTGACAGCGGAAGCAGTCCACTGACCAGTAAATCCCTTCCTCTTGTAACCAAGCTCACGCAAACCACCCCACCAACTCCCTCAGTGTCAATTTCCTCCTTCCCCAGGAATGCCAATAGTCCTGCAGGCCATGTCACTGGCAATTCTGACGAGTCCTCTCCTGCCTGGGATTCCTCCGATGCATCCTTGCGTGTAACGCCTACTGCTGCTGGCGCTGCTGTTGTTGCCGCTGGGAGTCGATGGTCATCCCAGAGGGGAAGTCGTAAGCCCACTTGTACTACTTCCAGTAAGCAATTGACTGTTCAACAGTCCTTTGCGAGGAAGATGAAATATCACAGCAGTCATCCTACTGCAAAGCGGATAACTGAGTCCTTGACAACTATGTTGGTGTTAGACGTGCGTCCGGTATCCGCCGTTAGTTCACAGGGAACTAGACAATTTATTAAGGCAGTGTGCCCCCGTTACCAAATACCATCTAGGTTCCACTTCTCTAGGCAGGCGATACCGAGAATGTACACGGACGTCAGAAAAAGACTCACCAGTGTCCTAAAAAATGCAGTTGTACCCAATGTCCACTTAACCACGGACATGTGGACAAGTGGAGCAGGGCAGGGTCAGGACTATATGACTGTGACAGCCCACTGGGTAGATGTATGGACTCCCGCCGCAAGAACAGCAGCGGCGGCACCAGTAGCAGCATCTCGCAAACGCCAACTCTTTCCTAGGCAGGCTACGCTTTGTATCACCGCTTTCCAGAATACGCACACAGCTGAAAACCTCTTACGGCAACTGAGGAAGATCATCGCGGAATGGCTTACCCCAATTGGACTCTCCTGTGGATTTGTGGCATCGGACAACGCCAGCAATATTGTGTGTGCATTAAATATGGGCAAATTCCAGCACGTCCCATGTTTTGCACATACCTTGAATTTGGTGGTGCAGAATTTTTTAAAAAACGACAGGGGCGTGCAAGAGATGCTGTCGGTGGCCAGAAAAATTGCGGGACACTTTCGGCGTACAGGCACCACGTACAGAAGACTGGAGCACCACCAAAAACTACTGAACCTGCCCTGCCATCATCTGAAGCAAGAAGTGGTAACGAGGTGGAATTCAACCCTCTATATGCTTCAGAGGTTGGAGGAGCAGCAAAAGGCCATTCAAGCCTATACAATTGAGCACGATATAGTAGGTGGAATGCACCTGTCTCAAGTGCAGTGGAGAATGATTTCAACGTTGTGCAAGGTTCTGATGCCCTTTGAACCTGCCACACGTGAAGTCAGTTCAGACACTGCCAGCCTGAGTCAGGTCATTCCCCTCATCAGGCTTTTGCAGAAGAAGCTGGAGGCATTGAAGAAGGAGCTAAAAGGGAGCGATTCCGCTAGGCATGTGGGACTTGTGGATGCAGCCCTTAATTCGCTTAACAAGGATTCACGGGTGGTCAATCTGTTGAAATCAGAGCACTACATTTTGGCCACCGTGCTCGATCCTAGATTTAAAGCCTACCTTGGATCTCTCTTTCCGGCAGACACAGGTCTGCTGGGGTTGAAAGACCTGCTGGTGACAAAATTGTCAAGTCAAGCGGAACGCGACCTGTCAACATCTCCTCCTTCACATTCTCCCGCAACTGGGGGTGCGAGGAAAAGGCTCAGAATTCCGAGCCCACCCGCTGGCGGTGATGCAGGGCAGTCTGGAGCGACTGCTGATGCTGACATCTGGTCCGGACTGAAGGACCTGACAACGATTACGGACATGTCGTCTACTGTCACTGCATATGATTCTCTCAACATTGATAGAATGGTGGAGGATTATATGAGTGACCGCATCCAAGTAGGCACGTCACACAGTCCGTACTTATACTGGCAGGAAAAAGAGGCAATTTGGAGGCCCTTGCACAAACTGGCTTTATTCTACCTAAGTTGCCCTCCCACAAGTGTGTACTCCGAAAGAGTGTTTAGTGCCGCCGCTCACCTTGTCAGCAATCGGCGTACGAGGTTACATCCAGAAAATGTGGAGAAGATGATGTTCATTAAAATGAATTATAATCAATTCCTCCGCGGAGACATTGACCAGCAGCAATTGCCTCCACAAAGTACACAGGGAGCTGAGATGGTGGATTCCAGTGGGGACGAATTGATAATCTGTGAGGAGGGGGATGTACACGGTGATATATCGGAGGGTGAAGATGAGGTGGACATCTTGCCTCTGTAGAGCCAGTTTGTGCAAGGAGAGATTAATTGCTTCTTTTTTGGGGGGGGTCCAAACCAACCCGTCATATCAGTCACAGTCGTGTGGCAGACCCTGTCACTGAAATGATGGGTTGGTTAAAGTGTGCATGTCCTGTTTTGTTTATACAACATAAGGGTGGGTGGGAGGGCCCAAGGACAATTCCATCTTGCACCTCTTTTTTCTTTTCTTTTTCTTTGCATCATGTGCTGATTGGGGAGGGTTTTTTGGAAGGGACATCCTGCGTGACACTGCAGTGCCACTCCTAGATGGGCCCGGTGTTTGTGTCGGCCACTAGGGTCGCTAATCTTACTCACACAGTCAGCTACCTCATTGCGCCTCTTTTTTTCTTTGCGTCATGTGCTGTTTGGGGAGGGTTTTTTGGAAGGGACATCCTGCGTGACACTGCAGTGCCACTCCTAGATGGGCCCGGTGTTTGTGTCGGCCACTAGGGTCGCTAATCTTACTCACACAGCTACCTCATTGCGCCTCTTTTTTTCTTTGCGTCATGTGCTGTTTGGGGAGGGTTTTTTGGAAGGGCCATCCTGCGTGACACTGCAGTGCCACTCCTAGATGGGCCCGGTGTTTGTGTCGGCCACTAGGGTCGCTAATCTTACTCACACAGCTACCTCATTGCGCCTCTTTTTTTCTTTGCGTCATGTGCTGTTTGGGGAGGGTTTTTTGGAAGGGACATCCTGCGTGACACTGCAGTGCCACTCCTAGATGGGCCCGGTGTTTGTGTCGGCCACTAGGGTCGCTAATCTTACTCACACAGCTACCTCATTGCGCCTCTTTTTTTCTTTGCGTCATGTGCTGTTTGGGGAGGGTTTTTTGGAAGGGCCATCCTGCGTGACACTGCAGTGCCACTCCTAGATGGGCCCGGTGTTTGTGTCGGCCACTAGGGTCGCTAATCTTACTCACACAGCTACCTCATTGCGCCTCTTTTTTTCTTTGCGTCGTGTGCTGTTTGGGGAGGGTTTTTTGGAAGGGACATCCTGCGTGACACTGCAGTGCCACTCCTAGATGGGCCCGGTGTTTGTGTCGGCCACTAGGGTCGCTTATCTTACTCACACAGCGACCTCGGTGCAAATTTTAGGACTAAAAATAATATTGTGAGGTGTGAGGTATTCAGAATAGACTGAAAATGAGTGTAAATTATGGTTTTTGAGGTTAATAATACTTTGGGATCAAAATGACCCCCAAATTCTATGATTTAAGCTGTTTTTTAGTGTTTTTTGAAAAAAACACCCGAATCCAAAACACACCCGAATCCGACAAAAAAAATTCGGTGAGGTTTTGCCAAAACGCGTTCGAACCCAAAACACGGCCGCGGAACCGAACCCAAAACCAAAACACAAAACCCGAAAAATTTCAGGCGCTCATCTCTAATTAAGACAGCACAACCTTGAATAAAACACCACATAAGAACAATGCTTTCAATAACGTAAACATTGATACAGACTGAAGTGATATAATTTAAGCAGTACCACATTTAAGGCGGTATTCAAATGATATATCCCACCTAATCTCCTTTCTAAAATGATCCCTGTTATCGCACATATTGCGCCTATAGTAATCCGGTATAGCTGTGTAAAGGGTTATGGCACCTCGCTACCCCGTGGGTAGCGAGCTGAAATGATGATACCACGCCCCCAAGGGCAGAAACAGAACAGGTGTGGTAGGGGGTAAAAAGAATTGAATACCGCCCTTAGAGTTATGTGAATTCTCTATGGTTTGATGTTCACAATTTTATTTAGCAAGGTAAGTTTGGCCACTTGAGCACTACAGATGTGTGGTTCGGTTCTCCTGAAATCTGAATGCGCCAGAATTTTGTAGATCAGAACTGAATCAAATCCCGGTCTGGATCTCCTGAGGAGATCTGAACAGAGTCCCGGTTTGAATCTTCCCGCGGTTCGGAATTTGAATTTTAAATCTGAATTTCGGGTTCTGGATTGTAAAAATGACATGATTTTAGCTGTTTTATATCATTACTTTTTTAATTTTATTTTTTTTTAATCCGGAAAACCAAACCAAAATACTTCAGGTCCTTTTCTCAAAACCAAAACATGGGGATGAAATTAGAATCAAAACCAAAATATGACCCTCCACGCACATCTCTTTAGTTCAGAAATTATGTGCTGAATAGTGTTCAGCACTTGACATTTTACAGTGTAAAGGTGGAAAAAATACTGGCAAGATAATTGGACTGTGTAGAGAATCTGCTATTCAGTGTAACCCTGAACAATGGAATTTTATTTTCCGTAACAAGTTAACATGTTCAGTGTGATCATTTGTAGATCACTGAGTTTAAAGGAACAGGATGTACTGGGAGTTAGGATTCTGGCCCTCATTCCGAGTTGATCGGTCGCAAGGCGAATTTAGCAGAGTTACACACGCTAAGCCTACGCCTACTGGGAGTGTATCTTAGCATCTTAAAATTGCGACCGATGTATTCGCAATATTGCGATCACAAACTACTTAGCAGTTTTAGAGTAGCTTCAGACTTACTCTGCCAGTGCGATCAGTTCAGTGCTTGTCGTTCCTGGTTTGACGTCACAAACACACCCAGCGTTTGCCCAACCACTCCCCCGTTTCTCCGGCCACTCCTGCGTTTTTTCCGGAAACGGTAGCGTTTTCAGCCACACGCCCATAAAACGCCGTGTTTCCGCCCAGTAACACCCATTTCCTGTCAATCACATTACGATCGCCGGAGCGAGGAAAAAGCCGTGAGTAAAAATACTATCTTCATAGCAAAGATACTTGGCGCAGTCGCAGTGCGAATATTGCGCATGCGCACTATGCGGAATTTCACTGCGATGCGATGAAAAATACAGAGCGAACGACTCGGAATGAGGGCCTCTATGTAGTATATTCTACGGATCTTTGTGGCTAATAAACAGCGACATTTCCCAGCATGGAATTCTTGCTTGATTTCGTTGGCATTCCATAGTGGGGCAAGCAAAACAGGACCCAGATATTTGTATCATAGTGGCCGGATGTCTGCGCAACTGAAGCCTCACGCTGAATTGCACTGGCCCCTAGGCTTATCACCAGAGGTGTGTTGTGTTGTGTAGTGTACATATCAGTGCTCACAGCTTCTAGACTAAAAATGTACCTCTCTGTCCTGACCTAACCATGCTGCATGCCCCTGACTCATCATATAACATTCTTTTATAACACTCTCCCCTTTGTTCATGGGAATTTAAGCATGGCCAACAATATATAGGACTGATGGGTGTTAGGATTATCTTTGCTCCTATGTTCTGATCCAAGTACCTATGCAACGGTACGGTACATATGTTCAGTTACCATATTACCAAGATGAGTCTATGACTATAATTGATTGTATTGCTAGACAGGTCTTGGAAGAATCTGTACTCTAAAGTCTGGAGTTGAAATGATCATCTACAAAGAGACTCAGGTCTGTTTACTAAGCCTTTGATGGAGATCAAGTGAACAGAGATAAAATACCAGCCAATCAGCTTCTAACTACCATGTCACAGGCTGTGTATGAAAAATAAGTTAGGAGCCGATTGGCTGGTACTTCACCTCCATGCACTTTATCTCCATCCAAGGCTTAGTAAATAGCCTGCCTTCCTGCATCCCCATAATGCGTGTCGCTATTCTTTGTCTCGCTGATCTTTTCTCTACCAGCATAGGTGTTTGTTTATTTGTTTGTTTGTTTGTTTTTTACAAAATCATATAGAGAAGCCTGGACTGATCTTGGGGATCAGTGCTGCACTTTTAAACCACAATATTTGCATGGCAGAGTTGTGGCAATTTCAGGGTTTGGAAACTGACGGTTCATTCAGTTTAGAAGATTATAATGACCTGTAGTAAATTGAGTGGTCTTGACTTAGGTGGTCATTCCGAGTTGATCGCAGCCAGCATCTTTTTGCTGCTGCTGCGATCAACTAGTCCACGCCTATGGGGGAGTGTATTTTAGCTTAGCAGGGCTGCGATCGCTTGTGCAGCCCTGCTAAGCTAAAAAAAATTCAAGCAGAAGAAGACCAGCCCTATACCTACTTTCCCTGTGCGACGATCTCTGCGATGCTGGAGTCGGCTTTGACGTCAGACATCCGCCCTCCGTTCTGCTGGACACGCCTGCGTTTTCCTTACCACTCCCCGAAAACGGTCTCCAATGGTCCGGATCCACCCAGGTATGCCTTCTTCTTGTCAGTCTTCTTTGCGGTCGGCTCTGCGACCGCTTCCATCGTAGGACGCAACGTTAACCGCTGGGCAACGTCGCGCACAGCAGCGCATTGCGGCTGCCGCGCATGCGCATTCCGGACCCGTTTGCACCTCAGCGATAAACCGCTGCGTGCGAACGGGTAGGAATGACCCCCATAGAGCACAGTGTGGATTGACTTTGCCCTCTATCAGTTTCTGAACTCCAGTAAATCCACAGTTTAGTAAATCTTGGCCTATATTCCCTGAGGCGCATTATTTTCAGATATTCCATTTGAGTATGAAGTATGCAATGTGGCTTTGTGTGTGTGTGTGTGTGTGTGTGTGTGTGTGTGTGTGTGTGTGTGTGTGTGTGTGTGTATATGTATGTATGTGTGTGTGTGTGTGTATGTATGTATATATATATATATATATATATATAATCAGTGCCAGATTAAGGTTCACATGGGCCTGGAGCTGAAATTTATGAAGGGCCTATTGTGTGCCTCTGATGGAGGTGTGACAGTCGCTGCGGTGATGTGACTAGTGATGTGACCAGTGTGGTGTGGTCTAAATAGGGGGTGTGGCCATCTCCATGAAGATCATAGCTAGTGTTTACCTTTAACCACTTAATAGTTAACTATAACAATAAAACGTTTGTGACCACCATATAATAGAGAACATCCGTGACCACAATATCAAGCATGGAGCATCGCAGTGACCGCCATATAATACAGAGAGCTGTATCAACATGCAAAGAAGGATGAAGGGCAATGATGGGGCAAAACAGAGCAGATGTGGAAATATTACAAAAGATAGGGGCAATACAGAGCAGACAGGGAACTAAGGGCTCCTGGGACACACTTACCGACACAGACAACACTTACTGACATAAACCCCCTACTGACACAAATACACTTCTATAGACACGCACACACACACACCACTTATTGACACACACCACTGACACATACTGACACACGTTACTGACAAACACCTACTGATACACACATTTATTGATTCAGACACCACTTACTGACAGATGCCCATTACGGACACAGACATCACTTACTGGCACATACTTAATGACAGACACCCCTTACTGACACAGATACAACTTACTGACACAAACACAACTTACTGACAGATGGCACTTACTTACACAGACACCCCTTAATAAAACCGATTCCACTTACTGACATGCTACACTGATACAGACACACTTACTGGCACATCCACACTAAAGGTGCATACACACAGAGAGATTTTGACTATGAGAGATTGTGACTGAGCGTTATGCACTAACTTTCTGAGCAAATTTGACTATATAGTCAAAATCGCTTAGCTATATCGCTCCGTGTGTATGGACATTTACTGACAAACACATTTACTGACAACCAAATTTACTGACACATACACCCTTTACTGATACAGATTCCACCTACTGACAAACATACTGATAGTCAAACTTACTGACACACTGATGCACACACTTATTGATGCAGATACTCCTTACTGACAGATACCACTTACTGACACACATACCCCTTACTGACACACACGACAGATACCACTTACTGACACATATACCATTTACTGAGACAGAGAGCACTTAATGATCGATACCGCTTACTGACACACACATACTGACTCAGATACCACTTACTGACACAAAAAATACAGATAAACTTACTGACAAAGAAACCACTTAGATATGGGAGAGGAGACCCCCAAGCCTAGTGTGTTCTGCAACTCGCTGGGTTTTGCATGCCAGCTCTGCTCTGACATCCATGGAAGCATGGGCGATCCGGACGGTAAACTGCGCATGTGCAGAATAGGTCCTGTGATCGCATCGTAGGGATGCTAACGTCTCTGAATGATTGACAGGCAGATGCATTCAGAGGGAGGGGCAGGGGAGGCCGACGTTTATGGAAACGGGAGTGGCGAGGCTAAGGGCTGTGTCCCAGACGCAGTTTTCTTGGCCACGCAAGCCGCACAGTGACTGCTAGTCTGAGTAAACTCAGGCTTACTAGCCTGCAGTCACAGATGAACATCGTGACCGTTGGTTGCTATGTTCATCCAGAACTGCAATTGCATCACAGTTTAGAGATCGCAAATGCAGGAAGGAGGTGGTATGCACCTCCACCTGCATTTGCATTGCTAAGTATTGCATTTGCAAAGCACTATGGGGGTAATTCCAAGTTGATCGCAGCAGGAAATTTTTTAGCAGTTGGGCAAAACCATGTGCACTGCAGGGGAGGCAGATATAACATTTGCAGAGAGTTAGATTTGGGTGTGGTGAGTTCAATCTGCAATCTAAATTGCAGTGTAAAAATAAAGCAGCCAGTATTTACCCTGCACAGAAACAAAATAACCCACCCAAATCTAATAGGCCCTACACACTGGCCGATTTTTTGAAAGATATGAACGATCTCGTTCATAAATGAACGAGAACTCGTTCATATCTTTCAGTGTGGAGACTCCAGCGATGAACGATGCGCGGCCCCGCGCTCATTCATCGCTGGTCTCCCGTCGGCTGTGCATGCAGGCCAATATGGACGATCTCGTCCATATTTGCCTGCACTTCAATGCAGCCGCATGACGGGGGGAGTGAAGAAACTTCACTCCCCCCGTCACTGCCCCCCCCGCCGCCGGGTCGCTCGTCGGCCGTATCCGCCGTCGGGCAGCTCGGCGGCGGGTCGGCCAGTGAGTAGGGCCCCTAACTCTCTCTGCACATGTTATATCTGCCTCCCCTGCAGTGCACATGGTTTTGCCCAATTGCTATCAAAAATCCTGCTGCGATCAACTCAGAATTACCCCCTATGTTCCCCCCTATGTTCCCTACCACATGTACACGCACACACTTACACACTAGAGTTAATTTATGTCAAGAACCAATTAACCTGTGGGAGGAAACCAGAGCACCTGGATGAAACCCACACAAGTATGGGGAGAATATACAAACTCCACACAAAGCCATTGTGGAAATCAAACCCACAACATCAGTGCTGTGAATAAATGGAGTAATCTGTAACTTTATTATACATAAATGACCTTTAATATGAGAAAACTCCGCCCCTCTATAATACACTTTCAGATTATCGACACAAGTTCCATTGTATGACAATACCAAGCACATCCTACATTAAGTTAGACCCATACCAAAATTCTGACAATACCTGGGGTTAAATAACATGAACCAATTTCATTTGTGTGCAGTATTTAATTCTTATATGCCTCCTGCCTTCACTCCTTATATAGGCACGGATTCAGCTTGTGTTGCAATCTTGCGAAAAATCGCAAAACTAAAACTCCTTTCTCTAGCATGCGAGGGGCCGCCCCGCATGCCGGGTCCTTCGCTAATTGCATTTTAAGGGAAGCCCCTTGTCAGTTGTCGGGCCGACATGTTTTGGATCGCAGTGGCTGCAATGAATGTTACGCAGCCTGCCCCACAAACGGTCCGGACACACCTCCGTTGCCCGGACTGCACCCCTGCATCACCGAATCCAAAACGCCGCCCACACAGGGACTTAGACTGCGTGCAATCACAATCTTAGACTTCACGCATGCCCGCAGCGGTGTGCATGCTCAGAGTTGCTAACGATACTGAATCGGGTCCATAACGTCTCCAACCTGTTCCCTTTTATGCTTAATTTTAATGTGTACTTTATTTAAGTCACGTGCTCTCCCCTCACATATATATATTTAAGTTGTACCCCTGGTCTCCTCTTAAATAATCAATTTGTGTCCCCTGCCCACCCTTATATAGTTATCTTGTGCTTCCAGTTCTCCCTTATATAGTTAACTTATGCCACTGTCCCAGCGTTAGATAATATTGGGGGTCATTCCGAGTTGTTCGCTCTGTAATTTTTTTCGCATCGCAGCGATTTTCCGCTTAGTGCGCATGCGCAATGTTCGCACTGCGACTGCGCCAAGTAAATTTGCTATACAGTTAGGTATTTTACTCACGGCTTTTTCTTCGTTCAGGCGATCGGAGTGTGATTGACAGGAAGTGGGTGTTTCTGGGCGGAAACAGGCCGTTTTATGGGCGTGTGGGAAAAAACGCTACCGTTTCTGGGAAAAACGCGGGAGTGGCTGGAGAAACGGAGGAGTGTCTGGGCGAACACTGGGTGTGTTTATGACGTCAAACCAGGAACGACAAGCACTGAACTGGTCGCAGATGCCGAGTAAGGTTGAAGTTACTCAGAAACTGCTAAGAGGTGTGTAATCGCAATTTTGAGAATCTTTCGTTCGCAATTTTACTATGCTAAGATTCACTCCCAGTAGGCGGCGGCTTAGCGTGTGTAAAGCTGCTAAAAGCAGCTTGCGAGCGAACAACTCGGAATGAGGGCCATTGTTCTGCCACCTGCACCCCACATTTATATTTAACTTGTGCCCATCCTTCCCTTATATATTTAACTTGTGCCGCTATCTAATCTTAAATAATATATTAATGTATGATTTTATTAATTTATGCCACATGCCCCCATACATATTTAATTATATTGTCACTTGTCCTGTGATATATATTTAGTTTGTACCCACATCCCCCCTTTTATATTTAAGTTGCGCCTCCTGAGTGACCCCGTTTATATTAAAATTGTGGCCCTTTTCCTCTTTATATTTAACTTATGCCCACTAACCCCCCTTTTATATATTTGTATAACTTGAGCTTCCTGTCCCCCATTTTACAATATCATTATTTAACTTATGCCCCCTGTTCTCTAATATATGTACTGATGTTATGACAACTACCTTGCTCTTCTGCTGTGCTGTAACTGTTGAATTTATTATGTGCAGCCTCACACCATACAGGGTAAACTGAAGGGGCTTACTGTGTGCTGCCAGTGCCACAAACCACATCGAGTGTGGGGGCGGAGCTTCGGGCGGTCTGGGGGCGGAGCCTCGGACGTGACTGGGGGCGGAGCCTCAGGCATATATGGCAGGGGAAGCAGCCCGTTCTGGACAGGCCTTGGGATAGTCAGAAGTCGGACTTTGGCCAGCCGATCAGGGGTGGAGGTGAGTGAGCTGCTGGTGATGACAGGATTTTTTTTTCTCCTGTCAATACTGGCTGCACTAGAGGAAGCCTGTGGGCCTATTTTCAATGGGGGGCCTGGAGCTCCAGCTCCATCCGCCCCATTGTTAATCCGGCCCTGTATATAATTATCCTAGTGAATCCCTGCATCGTTTTCTATTCACAATGTATTCACATATTTTGAATGATACATCTTATGAGTCTGTAAGTACTTAATTTAAAAACACTATTTATTTGTTGAATATTTTTCTTAGAAAATAGAAGAATTTATTGGTTTAAAATTAATGCGGATATAGGGGCTAATTCAGCTAGCCCCGCAGAAGTGTGGAAATCTTTATTTGCCTATTTCCGCACTTCTGCGCATGCGTGCACAGCGGTATGCACATGGTCTTAAACTGCGATCATGTGCGATCACAGTTTAAGAGCCGCCGGTGACGGGACATTGATTCTGCGTTTAGTGGGCGTCGACGCGCGGTTTTGGGGGTGCAGTCTGGACAACGCAGGCATGTCCGGGCCGTTTGCAGGGTGAGCGGCGGCGGCTGCATGACATCACACACCGCCGCTGCGACCCAACAGATGGATGCTCTCCGATTGCCTTTGCAGCTAGGCTGCATAGGCAGGGGCAGGCTTGGACTGGCCCACAGGGGTACAGGGGAAACCACCGGTGGGCCCCCCTGCCTGGGGGGCCCCACCTCCTGCTCTAAGGATCAGGTTCCAGACTGTGCACTTGAATTATACATTATACATATGTTACCTTATACCGGACTATGGTGTATTTTCTACAGTACATTGCTGTTATCAATCTGTTATTAATCTGGTACATTATCATGCATGCAGCAGCTGAATTTACTGTATATATTTATGAAGGGGCCCAGACGTTGCACTCTCTAATGCATACCTCCCAACATGACCCTCTCCAGGAGGGACACAATGCTCTGCTTCTTGACTTTTCCTTAATTTATGATTGCCGACACCTGTATTAAACAGGGTAATGGATAAGAAAGGTGTTTCAGAACAGGTGATGGCAAGCATAAATTAAGAGGGAAGTCCAGGAGCAGAGCATTCTGTCCCTCCTGGAGAGGGTCATGTTGGGAGGTATGTCTAATGGTTAGTGAAACCAATGAGGTGGCAGGCCACACCCCCTCTGCAGACTGACCACACCCCTAACATGGGCCCCTACCACTGCATTTCCCTAGTGGGCCCTACATGCCCCAGTCCGACACTGGGCAGGGGCATCCCTTATCATGCGAGCCGATGCTCGCTTGCATGCTAGTGGGAAGGCCGTTCCCTTGCTCTGTTAGGCGGTTCCCCCCCCCCCCCCCCCTTCCCTTCCTCCCATGCTAGCAAAATTAGGCTGAATTAGGCCCATAATTTTACAATGAAAAATGTTCACAGAGTTATACAATAAATCTGGACTATACTGTACATTAACAACTTGTTATATCACATAAAACAATATAAACATTTTATATTCAAATCAGAGCATGTGTTATGTAATTAAAATGTTTGTTCAATGCTAATCCTCTTAGTTTAGAAATGTAGTCAGTTGTTTATGACTACTAATATACAGTATACGAGAGAAACTGATACATGCTTAATACTATGTACAGCAGTGGCAAACGCAGGATTTGCATGGGGGGGTTTCCAGTACTGGGTGGAGCCAATCACGGGGGTGGGGACTGAGGTGACCCAGTATATGCTGGGTCTGTAAAACTAGTGTGTCTGTGTGTGTGTGTGTGTGTGTGTATGTGTGTATGTGTGTATGTGTGTATGTGTGTGTGTGTGTGTGTGTGTGTGTGTGTGTGTGTGTGTGTGTGTGTGTATATATTCACCAATGTGATCCGGCACTCCCTCCGTCCCCACGGAATCCAAAACCTGCTCCTGTGCCCTCCTCCTTGAGAGACGCAAGTCTCACACAGATACTGTCCAGATAGCGGCGGCACTCGGAGACTTCATAAAGTGCATAAATGGTTTATTGGAAACTCAATAAACCATTTATGCACTTTATGAAGTCTCCGAGTGCCGCCGCTATCTGGACAGTATATATATATATATATAATATATATATACATACATATCTACACATATATAGGGTTCACTATGGTATGCCGGCGGACAAGCTCCCAGCGACCAGCATACCGGCGCCGGGAGCCCGACCGCCGGCTTACCGACAGTGTGGTGAGCGCAAATGAGCCCCTTGCAGCCTCGCTGCGCTCACCACGCTATTTTATTCTCCCTCCAGGGGGGTCGTGGACCCCCACGAGGGAGAACAATTGTCGGTATGCCGGCTGTCGGGATCCCGGCACCGGTATACTGTGCGCCGGGATCCCGTCAGACGGCATACTGAAGACCATCCCATATATATATGTGTGTGTGTGTGTGTGTGTGTATGTGTATGTATGTATGTATGTATGTATGTATATATATATATATATATATATATATATATATATATATATATAGTTGATACCCGGCACTCTAATGAGGGATTAATAGATATACTTGCTGTGGTGCCCTCCGTGGGTTAGTAGCACTAGCCCCATGTATTCTCCAAAAGTCGGCGGCACTCGTACAGACTGCTCAAAGCATTTTAAAAGGGTGTAAGTTTATTTTCCAACGGCATTTCGGGGATATACCCCGTCGTCAGGGACAGCACATCACAAACAGACAATACTTGTACAACACTTATTTAACCAAGACAATCCTATCTAAAATTGATTAATCCTACTCACCTGTCCCACGCCGCTGACCGCCCGCTCTCCGCTATAGACATAGTGGGAACTTCAAAATGACGCGTTCAGACGGCGCCGGACAGGCGAGCTGACGTCATGACGTTGGTTGTCATAGTGATGTACTCTAACAGGACACAAACAAAAACATTACCGAAGAATACATATAATCCTCAGCATAAATGTAAGACAATTACAGCGAACATAGTGAGTCACAACCAACACCAGACATAACATATATTAAAAAACATGTCACACATATATATAGCTAATTAATTATAACGTGAAGCAGATTCTTATGCACTTAACGGGTGGCTTTTATCAACCTTCAGAACATACATTGTAAGCCTAAATTCTCATTCAGTCCTCCTGGTGCTATAGTGTTTAACTTGAATATCCACTTAGTTTCTAACTGCAATAAAGTTCTCCCCCTATTGCCTCCTCTATGTGAAATGGGAACATGGTCTATCAACATGGCCCTAATACTAGTGGGGCTATGTCTAGCTGACAACCAATGGCGGGCCACCGGCTGATCACTAAAGCCCTTCTCTAGGGCTTGCTTGATGGCACTTCGGTGTCCTGCCATCCGATCCCGGAATTGCCTTTGAGTTTTACCAATATATGCTAGTCCACAAGGACATTTAAGCATATATATGACGTGTGTTGTTGTACACGTAAGACGATGGTAAATCTTAAACTGTCTACCCGTAGATGGGTGATGGAACGTAGGTCCCGTCATAAGTATGTTACATGCAGAACACCCAAGACACCGATCGCAACCTAATTTAGGTCTCAAGAAATGCATCTGTTCCGTCTTGGTTAAAGAAAAAATATCCAATTTAACCAGTTTGTCTGCTAAATTACTGCCCCTAGTATAACTAGGGAATAATCGACTATTTTTCATAGCGGGTAAATCAGTGTCTGTTGAGACTATAGGTCAATGCTTTTTTGCCTTTTTAGTAGTATAATCGGTATTAACCGTATACTTATTAACCCAAGGGATGATATTAACTTCTTTGGGTTGTCTAATCTTGGAGTTTGATGACTTTCCTTTTAGTGCCTCTCCCCTATGTATGTCCAGAACCGACTTTTGGAGAATATATATATATGTGTATATATATATATATATATATATATATATATATATATATATGTGTACTGGAAAGATATCAGCGCCACGGATGCAGTATCTTATATATTAACACTAGGATGGGAACCCTGCAAGTAGTATATAAAAAACCTGCTTAATGTGTTGGCACTCCCTACAGTATATCATGGTGTCAGCTCGTTACCTCAAATGAATATAGGTATTGGTACCGTTACCTATGAAAGTGGTTATGTGGACAAAAGATGAGGTAGTAGAGAGCGACCAAAGGTGCCGAATAATGCTAAAAGCAGAATAATAATATAAAAAATGTGTACAAATTTATTGCAATGGAACGCACTATACAAAACTGGTTGTAAAAACACACAAGCTCATATAAAAAAATATATATATGACCCATAAAAAAATCAAAATTAAAAAAGAAAAGAACAGAGCATAGTAACATAAAAACATATATATTACTTAAAAAACTTTGGAGCATCACTTTAGCACAGAGGGTAAAAAAAATACTTTAAAAGTTTAAAAAGCACAAAATAATAATACAGCGTTCATAAGGATGTAAAAGAGGAATCGAATAGCTTAACTTTGTGGTGAGGTTAGATCTGGACTTCATCACCCCTTGTTGCCATGCAACATTTATATTTTTTCTGTACAGGGTTAATACTAGCTTCTTTTACATGTAGCCCACAGATGTTAGACAGATTTATTCTTACATTGAAATTTAGAGCACACCCCACCCAAATCTAACTCTCCCTGCACATGTTACATCTGCCCCATCTGCCGTGCAACATGGTTTTGCCCAGTTGCTTGCTTTTTTGCTTTACTTACAAACATGAATAAGGCCCAATATATCATATAGTGTGTACCAAGCTTTACTGTGTGTGGTGGTGGATTCTTCTGCTTTCTATAGAACTGTAGTAACCAGGGGTGTAGCGAGGGTGGCTCCGGTGGAGCGCGAGCTCCGGGCGCCAAAAAAGTTAGAGGGCGCGCTACTCTGCAGTGTGGCATAACGTGTATAAGGGGTACTACTCTGTAGTGTAATGTGAATTTCAGACACTACACTGCAGTGTAATGTGAATTGGTACTATTCTGTGGCCATGCACTTTCCCAATGCCCCTATATTGTTGTTGCAAGCCTTCGTCACGCACTGACCCTATTTTAAACATTGGGGAAACCCAAAGGAAACTTTTTTTTTTTTTTATCATTTCTTTCTTTATTGAAGCATTTCAGAGAAAAAAGTAACAACATTCACATGAGCATTGTGAGTAATAACTCAGAAGAAATACAGTGCATATGACACAAAACATGCTGTACAATGTGGGGGATATGTCAAGATTCAATATCAGAATTAGAGATGAGCGGGTTCGGTTCCTCGGAATCCGAACCCGCCGAACTTCAGCTTTTTTTACACGGGGCCGAGCAGGCTCGGATCCTCCCGCCTTGCTCGGTTAACCCGAGCGCGCCCGAACGTCATCATCCCGCTGTCGGATTCTCGCGAGGCTCGGATTCTATCGCGAGACTCGGATTCTATATAAGGAGCCGCGCGTCGCCGCCATTTTCACACGTGCATTGAGATTGATAGGGAGAGGACGTGGCTGGCGTCCTCTCCGTTTAGAGTGACTAGAGTACTAGAGAGAGACACAAATTTTGGGGAGCATATAGGAGGAGTACTACTTGCTGCTGATAGTGTGACCAGTGCCACCAGTTTAATTAATCCGTTCTCTGCCTGAAAAAAAACGATACACAGTGTGACACAGTCACACACACATACCATATCTGTGCTCAGCCCAGTGTGCTGCATCATATACTGTATATCATTATCTGACTGCACTTAAGTACAGTGCACACTTTTGCTGCCAGAGTGCCACTGCCAGTGTGACTGACCAGTGACCACTGACCACCAGTATTGTGATTGTCTGCTGACCACCAGTATATTGTGATTGTCTGCCTGAAAAAGTTAAACACTCGTCGTGTGGTGTTTTTATAAACGCATTCTGCAGACAGTGTCCAGCAGGTCCGTCATTACATAATATATACCTGTCCGGCTGCAGTACTAGTGTGATATATATATATATTTTAATTTTATCTCATTATCATCCAGTCTATATTAGCAGCAGACACAGTACGGTAGTCCACGGCTGTAGCTACCTCTGTGTCGGCAGTCGCTCGTCCATCCATAATTGTATACCACCTACCTGTGTTTTTTTTTTTTTTCTATCTTCTTGATACTAGTAGCTTACTTTAGGAGTCTGCAGTGCTGAGTCTGACAGACAGTGTCCAGCAGGTCCGTCATTACATAATATATATACCTGTCCGGCTGCAGTACTAGTGTGATATATATATATATTTTAATTTTATCTCATTATCATCCAGTCTATATTAGCAGCAGACACAGTACGGTAGTCCACGGCTGTAGCTACCTCTGTGTCGGCAGTCGCTCGTCCATCCATAATTGTATACTACCTACCCGTGTTTTTTTTTTCTTTCTATCTTCTTGATACTAGTAGCTTACTTTAGGAGTCTGCAGTGCTGAGTCTGACAGACAGTGTCCAGCAGGTCCGTCATTACATAATATATATACCTGTCCGGCTGCAGTACTAGTGTGATATATATATATATATATATATTTTAATTTTATCTCATTATCATCCAGTCTATATTAGCAGCAGACACAGTACGGTAGTCCACGGCTGTAGCTACCTCTGTGTCGGCAGTCGCTCGTCCATCCATAATTGTATACCACCTACCCGTGGTTTTTTTTTTCTTCTATCTTCTTGATACTAGTAGCTTACTTTAGGAGTCTGCAGTGCTGAGTCTGACAGACAGTGTCCAGCAGGTCCGTCATTACATAATATATATACCTGTCCGGCTGCAGTACTAGTGTGATATATATATATATTTTAATTTTATCTCATTATCATCCAGTCTATATTAGCAGCAGACACAGTACGGTAGTCCACGGCTGTAGCTACCTCTGTGTTGGCAGTCGCTCGTCCATCCATAAGTATACTAGTATCCATCCATCTCCATTGTTTACCTGAGGTGCCTTTTAGTTGTGCCTATTAAAATATGGAGAACAAAAATGTTGAGGTTCCAAAATTAGGGAAAGATCAAGATCGACTTACACCTCGTGCTGAAGCTGCTGCCACTAGTCATGGCCGAGACGATGAAATGCCAGCAACGTCGTCTGCCAAGGCCGATGCCCAATGTCATAGTACAGAGCATGTAAAATCCAAAACACCAAATATCAGTAAAAAAAGGACTCAAAAATCTAAAATAAAATTGTCGGAGGAGAAGCGTAAACTTGCCAATATGCCATCTACCACACGGAGTGGCAAGGAACGGCTGAGGCCCTGGCCTATGTTCATGGCTAGTGGTTCAGCTTCACATGAGGATGGAAGCACTCAGCCTCTCGCTAGAAAAATGAAAAGACTCAAGCTGGCAAAAGCACCGCAAAGAACTGTGCGTTCTTCGAAATCCCAAATCCACAAGGAGAGTCCAATTGTGTCGGTTGCGATGCCTGACCTTCCCAACACTGGACGTGAAGAGCATGCGCCTTCCACCATTTGCACGCCCCCTGCAAGTGCTGGAAGGAGCACCCGCAGTCCAGTTCCTGATAGTCAGATTGAAGATGTCAGTGTTGAAGTACACCAGGATGAGGAGGATATGGGTGTTGCTGGCGCTGGGGAGGAAATTGACAAGGAGGATTCTGATGGTGAGGTGGTTTGTTTAAGTCAGGCACCCGGGGAGACAACTGTTGTCCGTGGGAGGAATATGGCCATTGACATGCCTGGTCAAAATACCAAAAAAATCAGCTCTTCGGTGTGGAAGTATTTCAACAGAAATGCGGACAACATTTGTCAAGCCGTGTGTTGCCTTTGTCAAGCTGTAATAAGTAGGGGTAAGGACGTTAACCACCTCGGAACATCCTCCCTTATACGTCACCTGCAGCGCATTCATAATAAGTCAGTGATAAGTTCAAAAACTTTGGGCGACAGCGGAAGCAGTCCACTGACCAGTAAATCCCTTCCTCTTGTAACCAAGCTCACGCAAACCACCCCACCAACTCCCTCAGTGTCAATTTCCTCCTTCCCCAGGAATGCCAATAGTCCTGCAGGCCATGTCACTGGCAATTCTGACGAGTCCTCTCCTGCCTGAGATTCCTCCGATGCATCCTTGCGTATAACGCCTACTGCTGCTGGCGCTGCTGTTGTTGCTGCTGGGAGTCGATGGTCATCCCAGAGGGGAAGTCGTAAGCCCACTTTTACTACTTCCACCAAGCAATTGACTGTCCAACAGTCCTTTGCGAGGAAGATGAAATATCACAGCAGTCATCCTGTTGCAAAGCGGATAACTGAGGCCTTGACAACTATGTTGGTGTTAGACGTGCGTCCGGTATCCGCCGTTAGTTCACAGGGAACTAGACAATTTCTTGAGGTAGTGTGCCCCCGTTACCAAATACCATCTAGGTTCCACTTCTCTAGGCAGGCGATACCGAGAATGTACACGGACGTCAGAAAAAGACTCACCAGTGTCCTAAAAAATGCAGTTGTACCCAATGTCCACTTAACCACGGACATGTGGACAAGTGGAGCAGGGCAGGGTCAGGACTATATGACTGTGACAGCCCACTGGGTAGATGTATGGACTCCCGCCGCAAGAACAGCAGCGGCGGCACCAGTAGCAGCATCTCGCAAACGCCAACTCTTTCCTAGGCAGGCTACGCTTTGTATCACCGGTTTCCAGAATACGCACACAGCTGAAAACCTCTTACGGCAACTGAGGAAGATCATCGCGGAATGGCTTACCCCAATTGGACTCTCCTGTGGATTTGTGGCATCGGACAACGCCAGCAATATTGTGTGTGCATTAAATATGGGCAAATTCCAGCATGTCCCATGTTTTGCACATACCTTGAATTTGGTGGTGCAGAATTTTCTAAAAAACGTCAGGGGCGTGCAAGAGATGCTGTCGGTGGCCAGAAGAATTGCGGGACACTTTCGGCGTACAGGCACCACGTACAGAAGACTGGAGCAACACCAAAAACGCCTGAACCTGCCCTGCCATCATCTGAAGCAAGAAGTGGTAACGAGGTGGAATTCAACCCTATATATGCTTCAGAGGTTGGAGGAGCAGCAAAAGGCCATTCAAGTCTATACAATTGAGCACGATATAGGAGGTGGAATGCACCTGTCTCAAGCGCAGTGGAGAATGATTTCAACGTTGTGCAAGGTTCTGCTGCCCTTTGAACTTGCCACACGTGAAGTCAGTTCAGACACTGCCAGCCTGAGTCAGGTCATTCCCCTCATCAGGCTTTTGCAGAAGAAGCTGGAGACATTGAAGGAGGAGCTAACACGGAGCGATTCCGCTAGGCATGTGGGACTTGTGGATGGAGCCCTTAATTCGCTTAACAAGGATTCACGGGTGGTCAATCTGTTGAAATCAGAGCACTACATTTTGGCCACCGTGCTCGATCCTAGATTTAAAACCTACCTTGGATCTCTCTTTCCGGCAGACACAAGTCTGCTGGGGTTCAAAGACCTGCTGGTGAGAAAATTGTCAAGTCAAGCGGAACGCGATCTGTCAACATCTCCTCCTTCACATTCTCCCGCAACTGGGGGTGCGAGGAAAAGGCTCAGAATTCCGAGCCCACCCGCTGGCGGTGATGCAGGGCAGTCTGGAGCGACTGCTGATGCTGACATCTGGTCCGGACTGAAGGACCTGACAACGATTACGGACATGTCGTCTACTGTCACTGCATATGATTCTCTCCCCATTGAAAGAATGGTGGAGGATTATATGAGTGACCGCATCCAAGTAGGCACGTCAGACAGTCCGTACTTATACTGGCAGGAAAAAGAGGCAATTTGGAGGCCCTTGCACAAACTGGCTTTATTCTACCTAAGTTGCCCTCCCACAAGTGTGTACTCCGAAAGAGTGTTTAGTGCCAATCGGCGTACGAGGTTACTTCCAGAAAATGTGGAGAAGATGATGTTCATTAAAATGAATTATAATCAATTCCTCCGTGGAGACATTGACCAGCAGCAATTGCCTCCACAAAGTACACAGGGAGCTGAGATGGTGGATTCCAGTGTGGACGAATTGATAATCTGTGAGGAGGGGGATGTACACGGTGATATATCGGAGGATGATGATGAGGTGGACATCTTGCCTCTGTAGAGCCAGTTTGTGCAAGGAGAGATTAATTGCTTCTTTTTTGGTGGGGGTCCAAACCAAGCCGTCATTTCAGTCACAGTCGTGTGGCAGACCCTGTCACTGAAATGATGGGTTGGTTAAAGTGTGCATGTCCTGTTTATACAACATAAGGGTGGGTGGGAGGGCCCAAGGACAATTCCATCTTGCACCTCTTTTTTCTTTAATTTTTCTTTGCGTCATGTGCTGTTTGGGGAGTATTTTTTTGAAGGGCCATCCTGCGTGACACTGCAGTGCCACTCCTAGAAGGGCCAGGTGTTTGTGTCGGCCACTAGGGTCGCTTAGCTTACTCACACAGCTACCTCATTGCGCCTCTTTTTTTCTTTGCGTCATGTGCTGTTTGGGGAGTGTTTTTTGGAAGGGCCATCCTGCGTGACACTGCAGTGCCACTCCTAGATGGGCCAGGTGTTTGTGTCGGCCACTAGGGTCGCTTAGCTTACTCACACAGCTACCTCATTGCGCCTCTTTTTTTCTTTGCGTCATGTGCTGTTTGGGGAGTGTTTTTTGGAAGGGCCATCCTGCGTGACACTGCAGTGCCACTCCTAGATGGGCCAGGTGTTTGTGTCGGCCACTAGGGTCGCTTAGCTTACTCACACAGCTACCTCATTGCGCCTCTTTTTTTCTTTGCGTCATGTGCTGTTTGGGGAGTGTTTTTTGGAAGGGCCATCCTGCGTGACACTGCAGTGACACTCCTAGATGGGCCAGGTGTTTGTGTCGGCCACTAGGGTCGCTTAGCTTACTCACACAGCTACCTCATTGCGCCTCTTTTTTTCTTTGCGTCATGTGCTGTTTGGGGAGTGTTTTTTGGAAGGGCCATCCTGCGTGACACTGCAGTGCCACTCCTAGATGGGCCCGGTGTTTGTGTCGGCCACTAGGGTCGCTTAGCTTAGTCATCCAGCGACCTCGGTGCAAATTTTAGGACTAAAAATAATATTGTGAGGTGTGAAGTGTTCAGAATAGACTGAAAATGAGTGGAAATTATGGTTTTTGAGGTTAATAATACTTTGGGATCAAAATGACCCCCAAATTCTATGATTTAAGCTGTTTTTTAGTGTTTTTTGAAAAAAACACCCGAATCCAAAACACACCCGAATCCGACAAAAAAAATTCGGTGAGGTTTTGCCAAAACGCGGTCGAACCCAAAACACGGCCGCGGAACCGAACCCAAAACCAAAACACAAAACCCGAAAAATTTCAAGTGCACATCTCTAATCAGAATCATGGCCAAGTATAACAAATGCAATATTATAGTTCGACAGCCAATGGTCATAAGACCACCTATACCGCCTGGAGAGATGGGATCATGTTACGGCCGCGAGCCCTACACTATCGAAGGTAATGGGAGGGTCTCTAAGAAAAATCCTGGTTTCATACCAAAGCGTGTTACGAAAATAATGATTAATGGCCTCTTCTTTAGTAGGGATGGGCAACGTCTCAATAAAACTTTCCCATGTTGCAAAAAATTATTCGGTGTGAGACTCTTTTTGGAGCGAGGCCTCTAACCAATTCATGTGACATATAAAAAATAGTTTGTCTTTAAACATCTCCAAAGTCGGGAAAGAACATTGTATCCACATTTGCAAAACGGCCTTTCTGGCGGCTGATGAAATTGCTAAAAGTAGTTTTTTTACGGCCTTGGTAGTTCTGGTACCAGGGGGAGCAGGCCAAAAATCACCCACTCTGGTGTGAAGGGGACATAATTCACTAAATGTTGGGAAGCAAAGCGCCATACTGTTAGCCAAAACCGTCTCAGAAGTGGGCAAGCCCATAAACAGTGATAAAGGTCTGCAGTGTGATGTCCACATTTGGGGCAAGAAGGATTATCTAAGAGGCCTATCAAAAATCCCCTATGAGGAGAAATATAAGACCTATGAAATATATTGAGATACATCTCAGTGTATTTAGCCGCTGGGAACATAGTAGTGGAAATATGTAACATGTGTAATAGCTTATCGACATCTAGGTGCGGAAAATAGTCTAACCATTGGGTTATTCCTGTTTTAAATGTAGAATGTTCTATTATGGTATGGAGATGTTTATAGTAGAAAGAGATAGCTCCCTTGGATTGCACTGGTTTCAATAGCAAACGATCCAGATGATTATCCCAATCGCCCGTCGGCAATAATCTAGAGACTTTACTAGCGTAATGCTGGGCTTGAAGGAAAGCAAAATTCTGGGGGCCAATGCATGTATATTTAGATACGGCCTCTGTGTAAAATAGTGATCTATGAGAGTCAAAATTAATCAGCTGTCCTACATTGCAAAGCCCCTGTGAATCCCATTCAGTAAAAGGATAGGTAGCCTCGGCACTTTGAAAACTGGGATTTCGTAAGAAAGGCAAGTGGATAGAAAGTGTTTGTGTAATTTATATTTATTTCTCAAGGACAACCAAACTTTTCTCGTAGTCATTAAAAAGGGGTTAATAATCAAGTCTGCAGAAATCTCAGCGTCAGATAGATGTAAAAAAGCTATATATGAGGAATAAAATTTTGTTCAAGAAATGAGTCAGTATAAATTTGAGCACCAGATAGCCAGTCCCTAATGTAGCGGATATGGGAAGCATAGCTGTACGTCAAAATATCTGGAAAATTAATTCCCCCATTAGATTTAGGCTGACACAATTTAAATAAACCAATTCTCGCTCTCTTATTATTCCAAATTAATTTCCTAAAAGTCGATGTTATCTGTAATAGGTCTCGTTTAGAAAGCAGAAGGGGGAGAACTTGCAACGGGAAAAGGAGTTTTGGAAAGTATATAATTTTAAGGATATTTGCTCTGCCTAAAAAGGAAAGTTGTAAGCGATCCATATCTCCAAGATCCCTTACAATTTTAGAAAGCGTTTTCTTGATATTAATGTCATAGAGATTTACAATATTTTTAGGGAGAATAATTCCCAAGTATGGGAGTCTCTGTTTCGCCCAACTCAGGGGCAATTGTGCCGCCCATAATGGCCTATAGAATCCTTGTTTCAAATAAAGCGCACTAGATTTCTCGAAATTAATAAAGAAGCCAGAGAGAGATCCCACCCTATCCAGCAAGTCCAATAGCGGAGTAAGAGAATGTTTAGGATTGGATATATATATTAAGACATCATCCGCAAATGCGGTAAGTTTCACCTCAGCAGTGCCAATAGATATACCTTTCAAAACAGGCCAGGAATCAATTATACGAAGTAGAGGGTCAAGGGATAAATTAAAAAGTAGGGGAGTTAAAGGGCAGCCCTGACGAGTGCCTCTGGACATAGTAATAGGATCACTCCTTGTGCCATTAATTAAAAGAGAGGTCATAGGAGAGCTGTAAAAAAACTTTATTAGATTGATAAAATTAGGGCCGAAATTTCGAGTCAACAGTACTTTAAATAAAAAGGGCCAGGATACCGTATCAAAAGCTTTTTGGGCGTCAAGACTCAATAGCATGTTTGGAACAGCAGCATTATTGTTGGCTGCAACTATAGCTGCAATAGCCGTACGGATACCCTTAACTAATTGCCTACCTCTGGTGAAACCTAATTGGTGTGACGTACAAAGAGAAGAAGAAAATGATTGTAATCTAGTAGACATAATTTTGGACAGAATTTTAAAGTCTACGGTAATGGGGCGATATGAACTCAACAATGTAGGGTCGCGGTCCAGTTTCGGAATTAGGGTAGTGAAAGCTGTATTGAAAGAAGGATAAGATGGGCATTTTTTATGTATGGTGCGATAGAGTTCTAATGGAGTCAGTATAATGTCTGTGGACAAGATTTTAAAATATTCTCCCGAGAAGCCATCAGGCCCTGGGGCTTTACAGGTATGCAGGGAGGAGATTGCCGACCGTATTTCCTCTTCCGTGATTTCAGAGTCTAAAAGATCTATTTGGTCAGGTTCCAAGCTTGGTAAGTTGGCCTCCCTAATTACATCTTCTAACGAGTCCGAGTTCGACGGCCTAGCAGAGTATAAATTGCAATAGTCCCAAAGGAAACTTTTGCCCTGAGCTCCACAAGGTCTAGAACTGGACCCTGGGGCTGACTCGAAACTTTCAGCCTGGGGGGCAGACTCAAGCAAGTGGCCCAGCTTTTCACAGAGAATGCAATAAAATAATGGACCTGGAAGACTTAAATTGCACTGACCCGGGGGTGGGGGGTCAGATGGCACCTTGCCCAGCCAGCTCCTGACTGGCCCTGTCACCAATTTAGGATTTTTAAATATTCTTTCTTTTAAATGTAACATACCACCACATGTTGGCTAGGCCCCCAATTCATAACAGGGAAGGGAGGGCAAAACATACCCTTGCTCCGGGCACCATGGCGTCTAGCTACACCTCTGGTAGTAACACCATTTTTATGTTGTCGGTCTTTCCTCCAGCTCTCCTCTATAGAGCTGCAATATTATAGTTATACAGGATTGCAACACAGCATTAGGGAAAGACCCTGCTCCTCTTTCAGAGCATGTTTGAGTCCTGTTTAGAGCCTGATGGTGCATGATTTACTCCTACTCATGTTCCAAAAAGCAAAGACAGGCCTAAGGAGGATCCCCATACCACCTACACGTGCCATGCCAGCCACCCAACTGTATGTCACCCATTCAAATTGAAACTGGCAGAGAAATGCATCAGTGTCACTCAGAATACGTTTGGCACCAAACCTACATGCTAAAGATAATCCTATATAAACACATGATGAAATCTTCTAATAGTAAAATCTAGAAATGTGCACCGGAAATTTTTCGGGTTTTGTGTTTTGGTTTTGGATTCGGTTCCGCGGCTGTGTTTTGTATTCGGATGCGTTTTGTCAAAACCTCCCTGAAAATTTTTTTGGATTCTGGGTTTTATTTTTCAAAAACCCCTCAAAAACAGCTTAAATCATAGAATTTGGGGGTAATTTTGATCCTATAGTATTATTAACCTCAATAACCATAATTTCCACTCATTTCCAGTCTATTCTGAACACCTAACACCTCACAATATTATTTTTAGTCCTAAAATTTGCACCAAGGTCGCTGGATGACTAAGCTAAGCGACCCAAGTGGGCGGCACAAACACCTGACCCATCTAGGAGTGGCACTGCAGTGTCAGACAGGATGGCACTTAAAAAAATAGTCCCCAAACATCACATGATGCAAAGAAAAGAGAAAAAGAGGTGCACTGTGGTCGCTGGATGGCAAAGCTAAGCAACACAAACACCTCAATATCACAGGAATTATTCATTCTAATCAATGGTATTATTGGTCCAAATCACTGGAAGAAAATGACAAAATCACAGGAATTATTCGTTCTAGTCAATGGTATTATTGGTCCAAATCACTGGAAGAAAATGACAAAATCACTGGAATTATTTGGCAAGATCACTGTAATTAATAATTATAAATCACTGATATTAATTGGTAAAATCTCGCTATCGTCTGCCTAGTGTAGTTGAATCTAGATGGGATTTTGTACCGGGGACACAATAACTTAATCAATTGTCTAAATCCCAATGCACTAATGGCGGAAAATGGGCGCACGTCTAACAGCGCAGTGATTATATTGAGAACTGATTATACTGAGCACTGATTTTACTGAGCACTGATTATACTGATCACTGCTGATACAACGGAGAACTGACACTGAGCAGCGAGAACAGCACTGGACTACTGGACTGTAATATACTGGTCACCACAATGCAGCACTGACACTGAGCACAGATATTAAGCACTGATCATGATACTAGAAGTGACAAGGTGCAGCAAGATAATGCTATGGCCTACTGTACTGTACTACTATATACTGGTGGTCACCACAATGCAGCACTGTACTACTATATATACTGCTCACAAAAATGCAGCACAGATATGGAATGGATACTTGCAGTGACACAGAGCTGCAAGATACAGCAATGGCCTACTGTACTGTACAACTATATACTGTTGGTCACCAAAATGCTGCACTGTAATACTATATATACTGCTCACAAAAATGCAGCACAGATATGGAATGGATACTTGCAGTGACACAGAGCTGCAAGATACAGCAATGGGCTACTGTACTGTACAACTATATACTGTTGGTCACCAAAATGCAGTACACTGAGCACAGATATTTGCAGCACACTGAGCACAGATATGGAGCTTTTCAGGCAGAGAACGTAGATATTTGCAGCACACTGAGCACAGATATTTGCAGCACATTGAGCACAGATATGGAGCTTTTCAGGCAGAGAACGTAGATATTTGTAGCACACTGAGCACAGATATTTGCAGCACACTGAGCACAGATATGGAGCTTTTCAGGCAGAGAACGTAGCCACGTCCTCTCTGTTCAATCTCCAATGCACGACTGAAAATGGCGGCGACGCGCGGCTCTTTATATAAAATACGAATCTCGCGAGAATCCGACAGCGGGATGATGACGTTCAGCCGCGTTCAGGTTAACCGAGCAAGGCGGGAAGATCCGAGGCTGCCTCGGACCCGTGTAAAATAGGTGAAGTTCGGGGGGGTTCAGATCTCAACGAACCGAACCCGCTCATCTCTAGTAAAATCTCTGTGTTCTATAACATCATTAGATCCTGCAACGAGCTTGTTACATTTTGGGAGTTGCAGTAATTAGCAATCGTTGTTCTAGGAAGGTCTGCCCATTTATCCTTAGGTTTAATTGATAACATAAAAAGAGCAGAAGTCATATTTGTTCCAAAAAATATATACAGTATTTTCTTGGACATACTAAACCTGGAATTAAAACCAGTCACTCTCAAAGAAAAGGTCCTACAGTCATTAATTGGTTAATAAAATGGTCCTTTTGTCAGTTAATAAACTATACACACTGCAAATTAAAATAAAGTATCCCCAAATTAATGTAAAACACTAATTTGAGTTGGATGGATCTCTATTCTCACACACAGGTAGCGAGTTTTACAATCTCCAATTTATTCTGAGTTAGATGGATCATGGGTGGTCATTCCGAGTTGTTCGCTCGGTAATTTTCTTCGCATCGCAGCGATTTTCCGCTAATTGCGCATGCGCAATGTTCGCACTGCGACTGCGCCAAGTAAATTTGCTATGCAGTTAGGTATTTTACTCACGGCATTACGAGGTTTTTTCTTCGTTCTGGTGATCGTAATGTGATTGACAGGAAGTGGGTGTTTCTGGGCGGAAACTGGCCGTTTTATGGGAGTGTGTGAAAAAACGCTGCCGTTTCTGGGAAAAACGCGGGAGTGGCTGGAGAAACGGGGGAGTGTCTGGGCGAACGCTGGGTGTGTTTGTGACGTCAAACCAGGAATGAAACTGACTGAACTGATCGCAGTTGCCGAGTAAGTGTGGAGCTACTCAGAAAGTTGCTAAGAAGTGTCTATTCGCAATTCTGCTAATCTTTCGTTCGCAATTTTACTATGCTAAGATTCACTCCCAGTAGGCGGCGGCTTAGCGTGTGCAAAGCTGCTAAAAGCAGCTTGCGAGTGAACAACTCGGAATGAGGGCCATTGTCAGATCTCACTGTGTGTGAATGAGCAATTTGGGGCAGAACCAATGCATTCATATGGAACTGTTGTTTTGTGGGAGTGTCATGGGAATGTTGGGAATGCAGCTTATGCTATTCTGTGTTGTGTGTATGGGGAAGTGAAGCCTGTTTCCGATGGATCTATTGCATCTACCATGGGGCTGGTGCAAGTGCCAATGACTGACTAATAATGGAGGTTGCAGCTGTGGATAAAAAAAAACAGTGGGTGGAGCCGCTTCCTACTTGAAACCACACGGATTGCCGCATTAGCCCTACAGAAATTTGCATTAGCATAACGTAGTAAATCAGGATGAATGAACAGGTCACTTTCCTTCTGACTCAGGATCAGGCCCAACTTGTCTATGACTATAATTGTGGCAATACCTTGAGACTCAGAACAGCAGAAACACTCCGAGGAGAAGGGGAAGACTTTAGAAGAGCATTAGGAGCTATGAATGATATAGTAACAGTGTAACAGTTCACACATACTGTAATTAGAATAATCATTATGAATGAGTGGAAAGGGGCCGGGATACTTTGCCCATTTGTCACCGGTTGGCATAATCTGTGTTTATGTATAAAAAAAAAAAATCTAAAACTATAAGACTGTGGGCCTGATTCAGAGGCAGATGCAGCTTTTGGTGGTCGCCCGTCTGCTACAAAGCCCTTCCCTGGTGTACATCCGTGTGTATCAATATGCAGGGACTGAGGTGCCCACTGTCAGTGACTGGCGATGCTGTAAAAAGCCTGGTGCATCTGTAGACACCACCATCAGTCGCACCATGGAAACTTGCACCAGCCTTGTGACAGGTACAGATCTTCCATTTGAGTGTGGCCTCCGAAGTGAACGATTCAGCGTCTGTATACGGAAACACTCTAGTGATGAACCTAGGACACTACCATAGCAAGACTGACCATCCCCATTCACCTGTTTAGCCACCGCCAAGGAACACCCAGACATTTCTGTTACCATGCGTCTGTCGCTACAGCGCCTGTGCGTACAATGCATGCTACTAGGAATTGTTGCACACACGCAACTGTGGGCTATGCACATAAACCACACTTACCTTGGTCCTGCCAGCGCAATTTTTTTTTTATGCTCTCCTATGGGCTGGGAACACAAATATGCAATTTCAGTATGAAACCGGGGCAGATTGGAGGCGATTTGGTGTGCCATCGCTGGCGTTCCAACACTGTTGCAATTGCACTTTGTGGACATTGAACCCTATTCAGTATGGATCGCATCTGAAATGCGATCAATACTCATGAATTTTATGCCAGTTCGCATGTGCAGCACTCGTTCTGTGTGTGTGCGGCACGGGAGATGCATTTGCAACTTGGTTATATGAACACCTCTGTCTGATTGACAGACAGAGGTGTTTGCGGAGGCGGCGACACGGGCGTTACAGCAAAAGCGGGGGAGGGTCTGGTCTGTTTTTGGGGTGGCCACATCCATGACGTCACTTGTGGCTGCTGTGACGGGAAACATGGCCACTCTGTGCCTGCCTTCGCAGCTAATTCAGCAATGCGATCACAATTGAAATGCGATCGCATTGCTGGTGGCCGTTTGCATGCAGGGTGGCCTTGCCCTGTGCTGGGCGGCACTCAGCATGCGATTGCAAGCAGTTGTAGTTTTGATATTTTAGCAAAACTGCAACTGATGCTGAATAAGGTCCATTGTCCACAACTGAACCAACCTCTATGAAGGGATTGTAAATGAAAGACTTTTGGATGGATCAGGCAATCATTCAAATAGAGCGTTTTATTACCAATTCATATATTGTTCTGTTTAGGATTTGTGTTATAAGGGACCTATTTATCACCATCTGCATCCAGCATGCAGATGACAGGTGATAAAATCGCCCAAACTCGCACTGCGAAAATTGATTACATCACAGGGATGTTTCAATTATCGCATGCAGGCGCAGAGCTGGCGGTCAAGCTCTGTGCCTGCGATGCCTCTTGCAGCATCATTGGGGTATTTTTCGTAAAAAATACCCCGATGTTCTGCTGCGCATGCGCCGCCCCCGCCGACATCACTGCTACCGCCGCCGCCCGGTCGACCCCCGTCATGACTACCGCGGACCCCCCAGCAGGATAATATACTCGCCTGTCCACGGAGCCGGTTCGCGCTGCTTCAGGAGGCTGCCGGGTGCTGGGTCCTTCTCCTGCGCTGTGACCCCCGGTGCTGTATAGTGCGCTGCCATTTTGCAGCATCACTTTACTGCCCCGGGCTCACATTGTAGCATATGGGGGACCCGCCACCTGGCAGCACTCACCGAAGCAGTGGACACTAGCTACCTGGACAGGTAAGTATGTTTTTTGGGGGTTTTTTTTACACTGTGATCAGCTTGTGTGTCCATCGGACACACATAGCTGATCACTGGAGCCGGGTCCCGCTCAGCTTTCTCTGCCAGGGGCAGAGAAAGCTGGGCAGAAGGGTGCAGATTGCAGTGCTGCCCTGTGATCTCGCCAGCCTGAGCTGGCGCGATCATCACAGGGCACACTGCAGTATTTTTTTTCAATATTTTTTTTTTTTTCCGTAAATCTGGTCAGATTGCATTTCCCATTATAAGTATGGGGAATGCGATGTGGCTTACTAAAAAAACAAAACGTGAATTAAAGGATTTGGAGCAGTTTTTCATGAAAACTGCTCCAAATGCCCTTTAATACATTCAGGTGATACTAAAATAATGTGAAATGGGTGTGAAAACACTTTTTTTTCACAATATTTTAGTAAAAATAATGTTAATAAATAGGTCCCTAAATCTGACTGTTCATTGTTAACTATTGCATGTTATCTAACTTGATTTATTATACATATTTAATTACTACAATTAATATTGCAGTGATGAATATTTTTGACATTACTTATCCCTAATGCAGAAGTTCTTCCAAACTCCACATTACAGGTCTTAAGGATATCCATGTTTGAGTTCAGGTGGTTAAATCAAATTGACTGAGGTACTAAATGTGGGGACTGTTTTAATAAGCCTTGGAGAGAGATAAAGTACCACCCAACCAGATCCTGTCCTTTTTCAAACACCGCCTGTAAGATGGCAGTTAGGCGCTGGTTGGTTGGTACTTTCTCCATCCACTTTATCTCTCCCCAAGGCTTAGTACATAGACCCCGTCACCTGTGCTCAAGCACGGATAGCCTTACAACCTGGACTGTAATGAAACTCTGCTCTAATGTATTGGGTTAAAGGCCCAATTAATCGTAGTGGCAGGGAAGGCATTTATCAGACTTTGCATGCAATTATACCTTATGCTTCAAAAAGTGATCACAACATTCTGTTCCATTTAAGAAGGTTAAAACATATTCCAATGGTATAAATTCAATGTCACCGATGATAACACACTGTCAAAATATTCACCTGATGTTTGACATTTGATTTTATAACCATCGGATGATCTCATTTGGTTAAAGTTTCTCATTAATTGGCTGTCTGATTTATAAAAATCAAAGATTGTCAGGTTTTAAAATCAAATACTGAAGATATCTGACAAATTGGTGACATTTGCATTGGTAACAGCTGCAGTATCTGAATGCTTTAATACTGTAACACGAGACTTACATAGAAACAAAGAATTTGACGGCAGATAAGAACCACTTGGCCCATCTATACACACACACACACACACACACACACACACACACACACACACACACACACACACTTACTTACAACTACAGTTAAATGTATTTATTTATTTTTTGCTACGAGCTAATTAACCTACCAGTATTTTTTTGGAGTGTGGGAGGAAACCATAGTACCCGGAGGAAACCCACTTAAGTACGGGGAGAATATACAAACTAGAGATGAGCGCCTGAAATTTTTCGGGTTTTGTGTTTTGGTTTTGGGTTCGGTTCCGCGGCCGTGTTTTGGGTTCGAACGCGTTTTGGCAAAACCTCACCGAATTTTTTTTGTCGGATTCGGGTGTGTTTTGGATTCGGGTGTTTTTTTCAAAAAACACTAAAAAACAGCTTAAATCATAGAATTTGGGGGTCATTTTGATCCCAAAGTATTATTAACCTCAAAAACCATAATTTACACTCATTTTCAGTCTATTCTGAATACCTCACACCTCACAATATTATTTTTAGTCCTAAAATTTGCACCGAGGTCGCTGTGTGAGTAAGATAAGCGACCCTAGTTGCCGACACAAACACCGGGCCCATCTAGGAGTGGCACTGCAGTGTCACGCAGGATGTCCCTTCCAAAAAACCCTCCCCAAACAGCACATGACGCAAAGAAAAAAAGAGGCGCAATGAGGTAGCTGTGTGAGTAAGATTAGCGACCCTAGTGGCCGACACAAACACCGGGCCCATCTAGGAGTGGCACTGCAGTGTCACGCAGGATGGCCCTTCCAAAAAACCCTCCCCAAACAGCACATGACGCAAAGAAAAAAAGAGGCGCAATGAGGTAGCTGTGTGAGTAAGATTAGCGACCCTAGTGGCCGACACAAACACCGGGCCCATCTAGGAGTGGCACTGCAGTGTCACGCAGGATGTCCCTTCCAAAAAACCCTCCCCAAACAGCACATGACGCAAAGAAAAAAAGAGGCGCAATGAGGTAGCTGTGTGAGTAAGATTAGCGACCCTAGTGGCCGACACAAACACCGGGCCCATCTAGGAGTGGCACTGCAGTGTCACGCAGGATGTCCCTTCCAAAAAACCCTCCCCAAACAGCACATGACGCAAAGAAAAAAAGAGGCGCAATGAGGTAGCTGACTGTGTGAGTAAGATTAGCGACCCTAGTGGCCGACACAAACACCGGGCCCATTTAGGAGTTGCACTGCAGTGTCACGCAGGATGTCCCTTCCAAAAAACCCTCCCCAATCAGCACATGATGCAAAGAAAAAGGTTAGGTGGTATACAATTATGGACGGACTGCCTGCCGAGTGCAGACACAGAGGTAGCCACAGCCGTGAACTACCGTACTGTACTGTGTCTGCTGCTAATATAGACTGGTTGATAAAGAGATGTCATAGTAGTATGTATGTATAAAGAAGAAAAAAAAACCACGGTTAGGTGGTATACAATTATGGACGGACTGCCTGCCGAGTGCAGACACAGAGGTAGCCACAGCCGTGAACTACCGTACTGTGTCTGCTGCGACTGGATGATAAATGATATAAAAAATATATATATATCACTACTGCAGCCGGACAGGTATATATTATATATTATATAATGACGGACCTGCTGGACACTGTCTGTCAGCAGAATGAGTTTTATTTTTATAGAATAAAAAAAACAACAACACACAAGTGAAGTCACACGACGAGTGTTTAACTTTTTCAGGCAATCACAATATAAGTATACTACTAACTATACTGGTGGTCAGTGTGGTCAGGTCACTGGTCAGTCACACTGGCAGTGGCACTCCTGCAGCAAAAGTGTGCACTGTTTAATTTTAATATAATATTATGTACTCCTGGCTCCTGCTATAACCTATAACTGGCACTGCAGTGCTCCCCAGTCTCCCCCACAATTATAAGCTGTGTGAGCTGAGCAGTCAGACAGATATATAATATATATAGATGATGCAGCACACTGGGCTGAGCATGAGCAGTGCACACAGATATGGTATGTGACTGAGTCACTGTGTGTATCGCTTTTTTCAGGCAGAGAACGGATATATAAATAAACTGCACTGTCTGGTGGTCACTCACTATATAATATTATGTACTCCTGGCTCCTGCTATAACCTATAACTGGCACTGCAGTGCTCCCCAGTCTCCCCCACAATTATAAGCTGTGTGAGCTGAGCAGTCAGACAGATATATAATATATATAGATGATGCAGCACACTGGGCTGAGCCTGAGCAGTGCACACAGATATGGTATGTGACTGAGTCACTGTGTGTATCGCTTTTTTCAGGCAGAGAACGGATATATTAAATAAACTGCACTGTCTGGTGGTCACTCACTAGTAAACTCTCTGCACTCTCTACACTTCTACAGTACTCCTCCTAGTCCTAAGCTCCAGTAAATCTCTCTCTCTTATAATCTAAATGGAGAGGACGCCAGCCACGTCCTCTCACTATCAATCTCAATGCACGTGTGAAAATGGCGGCGACGCGCGGCTCCTTATATAGAATCCGAGTCTCGCGAGAATCCGACAGCGTCATGATGACGTTCGGGCGCGCTCGGGTTAACCGAGCAAGGCGGGAGGATCCGAGTCTGCTCGGACCCGTGAAAAAAACCATGAAGTTCGGGCGGGTTCGGATTCAGAGAAACCGAACCCGCTCATCTCTAATACAAACTCCATGCAGTTAAGGCCCAGGTGGGTATCGAACCCACAACCTTAGTGCTGTGAGGCAGTAATACAATTCAATAGACAATCCATACGGTCTTCCCCTGTATATTAGAAGTTTAGCAGTTTAGGATATCCTGTATTTATTGATCTATACATTTTACTGACATGATATTTATTTATTTTTTTACCATCAGTTAATTTGCTGCCAGTTATCAATTCTTTCAGATTCAACTTTAAAGCAATACATGCAAATATCAATAGAGATGTGTGGTGGGCACTTTTCGTGTTTTTGTTTTGGATCTGGACCCTCGCTCGTGTTTTGAATCTGGATTGGTTTTGCCAAAACCACCCTTTTCGGGTTTTGCTTTTGGATCTGGATGATTTTTGGAAAAAAAACACAAAAACAGCTAAAATCACAGAATTTGGGGGTAAGTTTGATCCTACAATATTATTAACCAATAACATTAATTTCCAGTCTATTCTGAACACCTCACACCTCACAATATTGTTTTTAGGCCAAAAGGTTGCACCGAGGTTGCTGGATGACTAAGCTAAGCAACAAAAGTGGGCGGCACAAACATCTGGCCCATCTAGGAGTGGCACTGCATTGGCAGACAGGATGGCACTTTTAAAAATTAGGTCCTACAGAGCACATAATGCAAAGAAAAAAAGAGGTGCACCAAGGTCGCTGTATGACTAAGATAAGCGACAACAGTTGGCGACACAAACACCTGGCCCATCTAGGAGTGACACTGCAGAGGCAGACAGGATGGCAGTTTTAAAAACTAGGCCCCAAAGAGCACATAATGCAAAAAAAGGTGCACCCTTATGTTGTATAAACAGAACATGCACACTTTAACAAACCAATCATTTCAGCGACAGGGTCTGCCACATGACTGGCTGAAATGATTGCTTTGTTTGGACGCCCACAAAAAAAAAGAAGCAATTAATCCCCCCACCAAAAAAGAAGCAATTCATTTCTCCTTGCACAAACTGGCTCTACAGAGGCAAGATGTCGTCCTCATCCTCCGATTCCTCGTCCCTTTCAGTGTATACATCCTCCTCCTCACAGAGAATTAATTTGTCCCCACTGGAATCCACCATCACAGGTCCCTGTGTACTTTCTGGAGGCAATTGCTGTAAAGGTCTTCCTGGAGGAATTAATAATTCATTTTGATAAACATCATCTTCTCCACATTTTGTGGAAGTAACCTCCTACGCCGATCGCTGACAAGGTTACCGGCTGCACTAAACACTCTTTCAGAGTACATACTGGAAGGGGGGCAACTTAGGTAAAATAAAGCCAGTTTGTGCAAGGGCCTCCAAATTGCCTCTTTTTCCTGCCAGTATACATACGGACTGTCTAACATGCCTACTTGGATGCTTTCACCGATATAATCCTCCACCATTCTTTCAATGGTGACAGCATCATATGCAGGGAGAGTAGACATGTCAGTAATCATTGGCAGGTCCTTCAGTCCGTACCAGGTGTCAACACTCGCTCCTGACTGCCCTGCCTCACCGCCAGTGGGTGGGCTAAGATATTTTATCCTTTTCCTCGCAGCCCCAGTTGCGGGAGAAAATGAAGGAGGAGCTGTTGACGGGTCACGTTCCGCTTGAGTTGACAATTTTCTCACCAGCAGGTCATTGTACCTCTGCAGACTTGTGTCTGCCGGAAAGAGAGATACAACGTAGGCATTAAACCTAGGATCGAGCACGGTGGCCAAAATGTAGTGCTCTGATTTCAACAGATTGAAAACCCTTGAATCCTGCAAAGTGAATGAAGGGCTCCATCCACAAGTCCCACATATTTTGCGGAATCGCTCCGTCTTAGCTCCTCCTTCAATTTCTCCAGCTGCTTCTGCAAAAGCCTGATGAGGGGAATGACCTGACTCAAGCTGGCAGTGTCTGAACTGACTTCACATGTGGTAAGTTCGAAGGGTTGGAGAACCTTGCACAAGACAGAAATCTCCACTGCGCTTGAGTCAGGTGCATTTCCCCACCTTTGCCTATATCATAGGTGGATGTATAGGCTTGAATGGCCTTTTGATGCTCCTCCATCCTCTGAAGCATATAGAGTGTTGAATTCCACTTTGTTACCACCTCTTGCTTCAGGTGATGGCAGAGCAATTTTTCGGGCCACCTACAGCATCCCATGCACGCCCCTGTCATTTTTCAAAAAGTTCTGCACCACCAAATTAATTGTATGTGCAAAACATGGGACATGCTGGAATTTGCCCAGATGTAATACATGCACAATATGGTGGCATTGTCCGATATCAGAAATTCCCAGGTAAGCCATTGTGCGTTGATGTCCCTCAGTTTCCGTAAGAGGTTGTTAGCAGTGTGCCTCTTACGGAAACCGGTGATACACAGCGTAGCCTGCCCGGGAACGAGCTGGTGTTTGTGAGATGCTGCTATTGGTGCCACTGCTGTTGTTGATGTGGGAGGCAATACATCAACCACATTTTTCGGGACACTGAGGACACTTTTCTTAATGTCCCTGTACAGTCCGTGAATCGCTTTCCTAGTGAAGTGGAATCTAGACGGGATTTGGTACCGGGGACACAGTACGTATATCAACTGTCTAAATCTCACTGCACTAATGTCGGATACCGGACGCACATCTAATACCAGCATAGTTGTTATGGCCTCAGTAATACGCTTTGCGACATGACTGCTGTCATATTTCATCTTCCTCGCAAAGGACTGTTGAAGTAGAACAAGTGGTCTTCCGACTTCCTCTCTGGGATGACAATCGACTCCCAGCAGCAGTAGACATACCACTCAATGATCCTCCGGAGGAATCCCAGTTAGGAGAGGACTCGTCAGTCATGCCAGTGACATGGCCTGCAGGATTACTGACGTTCCTGACTAAGGAGGAAATTGACGTTGATGTGGCTTGCAGGAGCTTGGGTACAAGAGGAAGAAGGAATTTAGGTGTCAGTGGACTGCTTACACTCTTACCCAAACTTTCTGAACTTGACAATGACTTCTGAAGGAAGCGCTGCAGGTGACGTATAAGGGAGGATGTTCCTAGGTGGTTAACATCCTTACCCCTACTTATTACGGATTGACAAAGGCAACACATGGCTTGACACCTGTTGTCCCGATTTGTGGAGAAAACATTCCACACTGAAGAGGTGGCTTTTTTGGTATTTTGCCCAGGCATGACAATGGGCTTTCTCATCCCACAGACAACAACTGTCTCCACTAGTACCTTATTTAAACAAACCACATAACCATCAGAATCCTCATCATCAACTTCCTCCGCAGCGCCAGCTACATCTATATCCTCCTCATCCTGGTGTACGTCTACAGAGATATCCTCAATCTCAATATCAGCAACTGGACTGGCGGTGCTCTTCCCAGCACTTGCAGGGGGCATGCAAATGGTGTTAGGACCTTTCCAAGACTGCTCTTCCCATGCAGTCTTGGAAAGGTCAGGCCTAGACATCACAACCGCGGACACACTTGGACTCTCCTTAGGGATTTCTGCTATCTCTGAACACAGTTGTATTTTCCTGTGCTTTAACAAGCTAATTTTTTTTTTTCAAGAAGGAGGTGTGCTTCCATCCTCATGAGAAGCTGAGCCACCAGTCATGTACATAGGCCAAGGCATTAGCCTTTCCTTGCCACTTCGTGCCGTGATTGGCATATTGCCAATTTTGCGTTTCTCGTCAGATAATTTTTTTTTTTTTCTGATTATTAATTTTTGCTACTTGGATTTTACATGCCCTCTATGACATTGGACATCGGCCTTAGCAGACGACGTTAATGGAATTGCATTGTCAAGGTCATGACTGGTGGCAGCAGCAGCTTCAGCACTAGTACAAGGAACTGGAAGTAATTCCTGATCTTCCACTATTTTTACCTCCAAATTGTTGTTCTCCATTTCACAGGACAGCACCCCTTTATTACAGCACACAGAACAGTGCCCCTTTATTTTCACAGCACACCTGTATACTTACAGCATACAGGGCCAGTGTAATGTTATTTGAACAGCAGCACCCCTATATTTTACAGCATACAGCAGTGTGTTTTTAATTTTTAACAACCACGTCTCTGAAGTTTTACAACATACAGTACAGGGCCAGTGTAATGTTATTTGAACAGCAGCAGCACTCCTATATTATACAGCAAACGGCAGGGAGCTTTTAATGTTTAACAACTGCACCTCTGACTTTTTACAACATATGGGGCCAGCAGCACCCCTATATTTTACAGCATACAGGAGAACAGGGCCCCTGCACCCTGTACAACACAGTGACAGCCAGGACAGTAACACCCATGTACAGCTGCAGCACATGAACCACCAGTGACAGCCAGGACAGCCAGGACAGCACCCCTAACACAACACAGGTACACCACAGTGACTGCAGCAGCATCCCTACCGAGCACACACTAACCCCACCCGACGCCACCACCCACAGAGAGAGACAGAGGTCTGTATCCCTCACTCTCCAAGTCCAGAGTGAAAATGGCGGCGACGTGCGGCTGTTTATATGGGATCTAAAACCCACGAGAATCCGACAGCGGGATGATGATAATGATGTTTTGCCTCGTTCTGGTTTCTGAGTCTGGTGGGAAGTCCCGAGCCGGACTCTGATCCGGGCTCAGGACTTGATGTTCGGGGGGTTCAGTTTCCAGGGAAACGATCCAGCTCATCTCTATTAAATAGTATTGCAATTTAGACATACACACCTTTTTTACATACTGTATCTATAAACCTACTTCAATTGGTACCCAACTTTTTGTACTTCAACTGATACCTAAGAGGTTATATGTTCACTTGTGCACAACAATCTGTAGGTCCACTGGTGCCCAAGTTACTTCAAATGATGCTCAACAGTTTATACCTCCCACTGGTGCCCATCTGTCTTTACTACCACTAGAGGACACACTTAAAAGTTGGTTACAGCAAACATTTATATTTGTGGAAGAAATGTCAGGTTAACTTATGGTTTTATTGGAAATAAGATGGTGACTTTTTGTCTAAGACAGGGCTTTCCAATCCTTTCATTAGGTCAAGATTGACAATGTTGACATTCATAATGTTGACATCACAGAGGGTTAGAGATAGAGGGAGGCTTATTGGTAGGGACAGGGGAGAATACTTATTGGAATGCTGGAGGATTGGAGGTCTGACCCAGAAATGACTGTTACATGGCTGCTAGGACCCAGCAGACGGATCTGGAGTCACTGCAGCTGTCAGGGTCAGGTGACTGCTAGCCACCAGGGACCACGTATCGACATTCGGACATGTTGACATTTCCCCACTGTCTACATGATGAATTTCACCAATGTTGACATTACCATGAAAACATTCTCATGTCAACATAATGATATCATACCACACCCAAACTAAGGGGGTAATTCAGACCTGCTTGCTGGGCAGCCACTTTTGCAGTCCTGCGATCAGATAGTCGCCACCTACAGGAGGAGTGTATTTTAGCTGTGCAAGTGTGTGAACGCATTTGTAGCAGAGCTGCACAAACTGATTTTGTGCAGTCTCTGTGCAACCCAGGACTTACTCTTCCACTGCAATCACATCAGGCTGTTCAGGAGCGGAATTGACGTCAGACACCCTCCCTTCCAACGCTTGGACACACACGCATTTTTCCTGACACTCCCTGAAAACGGTCAGTTGCTACCCACAAACGCCCTCTTCCTGTCAATCTCCTTGCGATCGCTTTTTTTTAACTATCCCGTCGCTATGCTCCAATTCCCGATGCAGTCGTCTGACACGTCTGCGCATTGTGGTGCATACGCATGCGCAGTTTGGACCTGGTCGCAAGCTGTGAGAAAACGCACAGCAGCGATCAGGTCTGAATTAGCCCCTAAGTACTTAATTTATTTCATAGAGTATGGGGGGTTATTCAGGCTTGTTGGGAAACCAAAAAAGTAAGCAATTGGGCAAAACCATGTTGCACTGCAGGTGGGTTAGATGTAACATGTGCAGAGTGATGTAGATTTGGGTGGGTTATATTGTTTCTGTGCAGGGTAAATACTGGCTGCTTTATTTCTACACTGCAATTTAGATTTAAGTGTGAACACACCCCACACAAATCTAAATCTCTCAGCACATGTTACATCTGCCCCACCTGCAGCGCAACATGGTTTCACCCAACTGATTTCTTTTTGGTTTGCTAACAAACCTGAAATAAGGCCCATATGTGTTACATTTGTTAATAATGTCTTCATTATAGTATAGCCAACTAGAGTTTCATAATAAGGTTCCAAAAGAAATGACGCCTGAGATTGCAGAAGGTGCGAGATGTTTTTTTTTTAAAGAGGCAATCACGAAGATGTATGGTTTTGCCTTGTGTTTGTCCCTTTAAAAAAATGTCAGAAATCATCCAGCATCTCCGGTGATCTGTCGTCATTACAGCCTTACATGTTTGATCTTGCTAAACAGCTGTTATTGAGGTAGTCATAGTAAATATGTTGATTAGGTTCCTTAATTCCAGATGGTTTAAATGAAAATGTCTCTAAAATTTAGATTAATTCTGATGTGCTAAAAAATAATAATTCTAGGATTTGACAATGTAATATAAGCTATATTAATTGAAGAGATATAAATAGCATAACATAAGGGGTGGTATTCAGTATGCCGGCTGTTGGGACTCACGGCGCTAAGTATACCGGCGCTCAGTATACCGGCGCTGGAATCCTGACACCTGGCATACCGACAACTATTCTCCCTCTTGGGGGTCCACGACCCCCCTGGAGGGAGAATAAATAGCATGGCGCGCCACTGTGCCCGCAGCGTGGCGAGCGCAGCGTGCCCACAAGGGGCTCATTTGCACTCGCCCAGCCGTCTGAATGCCGGCACCGGTATGCTGGTTGCCGAGATCCCAGCCGCCGGCATACCATTCTACACCCAACATAAGGGTTTAGGGCTCACTGGAGATGCTTAGATGAAACATTGCCAAGAGGATTATTTGAAAGGTGTTAATAATTTGGGCACTAACAGTGAATTAATTTGTTTCCATCAGCTTTTAAATGAATGCTATCCCAGTAGTGTAAAGTAGTACATTAAATTAGGTTAAGATTAGCTAATTACAGTATTCAATTTATGAGTTGCTTTGGAGCTCTCCTGCAGACATTGGATATGAAAGTGGTAGATTAGTGGTCCTGTTATCAGTTCATCTTCATGACCTATAATTCAGATCACTACTGTATGTTATCAGTGGCGGCTCCTGACGTGGGGCTGCAGCTCAGTACAAACTTCAAGTAGGGGAGACACACCAACTGCCAGTGAGTCAGTTTGTGATGACAGTTGGTGGCAGTTGGTGCGTCTGCCCTAAGGTGGGTACACACTGGCAGATATATTGGCCGATCAATTGATCGGCCAATATATCGTCAACTGGTCGGCGGGTGTGTATAAACGATATGTCTGTGAACTACGTCGTTCACAGACGATGACCAATATATCTGTAGATACATTGGTACATCGTTCTGTGTGTACGGCCGACCCGGATCCGCTCATAGGTCGGCCGTCTTGGGGTGGTCGGGATTATTTAAATAATGTATTCCGGGGTGGGGGTGGTCAGCGGACAGGACCAGTGTACATCCATGGCACCTGTCACCACAAGGCAGCCGGGGGAGAGATCGCAGTCCTCCAGATTCTGTTGCTGCTAAGCCCTGCGCGGAGCTCCGTGGCCTCTTCATGTATGCAGCCATGCGTACCCAGATCTCTGCTGTCTCCTCCGCCGCCGCCCCCCGCATTCCGTGCCTCAGGCTCACCACAGCGCATCCGCCCGGGGCCAGCATACCCGCTCCAGAGCTTCCAGCTCTTCCGGCTGCACCACTTCCACAAAGAAATGGAGCTGCGGCCGGCGATCACCCGCACTTGTGCCCCCCCTCCCCGTGCCCACACCTACACCTGTGTCCCCTCAACCTGCGTGACTACACCCGCAATTATGCCTCCCCCCTTCCTACAACTGTACCCCCTCTCCCCCCCCCCCCCGTGACTACACCTGCACCTGTGTCTCCTCTCCCCCCCTGACTACACCTGTACTTGTGCCTCCCCCCTCCCCACACCTGTGTCTCCTCTCCCCTCTTGACTACACCTGCACTTGTGCCTCCCCCCTCCCCACACCTGTGTCTCATCTCCCCCCTTGACTACACCTGAACTTGTGCCTCCCACCTCCCCACACCTGCACCTGTGTCTCCTCTCCCCCCTTGACTACACCAGCACTTGTGCCTCCCCTATGCCTACACCTGTGCCCCCTCTCCCCCATGACCACACCCGCACTTGTGCCTCCCCTCCACCATGCCCATACCTACACCTGTGCCCCCTCTCTCTCCCTTGATTAAACCCGCACTTGTGCCCCCCTCCCCTCATGCCCCCACTCCCCCCCCTTCCCCCTTAACTACATCTGCACGTAGGAGCTGCAGCAGCCAGCGTGGGACAGGATCTTCCGTGCAGAGACTGTATTCCACCACTGCGGGGTCTGGAGTTGGCATGCCGTGGAGCTGGTGAGTTTGGGCATCTTGCAGCACACAGCCAAGGGGGGCGGGGACACTGCTGGGGGGTGTTGTAAATATCTTGAGCAGTAGGTGTCCAGCGGGAGCCCGACGTGTGGGTGCCCATGATGGTGATGCACACAGCATGTGGCCCGGTCGGGATCAGTATGAGATCACAGTGGTCGGGAGACCGACGCCAGGAGCCCGACAGCTGGGATCCCAGTGGCGAACGCAGCGCGTCCCCTTGCGGACTCGCTGCGCTCACCACGCTTCAGGCCAGGTGGCGACACAGGTCTCTATTCCCCTCTGGGTGGTGGAGTGGACCACCACCCAAGAGGGGTGACCGCCGGTATTTCAGCTGGTGTCGGGATTCCAACATCAGTATCCTGACTGCCGGGTCAATTGACTGTCGCCCGGCCAGTGGTAGGTAGCGCAGGGGGTGGGGTTTTCATGTGCTCATTAGTTTTCAATACTATGGCCCTCATTCCGAGTTGATCGCTCGCTAGCTGTTTTTAGCAGCAGTGCAAATGCTAAGCCGCCGCTCTCTGGGAGTGTATCTTAGCTTAGCAGAGGTGCGAATGAAAGGATCGCAGCACTGCTACAAAAAAAAAGATTGTGCAGTTTCAGAGTAGCTCGAGACTTACTCCTAGCTAGCGATCACTTCAGTCTGTTTAGTTCCTGTTTTGATGTCACAAACGCGCCCTGCGTTCGGCCAGCCACGCCTAGGTTTCCCCAGCCACTCCTGCGTTTTTATCTGACACGCCTGCTTTTTTCCACACACTCCCCGAAAATGGTCAGTTACCACCCAGAAACACCCACTTCCTGTCAATCACTCTACGGCCAGCAGTGCGACTGAAAAGCGTCGCTAGACCTTGTGTGAAACTGCATCGGCTTTTGTGAAAGTAGGTTGCGCGTGCGCAGACCTAGTGCCCACTGTCTGTGGACACTAGGTCTATTGCTGGGTACACAGTAAACGATATATCACCTGATCAATTAATCGGGTGATACTGTATATCGCTCAATGATCAGCGGGTATATACAAATGATATGGTTGTGAACAGCATCGTCACTCCAGACATATCGCGTCAGCTGTTCTCCACAGACGATGACCAATATATCTGGTGCATCATTCTGTGTGTATGGCTGATGCACGATAGGGTGACTGGCTAGTCTGTCATGTAGATGAACTGGATGATGTAAATGCACACATGTCCGGGGATCACTGGTATGGGCGGCGGCAGTGTGGGACTGTCAGCATCAGCGTGGACTGATTGAGAGCGGCATGCCTTGGAGTCCTCATGGGATCAGAGGCGTTGTCAGGAGCAGCATCAGCTTGGGAGCAGTGTTGTCCTATTGGGAGCCAGTGTCAGCGTGGAACAGGTGTCTTAGAGTAGACAGCGGTGCAGAACCCACAGAACACATCCTGGATAGTGTGCGGGGTCAGCCTGGTCAAAAAGGTACATGCTGGTCTGCAGAGAGTGTAGTCCCTGCTTGGCTGCTTAAGGGCCCTACACATTGACCGATCCGCCGCCGAGCTTCCCGACGGCGGATACGCCCAACGGGCGACCTGGCGGCGCGGGGGGGGGGGAGTGAAGTCTCTTCACTCCCCCGTCACCCGGCTCCATTGAAGTGCAGGTAAATATGGACGGCATCGTCCATATTGGCCTGCATGCACAGCCAACGGGGCACCAGCGATGAACGAGCGCGGGGCTGCGCATCGTTCATTGCTGGTGACTCCACACTGAAAGATATGAACGTTATCTCATTCATTAATGAACGAGATCGTTCTTATCTTTGAGGAATAGCGGCCAGTGTGTAGGGCCCATTAGTGTATAGTACCTAATTGGAGGTCTTATATTTTGATTTATTATTATTTTTGTTTTTAAAAAAATTAAATGACGATGTTTTCATTTATTTTAAAAAAAAGTAACATTTACTGAAATGGGCAGTAGGGAAGGATTTTTTAAAAATACTATAACAATGTCTCCGCCATTGTATGTACTTTTTTATTCAGCTTCTAGAGCTAGTTTCTGCAATTTAGATTTTATAAAATGTCCACCTGAGAGCCGTTCCTCCCAGGCTTGCATTGGGCATGGCAGTGTGTGTAATAATTACTGTGTTGGGCTGTGTTTGTAATCTATTGTGGGGGCCAAAGTATGTAATCTATTGTGGGGGCCAATGTGGTGTGATTTTTTTTATTTTGTGGCCCAATGTGTGTACTTTATTGTGGGAGCCAATGCGTGTTATTACTGTTGAGCCACTGCTTTTGTACTTCAGCGTGTTTCAAGTTCAACCTCTGGGGCCAATTCAGTAAGGTTAGCAAATTCTGCTAATCAACAGAATTTGCTAACCATTAGCACTCATGCTGACAGACGCCCCCCCCTGCTTCAAGCAGAAATTGCGAACAGCACGCAATTACTGCTTGTTAGCAGAAATTAAGGATGACTGCTGCCGGCGCAGCTTACCTGCGGCCGCAGGAGTCCCGGCGCCATTTTTGCTGTTGCAGCAGCTGTGTGTGACATCACGCAGCCGCACCCCGACACCCCATTTGCGCGTACCAGCCCACCATTTGGGCTGGCACGCCCCCACAACACTCCGTTTCCACCAAGGAAACGGAACGTTGCCGCCTCCCTCCCGCCCCGCGACCGCCTCTGCCTGATTGACAGGCAGAGGCGATCGTACTTTCTGCGGCCCCCCGCAGAAAATGCGGGCGCATGTGCAGTAGGGCCTGCTGTGCATGCGCCCGCGGCCCCTCAGCAAAAATTCTGTACGAATCGCTACTTGCGATTCATACTGAATTTGCCCCTCTGTTCTCAAATGTGCCACTGGCCAGAGACGCCTGCAAATCTGCTGCTGTCATCACATAAATTGTAGTGTGTGCTTTGTAGAAGGCCAGCCCATTATGTAAATTGCAGGAATATTTGGCACATTTCACAACGACGATCTGCCAGTGTGTACAGAGGAAAGATGAATTGGTCAATGTCCGCAACAACAGATATATCTGCAGATGGCAGTGGTGGTTGGTCAGTGTGTATGAACAATCACCCTCTGCAGATATATCTGCAGATTGGTTGATCTGCAGATATATCTTTAGGTGTGTACCCAGCTCTAGATGAAATTTGGACTGTGCTGCAGCCCCAGCTCTGGATCCGCCACTGATGTTAATAGAAATATCTTAAAATGTACAATATATATTTTGGTGTTTATTGATTAGCGCTTGAAATGTATTGTGTATAACCATTTTGGGGTCATAGACAAACTCTCGGAGATGATAAATTGGGGAGAGATAAAGTACCAACCAATCAGCTCCTAACTGTCATTTTTCAAACACAGCCTGTAATATGGCAGTTAGGAGCTGGTTGATTGGTACTTGGAGTTGCAAAGTTGTCAGATTTACCTAGTAGATGATGTCAGCTGCTGTGGCCTATGGGTTACATTTTGAAAAAAACTACTGGGAAAGGGTTCCTCCGGCAATGACCGCTGCGCGTGCACACAGTAGTGCCCTGAGGGTCCCGATATGGTATTGAAGTGACCATTGATGCAATCTCTTTACTACTGAACTAAAGGCCCGTACACACTGGTCGATGTATCGGCCGTTCTCTTGAACGGCCGATACATCGCGGGACCGTCGGCCAGTGTGTACGGGCGATACGTCTGTGAACTCAGTCGTTCACAGACGTATCGCGTCGGCCGCGCAGCACAGCCGACAGCCAATATATCTAACGATATATTGGCCCGTCGCTGTGTGTGTACGGGGCGGTCGTCCGACCGCCCATACACATGCTGCGGCGGCCGGCGGTGATTGACAGGTGAACTGGGCGGGCGCTCGCGCCCGCCCAGTTCATGACGTCAGTCTCCCGACAGATCGGGCTGTGTGTATGCACAGCACACTGCCCGATCCGTACATAGATATATCTGCAGATCAATTGATCTGCAGATATATCTAATAGTGTGTACCCACCTTAACAGTTAACACTACTCATTTTGGAGCACCTGTTCCTGCATGTGAACATTGATACGTTTGGGCGGAACTTAATTCTGGATTACCGTGAATAGCAGCGATAAGAAATGAGTTTGAGTCTAAAACCTGATAATTGATACATGTGCTCCTTAACCACTTAACAGACTATTTATTTCGCCAAAACCGCTCCAAAATTGTTGGGGGGTTTTTATGAGTGAATTAAGTGAAGAACATGACTTTAACCCTATCCCAAATGATTTTAGTTAAAAAAAAAAAAAAAAGGAAGAAAAATGTAATTTTATTTTTTTTTTAATATTTTTTTTCAAACATTGAAACATCGTCGGGGACATCGCGACCATCGGAACATCGCGGACAGCCTACAGGTATGCAGGGTGACTTGGGAGGGTTCATTTACTCTCCCCAGTGGCTGCCATTGTCTGCAGCCGCTGGAGGAGGGGGATCCTGCCATGCTGACCGATCAGCAGTGATCGGCAGCACGGCAGACACAGGGGGATAGTGCAGGGAGGCAGAGGGACCTTCCGATCCCTCTGACAGCAGCAGCGGAGGGAAGTTTCTCTTCCCTGCCGTTGCTAACACTCTCTATCTGACTGGTCGCATCCTGTGCGACCAGGTCAGATAGAGCATTTGCAGGCATGGTTGCATCTGATGCGACCATGCCAGGCAAGTGGTTAAATAACTGTGGGGCAGATATATTAAGCCTGGTAAAGTGATAAAGTAGATGGTGATAACGCACCAGCCAATCAGCTGCTGACTGTCCAGTTACAGGCTGGTTTTAAAAAATGATAGTTAGAAGCTGACTGGCTAGAGCATTATCACCTTCCACTTTATCACTTCTCCAGGCTTAATACATCTGCCCTTCTATTCCTTCTGAATAACTAATTTTGAGTCAAAAGTAGAGATGAGCGGGTTCAGTTCTCAGAGAACCAAACCGTACCGAACTTCACCATTCGAGTCTGGTTCCGAGCCAGGCTCAAGTTTTCTCGCCTGACTCGGAAACCAGAACGAGGCAAAAAGTCATCACCCTACTGTCGGATTTTCGCGGGGTTTGGATTCCATATAAGGAGCCGCGCATCCCCGCCATTTTCACTCCGGCATTGGAGAGTGTAGAGAGAGGACGTGTCTCCGTCCTCAGTGTCCTCTGTGGTAGTGTCTTGTGCTGTATTTGTCCAGTCACAGTGTTTGTGTCCTCTTGCTGCCATATGTCCATTGCTGCTGTGTTGTGCTGCATCAGTTCAGTGGTGGTGTATTGTGTTGCAACAGTCAAGTGGTAGTGTCCTGTGCATCAGCCATCAGTCATTCCAGTGACCAGGCAGTCAGTGTTTGTGTCCTCTTGCTGCCATTTGTCCATTGTTGCTGTGTTGTTCTGCATCAGTTCAGTGTTGCTGTGTTGTGCTGCATCAGACCAGTGGTAGTGTCCTGGCCATCAGTCATTCCAGTGACCAGGCAGTCACAGTGGTATACGCTGCTGCTATATGTCCACTGCTGCCGTATTATAATAATAATAATATTATTATTATTATTATTATTATCAACAACAACAACAACAAGTACCTTACAGTGTTGTTGTGTTGTGCTGTGTCAAACCAGTGGTAGTGTCCTGGCCATCAGTAATTCCAGTGACCAGGCAGTCACAGTGGTATGCGCTGCTGCTATATGTCCACTGCTGCCATATTATAATAATAATAATAACAACAACAACCACAAGTCCCTTACAGTGTTGCTGTGATGTGCTACATCAGACCAGTGGTAGTGTCCTGGCCATCAGCCATCAGTCATTCCTGTGCCGCATATTGTGTTATATAACTCCAGAAAAATAATGGAGAACAAAAATTTGGAGAATAAAATAGGGAAAGATCAAGAACCACTTCCTCCTAGTGCTTAAGCTGCTGCCACTTGCAATGACATAGACGATGAAATGCCATCAACGTCGTCTGCCAAAGCCGATGCCCAATGTGATAGTAGAGGGCATGTAAATTCCAAAAAGCCAAAGTTCAGAAAAAAGACCCAAAAAAAGAAATTGAAGTGGTCTGAGGAGAAACGTAAACTTGCCAATATGCCATTTACGACACGGAGTGGCAAGGAATGGCTGAGGCCCTAGCCTATGTTCATGACTAGTGGTTCAGCTTCACATGACGATGGAAGCCCTCATAACTGAGGACTTGACACTTATGTTAGTGTCAGACGTGCATCCAGTATCCGCCATTAGTGCAGTGGGATTTAGACAATTGATGGAGGTATTGTGTCCCCGGTACCAAATCCCATTTAGATTCCACTTCACTAGACAGGCGATACCGAGATTTTGCCATTTAATTCCAGTGATTTGGACGTATAATTCCAGTGATTTTTGCCATTTAATTCCAGTGATTTTGCCATATAATTCCAGTAATCCTGCCGTTTAATTACAGTGGTACTGGCGTATAATTACAGTGGTACTGGTGCATAATTACAGTGATCCTGCCGTATAAATCCAGTGATCCTACCGCATAAGTCCAGTGTTCTTACCGTACAATTACAGTGGTACTGGCGTATAAATCCCATCCAGTGATACTGCTGTGTGTGTGTGTGTGTGTGTGTGTGTGTGTGTGTATATGTATATGTATATATATATATATATATATATATATATACAAAACACGAGGAACCACAGCACTCGCCATTCCCAGGGGTTGGGGTGCGGTGGGCTGTGCTGGGTTTTCTGTTTGGTATGTGCTCATTGGTAAAAGTCAAAATACAGTCCAAAAACACGGCACTCTGCAGACTTAATCAACCAAATCAATAATTCCAATAGCCTTGCTTAGCTTAAGCTAAGCAAAGCTATTGGAATTATTGATTTGGTTGATTAAGTCCGCAGAGTGCCGTGTTTTTGGAATATATATATATATATATATATATATACAGCATGATTGTGGCAGCACTCCTCACACACATTGATTACTTGCCTGGTGCCCTCCTAGGTACCTCAATAGCTATAAGGTCCAATATAGCAAACGGACGGGCGGCACTCAGAAATGATGACAGGCAACGAGCAGGGTCATCATTTCTGAGTGCCGCCCGTCCGTTTGATATATATATATATATATATATATATATATATATAGAAAGTGTATGAGTTGGCACTCCCTGGATAATTTCAACACTGCGCTGTTGCCTTTTCCAGAATAAATGATAGGATACAGCATGAAAAAGGAGGAGCGGCACTCGGCGTCTTGAAGATAACAAAGTGTATTTGAAAAACACAGCAATAGATTCCAACGTTTCGGGGCTTACATACCCCTTTGTCAAGGTGTGTGCAAAAATGCTCAGTGTAAAAACATACCTTTATACAGTGGTAGAAGCCCCGTGAGTTCGTTCCGTACGCGCCAACCATCTGCATCGTCCGGCGCCTTTCAGTGACGTCATCCATCAGCGGCCGCCCGGTACCATAGCAACTAGGTACGTGTCGTTGCCGCACTGGATTGTGGATAGTGTAGTACTGTGAAAAACATAAAATACACTGCACATAATTTCAGCAGAAGAGATCTTAGATCTTTAAAGGAATGTTAATATTAGACTAACGAGATTAGTTTGATTACTCGGGGAGGGGGGGATTATAGTATAATCCCTAAATAATCCACGTATTAAAGGCTGTGCTTAAAATTTAAAAAGGCAATGACGGAGCCTCTGCTGAGATTATATTGCAGGGAGGGAGACAATAACCCAGCCAGATTTTAAGGTGGTGTAAGGTTCATACAATAAATATGCATATAGATAAAAACATGAATGTGCATATAATAGGATACATGAAAGGTATTGTGCATTATGAATAAATAAAGTAAGAGAACTACCAAGGACTAAGGAACCACTGAATTGGCAGTAATTTATACACTAAGAAAGAATATATATATAGGAGAGTCCTATTGGGTCTGTCAGCGATGTATAAATAGGTTCCAGGGCATCGTCTCATTCAGTCCTCCTGGACTGATGGTGCCCAGTCGATTAATCCATTTGGCTTCCAATCTGAGAAGTCTTCCTTCACGGTCACCTCCTCTAAGCGACTTTTCCACATTAATGGAGTGACCTGCTTCCAAAAAGTGCCTGGCGACTGGTTGGTCGGATGTTTTGCCCGTGCCGGCTTTTTTGATTGCAGAACGGTGAAGGGCCATCCGTTCTCTCATGGTTCTAATTGATTTTCCCACATACATCAGCTTGCACGGACATACTATAATATAAATGATATATGAAGACGTGCACGTGAGTGTATGTCTAATAGCCATATCTTGGTCGGTATGCGGATGTTAAAACGTGGGCCCAGTTAGCATGTGTGAACAGGTGGTACATTTTATACATTTGTAGCAACCGGATGCTTTAGTCAGGAACCCCGCTGTATTTTCACTCTTCTTAGAAAAGCCTGTCACATCCGTGTGGACTACAATGTCCTTAATATTACGACCCCTAGTAAAGCACGTCATCGGACGTTTATTTTTAAAGATTGGAAGAGTAGGGTCTGTGGAGACCAATGGCCACAATGCTCTGGATGCGCGAGGCACCACTGCACTAGTGGTGTTGTACTGTGTAACAAAAGGAATCACTTCCCCTTTGGTTTTTTTGATATTGGGGGTCAATAGAGTATTTCGTGGTGTCGCCATGATTTCCTGTTTGTGTTCCACCAGTAGCTTATGATCATATCCTCTATGTAAAAATTTCAAAATCAAATGATCAATTTCATCTTCCAACTTGGAGCGATCACTGGTGATTCTAGCGATCCTTATCATTTGTGACCTGGGTAACCCTTTTATCAGGCCTTTAGGATGGTGACTATTTGCCTGAAGGAGGGTGTTCTGGTCGGTGGGTTTGGTATAAAGTCCCGTATGGATTCGTCCCTCCTTAATGGTCACCTGAACATCCAAGTAGTTGATAGTGGTATCATTGGTAGAATAGGTGAATTTGATGGGTGACTCCCGTGAGTTGGCTGAGGTCATGAGGGATACAAAAGTGGCCAAAGGGCCAGTCCACATGATGAACACGTCGTCTATAAAACGTGTGTATAGGAGGATGTGTTGGGCAATTTCTGGTTCCTTAAAGAAGATGTCTGCCTCTTCTTTAAACATAAAGATGTTAGCATGTCACCATTTGTTCCTTAACCTGTTAGAACTAATTCTTACTCACAACTTCTTTATATTTGATGGCCAATTCTTTCGTCAAAGAACGGGGTGTGCGATGGGGAGCAATGTCTCCCCTTCCTTTGCTAACATCATTATGTTTAAAGAAGAGGCAGACAAGTGTCTACTACAATCCTGACGAAGCCTATTAGGCGAAACGCGTATATCGTAGAGAAGTCGATCCCGCTCCGTACAGCGCACCGGAAGCAAAGACGAACGGAGCCGCACGGATGGGTGTCTGCCGGCAGACAGCATCAACGCCGCATCGCGGAGGTCATTCACGAGGACACATCACCACATCACCTACAGGTGGGGGAAGTGCTTTGGAACTTAATGCTAATGGTAGGAATATTTTCCATGTAAATATACTACCCAACCCCTGCTATAATTACTTTTGGATTAGCAATACCAGCATTTACATACAGAGACTGTTGAAATTTAATAACCATTTGGAAGGAACTTTTAGACCCATGAGGGTCCCTCACAGACTGCCATAACGTTATTCAGGTTGGAGGAACAATTATACCCAAGAAGGAACTCTTAGAGATTGCTGAATAAGTGATTCAATAGGAAAACATCTTAATTAACCTTAGTGGGGTAAAACGCTGAAATAGTGTACCCACAAGGGATTGTCCCTTTTTTTGTGAGTTCAGTCTTATATGTTTTATGTTTGTATGTGATATACCGGTATATATATTAATTTATTCCTCTTTTTTAAAAACCCACTATTTACTCACTAATAAAATACGTATATTATGAATTAATTTGTGTTTATATATGTTTTATTCATTATTTAAGATACATTCTATCAGACAAATATTCATGTTTATGTTGAATTAATGCAAGCTAAGGTGAGCGCTGAACTACTTACATCCCAATAAGAGTATACTAAAACCTGACAGAGTGAGCATCCAGCTAGACAAGTGTGGAACCGCCAGACGATAAACCATATAGTATGGCTAGTGGAATTATTTTTGTGCTGCAAGTGAAATTATACTGCATGTAAATACAGGTTGAGTATCCCATATCCAAATATTCCGAAATACGGAATATTCCGAAATACGGACTTTTTTGAATGAGAGTGAGATAGTGAAACCTTTGTTTTTTGATGGCTCAATGTACACAAACTTTGTTTAATACACAAAGTTATTAAAAATATTGTATTAAATGACCTTCAGGCTGTGTGTATAAGGTGTATATGAAACATAAATGAATTGTGTGAATGTAGATACACTTTGTTCAGTGCACAAAGTTAGAAAAAATATTGGCTAAAATGACCTTCAGGCTGTGTGTATAAGGTGTATATGAAACATAAATGCATTCTGTGCTTAGACTTGGGTCCCATCACCATGATATCTCATTATGGTATGCAATTATTCCAAAATACGGAAAAATTCGATATCCAAAATACCTCCGGTCCCAAGCATTTTGGATAAGGGATACTCAACCTGTATAAGACATGAAAGTCTGTTCTACTTTTTTAAAGTATAATAAAATACAGTGGCTAATATAATAGATTCATTGAATGAATCTCTGCATGGATTCATTTGATTAAGGACTCTGATGTTTTCTTTTAGACTAATAATCTGTGTCTCATCTCTTTTAGGAATTAAAGTAATTTCTTCTTTGAATTAAGTCACCTACCTCATTTGAAATTTTTTTTTTTTTTGCATGAAAATATAATGAGATTGTGATAATGACATTGGGGAATTTAAACTTTTATCTCAAAAGTCATGAGCAAATTAGTGCTGATAAATGATGAATTATAGTGTGTGTGTGTGTGTGTGTGTGTGTGTGTGTGTGTGTGTGTGTACGTACGTACGTACGTACGTACGTACGTACGTACGTACGTACGTGTGTGTGTGTGTGTGTGTGTGTGTATGTGTATATATATATATATATATATATATATATATACACACAGATGGGTCCACATTTATCTTGACTGTTAATAGGATTAACTGTGATTGACCAGTCAGACTTAATCCCCTGCTGTAATGACTTAATCCCCTGCTGTATTGTTCTCTGTATTGTATTGTATTGTATTGCAGTTGAGAACAACAGATGAAGGGTTTATGCTAATAAATCATGTTGTGACTAGGCACAGAAAACTACTCAAGATAACGGTGGACCCATCTGTATATGTGTGTGTGTGTGTGTGTGTGTGTGTGTGTGTGTATATATACAGATGGAGCTGCGCTCATCTGAGGTGGCTCCTTTGCAGGTGTGCACTTCCGGCATGGATAGGCGATCCGTCCGCCTAGCCCCGCCGGGAGTGAACAGAGACGCTCTCCCATTCACCTGAATGGGGCGCTTCTCCATCAGCATCTCCATCAAGGACGTGCGCATGCCCCGGACGGAGACGCTCTCCCATTCTAGTGAACGGGGCACGTCTCCATCATGGGTGCGCCCACCCGGATCTAGTGCTGCTTCTAGGATGCAGCATCAGATCATTTATGACACCATCGGCCGGTTGAGTGATCCATGGGGTCATGCAAGCCGGCCACCACAGCTCCTATCAAGAGGTTAGGAAATCGCTGTCTTCCGACAGAGATCCTGGCCACGGCACTCCCCCAAAATGGAGGCAAATCACCTTAATTTTGGGAATGTCTGCTGTTGCCGCCCCCTTCCAATCCCCAAATGACTGGCAGAGTGTCAATCTCTTGACATCTGCAGCCGTAGTGCGCCCAAAGACGCAGGACCCGTACTGCACATTTTCAGTACAGGGCCCGTGCATGTGCGAAGTACTGGCCATTGGTACATTACATCTGCTGCCACAGATTCTTTGGTATCTGAATCAGGCCCCAGGTGAGGTAAGATCTATGGATGGTCTATGGGATTAAACCTCTTATCAGACCTCTGTAAGGCTGCCTAATGGCATGACATTCCATTTTCACTGAGCAGTGTGGGTAGTGGGTGTTCTAATAGTAAAAAAAATTGTGTGTAGTGGATGTTATAGTGGTAAAGGGGTGTGTAGTAAATGTTATAATGTACAGGTGGCATTGTAATGTGGCATAATCTGAGCTAGGACCACTGAAATGTGACATGATATAAACTAAGCACTGTAATATGGCACAATATGAACTTGGGGCACTGTAGTGTGGCATAATATGAACTGGGAACACTGTAATGTGGAATGCTATAAACTGGTTGTACTGTAATGTTGCACATTATGAACTGTAGGGTCCACAGTGTGGTATAATGAGGTAGGAGCACTACAATGTGTTATAGTGTATATACTTGGGACGGTTTGTGGCATAGTATGAAATGTAGCAAATTGAGAAAATGAGCACAAAAATGTGGCATCATTTGAACTGTATGGTATAATGTGAACTAAAGCACTACTATAACGCATAATGGCCCTCATTCCGAGTTGTTCGCTCGCTAGCTGCTTTTAGCAACATTGCACACGCTAAGCTGCCTCCCTCTGGGAGTGTATCTAAGCATAGCAGAATTGCGAACGAAAGATTCGCAAAATTGCGAATAGAAATTTCTTAGCAGTTTCTGAGTAGCTCGACACTTACTTTGCCACTGCGATCAGTTCAGTCAGTTGCGTTCCTGGTTTGACGTCACAAACACACCCAGCGTTCGCCCAGGCACTCCCCCGTTTCTCCAGCCACTCCCGCGTTTTTCCCAGAAACGGCAGCGTTTTTTCACACACACCCATAAAACGGCCAGTTTCCGCCCAGAAACACCCACTTCCTGTCAATCACACTCCGATCACCAGAACGAAGAAAAATCATCGTAATGCCGTGAGTAAAATACCTAACTTTTGAGTAAAATAACTAAGCGCATGCGCTCTGCGAACATTGCGCATGCGCAGTAAGCGACTAATCGCAATATAGCAAAATTCGGCAACGAGCGAACAACTCGGAATGAGGGCCAATATGAACTAGAACACTACTGTGTGGCATAAAATAAACTAGAGCACTACTATGGGGTATAAAATGAACTAGAACACTACTATGTGGCATAACATGAACTAGGGCACAACTATGTGGCATAAAATGAATAAATGCTGTGGAAAAAGGTGTCTTTTTAGAATAATTGGGATGGAAGCTTCTTCAAATTATTTCTATGGGGCCCACAAAGTTTTGTTTACGCCCCTATTTAGAGTACTCGGGTTTCTTGGCTCCCTTACCAGGACGAACAGTGTGCAGAATGATAGAAGCAACTGTGGTAGATCGTCTTGTTCTAAAAAATAGTCTGCTTTGTTTGGATACCATATTACTCCTACATATTGTATGCCCTTTTGAAAAGGGGTGTATCAATAGTGGGTTCAATGTGTGTGTGTTGTGCATGGGCCCCTTGTCAAGAGGGGCCCTGTGCTGTGCACCCTGCGCTCATAATAAATCCCACTGTGCATTGAGTAGTGTCCCTGCTGCTGATGGCCATCTTTCAGGTGATATATTTGGATAGATAGGGCATGTGTAGGAGATTGTAATAGCTCTGACACGGAGCCAGGGTCTTTACAATCTCCTTTACCAGAACCATCTTTCTGAATACTGTGTACAGTATGACCCAAAAGATGACATCCAGCAGCAAGTATAAGGGTGAGGCATTGATCTGCACACAGTGATGCTTATTTAGCATTACGTATTATACAGTACTCTGGGCTTCTAATGTCAGTCACAGAAAGCATCCAAAAACACTATCATCTAACACAGTGGTTTCTCAATCTGGGGTTCTAGCAATGTCGGACTAGTGCATGAAGGAAGGGCCAGCAGGGAATGCAGTGGTAGGAAACCAAGCTTAAGGGGTGTGGCCAGCCAAAAGGGGGAGTGACCTGCCATTAGAGATGACATGCAAAGAACAAAGGAGGGGGCAGGAGTGTGCCAGGACTGGGATCCGGTCTATAGGTCGACAGTAACTAGGTCGACCACTATTGGTCGACAGTAACTAGGTCGACAGGGTTTCTAGGTCCACAGGGTCTCTAGGTCGACACGTTCTAGGTCGACAGGTCAAAAAGTTGACATGAGTTTTTCACAATTTTTTTCCTTTTTTTGAACCTTTGCATACTTAACGATCCACATGGACTACATTTGGGAACGGTAACCTGTGCCAAGCGCAGTGAGGCACCTTGCCCGAAGCATGGCGAGCGAAGCGGTGCACTAATTGGGGTTCTCGGTCACTGTACGAAGAAAACGACACATAAAAAACTCATGTCGACCTAGTTACTGTCGACCAATAGTGGTCGACCTAGACACTGTCGACCTAGTTAATATCTACCTTCCATATCACACCCGTCAGGACCACCATGGGGGCTAGTCTTGGTGTAGTTTTCATAAAAATTAAGCAAACACCCAAATTCACTCATTGTAGTTCTGGCACGTAACGGACTCCTAGAGAAGGGGGTTAGGCCCTCATACAGTAGGGTCCACCAGGATTCCCACAGTGCGCCTATGGGCCAGTCTGACCTTGGGTTCCAGTGCTGTGACAATCTAATCAGGGGTACCTGAAACGTTTTCTGTAATGGCAGGGTAGGACATCAAGGTGATAATTAGACTAAGCGGTTGATGTATAAAGCAGTGAAAATAATGGAGAAATAGACCAGTGAAGTTGCTCATAGCAACTAATCAGCATGTACTTATCATTTTATAGAATGAACTTAATAATGCTTCCTCAAAACTGCTTGCTATGGGAAACTTGTCCACTGGTGCACATCACCACTCTTTTTACTACTTGACACATAAACTCCATAGTGTCATAGGGATCTCTATCCCGATGGATCATAGTAGGACCTGGATAACAAAATGAAAACGTCTAACCCTGTATCCCTGAAACAGAAAGTATATATGGCGTATAGTTTTATTGTCAATTTAACTTTCTTTGTATTAATTGCAATATGCGAGAAATATATATGCGTGTGTGTGTATATATATATATATATATATATATATATATATAATATTTATCCTGATTTTTCCTATTGGCTATCCAAAACACGTGACAACCGTGAGCCAATAAGATGCTGTTTTGTTATCCGAGTAAAACCAAACCCGCTCATCTCTAAAAAAAAAAAAAAAAAAAAAAAGTTATATTTATATATGTGTGTGTGTGTGTATATTATTATTATTATTATTATTATTATTATTATTATTACATTTTATTTATAGGGCGCCACAAGTGTTTCGCAGCGCCGTACAAAGGACAGTACAGGGAGACAAAACTTAGCATAACAGTAAATAAATAACAAAAATGGAGTGCAGGTAACAAAGAGCACCACAATTCTCAAAACATAATACAGCTTAGATGTAAGTAGCGAAGGAGTAATCATTGTACTACTTGGGGCTGGCGGCCATAGATAGAGAGGGGCCATTTACCAGCAGGAGAAAAAGCAGGTAAAGATGGTCGCTGAGTGAAATGTGTCAAGAAGAGGGCTTAGACAAGAGGAAAGAGGGCCCTGCTCTGAAGAGCTAACAATCTGGTGGGGAGGGGCAACAGACAGATGACATGAGGTGCAAGCAAGCAGGTAGAAGCCTGATGGTGGTATGCGAGCAAAGCAGAGATGTCCAAGGCATGGGGCAGGGGGATGGAGGAGCAGCCTAAGGACTAGGTTATGCATTGGAGGGGTACACTTTGATAAATAGGTGGGTTTTCAGTGCCCGTTTGAAGCTTTGCAAGGTCGGGGAGAGTCTAATGGAGCGGGGGAGCGCATTCCACTGAAGGGGTGCAGCACGGGCAAAATCCTGAACTCGTGCATGGGAAGCAGTGACCAAGACAGAGGAGAGATGACGGTCATCAGCCGACCGTAGTGGGCGGGAGGGAGTATGAAGGGAGAGGAGGTTGGAGATGTAGGGAGCAGTGGAATTAGAGATGGCCTTGTATGTGAGGGTGAGGAGTTTGAAGAGGATTCTGTAGGGGAATGGGAGCCAGTGTAGATTTTGTTGAAGGGGAGTGGCAGAAGTGGAGCGGCGGGAGAGGAAGATGAGCCTAGCTGCGGAGTTGAGGACAGATTGGAGGGGAGCGATGTGGGAGCAAGTGAGGCCAGTGAGGAGCACATTGCAGTAGTCGAGTCGTGAGATGACCAGTGAGTGGATGATAAGTTTAGTTGCACTCTGGGAGAGAAATGGCCTGATGCGAGCAATGTTGCGTAGCTGGAACCGACAAGATTGCGCCAGAGCTTGGATGTAGGGTGCAAAGGAGAGGGAGGAGTCAAGAGTGACGCCCAGGCAGTGGAGTTGGGAAACGGGGGAGATGATAGTGTTGTCAACAGTGATAGAGATATTTGTAGGGGGTGTTGCTCTGGCTGGGGGAAAGATAATAAGTTCAGTTTTATCCATGTTGAGCTTCAGAGAGCGCTCAGACATCCAGGAGGAGATGGCAGAGAGGCAGCTGGAGACCTGAGAGAGGACAGAGGGGGACAGATCAGGAGAGGAGAGGTAGAGTTGTGTGTCATCAGCATAGAGGTGGTATTGAAGGCCAAAGGAGTTAATGAGCGCACCCAGGGAAGAGGTGTACAGGGAGAACAGAAGGGGGCCTAGGACAGAACCTTGAGGGACACAAACAGGAAGGATGGAAGGGTGTGAGGTGGTTCCGGAGGCAGACACAGAGAAGGAGCGGTTAGTGAGGTATGAGGTAAACCAGTCAAGGACGGTGCTAGAGAGGCCAACATTTTGGAGTGTGCGGAGGAGGAGAGGGTGATCCACGGTGTCAAAGGCAGCAGAGAGGTCCAGAAGGATGAGCAAAGAGAAGTGGCCCAAGTATTAACAAATGTCACGTCTAACACGCATACTACTACTTAGGGAACACTATATGTAAAATATATAGGGAACACTATATATAAAAAGCAATAAATGTGCTATAAACATAATAAAAAGAAATGACGCCGTATAGAATAAATAGTACTTTTATTGGAAAATCAGCCATTCACAAATTAATTGACTTGCAACAAATCTCTGGAATTTATGAATAAGCCAAATTGATTGTCTACCTCTACTATGTATGTATCTACCAACAGGTGATAGCTAAGGAGTGCAGATTGTACCTTTCGCAGTGTGGACCCTTGAAATTAATATAAATGTGAATTAATGAAATAAATGTGAATGGTTCAGCCAAGGGACTACACTGTATATCACTCATTGTTTTCAATAACAAAGAAAGTAAGAACCTTATTGTAGGGAAAATTAACAACTGTATAAGAACAAATGAGGGCTCTTAAACTGTTTAACAAATGAGCAGTCATGTATTCTAATATGCGTTCAGCTCTGTACTAAATTATTTCCTCTGAAATGTCATTTCTCACATGGTCTCACTGATTAATGATGCCTCTTGGTACAAATGTCTCTACTCACCACAAGGCTCTCACTTTAAATGATCACTCAGGAGACAATCGCTGTCTCATCAGTCCGCAGGCTTCTGTGACAACAGGAACTGAAAGATATTCAGGCTGTTGGCCCTATGGGTTTATTCTTGCCTGGAGTATACCTAATAAATATTAATATTTATTTCATAGACACTAAACACCATTTGATGTCATACTTTGCTATTAATCGGTTTAAAAGTGATAAAAGTAACTCTTGTATTTCTAAATCCATAGTATATAATGTGACCTAGAAACTCCAGGAATCAGATATAATTTAGGGTTAAGGTTGTAAATGCTTAAAATGATGATGATGTCTTTATACAGGTGGTATTCATGTGACCGACGGTCGGGAGACCGACGGTCACATGACCTCCTCCAGCATCCCGACCCCCACTATCCCGATGGTCGGCATGCCGACCAACAGGGACTATTTCCACTCGTGGGTGTCCACGACACCCATAGAGTGGGAATAGAACCCGTGGTGACCGTAGCCACCGAGCCCGCAGCGTGGCGAGCGCAGCGAGCCCGCAAGGGGCTTGCTGCACTCGCCCCTCCCCGCCGGGATCCCGGCATCGGTATGCTGCCGGGATCCCGGCGTCGGTAAGCTGACCGGCGGTCAGGAGACCCCCGGTCAGCAATACTACACCCCTTTATACAGCATCACATACTGGACAGAAAATCTACTGCACTGGTCTCCAACCTTAATTGGGGGGTGTAAGCTACTCAAGAAAAAATAGGATTTTAATACCTACCGGTATATCCCTTTCTCTTAGTCCGTAGAGGATGCTGGGGATGCTTCAAGAACCATGGGGTATAGACGGAATCCGCAGGAGACATAGGCACACTTTAAGACTTTGATTGGGTGTGAACTGGCTCCTCCCTCTATGCCCCTTCTGCAGACTCCAGTTTAAGTAACTGTGCCCAGGGAGACGGACATTTCGAGGAAAGAATTTATTGTTAAACCACGGTGAGCATCTTACCAGCTCACACCTCAATATGCCGCAGGACGTGGCATTCAAAAGAACACCAGTCGACGGCATGAAGAATATGCAGCAATACGCTGACATAAAACGTAACACAACCTGTGTGTGTAAACACAGCCAATAACAGCACAACGCATGCCATGGCATGAACATCATCAGCCACAGGCTGACTTAAACACAACACACCTTGGGGTATATTTACTAAGGTCCCGATTTTGACCGAGATGCCGTTTTTTCTTCAAAGTGTCATCTCGGTAATTTACTAAGCAAAAATCACGGCAGTGATGAGGGCATTCGTAATATTTTGGAAGTCCTAGGAAAAAATCACGAATCAATACACCATCGGTCAAATACGCCTGCAATTTGCTAGAAATCGGGAATTTACTAAAAAGTGCAAAACACAAACACTGCCGACAATAGCCAAACACTGCCGTGATAAAATACAAATCGTGAAAAAGTGCTAAAAAAAAACAGACCTGCTTTTTTATCCCGTGTTTGTATAGGCATGCACGGATGGATCCGTGCATGTTTTCAGTGGGAAGGGGGGGGGGGAAATGTTATAAATTTTCAGAAAAAAAATTGCGTGGGGTCCCCCCTCCTAAGGCAAACCAGCCTCGGGCTCTTTGAGCCGATCCTGGTTGCAGAAATATGGGGAAAAAATGGACAGGGGTTCCCCCATATTTAAGCAACAAGCATCGGGCTCTGCGCCTGGTCCTGGTTCCAAAAATACGGGGGACAAAAAGAGTAGGGGTCCCCCGTATTTTTGAAACCAGCACCGGGCTCCACTAGCTGGACAGATAATGCCACAGCCGGGGGTCACTTTTATACAGTGCCTTGCGGCCGTGGCATCAAATATCCAACTAGTCACCCCTGGCCGGGGTACCCTGGGGGAGTGGGGACCCCTTCAATCAATCAGGTCAGCGGTGAGGTCACTTTCGGTCAACCGCTGATTTGAAAGTTCCCACCATTGGTTACAATGGAGCGCACAGGCGCTACATTGTAACACTGCCGTGTGCCGCCTGTCAGACAGTACAGGAGCACACAGCCGATCAGGAGGGTGCCACAACGTGGCGCTCCCTGATTGGCTGAGGAAACCCACTTAGACATCAGTCAGAGTGGGTTTCTGGCATTCGGGGAAAGGGGGCCCATGTGAAAACATGGGTCCCCTTTCAGTTCGTGGTCGGGTATTCGTTTTTTTATTTTTTCAAGTACGTGGATTACAAAAGGATTTACCGAGGAGCCGAAAACACTGGATTATGTGAGTATAATTTTTTCTACAGGTACACCATGGATTCTACTGGAGAAGAGGACCGACCTGCGTGGGAACATAAGGTAAGTATGTGTATATGGAGGTGTGGATGGATGTATTAAAGTTATACTTTCAAGGTGTGTGTGTGTTGTCTTTATTGGGGTATTTTTTTAGTAGTAGTACTACAGGTACCAGCGGGCCCATTTTTCCGCCGCATGCTGGTACTTGTGGTTCTCCAAGTACCAGCTTGCGGGGGAGGCTTGCTGGGCCTTGTAGTACTGCTACTAAAAACAATATCAAACACTTATCACAAAGGCTATCAGCCCCCCATCCGCAGCCCATTGGATGGGGGGGACAGCCTCGGGCTTCATCCCTGGCCCTTGGGTGGCTGGGCAGGGGGGGGACCCCTTGATTGAAGGGGTCCCCACTCCCCCAGGGTACCCCGGCCAGGGGTGACTAGTTGGATATTTGATGCCACGGCCGCAAGGCACTGTATAAAAGTGACCCCCGGCTGTGGCATTATCTGTCCAGCTAGTGGAGCCCGGTGCTGGTTTCAAAAATACGGGGGACCCCTACTCTTTTTGTCCCCCGTATTTTTGGAACCAGGACCAGGCGCAGAGCCCGATGCTGGTTGCTTAAATATGGGGGAACCCCTGTCCATTTTTTTCCCATATTTCTGCAACCAGGATCGGCTCAAAGAGCCCGAGGCTGGTTTGCCTTAGGAGGGGGGACCCCACGCAATTTTTTTTTTTACATTTAAACTTTATTTTTTTTTATAACAAAGTGCACAATGAAGCCCAGCACGGATCTCTCAGATCCGGCCGAGATTCATTGTATTAAAGTCGGCAGTGTTTTACAAGTCACTCACGTAAAACACTGCCTAAAAAAACGAATGACATCGACATCGGAAAACCCGAAAATGCAGAATACGGCAGCTTAGTAAATTAGTCGTAATCAATTCAAAAAGTTGCATATTTACACTTTCGATGTCATTCGTGATTGAACTTTGACCTCAAACGGGAAAACACGAATCTTAGTAAATTTACCCCCTTGTGTGTAAACATACTCAATAACTGCAGATACAGTACGCACTGGGACGGGCTCCCAGCATCCTCTACGGACTAAGAAAAAGGATTTATCGGTAGATATTAAAATCCTATTTTCTCATGCGACCTAGGGGATGCTGGGGATGCTTCAAGAACCATGGGGTTTATACCAAAGCTCTAGAACGGGCGCGAGAGTGCGGACGACTCTGCAGCACCGAATGACCAAACAAGAGGTCCTCATCAGCCAGGGTATCAAACTTGTAAAACTTCTTAATGGTGTTTGATCCCGGTCAAGTGGTAGCTCGGCCAAGCTGTAATGCCGAGACCCCTCGGCCAGCCGCCCAGGATGAGCCCACCTTTCTAGTAGAATGGGCCTTCACCGATTTCGGTAACGGCAATCCTGCCGTAGAAAGAGCCTGCTGAATCGTAGCACAGATCCAGCGCGAAATATTCTGCTTGGAAGCAGTAGCCCCAATCATATTGGGAGCCCATAGGACAAACGGAGCCTCTGTTTTCCCAATATGAGCCGTTCTGGCTACATAGATTTTTAAAGCTCTGACCACATCGAGAGACTTAGATTCCGCCAAGGTGTCAGTAGTCACTGGCACCCCAATAGGTTGGTTTACGTGAAACCACTTTTGGCAGAAATTGCTGACGAGTTCTCAACTCCGCTCTATCAGCATGGAAGATTAAATAGGGCTTTTGTGAGACAAAGCCACCAACTCAGTTGCTAAGGCCAACATCATGACTACTTTCCAAGTAAGAAATTTTCATGCAACCTTACGTAAAGGTTCAAACCAATGAGATTGCAGGAACTGCAACCCCACATTAAGAACCCATGGAGCCACAGGGGGCACAAATGGAAGTTGGATGTGCAACGCCTTTCAAGAAGGTCTGTATTTCTGGAATGGAGGCCAATTCTTTCTGGAAGAGAATTGATAAGGACGAAATTTGCACTTAAATGGAGCCTAACTTTAGGCCCGCATCCACACTTGCTTGCAAAACATGGTGCAACCGCCCCCCGTGGAAAATCCTCTGTAGGAGCTTTCTTGGAGTCACACCAAGACACATATTTTCTCTAAAAACGGTGGTAATGCTTTGCCGTTACTTCTTTTCTAGCCTGAAGAAGTGTGGGAATGACTTCACTGGGAATACCCTTCCAGGCTAGGATTTGGCGTTCAACCGCCATGCCGCCAAACGCAGCCGCGGTAAGTCTTGATACATGCACAGTCCTTGTTGTAACAGGACCTCTCGAAGAGGAAGCAGCCCGGGATCTTCTATGAGCAACTCCTGAAGATTTAGATACCAGGCCTTCCTTGGCCAGTCTGGAACAATGAGTATCGCCTGAACCCTTGTTCCTCTCATGATCTTTATCACCTTGGATGAAGTGGAAGTGGAGGGAACACCTAGACCGACTGAAACACCCACGGTGCTACCAGGGCGTCCACCTCTATTACTTGAGGGTCCCTCGACCTGGAACAATGGCCCTCATTCCGAGTTGTTCGCTCGCTAGCTGCTTTTAGCAGCATTGCACACGCTAAGCTGCCGCCCTCTGGGAGTGTATCTTAGCATAGCAGAATTGCGAACGAAAGATTAGCAGAATTGCGAATAGAAATTTCTTAGCAGTTTCTGAGTAGCTCGAGACTTACTCAGCCATTGCGATCAGTTCAGTCAGTTTCGTTCCTGGTTTGACGTCACAAACACACCCAGCGTTCGCCCAGACACTCCCCCGTTTCTTCAGACACTCCCGCGTTTTTCCCAGAAACGCCAGCGTTTTTTCGCACACGCCCAGAAAACGGCAAGTTTCCGCCCAGAAACACCCACTTCCTGTCAATCACAGTACGATCACCAGAACGATGAAAAAACCTTGTTATGCCGTGAGTAAAATACCTAACTTTTGTGTAAAATAACTAAGCGCATGCGCTCTGCGAACCTTGCGCATGCGCAGTAAGCTACTAATGGCAATATAGCGAAAATCGGCAACGAGTGAACAACTCGGAATGACCCCCATTATCTTTGAAGTTTCTTGTTGAGGTGAAACGTCAACATGTCTATTTGAGGAATTCCCCAACGTCTAGACACTTCTGCAAAGAACTCTTGATGAAGACCCCACTCTCCTGAATGGAGATCGTGTCTGCTGAGGAAGTCTGTTTCCCAGTTGTCTACACCTGAAATGAAGATCGCTTACAGAGCTTTTACATGCCTTTCCACCCAGCGGAAAACTTTTGTGGCTTCTTTCATCTCCGCTCAGCTCTCCGTAGCCGCCCTGGCGGTTTACGTACGCCACTGCTGTATGTTGTCCGTCTGAATTAAGACGGGCAGACCACAAACAAGATGTTCCAGAATGTTTATGTGCAGACAAGCTTCCTAGCCTGACCATTTTCCCTGGAAATTCGTTTCCCCCTGAATGACTGCTCCCCAGCCCTGGAGACTTGCATCCGTGGACACCAGGATCCCATCCTGGATCCCGAACCTTCTTCCCTCTAGGAGGTGAGAACTGAGCAGCCACCACAGGAGAGAAACTCTGGTCATGGAAGATAAGATTATTTTCCGGTGCATGTGCAGGTGAGGCCCGGACCACATGTCCAAATGGTCCCGCTAACAACCCTCTGGCATTTAACCTGCTCACTGAATGGCCTCGTAGGCCGCAATCTTTCATCAATGGAACGTATTGATGGATTGACACTGTTGTAGATCTGACCCGACTCTGGATCTTCAGTGCTCTTTCCATTGGAAGAAACAAACTCTCAACAGTCCTGTATCCAACAGTTTTCCCAACGCCGACAACCACGTCATTGGGGTCAACCGCGATTCTGGCAAGTTCAGGAGCCAACCACCTTGTTGAAGCTCCGTCAGGGATAAAACAACGTTTTGCACCACTTGTTCTTGCCCTCCCCGTACGCAGGAGAGCGTCCCAGTACAGAGTAATAATGCTTTTACTATTGAAGGAAATCATCATACCGCCATCACTCCGGTGAATAGGCACTGACAATCCTGAATAGCAAACCCAGGTAAGCCTAATGCGGAAGAACCGTATTTAGTCCCTCTTTCTCCTTTAACAGACTGGAGATCCCTGCCCCGAGAGATTCCATCTTGTAGTTCAATTTCTTAAGTAGAAATTGTTTGGAGTTGTTCTGACCCGGCCTTCCGACGTCAGAAGGACGAAAAAGCTTGAATAACAGTTTTGTTTTGTTTTTTGCTTTTTCTTTATGACCGGGACAGCAGGACAATGACTTGATCCTGACCTAGTATGGCGTCGCATACTACCTCCCCGTCCAGAGGAGATTTTGATAAATCAGTGAGTGGAATCGTCTGGGACTCCAGTATGTCCCCCTTTAGATTCTATTCTTAAACTCACTGGTCCATGGTGTCCAGTAGCCTAAGAAGCAGAGCCTTTGAACTCAGAGAAGTAGGTCTGCTTCTCTCCCCTCAGTCCCACGAAGCAGGGAGCCTGTTGCCAGCAGGTCTCCCTGAAAATAATAAACCTAACATAAAGTCTTTTCAGAGAAACTCAGAAGAGCTCCCCTGTGTGTGACAAGTCTCGCTGGGCACAGAATCTAAACTGGAGTCTGGAGAAGGGGCATAGAGGGAGGAGCCAGTTCACACCCAATCAAAGTCTTAAAGTGTGCCTATGTCTCCTGCGGATCCCGTCTATACCCCATGGTTCTTGAAGCATCCCCAGCATCCTCTAGGACGTATGAGAAATTAAGGGGTATATTCAATGAAGGTCGAAACTGCCGTCTTGTCGAAAAGACGACAGTTTTCGACTTTTTCAGGTTAGAAGGGGTTCCGACCTATTCAGTCCCCAGCATTTTTATTCGACAAGTCGGGGAATTCGACTTGTCGAATAGTACGTGAATTGGCGGTATAGCTGCCGATTTGCGTGCTTCTGAGGCGTTTCTGACCATCTCAGTTCGACTTAAAAAAAAGTCGAACTGAGATGTGGGACTTGAGAGGAGGAGACGGGTGAGAGCCACAGGCAGACGGGGGAGAGCCGCAGGCAGATGGGGGACAGCAGCGCTACAGCACAGTGCTGCAGGAGGATGTGTCATAGCCGGCGCTCACGGCAGCGTCCACCTGGCTCCATCAAGTGAGGTCCCCGCTTGCTGGAGCCGGGTGGACGCTGCCGTGAGGTCTGGCAGCTGTGTCACATCCTCCTGCAGCGCTGCTGTCCCCCGTCTGCCCACGACTGTCCCCCGTCTGCCCGCGGCTCTTTCCCCTCTCCCCCATCTCCGGTCCCTCATCTCAATTCAACATTTTTAAAGTCTAATTGAGATGGGCATTGACTGGCCCTTGTCGGATCCATTCCGTCAAATGCATGTCTGAATGGATCCAACCTCAACTGAATATACCCATAAACCTCCTGAGGAGCTAATAAAGTTTTTTTTTTTTTTAAATGCTGTACTTGAATGGTTGCTGGCACTCTCTGTGTTAAGACTGGACTCATGTCCAGTGGTGTAGCTATAAATTTTTCACCCTCCTACCAAAAAAGTTTCTTGCATCCCTCCCATTGCAATTAGAGATGAGCGCCTGAAATTTTTCGGGTTTTGTGTTTTGGTTTTGGGTTCGGTTCCGCGGCCGTGTTTTGGGTTCGAACGCGTTTTGGCAAAACCTCACCGAATTTTTTTTGTCGGATTCGGGTGTGTTTTGGATTCGGGTGTTTTTTTCCAAAAACACTAAAAAACAGCTTAAATCATAGAATTTGGGGGTCATTTTGATCCCAAAGTATTATTAACCTCAAAAACCATAATTTACACTCATTTTCAGTCTATTCTGAATACCTCACACCTCACAATATTATTTTTAGTCCTAAAATTTGCACCGAGGTCGCTGTGTGAGTAAGATAAGCGACCCTAGTGGCCGACACAAACACCGGGCCCATCTAGGAGTGGCACTGCAGTGTCACGCAGGATGTCCCTTCCAAAAAACCCTCCCCAAACAGCACATGACGCAAAGAAAAAAAGAGGCGCAATGAGGTAGCTGTGTGAGTAAGATTAGCGACCCTAGTGGCCGACACAAACACCGGGCCCATCTAGGAGTGGCACTGCAGTGTCACGCAGGATGGCCCTTCCAAAAAACCCTCCCCAAACAGCACATGACGCAAAGAAAAAAAGAGGCGCAATGAGGTAGCTGTGTGAGTAAGATTAGCGACCCTAGTGGCCGACACAAACACCGGGCCCATCTAGGAGTGGCACTGCAGTGTCACGCAGGATGTCCCTTCCAAAAAACCCTCCCCAAACAGCACATGACGCAAAGAAAAAAAGAGGCGCAATGAGGTAGCTGACTGTGTGAGTAAGATTAGCGACCCTAGTGGCCGTCACAAACACCGGGCCCATCTAGGAGTGGCACTGCAGTGTCACGCAGGATGTCCCTTCCAAAAAAACCCTCCCCAATCAGCACATGATGCAAAGAAAAAGAAAAGAAAAAAGAGGTGCAAGATGGAATTGTCCTTGGGCCCTCCCACCCACCCTTATGTTGTATAAACAAAACAGGACATGCACACTTTAACCAACCCATCATTTCAGTGACAGGGTCTGCCACACGACTGTGACTGATATGACGGGTTGGTTTGGACCCCCCCCAAAAAAGAAGCAATTAATCTCTCCTTGCACAAACTGGCTCTACAGAGGCAAGATGTCCACCTCATCTTCACCCTCCGATATATCACCGTGTACATCCCCCTCCTCACAGATTATCAATTCGTCCCCACTGGAATCCACCATCTCAGCTCCCTGTGTACTTTGTGGAGGCAATTGCTGCTGGTCAATGTCTCCGCGGAGGAATTGATTATAATTCATTTTAATGAACATCATCTTCTCCACATTTTCTGGATGTAACCTCGTACGCCGATTGCTGACAAGGTGAGCGGCGGCACTAAACACTCTTTCGGAGTACACACTTGTGGGAGGGCAACTTAGGTAGAATAAAGCCAGTTTGTGCAAGGGCCTCCAAATTGCCTCTTTTTCCTGCCAGTATAAGTACGGACTGTGTGACGTGCCTACTTGGATGCGGTCACTCATATAATCCTCCACCATTCTATCAATGTTGAGAGAATCATATGCAGTGACAGTAGACGACATGTCCGTAATCGTTGTCAGGTCCTTCAGTCCGGACCAGATGTCAGCATCAGCAGTCGCTCCAGACTGCCCTGCATCACCGCCAGCGGGTGGGCTCGGAATTCTGAGCCTTTTCCTCGCACCCCCAGTTGCGGGAGAATGTGAAGGAGGAGATGTTGACAGGTCGCGTTCCGCTTGACTTGACAATTTTGTCACCAGCAGGTCTTTCAACCCCAGCAGACCTGTGTCTGCCGGAAAGAGAGATCCAAGGTAGGCTTTAAATCTAGGATCGAGCACGGTGGCCAAAATGTAGTGCTCTGATTTCAACAGATTGACCACCCGTGAATCCTTGTTAAGCGAATTAAGGGCTGCATCCACAAGTCCCACATGCCTAGCGGAATCGCTCCCTTTTAGCTCCTTCTTCAATGCCTCCAGCTTCTTCTGCAAAAGCCTGATGAGGGGAATGACCTGACTCAGGCTGGCAGTGTCTGAACTGACTTCACGTGTGGCAAGTTCAAAGGGCATCAGAACCTTGCACAACGTTGAAATCATTCTCCACTGCACTTGAGACAGGTGCATTCCATCTCCTATATCGTGCTCAATTGTATAGGCTTGAATGGCCTTTTGCTGCTCCTCCAACCTCTGAAGCATATAGAGGGTTGAATTCCACCTCGTTACCACTTCTTGCTTCAGATGATGGCAGGGCAGGTTCAGTAGTTTTTGGTGGTGCTCCAGTCTTCTGTACGTGGTGCCTGTACGCCGAAAGTGTCCCGCAATTTTTCTGGCCACCGACAGCATCTCTTGCACGCCCCTGTCGTTTTTTAAAAAATTCTGCACCACCAAATTCAAGGTATGTGCAAAACATGGGACGTGCTGGAATTTGCCCATATTTAATGCACACACAATATTGCTGGCGTTGTCCGATGCCACAAATCCACAGGAGAGTCCAATTGGGGTAAGCCATTCCGCGATGATCTTCCTCAGTTGCCGTAAGAGGTTTTCAGCTGTGTGCGTATTCTGGAAAGCGGTGATACAAAGCGTAGCCTGCCTAGGAAAGAGTTGGCGTTTGCGAGATGCTGCTACTGGTGCCGCCGCTGCTGTTCTTGCGGCGGGAGTCCATACATCTACCCAGTGGGCTGTCACAGTCATATAGTCCTGACCCTGCCCTGCTCCACTTGTCCACATGTCCGTGGTTAAGTGGACATTGGGTACAACTGCATTTTTTAGGAGACTGGTGAGTCTTTTTCTGACGTCCGTGTACATTCTCGGTATCGCCTGCCTAGAGAAGTGGAACCTAGATGGTATTTGGTAACGGGGGCACACTGCCTCAATAAATTGTCTAGTTCCCTGTGAACTAACGGCGGATACCGGACGCACGTCTAACACCAACATAGTTGTCAAGGACTCAGTTATCCGCTTTGCAGTAGGATGACTGCTGTGATATTTCATCTTCCTCGCAAAGGACTGTTGAACAGTCAATTGCTTACTGGAAGTAGTACAAGTGGGCTTACGACTTCCCCTCTGGGATGACCATCGACTCCCAGCGGCAACAACAGCAGCGCCAGCAGCAGTAGGCGTTACACGCAAGGATGCATCGGAGGAATCCCAGGCAGGAGAGGACTCGTCAGACTTGCCAGTGACATGGCCTGCAGGACTATTGGCATTCCTGGGGAAGGAGGAAATTGACACTGAGGGAGTTGGTGGGGTGGTTTGCGTGAGCTTGGTTACAAGAGGAAGGGATTTACTGGTCAGTGGACTGCTTCCGCTATCACCCAAAGTTTTTGAACTTGTCACTGACTTATTATGAATGCGCTGCAGGTGACGTATAAGGGAGGATGTTCCGAGGTGGTTAACGTCCTTGCCCCTACTTATTACAGCTTGACAAAGGGAACACACGGCTTGACACCTGTTGTCCGCATTTCTGGTGAAATACCTCCACACCGAAGAGCTGATTTTTTTGGTATTTTCACCTGGCATGTCAACGGCCATATTCCTCCCACGGACAACAGGTGTCTCCCCGGGTGCCTGACTTAAACAAACCACCTCACCATCAGAATCCTCCTGGTCAATTTCCTCCCCAGCGCCAGCAACACCCATATCCTCCTCATCCTGGTGTACTTCAACACTGACATCTTCAATCTGACTATCAGGAACTGGACTGCGGGTGCTCCTTCCAGCACTTGCAGGGGGCGTGCAAATGGTGGAAGGCGCATGCTCTTCACGTCCAGTGTTGGGAAGGTCAGGCATCGCAACCGACACAATTGGACTCTCCTTGTGGATTTGGGATTTCAAAGAACGCACAGTTCTTTGCGGTGCTTTTGCCAGCTTGAGTCTTTTCAGTTTTCTAGCGAGAGGCTGAGTGCTTCCATCCTCATGTGAAGCTGAACCACTAGCCATGAACATAGGCCAGGGCCTCAGCCGTTCCTTGCCACTCCGTGTGGTAAATGGCATATTGGCAAGTTTACGCTTCTCCTCCGACAATTTTATTTTAGGTTTTGGAGTCCTTTTTTTACTGATATTTGGTGTTTTGGTTTTGACATGCTCTGTACTATGCCATTGGGCATCGGCCTTGGCAGACGACGTTGCTGGCATTTCATCGTCTCGGCCATGACTAGTGGCAGCAGCTTCAGCACGAGGTGGAAGTGGATCTTGATCTTTCCCTAATTTTGGAACCTCAACATTTTTGTTCTCCATATTTTAATAGGCACAACTAAAAGGCACCTCAGGTAAACAATGGAGATGGATGGATTGGATACTAGTATACAATTATGGACGGGCTGCCGAGTGCCGACACAGAGGTAGCCACAGCCGTGAACTACCGCACTGTACTGTGTCTGCTGCTAATATATAGACTGGTTGATAAAGAGATAGTATACTCGTAACTAGTATGTATGTATAAAGAAAGAAAAAAAAACCACGGTTAGGTGGTATATACAATTATGGACGGGCTGCCGAGTGCCGACACAGAGGTAGCCACAGCCGTGAACTACCGCACTGTACTGTGTCTGCTGCTAATATATAGACTGGTTGATAAAGAGATAGTATACTCGTAACTAGTATGTATGTATAAAGAAAGAAAAAAAAACCACGGTTAGGTGGTATATACAATTATGGACGGGCTGCCGAGTGCCGACACAGAGGTAGCCACAGCTGTGAACTACCGCACTGTACTGTGTCTGCTGCTAATATATAGACTGGTTGATAAAGAGATAGTATACTCGTAACTAGTATGTATGTATAAAGAAAGAAAAAAAAAACCACGGTTAGGTGGTATATACAATTATGGACGGGCTGCCGAGTGCCGACACAGAGGTAGCCACAGCCGTGAACTACCGCACTGTACTGTGTCTGCTGCTAATATATAGACTGGTTGATAAAGAGATAGTATACTCGTAACTAGTATGTATGTATAAAGAAAGAAAAAAAAACCACGGTTAGGTGGTATATACAATTATGGACGGGCTGCCGAGTGCCGACACAGAGGTAGCCACAGCCGTGAACTACCGCACTGTACTGTGTCTGCTGCTAATATATAGACTGGTTGATAAAGAGATAGTATACTCGTAACTAGTATGTATGTATAAAGAAAGAAAAAAAAACCACGGTTAGGTGGTATATACAATTATGGACGGGCTGCCGAGTGCCGACACAGAGGTAGCCACAGCCGTGAACTACCGCACTGTACTGTGTCTGCTGCTAATATATAGACTGGTTGATAAAGAGATAGTATACTCGTAACTAGTATGTATGTATAAAGAAAGAAAAAAAAACCACGGTTAGGTCACTGGTATATACAATTATGGACGGGCTGCCGAGTGCCGACACAGAGGTAGCCACAGCCGTGAACTACCGCACTGTACTGTGTCTGCTGCTAATATATAGACTGGTTGATAAAGAGATAGTATACTCGTAACTAGTATGTATGTATAAAGAAAGAAAAAAAAACCACGGTTAGGTCACTGGTATATACAATTATGGACGGGCTGCCGAGTGCCGACACAGAGGTAGCCACAGCCGTGAACTACCGCACTGTACTGTGTCTGCTGCTAATATATAGACTGGTTGATAAAGAGATAGTATACTCGTAACTAGTATGTATGTATAAAGAAAGAAAGAAAAACCACGGTTAGGTGGTATATACAATTATGGACGGGCTGCCGAGTGCCGACACAGAGGTAGCCACAGCCGTGAACTACCGCACTGTACTGTGTCTGCTGCTAATATATAGACTGGTTGATAAAGAGATAGTATACTCGTAACTAGTATGTATGTATAAAGAAAGAAAAAAAAACCACGGTTAGGTGGTATATACAATTATGGACGGGCTGCCGAGTGCCGACACAGAGGTAGCCACAGCCGTGAACTACCGCACTGTACTGTGTCTGCTGCTAATATATAGACTGGTTGATAAAGAGATAGTATACTCGTAACTAGTATGTATGTATAAAGAAAGAAAAAAAAACCACGGTTAGGTGGTATATACAATTATGGACGGGCTGCCGAGTGCCGACACAGAGGTAGCCACAGCCGTGAACTACCGCACTGTACTGTGTCTGCTGCTAATATATAGACTGGTTGATAAAGAGATAGTATACTCGTAACTAGTATGTATGTATAAAGAAAGAAAAAAAAACCACGGTTAGGTGGTATATACAATTATGGACGGGCTGCCGAGTGCCGACACAGAGGTAGCCACAGCCGTGAACTACCGCACTGTACTGTGTCTGCTGCTAATATATAGACTGGTTGATAAAGAGATAGTATACTCGTAACTAGTATGTATGTATAAAGAAAGAAAAAAAAACCACGGTTAGGTCACTGGTATATACAATTATGGACGGGCTGCCGAGTGCCGACACAGAGGTAGCCACAGCCGTGAACTACCGCACTGTACTGTGTCTGCTGCTAATATAGACTGGTTGATAAAGAGATAGTATACTACTAATATTATATACTGGTGGTCAGGTCACTGGTCACTAGTCACACTGGCAGTGGCACTCCTGCAGCAAAAGTGTGCACTGTTTAATTTTAATATAATATTATGTACTCCTGGCTCCTGCTATAACCTATAACTGGCACTGCAGTAGTGCTCCCCAGTCTCCCCCACAATTATAAGCTGTGTGAGCTGAGCAGTCAGACAGATATATAATATATATAGATGATGCAGCACACTGGCCTGAGCCTGAGCAGTGCACACAGATATGGTATGTGACTGAGTCACTGTGTGCTGTGTATCGCTTTTTTCAGGCAGAGAACGGATTATAAATAAAAGTGGTGGTCACTGGTCACTATCAGCAAAACTCTGCACTGTACACTACTGAGTACTCCTAATGCTCCCCAAAATTAGTAAATCAAGTGTCTCTCTAATCTATTCTAATTCTAAACGGAGAGGACGCCAGCCACGTCCTCTCCCTATCAATCTCAATGCACGTGTGAAAATGGCGGCGACGCGCGGCTCCTTATATAGAATCCGAGTCTCGCGATAGAATCCGAGCCTCGCGAGAATCCGACAGCGTCATGATGACGTTCGGGCGCGCTCGGGTTAACCGAGCAAGGCGGGAAGATCCGAGTCGCTCGGACCCGTGAAAAAAAACATGAAGTTCTGGCGGGTTCGGATTCAGAGAAACCGAACCCGCTCATCTCTAATTGCAATATCAAAAGAAAAGAATTAGTGCGCGCCATGAACGTGCATGCTCCAAAAAGAGGGTGTGGCCTCTGCAAGGGGTGTGGTATTGCAGGAAATGACTACCTTATACCCCAGTTTTGCAACCTGCACACCAAGATATTGGCCACCACAGGAAAAAAAATCCTGATTCATGCCTGTTACATTATTTGTAATTTTTCCTCCTTATGGTAATGCCCGTTACAAATTATGCTACACACTGCAATGCCCATGACACATTATACCACACACCTTAATGCCACTTACACAATGCCACTTACACAATGTCACACACAGTAATGCCCGTTACACATTATGCCACACATCGCAGTGCTTCTGACACATTATTCCACATACCATAATGCCCATGGCACATTATGCCACACACTGCAATGCCGTGATGCATTATGCCATACCGCAATGCCCATGATACATTATCGTACACACCGTAATGCCCACTACACATTATGTCACACACCGCAATGCCCGTTTTACAGTATTCCATACACCGTAATGCCCATTACACATTATATCACACACCGCAATGCCCGTTATATATTATGCCATACACTGTAATGCCCATTACACATTATGCCCCACAGTAAGGCTTCTAATTAATTTTAAATTACCTGCTTGTTGCCAGGGGTCTCATGCTCATTGCCAGGGGTTTCATGCTGGTTGCCAGGGGTTTCATACTCTGGGTTCCATGCTTGTTGCCAGGGGTGTCATGCTCATTGCCGGGGTGTTGTTGCCAGTGGTGTAATGTTTGTTGCCAGGGGTGTAATGCTCTGCGTGTCATACACGTTGCCAGGGGTGTAATGCTTTGCGTGTCATGCACATTGCCAGGGGTGTAATGCTTTGCGTGTCATGCTCGTTGCCAGGGGTGTAATGTTCTGCGTGTCATACACGTTGCCAGGGGTGTAATGCTTTGTGTGTCATTCACGTTGCCAGGGGTGTAATGCTTTGCGTGTCATGCACGTTGCCAGGGGTGTAATGTTCTGCGTGTCATGCTTGTTGCCAGTGGTGTACGATTCTGCGTGTCATGCTTGTTGCCAGGGGTGTAATGCTCTGCGTGTCATGCTTGTTGTCAGGGGTTTAATGCTCTGCGTGTCATGTTAGTTGTCATGGGTGTAATGAGCTGCATGTCATGCTTGTTGCCACGGGTGTAATGCTCTGTGTGTCATGCTTGTTGCGGGGGTGTAATGCTCTGCGGGCCATGCTCGTTACAGGGGTGTAATGGAAGTGCCGGGGGCGCTACTGCTGAGCGCTCCCAGCACTTCCGGGTAGCTATAGTGCTGTGCTACATTGACAGATGCTAGAGGTCAAGTATGAGCTCTAGCGTCTGTCTCCTCCATGACAGAGGAGGGCTATGGACTGGCAGTGGGGAGTCAATTGCGGACTCCAAGCCCCCCCCCCCCCCCCCCCCCGCTCCCCCCTTCCCGGAGTTGGGCAGCAGCCAGCACAGGTTGGCTACCATTGATCTACTGTATACTGAGGATTCTTAACCCTTAGTATACCAAGGGGGGCCTGCTGAGAACCACAAAATGTAATTTTTTTGTGATCCTGCCGTATCTATAACAACTATTTTACTCCTGATTTTTCTATGTGTCCCACATCGGATTATGATAAATATTGTGTAATTAGGCTTATAAAATGTTCTTTCAAAAAAACGGAAATAATAAAATACACAATTAGGGTCCCACCGAGATCCCGCTTAAACAACCACCACTGTGATATGTGCTAAGGACTGTAGTGATGGCAACACATGAATAGTGATGTATTGTTACCATAGTAAAATGATATAACCTTTTTACAAGAATATACAGTATCCAATCGGATGTAAAAATGTACACACTGTAATGAAGAAGAATATATGGCTTTTATTGACAAACTGCTCTTGAAATAAACAAAATATGTTATGCTAACTGCCATACCCTTACTAGACACGTATCCCTTCAGAAGCCCAAAAAACATAATTTTAGTAGTTTACAGCATCAAACAGTTGAAAATGTAGACAAAAAACCGTGGGGTCCTCTGAAGACCCCAGCTTGGAAAAGTACATTGAAGAGGTAGGCTTGGTATATTAAGGGTTAACAGACATGAAATTGACTCATTCTTCCAGTGCCTCAGAAAGAGGCAGCCATAAGAGTTAAAAACAAGCTAGTAAATGCCTCTCTCCTCACATCCCATGACATAATGACAGGGCAGTCAAGACACCAGGCGGACCTCAGAACTGGGGTGCATGGCTAAATACTAGAGATGAGCGCCTGAAATTTTTCGGGTTTTGTGTTTTGGTTTTGGGTTCGGTTCCGCGGCCGTGTTTTGGGTTCGAACGCGTTTTGGCAAAACCTCACCGAATTTTTTTTGTCGGATTCGGGTGTGTTTTGGATTCGGGTGTTTTTTTCCAAAAACACTAAAAAACAGCTTAAATCATAGAATTTGGGGGTCATTTTGATCCCAAAGTATTATTAACCTCAAAAACCATAATTTACACTCATTTTCAGTCTATTCTGAATACCTCACACCTCACAATATTATTTTTAGTCCTAAAATTTGCACCGAGGTCGCTGTGTGAGTAAGATAAGCGACCCTAGTGGCCGACACAAACACCGGGCCCATCTAGGAGTGGCACTGCAGTGTCACGCAGGATGTCCCTTCCAAAAAACCCTCCCCAAACAGCACATGACGCAAAGAAAAAAAGAGGCGCAATGAGGTAGCTGTGTGAGTAAGATTAGCGACCCTAGTGGCCGACACAAACACCGGGCCCATCTAGGAGTGGCACTGCAGTGTCACGCAGGATGTCCCTTCCAAAAAACCCTCCCCAAACAGCACATGACGCAAAGAAAAAAAGAGGCGCAATGAGGTAGCTGTGTGAGTAAGATTAGCGACCCTAGTGGCCGACACAAACACCGGGCCCATCTAGGAGTGGCACTGCAGTGTCACGCAGGATGTCCCTTCCAAAAAACCCTCCCCAAACAGCACATGACGCAAAGAAAAAAAGAGGCGCAATGAGGTAGCTGTGTGAGTAAGATTAGCGACCCTAGTGGCCGACACAAACACCGGGCCCATCTAGGAGTGGCACTGCTGCTAATATATAGACTGGTTGATAAAGAGATAGTATACTCGTAACTAGTATGTATGTATAAAGAAAGAAAAAAAAACCACGGTTAGGTGGTATATACAATTATGGACGGGCTGCCGAGTGCCGACACAGAGGTAGCCACAGCCGTGAACTACCGCACTGTACTGTGTCTGCTGCTAATATATAGACTGGTTGATAAAGAGATAGTATACTCGTAACTAGTATGTATGTATAAAGAAAGAAAAAAAACCACGGTTAGGTGGTATATACAATTATGGACGGGCTGCCGAGTGCCGACACAGAGGTAGCCACAGCCGTGAACAACGGCACTGTACTGTGTCTGCTGCTAATATATAGACTGGTTGATAAAGAGATAGTATACTCGTAACTAGTATGTATGTATAAAGAAAGAAAAAAAAACCACGGTTAGGTGGTATATACAATTATGGACGGGCTGCCGAGTGCCGACACAGAGGTAGCCACAGCCGTGAACTACCGCACTGTACTGTGTCTGCTGCTAATATATAGACTGGTTGATAAAGAGATAGTATACTCGTAACTAGTATGTATGTATAAAGAAAGAAAAAAAAACCACGGTTAGGTGGTATATACAATTATGGACGGGCTGCCGAGTGCCGACACAGAGGTAGCCACAGCCGTGAACTACCGCACTGTACTGTGTCTGCTGCTAATATATAGACTGGTTGATAAAGAGATAGTATACTCGTAACTAGTATGTATGTATAAAGAAAGAAAAAAAAACCACGGTTAGGTGGTATATACAATTATGGACGGGCTGCCGAGTGCCGACACAGAGGTAGCCACAGCCGTGAACTACCGCACTGTACTGTGTCTGCTGCTAATATATAGACTGGTTGATAAAGAGATAGTATACTCGTAACTAGTATGTATGTATAAAGAAAGAAAAAAAAAACACGGTTAGGTGGTATATACAATTATGGACGGGCTGCCGAGTGCCGACACAGAGGTAGCCACAGCCGTGAACTACCGCACTGTACTGTGTCTGCTGCTAATATATAGACTGGTTGATAAAGAGATAGTATACTCGTAACTAGTATGTATGTATAAAGAAAGAAAAAAAAACCACGGTTAGGTGGTATATACAATTATGGACGGGCTGCCGAGTGCCGACACAGAGGTAGCCACAGCCGTGAACTACCGCACTGTACTGTGTCTGCTGCTAATATATAGACTGGTTGATAAAGAGATAGTATACTCGTAACTAGTATGTATGTATAAAGAAAGAAAAAAAAACCACGGTTAGGTCACTGGTATATACAATTATGGACGGGCTGCCGAGTGCCGACACAGAGGTAGCCACAGCCGTGAACTACCGCACTGTACTGTGTCTGCTGCTAATATAGACTGGTTGATAAAGAGATAGTATACTACTAATATTATATACTGGTGGTCAGGTCACTGGTCACTAGTCACACTGGCAGTGGCACTCCTGCAGCAAAAGTGTGCACTGTTTAATTTTAATATAATATTATGTACTCCTGGCTCCTGCTATAACCTATAACTGGCACTGCAGTAGTGCTCCCCAGTCTCCCCCACAATTATAAGCTGTGTGAGCTGAGCAGTCAGACAGATATATAATATATATAGATGATGCAGCACACTGGCCTGAGCCTGAGCAGTGCACACAGATATGGTATGTGACTGAGTCACTGTGTGCTGTGTATCGCTTTTTTCAGGCAGAGAACGGATTATAAATAAAAGTGGTGGTCACTGGTCACTATCAGCAAAACTCTGCACTGTACACTACTGAGTACTCCTAATGCTCCCCAAAATTAGTAAATCAAGTGTCTCTCTAATCTATTCTAATTCTAAACGGAGAGGACGCCAGCCACGTCCTCTCCCTATCAATCTCAATGCACGTGTGAAAATGGCGGCGACGCGCGGCTCCTTATATAGAATCCGAGTCTCGCGATAGAATCCGAGCCTCGCGAGAATCCGACAGCGTCATGATGACGTTCGGGCGCGCTCGGGTTAACCGAGCAAGGCGGGAAGATCCGAGTCGCTCGGACCCGTGAAAAAAAACATGAAGTTCTGGCGGGTTCGGATTCAGAGAAACCGAACCCGCTCATCTCTAATTGCAATATCAAAAGAAAAGAATTAGTGCGCGCCATGAACGTGCATGCTCCAAAAAGAGGGTGTGGCCTCTGCAAGGGGTGTGGTATTGCAGGAAATGACTACCTTATACCCCAGTTTTGCAACCTGCACACCAAGATATTGGCCACCACAGGAAAAAAAATCCTGATTCATGCCTGTTACATTATTTGTAATTTTTCCTCCTTATGGTAATGCCCGTTACAAATTATGCTACACACTGCAATGCCCATGACACATTATACCACACACCTTAATGCCACTTACACAATGCCACTTACACAATGTCACACACAGTAATGCCCGTTACACATTATGCCACACATCGCAGTGCTTCTGACACATTATTCCACATACCATAATGCCCATGGCACATTATGCCACACACTGCAATGCCGTGATGCATTATGCCATACCGCAATGCCCATGATACATTATCGTACACACCGTAATGCCCACTACACATTATGTCACACACCGCAATGCCCGTTTTACAGTATTCCATACACCGTAATGCCCATTACACATTATATCACACACCGCAATGCCCGTTATATATTATGCCATACACTGTAATGCCCATTACACATTATGCCCCACAGTAAGGCTTCTAATTAATTTTAAATTACCTGCTTGTTGCCAGGGGTCTCATGCTCATTGCCAGGGGTTTCATGCTGGTTGCCAGGGGTTTCATACTCTGGGTTCCATGCTTGTTGCCAGGGGTGTCATGCTCATTGCCGGGGTGTTGTTGCCAGTGGTGTAATGTTTGTTGCCAGGGGTGTAATGCTCTGCGTGTCATACACGTTGCCAGGGGTGTAATGCTTTGCGTGTCATGCACATTGCCAGGGGTGTAATGCTTTGCGTGTCATGCTCGTTGCCAGGGGTGTAATGTTCTGCGTGTCATACACGTTGCCAGGGGTGTAATGCTTTGTGTGTCATTCACGTTGCCAGGGGTGTAATGCTTTGCGTGTCATGCACGTTGCCAGGGGTGTAATGTTCTGCGTGTCATGCTTGTTGCCAGTGGTGTACGATTCTGCGTGTCATGCTTGTTGCCAGGGGTGTAATGCTCTGCGTGTCATGCTTGTTGTCAGGGGTTTAATGCTCTGCATGTCATGTTAGTTGTCATGGGTGTAATGAGCTGCATGTCATGCTTGTTGCCACGGGTGTAATGCTCTGTGTGTCATGCTTGTTGCGGGGGTGTAATGCTCTGCGGGCCATGCTCGTTACAGGGGTGTAATGGAAGTGCCGGGGGCGCTACTGCTGAGCGCTCCCAGCACTTCCGGGTAGCTATAGTGCTGTGCTACATTGACAGATGCTAGAGGTCAAGTATGAGCTCTAGCGTCTGTCTCCTCCATGACAGAGGAGGGCTATGGACTGGCAGTGGGGAGTCAATTGCGGACTCCAAGCCCCCCCCCCCCCCCCGCTCCCCCCTTCCCGGAGTTGGGCAGCAGCCAGCACAGGTTGGCTACCATTGATCTACTGTATACTGAGGATTCTTAACCCTTAGTATACCAAGGGGGGCCTGCTGAGAACCACAAAATGTAATTTTTTTGTGATCCTGCCGTATCTATAACAACTATTTTACTCCTGATTTTTCTATGTGTCCCACATCGGATTACGATAAATATTGTGTAATTAGGCTTATAAAATGTTCTTTCAAAAAAACGGAAATAATAAAATACACAATTAGGGTCCCACCGAGATCCCGCTTAAACAACCACCACTGTGATATGTGCTAAGGACTGTAGTGATGGCAACACATGAATAGTGATGTATTGTTACCATAGTAAAATGATATAACCTTTTTACAAGAATATACAGTATCCAATCGGATGTAAAAATGTACACACTGTAATGAAGAAGAATATATGGCTTTTATTGACAAACTGCTCTTGAAATAAACAAAATATGTTATGCTAACTGCCATACCCTTACTAGACACGTATCCCTTCAGAAGCCCAAAAAACATAATTTTAGTAGTTTACTGCATCAAACAGTTGAAAATGTAGACAAAAAACCGTGGGGTCCTCTGAAGACCCCAGCTTGGAAAAGTACATTGAAGAGGTAGGCTTGGTATATTAAGGGTTAACAGACATGAAATTGACTCATTCTTCCAGTGCCTCAGAAAGAGGCAGCCATAAGAGTTAAAAACAAGCTAGTAAATGCCTCTCTCCTCACATCCCATGACATAATGACAGGGCAGTCAAGACACCAGGCGGACCTCAGAACTGGGGTGCATGGCTAAATACTAGAGATGAGCGCCTGAAATTTTTCGGGTTTTGTGTTTTGGTTTTGGGTTCGGTTCCGCGGCCGTGTTTTGGGTTCGAACGCGTTTTGGCAAAACCTCACCGAATTTTTTTTGTCGGATTCGGGTGTGTTTTGGATTCTGGTGTTTTTTTCCAAAAACACTAAAAAACAGCTTAAATCATAGAATTTGGGGGTCATTTTGATCCCAAAGTATTATTAACCTCAAAAACCATAATTTACACTCATTTTCAGTCTATTCTGAATACCTCACACCTCACAATATTATTTTTAGTCCTAAAATTTGCACCGAGGTCGCTGTGTGAGTAAGATAAGCGACCCTAGTGGCCGACACACACCGGGCCCATCTAGGAGTGGCACTGCAGTGTCACGCAGGATGTCCCTTCCAAAAAACCCTCCCCAAACAGCACATGACGCAAAGAAAAAAAGAGGCGCAATGAGGTAGCTGTGTGAGTAAGATTAGCGACCCTAGTGGCCGACACAAACACCGGGCCCATCTAGGAGTGGCACTGCAGTGTCACGCAGGATGTCCCTTCCAAAAAACCCTCCCCAAACAGCACATGACGCAAAGAAAAAAAGAGGCGCAATGAGGTAGCTGTGTGAGTAAGATTAGCGACCCTAGTGGCCGACACAAACACCGGGCCCATCTAGGAGTGGCACTGCAGTGTCACGCAGGATGTCCCTTCCAAAAAACCCTCCCCAAACAGCACATGACGCAAAGAAAAAAAGAGGCGCAATGAGGTAGCTGTGTGAGTAAGATTAGCGACCCTAGTGGCCGACACAAACACCGGGCCCATCTAGGAGTGGCACTGCTGCTAATATATAGACTGGTTGATAAAGAGATAGTATACTCGTAACTAGTATGTATGTATAAAGAAAGAAAAAAAAACCACGGTTAGGTGGTATATACAATTATGGACGGGCTGCCGAGTGCCGACACAGAGGTAGCCACAGCCGTGAACTACCGCACTGTACTGTGTCTGCTGCTAATATATAGACTGGTTGATAAAGAGATAGTATACTCGTAACTAGTATGTATGTATAAAGAAAGAAAAAAAACCACGGTTAGGTGGTATATACAATTATGGACGGGCTGCCGAGTGCCGACACAGAGGTAGCCACAGCCGTGAACTACCGCACTGTACTGTGTCTGCTGCTAATATATAGACTGGTTGATAAAGAGATAGTATACTCGTAACTAGTATGTATGTATAAAGAAAGAAAAAAAAACCACGGTTAGGTGGTATATACAATTATGGACGGGCTGCCGAGTGCCGACACAGAGGTAGCCACAGCCGTGAACTACCGCACTGTACTGTGTCTGCTGCTAATATATAGACTGGTTGATAAAGAGATAGTATACTCGTAACTAGTATGTATGTATAAAGAAAGAAAAAAAAACCACGGTTAGGTGGTATATACAATTATGGACGGGCTGCCGAGTGCCGACACAGAGGTAGCCACAGCCGTGAACTACCGCACTGTACTGTGTCTGCTGCTAATATATAGACTGGTTGATAAAGAGATAGTATACTCGTAACTAGTATGTATGTATAAAGAAAGAAAAAAAAACCACGGTTAGGTGGTATATACAATTATGGACGGGCTGCCGAGTGCCGACACAGAGGTAGCCACAGCCGTGAACTACCGCACTGTACTGTGTCTGCTGCTAATATATAGACTGGTTGATAAAGAGATAGTATACTCGTAACTAGTATGTATGTATAAAGAAAGAAAAAAAAACCACGGTTAGGTCACTGGTATATACAATTATGGACGGGCTGCCGAGTGCCGACACAGAGGTAGCCACAGCCGTGAACTACCGCACTGTACTGTGTCTGCTGCTAATATAGACTGGTTGATAAAGAGATAGTATACTACTAATATTATATACTGGTGGTCAGGTCACTGGTCACTAGTCACACTGGCAGTGGCACTCCTGCAGCAAAAGTGTGCACTGTTTAATTTTAATATAATATTATGTACTCCTGGCTCCTGCTATAACCTATAACTGGCACTGCAGTAGTGCTCCCCAGTCTCCCCCACAATTATAAGCTGTGTGAGCTGAGCAGTCAGACAGATATATAATATATATAGATGATGCAGCACACTGGCCTGAGCCTGAGCAGTGCACACAGATATGGTATGTGACTGAGTCACTGTGTGCTGTGTATCGCTTTTTTCAGGCAGAGAACGGATTATAAATAAAAGTGGTGGTCACTGGTCACTATCAGCAAAACTCTGCACTGTACACTACTGAGTACTCCTAATGCTCCCCAAAATTAGTAAATCAAGTGTCTCTCTAATCTATTCTAATTCTAAACGGAGAGGACGCCAGCCACGTCCTCTCCCTATCAATCTCAATGCACGTGTGAAAATGGCGGCGACGCGCGGCTCCTTATATAGAATCCGAGTCTCGCGATAGAATCCGAGCCTCGCGAGAATCCGACAGCGTCATGATGACGTTCGGGCGCGCTCGGGTTAACCGAGCAAGGCGGGAAGATCCGAGTCGCTCGGACCCGTGAAAAAAAACATGAAGTTCTGGCGGGTTCGGATTCAGAGAAACCGAACCCGCTCATCTCTACTAAATACAGCTACTTGCGGTATAATCCACTATACTTTATTTCATACAACCTTACCATAACTATTTGACAGATTCAATTTGGCCTTGAGTCTTACCACATGGCTAAAGCTCTACTGAGCTATTCAATTAATGTTCACAGACAATAGGTGGACCTAAAATCTTCGACAAAAACGTGAAAGGACAAATACATCCCTTCCAATGAATAGCTGATACTTTATATCGCTTCCAATTGCTCTTCTCAAATTATTTCCTCACTCTGCAAAATATACATAATATTTAGAGGAAAAACAAATATGGAACATAGGGGGTAATTCCAAGTTGATCGCAGCAGGAACTTTGTTAGCAGTTGGACAAAACCATGTGCACTGCAGGGGAGGCAGATTTAACATGTGCAGAGAGAGTTAGATTTGGGTGTGGTGTGTTTAATCTGCAATCTAATTTGCAGTGTAAAAATAAAGCAGCCAGTATTTACCCTGCACAGAAACAAAATAACCCACCCAAATCTAACTCTCTCTGCAAATGTTATATCTGCCCCCCCCTCCTGCAGTGCACATGGATTTGCCCAACTGCTAACAAAATTCATGCTGCGATCAACTCAGAATTACCCCCATAATGTGATCTCTCATATCCCTTATTGGCTGCTGCTGAACATCCACCATGTCAAGTGATTGTGACAACCGATTGATCGCAATTGATGGTTTGGCCACCCATGCTCTTTGGCTTAAAGCACAGGGTAACACATAGATTCTGGAAACCTATGGGTTGTCATGCATTAGATGCGAGTTTACCATGTGGGGAAATTACCAAATAATTGAATAGCTCTAGGTGTTAAAACCAAAGCTTTAGCCACGCATCTAGTTGAAACATCCCCGATATTTGTTATTAAAGACAAGAAGTAAACTAAAATGTTATATACAGTATGTCTAGCGTGTATGCAGAATAAACAGTTAATGCTAAATCTATATAGCTAGAAGCATATTTATCAGTGCCGACATAAAAAAAATGTATCAAAACGTACATGTAGTACAACACGTGGCTCTGGTAGGAAGCTGTCCTTATGCAGTGTAAAAACTGGATTGGACCCGGTAGTGCATTTGCAAGCACCCATTAGAAAAATAATATACAATATTGTAGCCTATGGGGTGTATTCAATTAGAGTCGGATCCATTCCGTCATGCGTTTGTCGGAATGTATCCGACAACCCCTATTTAAAGAGTGGCCAAATACGACTGTCGGATTTGAGCCTAATCCGACCGTCTGATTTGGCCCGTCGTCCGCTCAGCTGCTGTGTGCCAGGGCTGTTATTGATTTTAGAAAAATAAATTTTCTTAAGTAAGTCCTAACATATACCTCACGCCAACCGGCTTCCTTCGCCCCTGCCGCCCCGTGTGATGCATCCTGTGCAGCAGCATCCACCTCGCTGAGAGCCGCCCGGCGCCGCTGACACTGTGGTGAGAGCGAGGCGGACGGGATATCCTCACTGTCAGTGTCAGCGGCGGCGGGTGGCTCTCAGCGAGGTGGCTGCTGCACAGGATGTATATCACTCAGGGCGGCAGGGGCGAAGGAAGCCGGTTGGTGTGAGGTATACAGTATGTTAGGGCTTATTTAAGAAAATGTATTTTTCTAAAATCAATAACAGCCCTGACGCACAGCAGCTGCACGGACGCCGGGCCAAATCAGACAGGTTTGGCCTGGTCCTGACAGTGTCAATCCGACTTTTTTAAAAGTCGGATTGACATTGTCGGAAACGGGACTAAATCCAATTTAGTCCCGTTTCCGACAATGTCAATCCGACTTTTAAAAAAGTCGGATTGACACTGTCAGGACCAGGCCAAACCTGTCTGATTTGGCCCGGCGTCCGTGCAGCTGCTGTGCTATTCCGCCGATCCACGTGCATTACGACAGCTTTCCGACTAGTCTGATTTCCTGACTTGTCTGAAAAAATGGGGCCGTATTAAACAGGTCGGAACCCCTTCCGACCTAAACCTGTTGGAAACTGCGGCAAAGACGGCAGTTTCCAACAGGTATTGAATACACCCCTATGGGGTATATTCAATTTTTGTCGGATCCTTTCTGACAACCATTGTCGGAAAGGATCCGTCAAAGTAGTATTCAATGAACAGTTTCGGATTTGGCCGTTCCCGACAATGCCAATCCAGCTTTTTTTAAAGTCGGATTGACATGTCTGAAAGGACACAGAACACGGTGGGGAGAGCAGGGAACAAGCGGCTGGAACACAGAACGCGGCGAGGAGAGCAGGGAATACCGCGGCTGGGACACAGAACGCGGCGGGGAGAGCAGGGAACACCGCGGCTGCAGCAGCGCTGCAGGAGGATGGGCCGCTACCGCCAGACCTCATGTGTCCACCCGGCTCTAGCAAGCGAGGTCCCGGCTCCGGCACAGAACCTGTCTCCTCATATAGGCTCCTCAATCTAACTTTTTTTTAAAGTCGGATTGAGATTGTCGGAAATAGAGCCAAAACCTGTCTGATTTGGCAGCGTTTCCGACAAAAGCATGTGGATCCGCGGCTATTCCGACGATCCACGTGTTTTCCGATAAGTCGAGAATTCCTGACTTGTCAAAAAACAGCCCCTATTGAATAGGTTGAAACCCCTTCTGACCTAAATAAGTTGGAAACTGCCGTCACAAGACGGCCCTTCCGACTACAATTGAATATACCCCTTTATGCTGCAGTGGCTAATGCCATAAAAAAATACTGTTAACTATTGTATCCAGAGGCAAGTTCCATAAAGCTTGATGAAATTAGTCACATCTCAGCCCCCATAGACTTCTATGGGAATTCTTTAGTGACCGCAAATGACAGATCTGCTGCGGTACCCTCTAATTTATGGGAAACTTAACGTAGAAATCCTGCCGCCCTCGCAGGACTTTCTGAAAAAAGTACTTCATAGGCTACTTAAATATTTATATTTATAATACATCTAGGATGTCCTACATCTGAAACAAAGAGTAATCTGGAAAGTACCTGAGCATACCTAGATCAATGCAATTTTTTCCTCATCAATTCGCAATAACAGTATGATTCTTTGATGCACTGATTGAGTTCACATGATTATAATGCATTTCCTCCTGAGTGCATGAATTCCATTACACAATGCTAGACTGACCCTATCGCTACTGAGGGTTTTCCTGTGCTGAGCGATTTCATCAGTTTTAGGGCTGGTCACACTGCAGAATCAGCAATTTCTTTATACAGTACCAGCGCAGATTATACCTTGTGTTTTGCTTTTGTTTTGATTAGCAAATAATCAGTCAGTAAAATATAATGTTTTCTACAGTGTAGGTTGTCAATGTCTGGTGATTTAATTACAATGGGCCTGATCCTGCGTCACACTCAAGTCCGAGTGCAGCACATGATACAAGTGATTGTGAATTGCGCGCTTCTCACAGTCGGCAGAATGGGCATTACTGTGTGGCACCCAGGTGGCAATGAGGTATTCAAGGGTAAGAGGAGTGACCTCTTGGCATGTGGGCAAAGGTAGGACCTCAGGGCCAAATTCAGAGATGTATTCAAACCTGATGGATCTGTACTGCGCATGTGCATATGGCAGCGAGATCACTTTCAGGCTGCAACCATGTGCAGACGATGATGGGCCAGCATTCCAGAAAATAGGGGTGGTGTCACCTCAGTTTTCTTAGAGTGCCGAGGCTAGAGGCGGAGTCGGCTTCACTGGCCCTGGCTGTTTATAAACACTAGCCATCCTGCGTAACCCTCACATACAGAATTCTTAATCATTTTCTTCATTGTCCTCATTATTGTCTTCTTTTCTTGGAATATGTATGTATCTGTGATTAGATTAACTGAACCACTGAATTATTGATTGTTCCAGTGTATTGGGAGCTGTAGTCAAATGTGATTTTCTTGTTGTCTTTAATTCATAATTAAAATTGTGATTGTCCAATTTTGACAAATAAGTAATCACCATCTTTAATCCAGAGTGCTTGGTGGCTCAGTAAAAAGAAACTTCTTGTTGGAGATTGCTGTCAGTGAATCACTGTTGCGTATCAATCTATCCTACCTCTTTGAGCAAGGTACAATGAGCAAGGTATAGGGGAAAACAACTAGGGGAAAGGGTCTGTTACATAGCCGCCAAACACCTGTGATGATACCTCTTCCAACCACTTAGATCCACCGGCCAATTCTGGGGTGTTACATGGTCACAAACCAGCATTTGACTCTAACTACAGTATGAACAGACAAATTACTTAACCAGTGGTCTTGGTTTACTGAGGTATAACAGGTACAGCCATACTGACTGTTGTATACACACTGGTTATGGGGGAGATGGACCATAATGGGATTCTATACAGTTCACCAGCCAGTGAGTGTATGCCTCTAATGGGTAGTGGTGCAGGGTTTTTGACACCGCATTACATAGCAGGTCTCTCGAAAGCTAAGTGGGAGATGTGTGTCTCCATCATGTCTCTTCTCACACAGTCTTTCTGTACTAAGGATCTACAAGATAGCTGCAGTCACATGAGGTAGCATTACACCAAATTGGAGGACAGACCTCCCTTGGTTAGGGTTGACCATTGACCATCGATGATTTAGTGGCAATATTCAATAGTTTTGCCATCAATAAATGAAGAACCAGTAGTTATACACCATCGATGCCACAGTGCCCCCAAAGTCCCCCACCTGGTGCCAGGACATGGAGCCAAGCACTTCCTCCAACACATACACAAAACTCCATCCCCAGATTCTGAATGGCCCATGGGCCAGTAATTGAAAGAGCGGGTATGACCATCGGTGGGTGAAACCATTAATGGTCCTGCATTGCATAGTTTGCCTCGATAGTCACTCACAGTTTCACCAATCAATGGTAACCATAAATGATGAGCACACTGCTGGCCATCACTACCCTGAGTCCTAGTGCCCAGCATGTGTGCACTGTACAGGAGTGCACTATTACTAACATATATTAGTACAGCTGCTGCGTACAAAGATGCACTGGCTGTGCTTCTCCTTCCATCTCTAAATCAGACCCTTAGTTGTGTATATGTTTAGGAATTTAGGGATCAGCAACATTTTAATTGTGAATTATAACTTCTTGAAAGTAGTGTTCTAAATCTATAATAGGCGGCACTTTGAGTGATGTTCTAATTACACTGCTCAAAAAAATAAAGGGAACACTTAAACAACACAATGTAACTCCAAGTCAATCACACTTCTGTGAAATCAAACTGTCCACTTAGGAAGCAACACTTATTGACAATCAATTTCACATGCTGTTGTGCAAATGGAATAGACAACAGGTGGGAATTATTGGCAATTAGCAAGACACCCCCAATAAAGGAGTTGTTCTGCAGGTGGTGACCACAGACCACTTCTCAGCTCCTATGCTTTCTGGATGATGTTTTGGTCACTTTTGAAAGCTGGCGGTGCTTTCACTCTAGTGGTAGCATGAGACGGAGTCTACAACCCACACAAGTGGCTCAGGTAGTGCAGCTCATCCAGGATGGCACATCAGTGCAAGCTGTGGCAAGAAGGTTTGCTGTGTCTGTCAGCGTAGTGTCCAGAGCATGGAGGCGCTACCAGGAGACAGGCCAGTACATCAGGAGACGTAGAGGAGGACGTAGGAGGGCAACAACCCAGCAGCAGGACCGCTACCTCCGCCTTTGTGCAAGGAGGAACAGGAGGAGCACTGCCAGAGCCCTGCAAAATGACCTCCAGCAAGCCACAAATGTGCATGTGTCTACTCAAACGATCAGAAACAGACTCCATGAGGGTGGTATGAGGGCCCGATGTCCACAGGTGGGGGTTGTGCTTACAGCCCAACACTGTGGAGGACGTTTGGCATTTGCCAGAGAACACCAAGATTGGCAAATTCGCCACTGGCGCCCTGTGCTCTTCACAGATGAAAGCAGGTTCTCACTGAGCACATGTGACAGATGTGACAGAGTCTGGAGACGCCAAGGAGATTGTTCTGCTGCCTGCAACATCCTCCAGCTGTTATGAGCCACGGCTGTGGCTCATTCCTGTTTTGCAGTTTTGTTCTGTATTTCATGTTATACTTCTGTTTATGTTCCCCGTGGGTGTCATGGGGTGCTCGGAGCTCACCCTTAAGGAGGGGATACTGTTATGAACCACAGGTAGTGGTTCATTCCTATTTTATGTTTATAAAGTTGTGTTGCATGCCAGGATTTCCTGTTGCTCTGTTTTAGAATACTCTTGTCTGCTGCCGCTGGTGAGTCTGTGTAATTGCAGCTTGTTCCCATGTGTTCAGCCTCACCTGGCTGCTAATTGCATCTGGTCAGTTTGGAATCATGCAACAGGGCAGCTGCATGGGATTATTAATTAGGTCTCTCTGTTATATGCTGGCTGACTGCAATTCACAGATGCTGGTGATATTCCTTGGTTTGCAGTCTGCTTGAAGTTTGAGCTGGTTCCTGTCAGTCCCTGTGTTGATTCCTGTGTCAGTCCCTGTGTCGATTCCTGTGTCTGATCCCGTGTCCTGCTGTGAGGCGTTCCTGCCCTGAGTTCCAGTGACTTTGCCTGTCCCTGGTCAAGTCTTCTGGCTTCCTGGTGTCCACCGGTCTGTCATTTGGGATTCTGCCTGTCCTCCAGTTCTGAGAGTCAGTGTCGGCAGCATTAGAAGTTCCTGTCCGTTTGCCAGTATTCGTACCGGTTCCGTGAGTAGCGGCTCTCCCGCGTCCGTTGGCCTAGGCCGCTGTATTCCATTATTGTTTCTGTCCCTGGTGTTTTGCAGAGGGTTCTGCTTGTGCTGTCACCGCCGGTACACAAAGGTATTGTGTCGGCGTGTGATCAGCATTTCCTTTGTTGTTCTTTTCCTTTGGCGGTTTCTCCGCACATACTTTAGGTTTTTAGTTAGCTTGTAGCCCCTGGCCTGTTTGCTTAGTTAGAGGTCCTCTTGTTATCATTCTGCCTCGGATTTCCCTTTGTCTCTCATTAAGACCGGGGGGCACCGGAGTTGGGCAGACATAATCCGCCCTTCAAACGTGGCTGCCAAGGGCTCAAGAAACCATAGTCTCGCAAGGGATTTCCGATAGCACGGGTGAGACAACAGAGTTAGGGCGCCAGGGGCTATTCCCTTTCCATTCCCCTTTCCCAGCGTTACGTCCTGGTGCTCTGGACTCACTTCATGAACATCTCCCTTGTTCTGAGCACCAGGAACCTAACATTATCACCAGCCATACCACAAAAAAGAAATAAAACTTTTTTTCTTTTTTGGCCCAGTCCGGTGTTTAGAATCCAGTCCGGTGTTTAGAATCCAGTCCGGTGTTTAGAATCCAGTCCGGTGTTTAAAAAAAAAAAAAAAAAAGTCTTGTTTTGTTTAGCAAAATTTAGTCTTGCCTTGTCTTGCCTTGTCTTGCCTTGTCTTGCCTTGTCTTGCCTTGTCTTGCCTTGCCTTGTCTTGCCTTGTCTTGTCTTGTCTTGTCTTGTCTTGTCTTGTCTAGTTTTAAATCCTCCTATGGCTACTATGCAAGCCCTGCAGGCATCTCTCGCAGCCCTGAACTCTGTATTCAGTGCTTTGAGACCAGAGCGACTAGAAGTTTTGCAGCAATCCCTAAAGCAACTGCAAAACCTTCTGACTAAAATCTTGCTCATTTTGCCAGAAGTCGTTGAGAGTACATCTATCTCTAAAGAGACTCTTGTTCACAGTATGGTGACAAGAGAATCCTCTGGTTTAATTGAAGAGAAAAGGTTTAAAAGTTTTCTGCGGCCCAGGCTCTCAGAAGAGGAGCGTCTGCGTCGCAGAAACTTAAACTTATGCCTATATTGTGGGGGTTTAGGCCATTATCTGCAGACCTGTGAGTTGCGCAAGCCAAAGTGTGGTGACGAGTCTTGCCCTCTGGCCAAGTTGAGTCATGATACAAGACCTTCTCCTGTCTCTACTGTGGCAGAGGTACTTGTCACACAACCCACACAAAAAAACTCTCTGTCCTATAATTGGGGTCCTTGGGCAAGGGAGCCCCATTATAGATTCAGGAATCAAAAGAGAATGTTTCTCTCCTCTCTGGAGGTTCCTGTGGAAGCGGAGTTGCAAGTCCCTGGAGTGGTGCCTGATGCCCAGGTTCCTGGAGTGGTGCCCGATGCCCAGGTTCCTGGAGTGGTGCCCGATGCCCAGGGTCCTGGAGTGGTGCCCGATGCCCAGGGTCCTGGAGTGGTGCCCGATGCCCAGGGTCCTGGAGTGGTGCCCGATGCCCAGGGTCCTGGAGTGGTGCCCGATGCCCAGGGTCCTGGAGTGGTGCCCGTAGCCCAGGGTCCTGGAGTGGTGCCCGTAGCCCAGGGTCCTGGAGCGGTGCCTGTAGCCCAGGGTCCTGGAGCGGTACCCGATGCCCAGGGTCCTGGAGCGGTACCCGATGCCCAGAGTGATGGAGTGGTACCCGATGCCCAGAGTGCTGGAGCGGTACCCGATGCCCAGAGTGCTGGAGCGGTACCCGATGCCCAGAGTGCTGGAGCGGTACCCGATGCCCAGAGTGCTGGAGCGGTACCCGATGCCCAGTGTGCTGGAGCGGTACCCGATGCCCAGAGTGCTGGAGCGGTACCCGATGCCCTAGCTTATAGAGGGACATCAAATATTATAGTTCAGGTGTCCATACCGGAAGGGGTCTCAGAAGCTGTTACCCCAGGTAGGGACTTGAAAAGCGCAACCCTAGAAAGGGTCTCTAAAACCATAGTTCTTGAGGGGAACTCGAGAAGCAAAACCCCAGAAGGGATCTTTGAAGTAATATCCCCAAGTGGGGTCTCGAGAGACGCAGCCCCAAAGAAGGGTCTAGAAGTTGCTTCCCCAGGAAAGAACTTAAGAAGCATAGCATTAGTGGAGGATCTGAACGTTATTGCTTCAGCAAAAGTCCCGGAAGTCATAGTCCCGGGAGAACTTTTGATAATTATCTACTCAGAGAGGGAGGCCGATGGCCCGATCCCAGTCAGGGAGGCCAACGGCCCGGTCCCAGTAAAAGAATCCGAGGTGCTGGCCCCAGCGGGGTTCTCGGAGGCCACTGCCCCAGCGGGGTTCTCGGAGGCCACTGCCCCAGCGGGGTTCTCGGAGGCCACTGCCCCAGCGGGGTTCTCGGAGGCCACTGCCCCAGCGGGGTTCCCGGAGGCCACTGCCCCAGCGGGGTTCCCGGAAGTCACTGCCCCGGGTGGGGTTCAGAAAGTCACTGCCCCGGGTGGGGTTCAGAAAGTCACTGCCCCGGGTGGGGTTCAGAAAGTCACTGCCCCGGGTGGGGTTCAGAAAGTCACTGCCCCGGGTGGGGTTCAGAAAGTCTCAGCCCCGGGTGGGGTTCAGAGAGTCTCAGCCTTGAGTAAGGTCAATAGTGACCAGGTCCTAGCAAAGCACTCCAGTCAGTCAGATGAGAAGGAAACAGATCCTGACTCTGATATCTCAACATCCATAACCTTTGATGGGGACTTCGCCCAATTTCTGGCGCTTTTCAAACACTATTACACTATTATGTTGTCTAGACCATTTCTGGGCATCACTTCAGAAAACCTTGGGCTCTATCTGATTTATTCTTTTAGAGGAGAGCCTTCTGAGTGGGCGACCAGTCTAATGAAAGCTGAAGATCCCATTCTTCTGGATCCCCTAGCATTCTGTGATGCAATTGTTAAAAGATACGGTTCCAAAGAAATTGGTTCAGGTTCCTCTAAGTCACCCGTCTTGTCTGCTGAGAGTCCACCAAATACTGTAAACTCTGCACAAGAGTCCCAGCCCGTTGTTTTGACTGCAGGATGTGCCTTTTTGACTTCTTCTTCTAATAATAGTACTTTACCAGAAAGTTCAGCTCCCAAGGGTAAGAGACCTGTCTCTGATTTGAACGCAGCCTTGCTGGGTGGTACCATCAGTTCAGACAATGTTTGGGGAATTACCTTGGTCAGACCTAAAGAGCTTTGTAAAAAGAAGAAGAAGAAAAAGAAATAATTTTTAACTCTTGCCTTGATAAAAAAAATAAAAAAAAGATTTTTTTTTCCTTGTCTTGTGTCCAGTGGCCACCATCAAGGGGAGGGCACTGTTACAAGTTGTTGCTACAACTTGTTTTTTGTTTTCTTGTCTGTTAGACCAGTGTGTCAGGTTTTTTTTTTTTGTATCCCTTGTTCTGGATAGTCTGAATTTGGGGGTCTTTTGACCCCTCCTCAAGGGGGGGGGGGTAATGTTATGAGCCACGGCTGTGGCTCATTCCTGTTTTGCAGTTTTGTTCTGTATTTCATGTTATACTTCTGTTTATGTTCCCCGTGGGTGTCATGGGGTGCTCGGAGCTCACCCTTAAGGAGGGGATACTGTTATGAACCACAGGTAGTGGTTCATTCCTATTTTATGTTTATAAAGTTGTCTTGCATGCCAGGATTTCCTGTTGCTCTGTTTTAGAATACTCTTGTCTGCTGCCGCTGGTGAGTCTGTGTAATTGCAGCTTGTTCCCATGTGTTCAGCCTCACCTGGCTGCTAATTGCATCTGGTCAGTTTGGAATCATGCAACAGGGCAGCTGCATGGGATTATTAATTAGGCCTCTCTGTTATATGCTGGCTGACTGCAATTCACAGATGCTGGTGATATTCCTTGGTTTGCAGTCTGCTTGAAGTTTGAGCTGGTTCCTGTCAGTCCCTGTGTTGATTCCTGTGTCAGTCCCTGTGTCGATTCCTGTGTCTGATCCCGTGTCCTGCTGTGAGGCGTTCCTGCCCTGAGTTCCAGTGACTTTGCCTGTCCCTGGTCAAGTCTTCTGGCTTCCTGGTGTCCACCGGTCTGTCATTTGGGATTCTGCCTGTCCTCCAGTTCTGAGAGTCAGTGTCGGCAGCATTAGAAGTTCCTGTCCGTTTGCCAGTATTCGTACCGGTTCCGTGAGTAGCGGCTCTCCCGCGTCCGTTGGCCTAGGCCGCTGTATTCCATTATTGTTTCTGTCCCTGGTGTTTTGCAGAGGGTTCTGCTTGTGCTGTCACCGCCGGTACACAAAGGTATTGTGTCGGCGTGTGATCAGCATTTCCTTTGTTGTTCTTTTCCTTTGGCGGTTTCTCCGCACATACTTTAGGTTTTTAGTTAGCTTGTAGCCCCTGGCCTGTTTGCTTAGTTAGAGGTCCTCTTGTTATCATTCTGCCTCGGATTTCCCTTTGTCTCTCATTAAGACCGGGGGGCACCGGAGTTGGGCAGACATAATCCGCCCTTCAAACGTGGCTGCCAAGGGCTCAAGAAACCATAGTCTCGCAAGGGATTTCCGATAGCACGGGTGAGACAACAGAGTTAGGGCGCCAGGGGCTATTCCCTTTCCATTCCCCTTTCCCAGCGTTACGTCCTGGTGCTCTGGACTCACTTCATGAACATCTCCCTTGTTCTGAGCACCAGGAACCTAACACCAGCATGACCGGTTTGGCAGTGGGTCAGTAATGGTGTGGGGTGGCATTTCTTTGGGGGGCCGCACAGCCCTCCATGTGCTCGCCAGAGGTAGCCTGACTGCCATTAGGTACCGAGATGAGATCCTCAGACCCCTTGTGAGACCATATGCTGGTGCGGTTGGCCCTGGGTTCCTCCTAATGTGAAGACAGTGCTAGACCTCATGTGGCTGGAGTGTGTCAGCAGTTCCTGCAAGACAAAGGCATTGATGCTACGGACTGGCCCGCCCGTTCCCCACACCTGAATCCAATCGAGTACATCTGGGACATCATGTCTCGCTCCATCCACCAACGCCACGTTGCACCACAGACTGTCCAGGAGTTGGCGGATGCTTTAGTCCAGGTCTGGGAGGAGATCCCTCAGGAGACCATCCGCCACCTCATCAGGAGCATGCCCAGGCATTGTAGGGAGGTCATACAGGCACGTGGAGGCCACAGACACTACTTAGCCTCATTTTGACTTGTTTTTAAGGACATTACATCAAAGTTGAATCAGCCTGTAGTGTGTTTTTCCACTTTAATTTTGAGTGTGATTCCAAATCCAGACCTCCATGGGTTAATAAATTTGATTTCCATTGATAATTTTTGTGTGATTTTGTTGTCAGCACATTCAACTATGTAAAGAACAAAGTATTTAATAAAAATATTTCATTCATTCAGATCTAGGATGTGTTATTTTAGTGTTCCCTTTATTCTTTTGAGCAGTGTATTTCCATTTTACGCATTTCCAATTGGATCTCCAGGCTGCAATAGGGAGAAAGTGATTCTCAAAAGCTGAATGTGTGCACCAATGATATAATGGTTAGTATTACTACCTCACAGCACTGAGGTCATGGAATCAATTCCCACCACAGAGTGTGAAATTTGTATAGTCTCCCTCTGCTTGCGTGGGTTTCCTTCCACAATCCAAAAATTATACTGGTAGGTTAATTGGCTTCCAACCAAAATATGAACCCGTGTGTGTGTGTGTGTGTGTGTGTGTGTGTGTGTGTGTGTGTGTGTGTGTGTGTGTGTGTGTGTGTACACGTGTGTAGGGCAGACTAACTCGGCCAAGTGGTTCTTACCTGCCTTCAAAATGCTATGATTCTTTGTGTGGGCACCTACTGTGCATATGCATGAGGTACATAGGCTGGCACATTAGCACATAAATAATGCATTGTGTATCCACACTTTTGTAAATGACCTTTATGGTCGTTACATTATGCACACTTACATATATATGAAGCCAAGCAAAAAGTTTATAGTGTCATTTGTTTTAAAATTCTACCAGTTAATTTACTATCTTTTAATCCTTTAATAAATTATTATTGCTTTTGAAATTTTGTTAAAAGAAAAAAGTTTGCTCTCATCTAAGTACAGCTCGCTCACTGAATTTCCTGACTGGGCTAGTCTCGGACATTGACAAATCACTCGCACACTAATAATTTATATTGGATACATTTTGACAGATTTGAAGTAAGTTTCTAGGCTTTCATTGCACTCAGGAATAACAGGAGCCTGACAGTAATCTTCACCCAGCGGCCATGTTATTAGCTACGTCTTCAAGTGCAACGTGCTATAAAATCTCAGATCACTCTGAATTCATTGGGGCTCTAAGGGTCATTTAGAAACTGTTATATAGGCGGGGTTAGCGCTGTAATTTTATGTGAGAACGCTTTGGTGAGTTCTCTGTATCATTTCTGCACTTACCGTACATTTATGGACTGGTGTATACTCTGGCAAATGTGCATTGGGGAATCTGAAATAAAAAGTCACCACAAAGTCCAACTTTTGTCCTTTTTGGGACCAATCCTTGATTAATTCAAACTTTTAAGTTTTCTTCTAAAATAGTGTTCAGCTCATTCTTTGCTCATTGCATTCCTAAATTAATCCTCAGGGACTGTTTTTATTAAATGGGACCTTTTTGTGTGCTTGAATGTATTTTGTTACATTGGATGAACTGAGTCTAGAATTGTATTTACTCTATAGTGCAACTGAAAGAAGCAAAAAGTGTGCTATTGAAAGTGGAGGGCCCTGATTCATAGTCCATGTTATTAGAGATGTGCACTTGAAATTTTTCGGGTTTTGTGTTTTGGTTTTGGGTTCGGTTCCGCGGCCGTGTTTTGGGTTCGACCGCGTTTTGGCAAAACCTCACCGAATTTTTTTTGTCGGATTCGGGTGTGTTTTGGATTCGGGTGTTTTTTTCAAAAAACACTAAAAAACAGCTTAAATCATAGAATTTGGGGGTCATTTTGATCCCAAAGTATTATTAACCTCAAAAACCATAATTTCCACTCATTTTCAGTCTATTCTGAATACCTCACACCTCACAATATTATTTTTAGTCCTAAAATTTGCACCGAGGTCGCTGGATGACTAAGCTAAGCGACCCTAGTGGCCGACACAAACACCTGGCCCATCTAGGAGTGGCACTGCAGTGTCACGCAGGATGTCCCTTCCAAAAAACCCTCCCCAAACAGCACATGACGCAAAGAAAAAAAGAGGCGCAATGAGGTAGCTGTGTGAGTAAGATAAGCGACCCTAGTGGCCGACACAAACACCTGGCCCATCTAGGAGTGGCACTGCAGTGTCACGCAGGATGGCCCTTCCAAAAAACCCTCCCCAAACAGCACATGACGCAAAGAAAAAAAGAGGCGCAATGAGGTAGCTGTGTGAGTAAGATAAGCGACCCTAGTGGCCGACACAAACACCGGGCCCATCTAGGAGTGGCACTGCAGTGTCACGCAGGATGTCCCTTCCAAAAAACCCTCCCCAAACAGCACATGACGCAAAGAAAAAAAGAGGCGCAATGAGGTAGCTGTGTGAGTAAGATAAGCGACCCTAGTGGCCGACACAAACACCGGGCCCATCTAGGAGTGGCACTGCAGTGTCACGCAGGATGTCCCTTCCAAAAAACCCTCCCCAAACAGCACATGACGCAAAGAAAAAAAGAGGCGCAATGAGGTAGCTGTGTGAGTAAGATAAGCGACCCTAGTGGCCGACACAAACACCGGGCCCATCTAGGAGTGGCACTGCAGTGTCACGCAGGATGGCCCTTCCAAAAAACCCTCCCCAAACAGCACATGACGCAAAGAAAAATGAAAGAAAAAAGAGGTGCAAGATGGAATTGTCCTTGGGCCCTCCCACCCACCCTTATGTTGTATAAACAGGACATGCACACTTTAACCAACCCATCATTTCAGTGACAGGGTCTGCCACACGACTGTGACTGAAATGACGGGTTGGTTTGGACCCCCACCTAAAAAGAAGCAATTAATCTCTCCTTGCACAAACTGGCTCTACAGAGGCAAGATGTCCACCTCATCATCATCCTCCGATATATCACCGTGTACATCCCCCTCCTCACAGATTATCAATTCGTCCCCACTGGAATCCACCATCTCAGCTCCCTGTGTACTTTGTGGAGGCAATTGCTGCTGGTCAATGTCTCCACGGAGGAATTGATTATAATTCATTTTAATGAACATCATCTTCTCCACATTTTCTGGATGTAACCTCGTACGCCGATTGCTGACAAGGTGAGCGGCGGCACTAAACACTCTTTCGGAGTACACACTTGTGGGAGGGCAACTTAGGTAGAATAAAGCCAGTTTGTGCAAGGGCCTCCAAATTGCCTCTTTTTCCTGCCAGTATAAGTACGGACTGTGTGACGTGCCTACTTGGATGCGGTCACTCATATAATCCTCCACCATTCTTTCAATGGTGAGAGAATCATATGCAGTGACAGTAGACGACATGTCCGTAATCGTTGTCAGGTCCTTCAGTCCGGACCAGATGTCAGCATCAGCACTCGCTCCAGACTGCCCTGCATCACCGCCAGCGGGTGGGCTCGGAATTCTGAGCCTTTTCCTCGCACCCCCAGTTGCGGGAGAATGTGAAGGAGGAGATGTTGACAGGTCGCGTTCCGCTTGACTTGACAATTTTCTCACCAGCAGGTCTTTGAACCCCAGCAGACTTGTGTCTGCCGGAAAGAGAGATCCAAGGTAGGCTTTAAATCTAGGATCGAGCATGGTGGCCAAAATGTAGTGCTCTGATTTCAACAGATTGACCACCCGTGAATCCTTGTTAAGGGAATTAAGGGCTCCATCCACAAGTCCCACATGCCTAGCGGAATCGCTCTGTGTTAGCTCCTCCTTCAATGTCTCCAGCTTCTTCTGCAAAAGCCTGATGAGGGGAATGACCTGACTCAGGCTGGCAGTGTCTGAACTGACTTCACGTGTGGCAAGTTCAAAGGGCATCAGAACCTTGCACAATGTTGAAATCATTCTCCACTGCGCTTGAGACAGGTGCATTCCACCTCCTATATCGTGCTGAATTGTATAGGCTTGAATGGCCTTTTGCTGCTCCTCCAACCTCTGAAGCATATAGAGGGTTGAATTCCACCTCGTTACCACTTCTTGCTTCAGATGATGGCAGGGCAGGTTCAGTTGTTTTTGGTGGTGCTCCAGTCTTCTGTACGTGGTGCCTGTACGCCGAAAGTGTCCCGCAATTCTTCTGGCCACCGACAGCATCTCTTGCACACCCCTGTCGTTTTTAAAAAAATTCTGCACCACCAAATTCAAGGTATGTGCAAAACATGGGACGTGCTGGAATTTGCCCATATTTAATGCACACACAATATTGCTGGCGTTGTCCGATGCCACAAATCCACAGGAGAGTCCAATTGGGGTAAGCCATTCCGCGATGATCTTCCTCAGTTGCCGTAAGAGGTTTTCAGCTGTGTGCGTATTCTGGAAAGCGGTGATACAAAGCGTAGCCTGCCTAGGAAAGAGTTGGCGTTTGCAAGATGCTGCTACTGGTGCCGCCGCTGCTGTTCTTGCGGCGGGAGTCCATACATCTACCCAGTGGGCTGTCACAGTCATATAGTCCTGACCCTGCCCTGCTCCACTTGTCCACATGTCCGTGGTTAAGTGGACATTGGGTACAACTGCATTTTTTAGGACACTGGTGAGTCTTTTTCTGACGTCCGTGTACATTCTCGGTATCGCCTGCCTAGAGAAGTGGAACCTAGATGGTATTTGGTAACGGGGGCACACTGCCTCAATAAATTGTCTAGTTCCCTGTGAACTAACGGCGGATACCGGACGCACGTCTAACACCAACATAGTTGTCAAGGCCTCAGTTATCCGCTTTGCAGCAGGATGACTGCTGTGATATTTCATCTTCCTCGCAAAGGACTGTTGGACAGTCAATTGCTTACTGGAAGTAGTACAAGTGGGCTTACGACTTCCCCTCTGGGATGACGATCGACTCCCAGCAGCAACAACAGCAGCGCCAGCAGCAGTAGGCATTACACTCAAGGATGCATCGGAGGAATCCCAGGCAGGAGAGGACTCGTCAGAATTGCCAGTGACATGGCCTGCAGGACTATTGGCATTCCTGGGTAAGGAGGAAATTGACACTGAGGGAGTTGGTGGGGTGGTTTGCGTGAGCTTGGTTACAAGAGGAAGGGATTTACTGGTCAGTGGACTGCTTCCGCTGTCACCCAAAGTTTTTGAACTTGTCACTGACTTATTATGAATGCGCTGCAGGTGACGTATAAGGGAGGATGTTCCGAGGTGGTTAACGTCCTTACCCCTACTTATTACAGCTTGACAAAGGCAACACACGGCTTGACACCTGTTGTCCGCATTTCTGTTGAAATACTTCCACACCGAAGAGCTGATTTTTTTGGTATTTTCACCAGGCATGTCAATGGCCATATTCCTCCCACGGACAACAGGTGTCTCCCCGGGTGCCTGACTTAAACAAACCACCTCACCATCAGAATCCTCCTGGTCAATTTCCTCCCCAGCGCCAGCAACACCCATATCCTCCTCATCCTGGTGTACTTCAACACTGACCTCTTCAATCTGAGTATCAGGAACTGGACTGCGGGTGCTCCTTCCAGCACTTGCAGGGGGCGTGCAAATGGTGGAAGGCGCATGCTCTTCACGTCCAGTGTTGGGAAGGTCAGGCATCGCAACCGACACAATTGGACTCTCCTTGTGGATTTGGGATTTCGAAGAACGCACAGTTCTTTGCGGTGCTTTTGCCAGCTTGAGTCTTTTCATTTTTCTAGCGAGAGGCTGAGTGCTTCCATCCTCATGTGAAGCTGAACCACTAGCCATGAACATAGGCCAGGGCCTCAGTCGTTCCTTGCCACTCCGTGTGGTAAATGGCATATTGGCAAGTTTACGCTTCTCCTCCGACAATTTTATTTTAGGTTTTGGAGTCCTTTTTTTACTGATATTTGGTGTTTTGGATTTTACATGCTCTGTACTATGACATTGGGCATCGGCCTTGGCAGACGACGTTGCTGGCATTTCATCGTCTCGGCCATGACTAGTGGCAGCAGCTTCAGCACGAGGTGGAAGTGGATCTTGATCTTTCCCTAATTTTGGAACCTCAACATTTTTGTTCTCCATATTTTAATAGGCACAACTAAAAGGCACCTCAGGTAAACAATGGAGATGGATGGATACTAGTATACTTATGGATGGACTGCCGAGTGCCGACACAGAGGTAGCTACAGCCGTGGACTACCGTACTGTGTCTGCTGCTAATATAGACTGGATGATAATGAGATGAAATCAATATATATGTATATATAATATCACTAGTACTGCAGCCGGACAGGTATATATTATATATTTATTATGTAATGACTGATGACGGACCTGCTGGACACTGTCAGCTCAGCAGCACCGCAGACTGCTACAGTAAGCTACTATAGTAGTATGTATAAAGAAGAAAGAAAAAAAAATCAACCACGGGTAGGTGGTATACAATTATGGATGGACTGCCGAGTGCCGACACAGAGGTAGCTACAGCCGTGGACTAACGTACTGTGTCTGCTGATAATATAGACTGGATGATAATGAGATGAAATCAATATATATGTATATATAATATCACTAGTACTGCAGCCGGACAGGTATATATTATATATTTATTATGTAATGACTGATGACGGACCTGCTGGACACTGTCAGCTCAGCAGCACCGCAGACTGCTACAGTAAGCTACTATAGTAGTATGTATAAAGAAGAAAAAAAAAAACAACAACCACGGGTAGGTGGTATACAATTATGGATGGACTGCCGAGTGCCGACACAGAGGTAGCTACAGCCGTGTACTAACGTACTGTGTCTGCTGCTAATATAGACTGGATGATAATGAGATGAAATCAATATATATGTATATATAATATCACTAGTACTGCAGCCGGACAGGTATATATTATATATTTATTATGTAATGACTGATGACGGACCTGCTGGACACTGTCAGCTCAGCAGCACCGCAGACTGCTACAGTAAGCTACTATAGTAGTATGTATAAAGAAGAAAGAAAAAAAAACCACGGGTAGGTGGTATACAATTATGGATGGACTGCCGAGTGCCGACACAGAGGTAGCTACTGCCGTGGACTAACGTACTGTGTCTGCTGATAATATAGACTGGATGATAATGAGATGAAATCAATATATATGTATATATAATATCACTAGTACTGCAGCCGGACAGGTATATATTATATATTTATTATGTAATGACTGATGACGGACCTGCTGGACACTGTCAGCTCAGCAGCACCGCAGACTGCTACAGTAAGCTACTATAGTAGTATGTATAAAGAAGAAAGAAAAAAACAACAACCACGGGTAGGTGGTATACAATTATGGATGGACTGCCGAGTGCCGACACAGAGGTAGCTACAGCCGTGGACTAACGTACTGTGTCTGCTGATAATATAGACTGGATGATAATGAGATGAAATCAATATATATGTATATATAATATCACTAGTACTGCAGCCGGACAGGTATATATTATATATTTATTATGTAATGACTGATGACGGACCTGCTGGACACTGTCAGCTCAGCAGCACCGCAGACTGCTACAGTAAGCTACTATAGTAGTATGTATAAAGAAGAAAGAAAAAAAAAACAACCACGGGTAGGTGGTATACAATTATGGATGGACTGCCGAGTGCCGACACAGAGGTAGCTACAGCCGTGGACTAACGTACTGTGTCTGCTGATAATATAGACTGGATGATAATGAGATGAAATCAATATATATGTATGTATAATATCACTAGTACTGCAGCCGGACAGGTATATATTATATATTTATTATGTAATGACTGATGACGGACCTGCTGGACACTGTCAGCTCAGCAGCACCGCAGACTGCTACAGTAAGCTACTATAGTAGTATGTATAAAGAAGAAAGAAAAAAAAAAAACACGGGTAGGTGCTAGGTGGTATACAATATTATATATATATATTATATACAATTATATATATATATATATAATATATATTAAACTCATAAACTGGTGGTGATTATTAAACTGGTGGTCAGGTCACTGGTCACACTATCAGCAACTTGCAAGTAGTACTCCTGAGTCCTAAGCAGACAATCACAATATATATTATACTGGTGGTCAGTGTGGTCACAAACAATGGCAGTGTGGCTGGCACTCTGGCAGCAAAAGTGTGCAGTGTGCACTGTACGTTATATGTACTCCTGAGTCCTGCTCTCAGACTCTAACTGCTCCCCACTGTCAGTGTCTCCCCCACAAGTCAGATAATACAGTCACACTATCTCTCTCTATCACTTCAGCAAGTACTAGTAGTAGTAGTACTCCTCCTAATGCTCCCCAAATTACTACTGTGTCTCTCTCTGTCTCACTCTCTTCTCGAATCTCTATAAACGGAGAGGACGCCAGCCACGTCCTCTCCCTATGAATCTCAATGCACGTGTGAAAAATGGCGGCGACGTGCGGCTCCTTATATAGAATCCGAGTCTCGCGATAGAATCCGAGCCTCGCGAGAATCCGACAGCGTGATGATGACGTTCGGGCGCGCTCGGGTTAACCGAGCAAGGCGGGAAGATCCGAGTCGCTCGGACCCGTGTAAAAAAAACTGAAGTTCGGGCAGGTTCGGATTCCGAGGAACCGAACCTGCTCATCTCTACATGTTATATGCAGTGGAGAAGTTTTTCACTATTTGCACTTGTCACGATGGTGTTACGACAGCTGTCGCAGAGAGAATTAAGGGGGACATGTACTAAGCAGTGATAAAAGTGGAGAAGTGAGCCAGTTGAGAAGCTGCCAATGGCAACCAATCAGCTGCTCTGTATTGTTTTATAGTATGCAAATTATAAATGTTACGTCAATGCTGATTGGTTGCCATGGTCAACTTCTCCACTGGCTCACTTCACTCTTATCACTGCTTAGTATACAAGTCCCCCTTTTTCTCAAGCATCTTCTCTTCGTACTCTAGCTGTAGAACTGAGGTGCTTCCATTGGGCATCTCAATACAAATCCCAATGGCTGCAGCATTTGCATACATTGGCACCTCTCCTGTGTACTGAATTGTAGGCAAATGCCCTCGCAGCTGCATGTCTGAGTGAGGCCCACGTTTGGTACCACCACCTCCAAAGATTGAAGAAAAGAGCGCAGAAAGAAGTCTGAAAAGTAAACTTCAACAGAGTCCCCAGTGCTAGTACAGGAGATTTAAACAAACTACTTTTTCAAAGAACATTGAAAACGAAGAACAAAAATCAGATAAGATCCATATGGAAAACACAGTGGGGTATATTTACTAAGGTCCCGATTTTGACCGAGATGGTGTTTTTTCTTCAAAGTGTCATCTCGGGAATTTACTAAACTCAAATCACGGCAGTGATGAGGGCATTCGTATTATTGTTGAAGTCCAAGTGAAAAAATACGAATGAATACACCATCGGTCAAATACGCCTGTAATTTGGTAGAACTCTGTCATTTACTAAAAAGTGTAATTCACAAACACTGCCGACAATAGCCAAACACTGCCGTGAAAAAATACCAATCGTGAAAAAGTGCTAAAATAAAACAGACCTGCTTTTTTTACCGTGTTCTGATAGGCATGCACGGATCCATGAGATCCGTGCATGTTTATCAGTGGGAAGGGGTGGGAAAGTTAAATTTGCCCAAAAAAAATGCGTAGGGTCCCCCCTCCTAAGCAAAACCAGCCTCGGGCTCTTTGAGCCGGTCCTGGTTGAAAAAATATGGGTAAAAAATTGACCGGGGTTCCCCCATATTTAATCAACCAGCACCGGGCTCTGCGCCTGGTTCCAAAAATACGGGAGACAAAAAGCGTAGGGGTCCCCCGTATTTCTGAAACCAGCACCGGGCTCCACTAGCCAGATACATAATGCCACAGCCGTGGGACACTTTTATATTGGTCCCTGCGGCCCTGGCATTACATACCCAACTAGTCACCCCTGGCCGGGGTACCCTGGAGGAGTAGGGGCCCCTTAAACCAAGGGGTACCCCCTCCAGCCACCCAAGGGCCAGGGGTAAAGCCTGAGGCTGTCCCCCCCATCCAAGGGCGGCGGATGGGGGGCTGATAGCCTTTTTGTCAAAATTTGAATATTGTTTTTAGTAGCAGTACTACAAGTCCCAGCAAGCCTCCCCCGCAAGCTGGTACTTGGAGAACCACAAGTACCAGGATGCTGTGGAAATCCGGGCCCGCTGGTACCTGTAGTACTACTACTAAAAAAATACCCCAATAAAAACAGTAGACACACACCTTGAAAGTAAAAGTTTAATTCATACATCCACACCTCCAAACATACATACTTACCTATGTTCACACGAGAGTCGGTCCTCTTCTCCATGTAGAATCCATGGGGTACCTGTTGGAAAAATTATACTCACATAATCCAGTGTAGATCGGTCCTCTTCTGTTCTATTTGTAATCCACGTACTTTGCAAAATAAAAAAACGGACACCCGACCACGCACTGAAAGGGGCCCCATGTTTTCACATGGGACCCCTTTCCCCGACTGACAGGAACCCCCCCTGACTTCTGTCTAAGAGGGTTCCTTCAGCCAATCAGGGAGCGCCACGTCGTGGCACCCTCCTGATTGGCTGTGTGCTCCTGTAGTGTCTGTCAGGCAGCACACGGCAGTGATACAATGTAGCGCCTATGTGCTCCATTGTAACCAATAGTGGGAACTTTGTGGTCAGCGGTGAGGGTACTTTCGGTCAACCGCTGACCACAAAGTTCCCACCATTGGTTACAATGGAGCGCATAGGCGCTTCATTGTATCACTGCCGTGTGTTGCCTGACAGACACTACAGGAGCACACAGCCATTCAGGAGGGTGCCACGACATGGCGCTCCCTTATTGGCTGAAGGAACCCTCTTAGACAGAAGTCAGGGGGGGTTCCTGGCAGTCGGGGAAAGGGGTCCCATGTGAAAACATGGGGCCCCTTTCAGTGCGTGGTAGGGTGTCCGTTTTTTTATTTTGCAAAGTACGTGGATTACAAATAGAACAGAAGAGGACCAATCTACACTGGATTATGTGAGTATAATTTTTCCAATAGGTACCCCATGGATTCTACATGGAGAAGAGGACCGACCCTCGTGTGAACATAGGTAAGTATGTATGTTTGGAGGTGTGGATGTATGAATTAAACTTTTACTTTCAAGGTGTGTGTCTACTGTTTTTATTGGGGTATTTTTTTAGTAGTAGTACTACAGGTACCAGCGGGCCCAGATTTCCACAGCATCCTGGTACTTGTGGTTCTCCAAGTACCAGCTTGCGGGGGAGGCTTGCTGGGACTTGTAGTACTGCTACTAAAAACAATATTCAAATTTTGACAAAAAGGCTATCAGCCCCCCATCCGCCGCCCTTGGATGGGGGGGACAGCCTCGGGCTTCACCCCTGGCCCTTGGGTGGCTGGAGGGGGGGGACCCCTTGATTTAAGGGGCCCCCACTCCTCCAGGGTACCCCGGCCAGGGGTGACTAGTTGGGTATGTAATGCCAGGGCCGCAGGGACCAATATAAAAGTTTCCCCCGGCTGTGGCATTATGTATCTGGCTAGTGGAGCCCGGTGCTGGTTTCAGAAATACGGGGGACCCCGACGCTTTTTGTCCCCCGTATTTTTGGAACCAGGACCAGGCGCAGAGCCCGGTGCTGGTTGATTAAATATGGGGGAACCCCGGTCAATTTTTCCCCATGTTTTTGCAACCAGGACCGGCTCAAAGAGCCCGAGGCTGGTTTGGCTTAGGAGGGGGGACCCCACGCAATTTTTTGGGGGATTTTAACACTGATTTTATTTTTATAAAAGGTGCACAATGAAGCCCAGCACGGATCTCTCAGATCCGGCCGAGATTCATTGTGTTAAAGTCTGCAGTGTTTTACAATTCACTCACGTAAAACACTGCCAAAAAATACGAATGACATCGACATCGGTAAATACGAAAATGCAGAATACGACAGCTTAGTAAATTAGTCTTAATAAATTCAAAAAGTTGCAATTTTACACTTTCGATGTCATTCGTGATTGAACTTTAACCTCATTCGGAAAAATACGAATTTTAGTAAATATACCCCCAGTATGTATAAAAAATGCACTGAAAAGGTCCAGTATTTCTTGGATTGTAAGATCATTGGAGTCTATTCATGAAGCAGTGAAAAGTGTGGAGAAGTGAGCCAGTGGAGAAGTTAACCATGAAAACCAACCAGCTTTTAAGTAACATTTATCAAGTGAATTTTATAAAATTATACATAGCAGCTGGTTGGTTGGGTCACGTCTCCACTCCTTTCACTGTTTCATGAATAAACCCCATTGTAAGTTGTGTCCAGATACCCCTCAATGTACAGCACTGTGCAATGTGTCAGCGCTTTATAAATAAAGTAGGTCTAATAATAAAATGAGCCATAAAATAATGCAATGTTATGATGTAAGGGAGGTTATTATGCTTAAAAAAAAGTATATTTTAAGGAGATAAAGCATTAATGTTTCTTGCAAAAAAAATGTAATGCAAAGTAATGAAGTCATTGGTAACCTTGGTATAATAATAATAATAATAATAATAATAATAATAATATAAAATGAAAAGTGTAATGCTGAGTAAACAGGAAAGTCTTGAGTCTAGTCTTGAAGGAATCTAAAGCCTCTCCAACTGTGCAAAAAAAAAGTGAGTTCCACAGAGTCAGAGGCAGAGCCATAAAGCTAAAACCTCTACACCCAAATAAATTAAGGGAGATTCTATGTACTGATAATAGTCCTTCATCTACAGATCGCATAAGCGAGTGGGGCAGTAAGGAATCAGAGGTCAGGGGCTGACTGGCAACTTTCAGCCTGGGGGGCAGACTCAAGCAAGTGGCCCAGCTTTTCACAGGAAATGCAGTGAGAACATGGCCCTGGAACACTTAAATTGCACTGGCACGGGGGGCAGATGGAACCCAGCCAGCCCCTGACCCTGGTTATGTAGCGCTTAGAAGGCCAGTAGTCAAAAGTCAGCAAGCCAATTTTACACTGATATATGTTCACAAGGGATGTATTTAGGATCCTGAAGGTCAGAACACAGACGTCAGGATCCCGACCCCCAGAATGCCGTCAGCACCGTCACAGCTATTCCCACTCCTGGGTGTCCACGACACCCATCAAGTCGGAATAGAACGAGCGCAGCGAGTTGGCAAGGGGCTTCGTTGCACTCGACCACCTGCCAGCATTCTGGTGATCGGGATCCTGGCATCTGTATTCTGACCGCCGGAATCCCGACCACTGGGATCCTGTACCCAACCTGTTCACAATCATTGACCCATTTACCCAAAGTTAATGCATTGACTTCACCCTTCGGAAAATCCTACCAGGATGAAAAGTGTAGGGCACAAGTCATATACCAGGAGTATGAATTTCCTGGCATCTGGCAAATGACAGATGCGGCCAGAAGGGGTGTGGTATTGAGAGTCGACAGTAACTAGGTCGACAATGTCTAGGTCGACCACTATTGGTCGACATTAACTAGGTCGACAGGGTGTCTAGGTCGACAGGGTCTTTAGGTCGACATGTTCTAGGTCGACAGGTCAAAAGGTCGACATGAGTTTTTAATGTTATTTTGGTGTCGTTTTCTTCGTAGAGTGACCGGGAACCCCAATTAGTGCACCGCGTCCCCTCGCATGGCTCGCTTCGCTCGCCATGCTTCGGGCATGGTGCCTTCGCTTCGCTCGGCACAGATTACCGTTCCAATCGTAGTCCACGTGGATCGTTAAGTATGAAAAGGTTAAAAAGAAGAAAAAAATTGTGAAAAACTCATGTCGACCTTTTGACCTGTCGACCTAGAACATGTCAACCTAAAGACCCTGTCGACCTAGACACCCTGCCGACCTAGTTACTGTCGACCAATAGTGGTCGACCTAGACATTGTCGACCTAGTTACTGTCGACTTTTAATCCGGATCCCGGCCAGAAGTGTGTCCTCTTGTGACTTACTGCAGATATAATGAGAACAAAGGGATTGTAGTACAGGTCATGTTATGCTCTATGAGACACGGACAGTAACCAATCTGCTTCTTTCCTTGGGGTCCCATTATTATCAGTGGCAATATGACATGTAACCTATTAGTTTATGTTGTAACAATAAGAAATAATATTTTTTTGTGTGGAAATATATCAATAATACTCTGACGGAAAGCGTCTTCGATAAGAGCTTGTCCTGGGGAAGAGGACTGCAGAAGAAGTGATAGAAGTCCTTATCATTTTACTGCCAGTTCTCCCCTTACTATGTATGCCACCCAGAAAAAAAATCTTCTTTAAATGCATTTTTAGAGGCAGGTGAACCTCTTATCCTGGTGGCTGCTGATATACATACTTATAGGAGTGCTAATCAATATAGCGCCTTGAATCTTATTTTTTTTTTGTGTATGCCACCCAGAGCTGCATTAAGAGAGGGGGCAGGGGGCATGTGACCTGGGCACCCTCTCAGCATTGCACTGAGCTAGTGATGAGAAGTGTGATGTGAGAGGTTTTCTCTGCCCAATCTGTCAGCATCTTGAGGTTTGTACAGATTTAGATGTGTGTTAGTTCCCATGATTGGACTTTAAGTACCTTCCAAGATACCACTTTTATTCCCCTGTTATGATTTTTATTAGGATTGTGAGGGTAGCAATAAATCAATCTCAAATATAGACGCTTAGATGGAATATGTGTTACTATGATTGGAGAAGTTCTAGCAAATATGACCATAAAACATAGTGTTATTTTATTGTGCTCTATTTATATCACTCACCGTTTATTTTTATATCAGGTGGAGCATATATTATACTGATACTATGAAAAATACATATTGCACCATCTCATAATGTTGTATTAATTATTTTTGTATCTGCATTGTGTGACTGTCTCATATTATATATAAATGTAAAGAACACAGAACATGATGTTTAGCTCTGTAGACAAATGTCTGCATGTGTCACATCAGTTAGTCCTTCTACTAGAGATGTGCAGTACCGTTTCTTAGAAATCCGAACTCACACGAATTTAGGGGTTCTGAATCAAACCAAGTTCCGATTCGGAGCTTCCTTCGTGTCTGCACTCGGATTTAAGACCCGAATCTTGGGTTTTGGATTGCTAGGAAGTACCTCCACTGTTATTTCAGGTGCCATTTCACACAAAAGAGTGTGTTCAAAATTGACTAGAAATGACTAGTATAATATAGGAACAAAAATAGGTCCAAATGACCTGATTTTAGCTGCTTTTATCAATTTTCAAGAAATCCAAAACCAAATCTGAATCCAAACCAAACTACTTGAGTGGTTTTGGCAAAACCAAAAGACAAGGGTCTGTGCACATGTCTACCTTCTACCAGACTTGCCTACTCTCCCGGAATGGCCGGGAGGCTACCGAAAATCGGGTGACCCTCCCGGCCCCCCGGAAGAGCAGGCAAGTCTCCCGATTACAGGGGTCCCCCCAAGCCCGGCCGCCCACTTAGCGAGTAAAGTGGGCGGTCCGGGCAGGCGATGACGCGATTCTTGTTGAATCGCGTCATCGTAGCCACACCCTGCTGTATAATGCCATAATAGCGGCATTACACAGTGGGGGGCGGGGCTTACACGGCACGATTCCCATAGTCACGCCCTCGGCCCGCCTCCGCCACGCCCCCGGTCCGCCTCCGCCCCGCCCCCCTCTGCACACACATCGCAGCCTGCCCCCCTGCTGAACCGACCTGGCTGCTCTCTCCCGGAGAGAGCAGCAAAAAAGTCGGTAAGTATGCCTTCTACCAGAGTGTGTTTTACATCACAGCTGTAGGGAGGGGTGTGCAAACGGTGCTGTCTCCCAGGGCGCATAACTCGGGGGGTGGTACCGCCGCTGCTCCGCGGCTTCAGCACTTTGCTAGCAGGGCACCAGGAGAAGTGACGCAGAGGGGGGAATGGTTACAAATTACCCATGCCCAGGCTGCTGGAGGGGCTCCAGTCCGCTAACACCCTTCCCAGTATACCATGCTGTGGCTGGCCGCTAGTGGCACCATTTTCCTGGTGATATCTTTGTGAAGATGTTGCTGCCCATAAAAAGCTAAGACTCTGGCACTGTGCCAGAGTCTTTGCCCTTTAGTGGCTAGCATCTTCTTCCCAAATATCACTGGGAAGATGGCGCTGGCTGGGGAGGAGGAACACGCTTCCAGATCAAGTAAGTTAGGAAGCAGGTGCCCTCCCTTCCACCCCTCCCCCCCCCCCTCCCATCCCCCCACCTCCCCCTTCACCCTCCCTGTGTTAAAACAGCATCTCTCCTGTAGAGCGCGCACGGACGATTTCCGAAGCCACAATTATTTTATTATTTTAAATATTTTTATATAAAATGGCATGGTCACACCCACTTTATTAAGACACACCCCACACTTTTACCAGGGCCTGCCATGGCTCTCTACACCACGACCAGAAGTGGCACGCTAGGGCCAGTAGCACAGCTAAAAGCACATAAAGGGCTCACCCTGCAATGTAAAGAGCTGCACAGAGCACTCTGTATTTTCTACTGCTAACAGCCCAGCACCCACGGATAATGCCAAGGTTTTGGAAGCTGGGCCGCACCAGGGTGGCAGTAAGCCCTGCCCCGGCAATGTTTTACATTGGTCTATTCTACAATAGATATTGGGGAATATCTGTATTCAAGTGAACATCAAAAGATGCATAGAGTATATGGGATAGCTAATCCTCTTCCCAAGACATATATCTCTCTCTAATCCAATGTAGAATGTACTTTGAAATATTATATAGGAAGGAAAAAACAATGGTTCCCTAATGCACACTGAGTGAATAATATTCCTACATAATAGTCAGATAATACGGAGATCTTGGTTGCGTATATCTGCAGATATAGGGTTAAGCCCCCAGGCCGATCGACAAGGCCTCTCCGTCACTGGGGGTCCCTAATATTAGGTATGGGTCCGGGGTGCAGGACCCCATAATGTCGGCACAGGTCGGCTACCCCAGGTCAGCACACAGGTGAGAGTTAATAGGGTTAATAAGAAGCACAGAAGTGCTATGTGAGTGGTGTGATTAAAATAATACAAAAATATATACAAAGTGATAGGGAAACTCATAAGTGTTAATAAAGTGTTAGGGTGTGCCGACCTGAAGCAGCCCAGCGATACCGACACAGGGGCCACCACACCCCACACCCACCCCACAAATAATTCCAAATATGTCTGGGTTGAATTCCCAGTGTAAGGCCACATGGTAATGGCTCCTACAGCATCTGAGAGCCAGCTTACCTGGGGATACCCCTGACTTCCCCCTATGGCAGTCTAGAGTCAGCAATCCCTCCTAATGCTGACCCGTTCATGCCTCTCAATACAATGCAAAAAAATGGTGAACTGCTCAATCAGATAGTGATGTCACTCAGGTGCTAAAAGGGAGGGGTAATTCTGTGAAGGAAAAAACAATGGTTCCCTAATGCACACTGAGTGAATAATATTCCTACATAATAGTCAGATAATACGGAGATCTTGGTTGCGTATATCTGCAGATATAGGGTTAAGCCCCCAGGCCGATCGACAAGGCCTCTCCGTCACTGGGGGTCCCTAATATTAGGTATGGGTCCGGGGTGCAGGACCCCATAATGTCGGCACAGGTCGGCTACCCCAGGTCAGCACACAGGTGAGAGTTAATAGGGTTAATAAGAAGCACAGAAGTGCTATGTGAGTGGTGTGATTAAAATAATACAAAAATATATACAAAGTGATAGGGAAACTCATAAGTGTTAATAAAGTGTTAGGGTGTGCCGACCTGAAGCAGCCCAGCGATACCGACACAGGGGCCACCACACCCCACACCCACCCCACAAATAATTCCAAATATGTCTGGGTTGAATTCCCAGTGTAAGGCCACATGGTAATGGCTCCTACAGCATCTGAGAGCCAGCTTACCTGGGGATACCCCTGACTTCCCCCTATGGCAGTCTAGAGTCAGCAATCCCTCCTAATGCTGACCCGTTCATGCCTCTCAATACAATGCAAAAAAATGGTGAACTGCTCAATCAGATAGTGATGTCACTCAGGTGCTAAAAGGGAGGGGTAATTCTGTGAAGGAAAAAACAATGGTTCCCTAATGCACACTGAGTGAATAATATTCCTACATAATAGTCAGATAATACGGAGATCTTGGTTGCGTATATCTGCAGATATAGGGTTAAGCCCCCAGGCCGATCGACAAGGCCTCTCCGTCACTGGGGGTCCCTAATATTAGGTATGGGTCCGGGGTGCAGGACCCCATAATGTCGGCACAGGTCGGCTACCCCAGGTCAGCACACAGGTGAGAGTTAATAGGGTTAATAAGAAGCACAGAAGTGCTATGTGAGTGGTGTGATTAAAATAATACAAAAATATATACAAAGTGATAGGGAAACTCATAAGTGTTAATAAAGTGTTAGGGTGTGCCGACCTGAAGCAGCCCAGCGATACCGACACAGGGGCCACCACACCCCACACCCACCCCACAAATAATTCCAAATATGTCTGGGTTGAATTCCCAGTGTAAGGCCACATGGTAATGGCTCCTACAGCATCTGAGAGCCAGCTTACCTGGGGATACCCCTGACTTCCCCCTATGGCAGTCTAGAGTCAGCAATCCCTCCTAATGCTGACCCGTTCATGCCTCTCAATACAATGCAAAAAAATGGTGAACTGCTCAATCAGATAGTGATGTCACTCAGGTGCTAAAAGGGAGGGGTAATTCTGTGAAGGAAAAAACAATGGTTCCCTAATGCACACTGAGTGAATAATATTCCTACATAATAGTCAGATAATACGGAGATCTTGGTTGCGTATATCTGCAGATATAGGGTTAAGCCCCCAGGCCGATCGACAAGGCCTCTCCGTCACTGGGGGTCCCTAATATTAGGTATGGGTCCGGGGTGCAGGACCCCATAATGTCGGCACAGGTCGGCTACCCCAGGTCAGCACACAGGTGAGAGTTAATAGGGTTAATAAGAAGCACAGAAGTGCTATGTGAGTGGTGTGATTAAAATAATACAAAAATATATACAAAGTGATAGGGAAACTCATAAGTGTTAATAAAGTGTTAGGGTGTGCCGACCTGAAGCAGCCCAGCGATACCGACACAGGGGCCACCACACCCCACACCCACCCCACAAATAATTCCAAATATGTCTGGGTTGAATTCCCAGTGTAAGGCCACATGGTAATGGCTCCTACAGCATCTGAGAGCCAGCTTACCTGGGGATACCCCTGACTTCCCCCTATGGCAGTCTAGAGTCAGCAATCCCTCCTAATGCTGACCCGTTCATGCCTCTCAATACAATGCAAAAAAATGGTGAACTGCTCAATCAGATAGTGATGTCACTCAGGTGCTAAAAGGGAGGGGTAATTCTGTGAAGGAAAAAACAATGGTTCCCTAATGCACACTGAGTGAATAATATTCCTACATAATAGTCAGATAATACGGAGATCTTGGTTGCGTATATCTGCAGATATAGGGTTAAGCCCCCAGGCCGATCGACAAAGCCTCTCCGTCACTGGGGGTCCCTAATATTAGGTATGGGTCCGGGGTGCAGGACCCCATAATGTCGGCACAGGTCGGCTACCCCAGGTCAGCACACAGGTGAGAGTTAATAGGGTTAATAAGAAGCACAGAAGTGCTATGTGAGTGGTGTGATTAAAATAATACAAAAATATATACAAAGTGATAGGGAAACTCATAAGTGTTAATAAAGTGTTAGGGTGTGCCGACCTGAAGCAGCCCAGCGATACCGACACAGGGGCCACCACACCCCACACCCACCCCACAAATAATTCCAAATATGTCTGGGTTGAATTCCCAGTGTAAGGCCACATGGTAATGGCTCCTACAGCATCTGAGAGCCAGCTTACCTGGGGATACCCCTGACTTCCCCCTATGGCAGTCTAGAGTCAGCAATCCCTCCTAATGCTGACCCGTTCATGCCTCTCAATACAATGCAAAAAAATGGTGAACTGCTCAATCAGATAGTGATGTCACTCAGGTGCTAAAAGGGAGGGGTAATTCTGTGAAGGAAAAAACAATGGTTCCCTAATATTATATAGGGGCAGCAGAAATCTTAAGATTTATTACTGTATGCTAAAGTGGCCACATTTTTCTTTTTAAATTCTATTATTCTAACTTCCTAACACCACTTCCTCCAAATTGGGATGAACATCCTGATTGTAGGACTTCTGTTTGGGTCAGTTGTAATGAATGGTGAAGATGTAGACTGCCGCCAAAATGTTAGACAGCAGGAATCTGTGGAAGGGTCATCCATATTTAACTGCAACATGAAAGGATGTAGTTTAAAATGAGTCTAAAATGATGTAAAAGTGGCTTCTATAGATACAGTCAGGAACAAAGTGACAGGATTATGTGCACAAGCAGAAGAGTTTGGCATCGTGGCTTTTTCCCATCTAATTTTAATATATTTATCTACTATAGAAGGAGACTGTTAATGACAGATACAGCTAATAAAGAACAACTGTCTGTATTGTCTGCGTATCTACAGAATGTACAAAATAAATAGTAAATATAACCCAGGAGAGTCTGAACTTGCATATTGCATCTATTTATGGCCCCTGTTCTGGAGAACTGGGAGCCCAGCACACACATATCTCCATAACATAACAGAGTGCTGAACTAAGAATGCCGGCCTATAATAAACCCCATGGCTGAGACAGGTGTGTGTAAAATGTCATTTACATTGTTGTCTCCAGTTTGGGATTGTGGTGTGATGTCAGATTAATCAACCTTAAACTGTGCGGGGGCGGAGCTTGGGGGTGTGTTCCGCTTCATAGTGGGTGGTTAGCTTGTGATCTGACTTATCGTTTCCTGAATTACCTCAGGGAAGTAAATTGCAGGGGCAAATTTCCCACTGGGCACGTGCCTAGGGGAGGCACCTATTTGGGGGTGACGCTTGGATGCTTGTACTGTCAGCCCAAATAGTATCAGTAACTACAAAATATTTCCACTGTATTGTACCATATGCCATCTTGAATGGAGTGTAAATGGGTCGGACATACACCTACTGCCCCTGTCCTACTTAGTAAATATGTACACATAAGTAAAAATAAAAAAAGTCTGTTAGCGGTTTTGTTTTGCTTTTCTATTAAATTGCCTAACATCAAATGAGGGCTTTAAACCAAACACTAAAGGTCCATACACAGTTACACACTGGGCGTTTTTGCCCAGCGTGTATGCATAGGGATGATCGCTGACATCGCTGGGCTGAAAAGCGCTCGGTGCATACACACTGAGCGCTTTTCCCCGCTGCCCAGCGATGTCAGCGGCTTTCCTTAGCAGGATGCTATGGATAGCAGGACGCTATGGAAAGCCGCTCACCCCGCCGTTCATCTACTGGTAATACCAATAGATGAACAGCGGCCGCCAGCGATGAAGCGGGAGCGCGCATCAGCGCTCACCGCTCATCGTTTGGGCATACACACTGGGCGGTTTTGAGCTGAAAGCAGCTCAATACACCAAAAGTAATCTGCTTTCAGCTCAGAATCGCCCAGTGTGTATGGGCCTTAAAAGTAATAAAAATAGGTGTGTGTGGGGGGGAGGAAGGGGGTGGATACTGTTGTGCCTAGGGGCGTCCTCGCCCCTAAATCCACCCCTGGTAAATGGTACTGGGTTGTGTATTGTTATTGCTTGTGCGCATTGTTTTATGTCTCTCCTGTTTTTTTTTTGCTACCAGCTGATACTTTCTAGTCCTCCCTCTTTTCCTCACTTTTCTGTCTTGTTGTCTTTTGCTCCTTTTCACATTCTCCTCTGTCAGTTCCTTCTCTTTTATTTCTTTGTTTTGGCTGATTTCGTTTTCTTTCTCTTGCTGGGGAGGGACATGCCTCCTTCTGCCGGTTTTGGGCAATACTACGTACCTTCATTTAATATTTTCTAAGTAGGCAAATTATGTTGATGTAATGATAAAGATATGAAAGCTGACATGCAAAGAGCAGCATCCTGAGTAATTAAGAGTTATGGTTTCCTACCTCTTCTATAAAATCTACATATGCATGATGCAGCACTACACAGAAGGGAACCACGTTGCAGCAGACAGCAGCACTGAATAATAGAAGTCAGTGAGAGAGGCTGTGGCTGTCAGCTCTCTATCACAGCAGGAGCGGCTTCTATGTGCGGCGCCTTCCTCAGCTGCGTAGTTTGCTTATTTATAGGGCGGCCCTGGGGACACCACTGAGGAAATCTGAGATTTCTCCACTGTAACCGCTTTTGTGAATAGGACAAAGCAATGTAAAGCCCTGTTATCACCGATAAAGGGCTTTTCACTGCTCCATGAACAGACCCCATAGTGTCTGGAGAAATATTTAGACAAGCCTTGCCGAGGCCTGGCGACTTACCCAAATCTTTGTAGATATATGTAACTAAGATCTTTGAATTTTCTATTATCATCATGTTCTAGTCTTATTGCTGATACTTCTCAGTGTGTTGGGAAAAAACTTTTGTACTTTTTCTTGAAATATTTAGACAGGTAGGCCGGGATGTAATGAGAACCGATAATGCCGCCCAGAAAATTATCGCATCACATCGGACAGTTCAAATATGCGTCCATTTCCCAGAACTTGGGCAATGTAATTGTGTGAGTCTATATTTTCCAGCTCTAGCATATTGGATCCGAGGTGTCTCAGTATTTAGACTAGAAAACGTCCGATATTTTCTAAACAACCAAAATGCGTACTTTAGTATAGGAGGACCACAGTGTTAGAGAAAGTCACCCATTGGCCCCCAAACATCCCATGATTAAAGGATTACCCCTCGTAAAATAACCCCTAGTCCTCTAGGTCGCACACACAGCAAATTAAGGGGGGTACACACGGAGAGATCCGTGTTTAAAATCTAAGCAATCTGACTAGATTGCTTAGATTTTAAGCAGGGATCTGTGGTACGTATGCCCCCCAGCGATAGCGATGCGCGACCCCACGCATCGCTATCGCCAGTGCTAGATTGAGCCTGCATGCAGGCTCAATCTAGCGGGTCGCTCACTTCACCGCTGTGTGGAGTGAGCGGCCCCCCGTCCGTCCGTCCCCTCGCTCAGCACATCGTGCTGTGCTGAGTGAGGGGAGAGATGTGTTCTGAGCGGTCTGTGTTAAGATCGCTCAGCGCACATTTCTCCCGTCAGTATCCCCCTTTATGCTGATTTAAATAATATGTGGCATGGCTATATTCAGTGTGTAATTGCAGCTGTAATTATGTTAGTGTTTGGTCTTGAATACACTGTAGCATAATTTTTTCTATGCAGATATAGTTGCTATTACACACAGAATATATCCAAGCCGCATACCATTTAAGTCAGCATAAGCTGCTTGTGCATCCTAATACATCCATTTATGTATCAGACGTATTTTCCTGTTGATTTACTGCAAATGTGCGTTAAAAGTGTCCTTATAATTGATTTTCAAGACTTTCATAACCAACTCGGCCAAGAAAACCACCTCTAAATTCTTCAAAAGTTTTAGAGCTGTTTTGTGTCAGACTTGCAATATCGAACTTCATTATATCGGCCAAGTTGTATACTTAACATGGGCAAAACATCTGGATCCAACTTTTTTTTCGTGCTCTCTACTTTAGAGCGAAAAGCATCTAAAAAATCCGGTTTGCGGCTGTTAATACATTAGCCAGCTTTGCAAAATGCCCGATGTTTGTGGCTACCACAGCAGAGGGCAGAGTGATTTTAACATATGGGTGATTATGGACTGTTGTTCCTCAGCATGGTTAGACTGGGGCATGAAGGGGCCTCCGGGGAATGCATTGGTAGGGGCCCATGCCTAAGGGGTGTGGCTAGCCACCAGAGGTGGTGGGGACAGGGATGTGTCAGGACTACCCACTTTGATTTGCAAAAGGGATAATTTTTTTATGTAGTTTCTATAGAAACAAACCAAGCACCCAAGTTCATACATGGTCCTACTCCACCAAATTACTGACCCTCTAATAGAGTAGTTAAGTGCACAATCTCAGGCAGTGGGACCCATTAAGGATTTTCCCTGTACACCCGTGGACAAGTACAACACACTGTTCCTTAGTATGCCTAGTTATTTTAGTTAAGATTGGGATCACTATTCTGTCCTCCTAACAGTAGACCACTTGTTTGTACATTTTTATTTATCCAACAAGAAATAGGGAACAAACAATAATACGTAGTTTTTGGCTTACCTTCCCAGCAGAGGAGATTTAAAATATCAAAGAATTGTGGGATTGAAGCTTGTGTCCGTTCACAAAAAGCTTTTACGTATCTGTTAGTGCAGCTTTAACTAGAGATGAGCGCCTGAAATTTTTCGGGTTTTGTATTTTGGTTTTGGGTTCGGTTCCGCGGCCGTGTTTTGGGTTCGACCGCGTTTTGGCAAAACCTCACCGAATTTTTTTTGTCGGATTCGGGTGTGTTTTGGATTCGGGTGTTTTTTTAAAAAAACACTAAAAAACAGCTTAAATCATAGAATTTGGGGGTCATTTTGATCCCATATTATTATTAACCTCAAAAACCATAATTTCCACTAATTTTCAGTCTATTCTGAATACCTCACACCTCACAATATTATTTTTAGTCCTAAAATTTGCACCAAGGTCGCTGGATGACTAAGCTAAGCGACACTAGTGGCCGACACAAACACCTGGCCCATCTAGGAGTGGCACTGCAGTGTCACGCAGGATGTCCCTTCCAAAAAACCCTCCCCAATCAGCACATGACGCAAAGAAAAAAAGAGGCGCAATGAGGTAGCTGACTGTGTGAGTAAGATAAGCGACCCTAGTGGCCGACACAAACACCGGGCCCATTTAGGAGTGGCACTGCAGTGTCACGCAGGATGTCCCTTCCAAAAAACCCTCCCCAATCAGCACATGACGCAAAGAAAAAAAGAGGCGCAATGAGGTAGCTGACTGTGTGAGTAAGATTAGCGACCCTAGTGGCCGACACAAACACCGGGCCCATTTAGGAGTGGCACTGCAGTGTCACGCAGGATGTCCCTTCCAAAAAACCCTCCCCAATCAGCACATGACGCAAAGAAAAAAAGAGGCGCAATGAGGTAGCTGACTGTGTGAGTAAGATTAGCGACCCTAGTGGCCGACACAAACACCGGGCCCATTTAGGAGTGGCACTGCAGTGTCACGCAGGATGTCCCTTCCAAAAAACCCTCCCCAATCAGCACATGACGCAAAGAAAAAAAGAGGCGCAATGAGGTAGCTGACTGTGTGAGTAAGATTAGCGACCCTAGTGGCCGACACAAACACCGGGCCCAATTAGGAGTGGCACTGCAGTGTCACGCAGGATGTCCCTTCCAAAAAACCCTCCCCAATCAGCACATGACGCAAAGAAAAAAAGAGGCGCAATGAGGTAGCTGACTGTGTGAGTAAGATTAGCGACCCTAGTGGCCGACACAAACACCGGGCCCATTTAGGAGTGGCACTGCAGTGTCACGCAGGATGTCCCTTCCAAAAAACCCTCCCCAAACAGCACATGACGCAAAGAAAAATAAAAGAAAAAAGAGGTGCAAGATGGAATTGTCCTTGGGCCCTCCCACCCACCCTTATGTTGTATAAACAAAACAGGACATGCACACTTTAACCAACCCATCATTTTAGTGACAGGGTCTGCCACACGACTGTGACTGATATGACGGGTTGGTTTGGACCCCCCCCAAAAAAGAAGCAATTAATCTCTCCTTGCACAAACTGGCTCTACAGAGGCAAGATGTCCACCTCATCATCACCCTCCGATATATCACCGTGTACATCCCCCTCCTCACAGATTATCAATTCGTCCCCACTGGAATCCACCATCTCAGCTCCCTGTGTACTTTGTGGAGGCAATTGCTGCTGGTCAATGTCTCCGCGGAGGAATTGATTATAATTCATTTTAATGAACATCATCTTCTCCACATTTTCTGGATGTAACCTCGTACGCCGATTGCTGACAAGGTGAGCGGCGGCACTAAACACTCTTTCGGAGTACACACTTGTGGGAGGGCAACTTAGGTAGAATAAAGCCAGTTTGTGCAATGGCCTCCAAATTGCCTCTTTTTCCTGCCAGTATAAGTATGGACTGTGTGACGTGCCTACTTGGATGCGGTCACTCATATAATCCTCCACCATTCTTTCAATGGTGAGAGAATCATATGCAGTGACAGTAGACGACATGTCCGTAATCGTTGTCAGGTCCTTCAGTCCGGACCAGATGTCAGCATCAGCAGTCGCTCCAGACTGCCCTGCATCACCGCCAGCGGGTGGGCTCGGAATTCTGAGCCTTTTCCTCGCACCCCCAGTTGCGGGAGAATGTGAAGGAGGAGATGTTGACAGGTCGCGTTCCGCTTGACTTGACAATTTTCTCACCAGCAGGTCTTTCAACCCCAGCAGACTTGTGTCTGCCGGAAAGAGAGATCCAAGGTAGGCTTTAAATCTAGGATCGAGCACGGTGGCCAAAATGTAGTGCTCTGATTTCAACAGATTGACCACCCGTGAATCCTTGTTAAGCGAATTAAGGGCTCCATCCACAAGTCCCACATGCCTAGCGGAATCGCTCCGTGTTAGCTCCTCCTTCAATGTCTCCAGCTTCTTCTGCAAAAGCCTGATGAGGGGAATGACCTGACTCAGGCTGGCAGTGTCTGAACTGACTTCACGTGTGGCAAGTTCAAAGGGCATCAGAACCTTGCACAACGTTGAAATCATTCTCCACTGCGCTTGAGACAGGTGCATTCCACCTCCTATATTGTGCTCAATTGTATAGGCTTGAATGGCCTTTTGCTGCTCCTCCAACCTCTGAAGCATATAGAGGGTTGAACTCCACCTCGTTACCACTTCTTGCTTCAGATGATGGCAGGGCAGGTTCAGTAGTTTTTGTTGGGGCTCCAGTCTTCTGTACGTGGTGCCTGTACGCCGAAAGTGTCCCGCAATTTTTCTGGCCACCGACAGCATCTCTTGCACGCCCCTGTCGTTTTTTAAATAATTCTGCACCACCAAATTCAAGGTATGTGCAAAACATGGGACGTGCTGGAATTTGCCCATATTTAATGCACACACAATATTGCTGGCGTTGTCCGATGCCACAAATCCACAGGAGAGTCCAATTGGGGTAAGCCATTCCGCGATGATCTTCCTCAGTTGCCGTAAGAGGTTTTCAGCTGTGTGCGTATTCTGGAAACCGGTGATACAAAGCGTAGCCTGCCTAGGAAAGAGTTGGCGTTTGCGAGATGCTGCTACTGGTGCCGCCGCTGCTGTTCTTGCGGCGGGAGTCCATACATCTACCCAGTGGGCTGTCACAGTCATATAGTCCTGACCATGCCCTGCTCCACTTGTCCACATGTCCGTGGTTAAGTGGACATTGGGTACAGCTGCATTTTTTAGGACACTGGTGACTCTTTTTCTGAGGTCTGTGTAAATTTTCGGTATCGCCTGCCTAGAGAAATGGAACCTAGATGGTATTTGGTACCGGGGACACAGTACCTCCAACAAGTCTCTAGTTGGCTCTGCAGTAATGATGGATACCGGAACCACGGTTCTCACCACCCAGGATGCCAAGGCCTCAGTTATCCGCTTTGCAGTAGGATTACTGCTGTGATATTTCATCTTCCTCGCAAAGGACTGTTGGACAGTCAATTGCTTGGTGGAAGTAGTAAAAGTGGTCTTACGACTTCCCCTCTGGGATGACCATCGACTCCCAGCAGCAACAACAGCAGCGCCAGCAGCAGTAGGCGTTACACGCAAGGATGCATCGGAGGAATCCCAGGCAGGAGAGGACTCGTCAGAATTGCCAGTGACATTGCCTGCAGGACTATTGGCATTCCTGGGGAAGGAGGAAATTGACACTGAGGGAGTTGGTGGGGTGGTTTGCGTGAGCTTGGTTACAAGAGGAAGGGATTTACTGGTCAGTGGACTGCTTCCGCTGTCACCCAAAGTTTTTGAACTTGTCACTGACTAATTATGAATGCGCTGCAGGTGACGTATAAGGGAGGATGTTCCGAGGTGGTTAACGTCCTTACCCCTACTTATTACAGCTTGACAAAGGGAACACACGGCTTGACACCTGTTGTCCGCATTTCTGTTGAAATAGTTCCACACCGAAGAGCTGATTTTTTTGGTATTTTCCCCAGGCATGTCAACGGCCATATTCCTCCCACGGACAACAGGTGACTCCCCGGGTGCCTGACTTAAACAAACCACCTCACCATCAGAATCCTCCTGGTCAATTTCCTCCCCAGCGCCAGCAACACCCATATCCTCCTCATCCTGGTGTACTTCAACACTGACATCTTCAATCTGACTATCAGGAACTGGACTGCGGGTGCTCCTTCCAGCACTTGCAGGGGGCGTGCAAATGGTGGAAGGCGCATGCTCTTCACGTCCAGTGTTGGGAAGGTCAGGCATCGCAACCGACACAATTGGACTCTCCTTGTGGATTTGGGATTTCGAAGAACGCACAGTTCTTTGCGGTGCTACTGCTTTTGCCAGCTTGAGTCTTTTCATTTTTCTAGCGAGAGGCTGAGTGCCTCCATCCTCATGTGAAGCTGAACCACTAGCCATGAACATAGGCCAGGGCCTCAGCCGTTCCTTGCCACTCCGTGTGGTAAATGGCATATTGGCAAGTTTACGCTTCTCCTCCGACAATTTTATTTTAGGTTTTGGAGTCCTTTTTTTACTGATATTTGGTGTTTTGGATTTGACATGCTCTGTACTATGACATTGGGCATCGGCCTTGGCAGACGACGTTGCTGGCATTTCATCGTCTCGGCCATGACTAGTGGCAGCAGCTTCAGCACGAGGTGGAAGTGGATCTTGATCTTTCCCTAATTTTGGAACCTCAACATTTTTGTTCTCCATATTTTAATAGGCACAACTAAAAGGCACCTCAGGTAAACAATGGAGATGGATGGATACTAGTATACAATTATGGACGGACTGCCGAGTGCCGACACAGAGGTAGCTACAGCCGTGAACTACCGTACTGTGTCTGCTGCTAATATAGACTGGTTGATAAAGAGATGTTGTAGTATGTATGTATGAAGAAGAAAGAAAAAAAAAACATGGTTAGGTGGTATACAATTATGGACGGACTGCCGAGTGCCGACACAGAGGTAGCCACAGCCGTGAACTACCGTACTGTACTGTGTCTGCTGCTAATATAGACTGGTTGATAAAGAGATGTCGTAGTATGTATGTATGAAGAAGAAAGAAAAAAAAACCACGGGTAGGTGGTATACAATTATGGACGGACTGCCGAGTGCCGACACAGAGGTAGCCACAGCCATGAACTACCGTACTGTACTGTGTCTGCTGCTAATATAGACTGGTTGATAAAGAGATGTAGTAGTATGTATGTATAAAGAAGAAAGAAAAAAAAACCACGGGTAGGTGGTATACAATTATGGACGGACTGCCGAGTGCCGACACAGAGGTAGCCACAGCCGTGAACTACCGTACTGTACTGTGTCTGCTGCTAATATAGACTGGTTGATAAAGAGATGTCGTAGTATGTATGTATGAAGAAGAAAGAAAAAAAAACCACGGTTAGGTGGTATACAATTATGGACGGACTGCCGAGTGCCGACACAGAGGTAGCCACAGCCGTGAACTACCGTACTGTACTGTGTCTGCTGCTAATATAGACTGGTTGATAAAGAGATGTCGTAGTATGTATGTATAAAGAAGAAAGAAAAAAAAACCACGGTTAGGTGGTATACAATTATGGACGGACTGCCGAGTGCCGACACAGAGGTAGCCACAGCCGTGAACTACCGTACTGTACTGTGTCTGCTGCTAATATAGACTGGTTGATAAAGAGATGTCGTAGTATGTATGTATGTATGAAGAAGAAAGAAAAAAAAACCACGGTTAGGTGGTATACAATTATGGACGGACTGCCGAGTGCCGACACAGAGGTAGCCACAGCCGTGAACTACCGTACTGTACTGTGTCTGCTGCTAATATAGACTGGTTGATAAAGAGATGTCGTAGTATGTATGTATAAAGAAGAAAGAAAAAAAAACCACGGTTAGGTGGTATACAATTATGGACGGACTGCCGAGTGCCGACACAGAGGTAGCCACAGCCGTGAACTACCCTACTGTACTGTGTCTGCTGCTAATATAGACTGGTTGATAAAGAGATGTCGTAGTATGTATGTATGAAGAAGAAAGAAAAAAAAACCACGGTTAGGTGGTATACAATTATGGACGGACTGCCGAGTGCCGACACAGAGGTAGCCACAGCCGTGAACTACCGTAGTGTACTGTGTCTGCTGCTAATATAGACTGGTTGATAAAGAGATGTCGTAGTATGTATGTATAAAGAAGAAAGAAAAAAAAACCACGGTTAGGTGGTATACAATTATGGACGGACTGCCGAGTGCCGACACAGAGGTAGCCACAGCCGTGAACTACCGTACTGTACTGTGTCTGCTGCTAATATAGACTGGTTGATAAAGAGATGTAGTAGTATGTATGTATAAAGAAGAAAGAAAAAAAAACCACGGGTAGGTGGTATACAATTATGGATGGACTGCCGAGTGCCGACACAGAGGTAGCTACAGCCGTGAACTACCGTACTGTGTCTGCTGCGACTGGATGATAAATAATGATATAAAAAATATATATATATCACTACTGCAGCCGGACAGGTATATATATTATATAATGACGGACCTGCTGGACACTGTCTGTCAGCAGAATGAGTTTTTTATAGAATAAAAAAAAAAAACACCACACAAGTGAAGTCACACGACGAGTGTTTAACTTTTTCAGGCAATCACAATATAGTATACTACTAACTATACTGGTGGTCAGTGTGGTCAGGTCACTGGTCAGTCACACTGGCAGTGGCACTCCTGCAGCAAAAGTGTGCACTGTTTAATTTTAATATAATATGTACTCCTGGCTCCTGCTATAACCTATAACTGGCACTGCAGTGCTCCCCAGTCTCCCCCACAATTATAAGCTGTGTGAGCTGAGCACAGTCAGATATATAATATATACATAGATGATGCAGCACACTGGGCTGAGCAGTGCACACAGATATGGTATGTGACTGTCTTGTACTCCTGGCTCCTGCTATAACCTATAACTGGCACTGCAGTGCTCCCCAGTCTCCCCCACAATTATAAGCTGTGTGAGCTGAGCACAGTCAGATATATAATATATACATATATGATGCAGGCATGCAGCACACTGGGCTGAGCAGTGCACACAGATATGGTATGTGACTGAGTCACTGTGTGTACCGTTTTTTTCAGGCAGAGAACGGATATATTAAATAAAACAACTGCACTGCTGGTGGTCACTGTGGTCAGTCACTAAACTCTGCACTCTCTTCTACAGTATCAGCCTCAGGTCAATCTCTCTCTCTCTCTCCTAATCTAAATGGAGAGGACGCCAGCCACGTCCTCTCCCTATCAATCTCAATGCACGTGTGAAAATGGCGGCGACGCGCGGCTCCTTATATAGAATCCGAGTCTCGCGAGAATCCGACAGCGTCATGATGACGTTCGGGCGCGCTCGGGTTAACCGAGCAAGGCGGGAAGATCCGAGTCGCTCGGACCCGTGAAAAAAAACATGAAGTTCGTGCGGGTTCGGATTCAGAGAAACCGAACCCGCTCATCTCTAGCTTTAACCACTTGCCTGATGTTTGAAAAAATATTTTAAAACAAAAAAATCCCCCCCAAAAATATTTTTTTTCCTTTTTTTTTTAACTAAAATAATTTGGGATAGGGTTAAATTCATGTTCTTCACCTAATTCACTCATAAAAAAAACCCTGACAGTTTCGGAGCGGTTTTCGGTGAAATAAATCGTCAGTTAAGTGGTTAAGAGCATACCTCCCAACTTCATAAAGTTGGGAGGAGGGACACAGATGCGCACCCCAAAATTAAGGGGTGTGACCTCGGGGACGTGGCCTCACAGAAGGGTGCCATGATAGCGGGCCACGCCCCCCCTTTGTGCCACTGTGGGGGCATTCCCAGTGCTCTGTGAGCTGCTGATATGCCCCCTGTCCCTCCCTCCCAGTGAATAGACGCTGTGCACATGCGCACAGCGTCTATAGTATATACCAGTGCTCTGCTAATCAGAGCAGCGAGTAAGATGGTCTCCCAACTGTCCCCCCTCACCACCACCCCCCACACGGGACACTGCGACCCGCGGGTGGGACAGCGGGAAGTCACAGAAAAATGGGACTGTCCTGCCAAAATCGGGACAGTTGGGAGGTATGCTTTAAGTATTGTACTAATATGTTAATTAAGTACGTGTTCCTTACTGTAATTAGGGGGACATTTAGCAGTGATAAGAGCGGAGAAGTGAGCCAGTGGAGAAGTTGCCCCATCAACCAATCAGCAGCTCTTTATCATTTTTATAGTATGCAAATTATAGATGCTATTTCAGTGCTGATTGGTTGCCATGGGAAACTTCTCCACTGGCTCACTTCTCCGCACTTATCACTGCTTAGTAAATGTCCCCCTTAGTCTTCATTTATTATATTACCCGCTAACCTGTTGTGTAACTGACATTACATAAAGTAGATTTTTGCTTTACCATTAAATTTATGTGTAGCTTTATCAAAGCTGATAGTAATGAATTCCATTAGATCCTGGCTAAAGGAATCTGAGAAGCATGTACAGTATGAAATGGGAACTGGTTTCAAAAGGATTGCAAATAAGATTTTATTTTACATTAAAGAAAGTAATGAGATAATGTGTAGAGAAAAGTATTGGTTAAATTTCTATGCATTGTCTGATTTTGGGTAGGAGTTATTAGCAGGTGTCGGTGGAATGGGAAAATTCACCTTTTTAAATATGTTTTTTATATATAATCATTGTACTATGCAATTTATTTCACTGAGGATAAAGGGATGATTCTGAATAGACTTACAATTTATAGGTGTTAATGACACTACAAGCAGAGCACCTGCAAAACGAATACAATAAAATCCAGATGTGCCACCTAGCCTTAAGTGGCACCAGATCGCCCCATCTGGCGAACCACAGACTTTGTGACAAAGCCGCACCATGCGTCCCGCCACACACTATTTCACAAAATATTCATATCACTAACCGAGGCATAACTACTATACATTTTGCTCCCCCCCTGCCAAAAACGTTTCTGGCAACCCAACCCCATCCCACATACATTAATTATAATTTTTATCTACATACTCATTGTAGGTAAAAATATTAATTAATTGAGAGGTTTTATGCATATTGCCAGGGGTTTCATGCTCATTGTCTGAGTTTCATGTTCGTTTCCAGGGATTTCATACTCGTTGCCAGGGGTTTCATGCTTGCCGCTGGTGCTAGTGTTCCCAGAATCCCTCCTCCTCCAGGTAAGTGATACGGTCATTAGGTCGACAGTCATTAGGGCGACCACTATTGGTCGGCATGCATTCGGTCGACATGGTCATTAGGTCGACATGTACTAGGTCGACATGGAAAAAGGTAGACATGAGTTTTTCACTTTTTTGGTAATTTTTTACTTTTTCATACTTTACTACCACGTGGACTACGATTGGGAATAGTAACCTTCGCTCACCATGCAAGGGGACACGGTGCACTAATTGGGGTTCCCCGTCACTTTACAAAGAAAACAACACCCAAAAAAGTTTAAAAAACTAATTCGACCTTTTTCCATGTCGACCTAGTACATGTGGACCTAATGTCCATGTCTGCCTAATACATGTCGACCAATAGTGGTCGACCTAATGACTGTCGACCTGATATCCCTTTCACACCGCAGCTTGTACCCGGTAATTTGCCGTTTTTACTGGCTTCCTAAACGGTTCGAGCTGCGATGTGAAAGGGTCACCTTCAATTTACCGTTTACAAAATACCGGTATTTTGAAACGGTAAAAAAGCAGGGTCCTACCCGTTTCAGACCCGTTTAATTGTGCAGTGTGAAAGGGTCTGAAACGGTATTTGCAAGCCCCAGAAGGTGATAGGCTGTCTCCATGTGTGATCTCACCAGGCAGAAGCAGGAAATAAACATTTATAATGACAATCACTGTTTTGTATGGGTGAAACGGGTTCAGTGTGAAAGGTACCAAAACGGTAATGAAATGGTAATATACTGGTTACAACATGCGATGTGAAGGGGGTTTAACTGCTCAGACACGTTTTAAAAACCGTTTAAAGAACCGTTTTAAAAGCAGGTTTTGCGATGTGAAAGCAGCATAAGTGTGGTCGACCTAATGACCCATACCCTCCAGGTAATGCTATATGCCCAGTAGAACCTCTAGCATCTGTCTCCTCCTAGGCGGTGGCCATTTTTAGAGGGATATTTTCAGCAGATTTCCATGTGGATGGCCAGACCGCAAGAAATCTACATAAAACAGGCACCAGCACCTCCCAGCCACTGCGTGGTTTGCAGGGGCTATTCAGGGTTGGATTAACAATGGGGCGGATGGAGCTGCAGCTCCAGACCCCCCATTAAAAATAGGCCCACAGCATCCCAGGCATTGCAGCAAGTGGTGACAGGAAAACATTTTTCCTGTCACTACCAAAGCCCAGCCCACTCCCCTCCCACTGAACCAAAAAAGCACCACCTGATTACCTGTGCCCCCAGCTGGCCGACAGAAGCCCCTCCTCTTTCAGATTCAGCCAGCCAAAGCACAGCTCCTGGACACAAGCAAAGCCACACCTCCAACACTCTGTTAGAAGCTCCGCCCCGTGTTGTCAGGATCGCCGCTTCGCAGCTCCATCCGAAGCTCCGCCTCATGTGTCGACCGAAGCCCCGCCTCCCGTATTGCCCGAAGCTCCACCTCCCGGGCATTCCAAAGCTCCGTCTCACGGGCATTCTGAAGCTCTGCCTCCCGGACCGTCCGATGCCCCTCCTCCAGGACCCGTCTGAAGCTGCACCTGCATACTGTAAGAACCTGTGAAGCTTCTCTTTAAGCAGCTGGTTCGGCAGCAGGGCTGGAGGTAGTGGGGATGCCTGTGGGAGGGGGGTTGGCATAAGTAATAGAGCATTCAGGACAGCGGATCCAGGAGGTTTACAATGTAGCTGTTACCAGAGGTCACAGCTCTTCCTGTGTACATACTACACCCCCTGACCCCACTTCTGCTCCACCCACTGTCCTCTGCTGCTCTTCTCCCCACCTAATGCTCTCTTCTTGGGTACCACTCAGAGAAGCACTGGGCAGGGTGGTGGAGAGGATGTGTGTTATCAGGTTACGTTTTCTCCTAAATGACCTGGGACATCAGATGCGGCTGCAGCTGCCCAGGTACGACCGCATCATTCAAGCCACTGCCCCCTTAGGATATGTCCCACTTCACCATTTTAGTACCTGTGTCTTTTACCCCTTCCCCACCTATGATTCTGTCCCTTCACACTTGTGCTACTGCTTCTTTTACCATCTGTGCCTCCTCCTCCCTCTTCACTTGTTCATCTGCCCTTTCTCCCTACCTGTGCTTCCGCTTCCCTCTTTACTTGTGTCTCTGCCACCTAAACTAACGGTGTGTCCGCCCCTCTTGCCACCTGTGTCTTGTGCCTCTGCCTTGTTCCTCACTTCTATCATTGCCCCCTTTACACCTGTGTCTCTGCCTCTATCTCCATGTGTATCTCTGCCTTCCTCCCCACCTGTGTCTCTTCCCCCTTCACCACTTGTGCTTCTGTCTCCCTTTCCTCCTGTGTCTCTGCCCCCTCTCCACCTGTATCTCTGCTTTCCTCCCTACCTGTGTGTCTGCCTTCTCTCTACCTGTGCTTCCATCTCCCTTACCACCTCTATCACTACCTTCTTTCCATCTGCACTTCTGCCTCCCTCCCCAAATGCATCTCTGCCTCCCTCCGCACCTATATCGCTGCCCACTTTCCACCTGTATTTCTGCCCCCTCTCCACCTGTGTCTCTGCCTTCTCTCAATCTACACTTCTGTCTACGTCTACAAACATATCTCTGCCCCCCTCTCCACCTGTGGCTCTGCCTTCTCTCAATCCACACTTCCGTCTACCTCTCCAGATATATCTCTGCCCCCATCTCCACCTGTGGCTCTGCCTTCTCTCAATCTACACTTCCGTCTACCTCTCCAGATATATCTCTGCCCCCCTCTCCACCTGTGGCTCTGCCTTCTCTCAATCTACACTTGCGTCTACCTCTCCAAATATATCTCTGCCTCCTTCCCCACCTGTGTCTCTGCCTTCTCTCAATCTACACTTCCGTCTGCCTCTCCAGATATATTTCTGCCCCCCTCTCCACCTGTGGCTCTGCCTTCTCTCAATCTACACTAGCGTCTACCTCTCTAAATATATCTCTGCCTTCTTCCCCACCTGTGTCTCTGCCTTCTCTCAATCTACACTTCCGTCTACCTCTCCGAATATATCTCTGCCCCCCTCTGCACCTGTGGCTCTGCCTTCTCTCAATCTACACTTGCGTCTACCTCTCCAAATATATCTCTGCCTCCTTCCCCACCTGTGTCTCTGCCTTCTCTCAATCTACACTTCCGTCTACCTCTCCAGATATATCTCTGCCCCCCTCTCCACCTGTGGCTCTGCCTTCTCTCAATCTACATTTCCATCTACCTCTCCAAATATATCTCTGCCCCCCTCTGCACCTGTGGCTCTGCCTTCTCTCAATCTACGCTTGCATCTACCTCTCCAAATATATATCTGCCTCCCAGGAGCGTATCTACCCATTGGCCAGGATGGCACTCGCCAGGGGTGCCAGATGAAGAGGGGCGCTGCCCAGCAGTGCCACCCATGGCCAAAGGGTAGTTTCAGTTTGTACAAGCAGCACCAGTCCTCCCCACCCCGTGCAGTTCCTGAGCTGCAGTGATGCCCGGCAATGACTAAAGCAGGCAGCAGCGGCAGCCAGTGTTATTTGCGCTGGTTTCCGGCGGCTCCACACAGCACTACAATAAAGAGACTCTGTATAAACTACAGCTCCCATCAGCCCTTGCTGCCAGAGCTCACAGCAGCAAGGGCTGATGGGAGTTGTAGTTTATGCGGTTTCTTTATTGTTGTGCTGTGCTGAGCCACCGGACACCAGTGCAAATAACACTGGCTGCTGCTGCCTGCTTAAGTCATTGCCAGGGGTCATTGCAGGTCACCTTCACTTAGCCCATCTCCCCCAGTCTCACTCCTGGTGGCGAGAATGAGAGCACACAGTGACATTGTCTCTTCTGCCGCCCGCAAAGGTGTCTTCCCGCCCCTGAGAGGAGTGAGGACCGATGCAGCACCCATATGTGGTGGAGGAAGATTACTGAGCAGGGCGAGTAGTGCAAAAGAGTGGTAGGAAAAAGCTGCATGGAGGGGAATGCAGCATTTCCCACTAATTACATTTTATAAACAAAACTGACGTAGAGAATAAATGGGTAAAGCACCAATCCCATGCATCAATTTATTAGTGCCCTAATGGTGTTCTACTCTTCTGCTAAGAGACACAACTATGTTTTATGTGTAATAATTCCAATATTGGCATAAACTACTGATTGCATTGACCTGCTTTATTCCATTCTAGATGATAGAAAGACAGCACAATACAGTTGTAAAATGCAGAACAGGGGAATGACACTTCCTACTGTATGTCCCATCATGTACAGGAGGAGATGACACTACTGTGTGGCATAATGTGTATAAGGGGTACTACTGTTTAGCGTAATGTTAATAAGGGGCTCAAGTGTATGGTGCAATGTATATAAGGGTTACTACTGTGAGGCGTAATGTGAATAATGGACATTACTGTGTGGTGTAATATGTACATGAGACTACTGTGTGGTGTCATTTGAACTGGGGGTAATATTGTGTGGCCATGCCCCTTTTTTTTTTTTTGCACACACACATTCCCTATTTCAAATATGGAGGGGGGTGCGCCAGTCCCTTTTTTGTCCCACACACCCCAGTTTCCAGATCCTGCGCGCACCTAAGCCAGCCACCCAAGGACTGATGCACTGTAGTGATGTAGTGAGTATGCCACCACACACCCCTGCCCACATAGAGGGAAATTATCTGTGGTGCTAATCACACCCACTGCGCAGCACACAATAGGCCTTTTATAAGTTTCTGCTCCAGGCCCATGTGGACCTTAATTTGGCACTCGGGTTATTGCTATGCCTCTGATCACTAATGTGAGAAAAGTACACAGTATAGGTACCCGGATACTGGTGCTGGCATTGCATGCAGCTACTTTGTGCAACTCAGACGCAAACCTGGGTAACCTGGGTAAAAAATAAATAAATGTGGCAATGATGTGGACAAGCTACTAAATGCAGGAAAAACTACAAAGGTCCAGGACTTGCTACCCGTGACGGGATATCTAAGTTGCATCATGCATCTTACAAACGAAACAATAAATTCATCAAAATGATGCAAATCAGAAAAAAAATAACTATGTTTAACTACAGTACATGTGTGACACCCCAAGTGGTTGTTTTCATGTGCAGTGTAGATAGAACCTGGTCCCTGGACGTTCTTTTTCCTGGAAAAGAACAGAGAACCCCCAAATCCCAAGACAAGGATGACACCAAAAGTAAAGTGATATTTAGTTTATTAAGAATCAATCAAGAATTTGTTTAGATGACTGGGCCCAATGTGTGTACATCATAACACTCAATGCACACAATGCAATGTAAGGCAAACAAAACCACAATAAATGTACAGGTCAATGAGTCCCATAATATATAAATAACATTTTAACATATTAGTCCCTCTGAAGAAGTAGTTTACTTGGTATCTTCTCTGGCCAGCCTTTGCGTAGGTGCACATGTCAGGCACTTGTAGACTATGAGGCTCAGTGCTGACTGTATGTCTCTGTAACTGGTTACAATGGACAGTCCCATAAATCTGGTATCGGGATCAAGAGATAGCAGGGTACTGTCCAAGGTACATTAGCATTGCTGTTAATTGTCACTGCTTTTCTTTGACACAGTCTAATGTAGATCAAAGGAAATAACGATATTGTCCTTTTATTTGCAGTTCTAATATGTTGTGGGGTGGAGTGTACTTTACACACAAAGGGGTTGATCCAATTAGCCTCGAAGGATGCAATGTGCCACTGCCGCTGCGTTTCCACACCGGCAATAGCATCCGATCTCACACCCTTTGCAAGGTGAAAGCAGCGACAATTCGCACAAACCTCTATGGGGAGGTGAGCACTTTGTGCATATTCGGGCTGCCATAAAGTGCTGCCGCAATGACTCACACCCGTGAGATCATCACGGCTAATTGGATTGACCCCAATGTAGGCTGATGCATGGACTTACACTTGCTGCACAACTTGTAAATCCAGTAAGTGGTTAGAGGTATCAGGCTGATCCCAGACGCTCACAGCTGAATGAAGTACTTTACTTTTTATCAAAATGTCTCTGCAGTTAATGGTCATAGGGGTATATGCAATTGCAGTCGAATTCCCGAAATTGGCGAAAAACTGGACTTTTTTACCAAAAAAAAAAAATCGTCAATGCAATTCAGTACTTTCCGTCAAAAAAACGGACTTTCAAAATTCGACTTTTTGAAATTCGACTTTTGTCAAATTCGACTTTTCTGCAATGATACAAGTGCTGCAATTCGACCTAAGTATATTCAATTGAAGTTTGGAAATTCGACAACAGTGCTTTTAGACAGTAAATTCGTCATTTTCAATCCGCCACACTTTGGTGGGTGAAACTAATTAAAAAAAAATTAAAACATGTTTTTTTGGTGTTTTTTTTATTGATAATAGCATATCTATTTATATTAGAAGGAATTAGGTACTTGGTTTGTCTTTTTTGGAGGCACAAGTATTATTTATATATTTTTAAAAATAATTTTTTATTTTTTTTAGATGGAATGGTAAAATTCCGGGAAAAAATGGCGTGGGGTCCCCCCTCCAAAGAATAACCAGCCTCGGGCTCTTCGAGCCGGTCCTGATTCTAAAAATCCGGGGGGAAAATTGACATGGGATCCCCCGTATTTTTAAAACCAGCACCGGGCTCTGCGCCTGGTGCTGGTGCAAAAAATACGGGGGACAAAAAGAGTAGGGGTCCCCCGTATTTTATACACCAGCATCGGGCTCCACTAGCTGGACAGATAATGCCACAGCCGGGGGTCACTTTTATACAGTGCCCTGCGGCCGTGGCATTAAATATCCAACTAGTCACCCCTGGCCGGGGTACCCTGGGGGAGTGGGGACCCCTTCAATCAAGGGGTCCCCCCCCCAGCCACCCAAGGGCCAGGGGTGAAGCCCGAGGCTGTCCCCCCCATCCAAGGGAGCGGATGGGGGGCTGATAGCCTTGTGAAAATGTCAAGAATATTGTTTTTCCCAGTAGTACTACAAGTCCCAGCAAGCCTCCCCCGCAAGCTGGTACTTGGAGAACCACAAGTACCAGCATGCGGGAGAAAAACGGGCCCGCTGGTACCTGTAGTACTACTGGGAAAAAAATACCCAAACAAAAACAGGACACGCACACCGTGACAGTAAAACTTTATTGCACACCTGCCGACACATACACATACTTACCTATGTTGACACGCCGACTGCCACGTCTCGTCTCGGACGATCCGGGGTACCTGTGAAAAAAAATACACTCACCTGATCCAGTGTCCAGAGATAAATCCACGTACTGGGCACACAAAAAAAAACACGAACACCCGAACCAGCGGACTGAAAGGGGTCCCATGTTGACACATGGGACCCCTTTCCCCGAATGCAGAGAGACCCCTTCGTGACTGCTGTCACTGAAAGGTCTCTTAAGCCAATCAGCGAGCGCAACGTCCTTGCACTCTGCTGATTGGCTGCGCTTCTGAGCTGTCAGACAGCGCCTTGCAAAGCCTCTCCATTATATTCAATGGTGGGAACTTTGCGGCTAGTGGTGGGGTCACCCGCGGTCAGCGGCTGACCGCGGGTAAACCCACCGCTGACGGCAAAGTTCCCACCATTGAAAGTAATGGAGGGAGCTGTGCGATGCGCTGTCTGAGCTCAGACGCGCACAGCCAATCAGGTGAGCGCTACGACGTGGCACTTCCTGATTGGCTGAAGGGACCTCAGTGACAGCAGTCACGTGGGGTCCCGGCATTCGGGGAAAGGGGTCTCATGTGTCAACATGGGACCCGTTTCAGTTCGCTGGTTCGGGTGTTCGTGTTTTTTTTTTGCCAAGTACGTGGATTTATCTCTGGACACTGGATCAGGTGAGTGTATTTTTTTTCACAGGTACCCCGGATCGTCCGAGACGAGACGTGGCAGTCGGCGTGTCAACATAGGTAAGTATGTGTGTGTGTCGGCAGGTGTGCAATAAAGTTTTACTGTCACGCTGTGCGTGTCCTGTTTTTATTTGGGTATTTTTTCCCCAGTAGTACTACAGGTACCAGCGGGCCCGTTTTTCTCCCGCATGCTGGTACTTGTGGTTCCCCAAGTACCAGCTTGCGGGGGAGGCTTGCTGGGACTTGTAGTACTACTGGGAAAAACAATATTCTTGACATTTTCACAAGGCTATCAGCCCCCCATCCGCAGCCCTTGGATGGGGGGGACAACCTCGGGCTTCACCCCTGGCCCTTGGGTGGCTGGGGGGGGGACCCCTTGATTGAAGGGGTCCCCACTCCCCCAGGGTACCCCGGCCAGGGGTGACTAGTTGGATATTTAATGCCACGGCCGCAGGGTACTGTATAAAAGTGACCCCCGGCTGTGGCATTATCTGTCCAGCTAGTGGAGCCCGATGCTGGTGTATAAAATACGGGGGACCCCTACTCTTTTTGTCCCCCGTATTTTTTGCACCAGCACCAGGCACAGAGCCCAGTGCTGGTTTTAAAAATACGGGGGATCCCATGTCAGTTTTTTCCCCGCATTTTTAGAACCAGGACCAGCTCGAAGAGCCCGAGGCTGGTTATGCTTTGGAGGGGGGACCCCACGCCATTTTTTTTCCGTTTTTTCCCGTTTTTAAAAAACTGGATCAAAATCCGTCAAATCGGCCGTTTTTCGACCGCGGGAATCCGTTTTTCATTGAATATGGTGAATTCCGGCACCCACCTGCCGGAATTCACCTGTCGAATTGTGTCGAATTGAAAAACGGGCGAAAAATTGCCGCGATTCGCCCGCAATTGCATATACCCCATAGTCTCTCTATGTGGAGGGTTTACAGTGGTGTAGGAGGATGCACTCAAGTACTGTATGTTTCTGGATGTCTCTCACAATGCACATTAACTCTCTGTTATATTGATTACACAGACCTGTTCCACATTGCTCTGGTAAGTGCTGTTCAGCATGACCCTGCTGGTCTGCATCTACCTTGTCAAGAAATACAAAAGGGATTTTTCCCACACACTCTGCTGGCTGTTAGTAAGAAGAACTGTATACACTATGTAATAATAGAAAATTTAGAGCTCTTCGTTACATATGTTTTGCAAAAGATATGATAAGCCTCCAGGCCACTTTACGGCTGCTCTATTGCTGGAGGTCCCTAACTAAGCATAAGTCCAGGGCTTGGACCCCACAAAGTCGGCTCAGGCCCGACCACCCTAGGGCAGCACACCATTGAAATACTAAAGTGTTAATATGTGTTAAGAAAGAAGCAGAAGCTATGGGTTAGAAAGTGCTACAAAAATAAGGGTGTTAATAAAATATTCAAAAGAGTAATATTAGTGAAAAAATAAGAGTGTTACATAAGTGCTAAATAAATAATATGGCGTGCTACCCCAAGGTGGCCCAGCCCCACCAGACCTGTGTATACAGTTCTTCTTACTAACAGCCAGCAGAGTGCGTGGGAAAAATCCCTTTTGTATTTCTTGTCTAGAGTAACCCCCTCCTGCAGCACCTGGGGATTGTTACCAGCTTGATTAGAGCAGTTTTCCACTATTTATTGCAGTTCAGTGAGGCATAGATGGAGCCAGCATTAGGAGGGCATGCTGGGTCCTGTGGTGCCATTTGGAGGATACAGGGGTGCCTCCAGGTAAACTAGCTCTCAATCTGGATATGTTTTGTATGTGCCATTATCATGTGGCCATACATTAAGCAATTGTATGACCCATAGTGGATGTTATTATTATTATTATTATTATTATTATTATTATTATGCTGTGCATGGGTTTGGGGAGTGGTACCCCCCAGGTCTGGTGGGGCTGGGCCACCTTGGGGTAGCACGCCATATTATTTATTTAGCACTTATGTAACACTCTTAATTTTTTCACTAATATTACTCTTGAGTATTTTATTAACACCCTTATTTTTGTAGCACTTTCTAACCCATAGCTTCTGCTTCTTTCTTAACACATATTAACACTTTAGTATTTTAATGGTGTGCTGCCCTAGGGTGGTCAGGCCTGAGCCGACTTTGTGGGGTCCAAGCCCTGGACTTATGCTTAGTTAGGGACCTCCAGCAATAGAGCAGCCGTGAAGTGGCCTGGAGGCTTATCATATCTTTTGCAAAACATATGTAACGAAGAGCTCTAAACTTTCTATTATTACATAGTGTATACAGTTCTTCTTACTAACAGCCAGCAGAGTGCGTGGGAAAAATCCCTTTTGTATTTCTTGTCTAGAGTAACCCCCTCCCGCAGCACCTGGGGATTGTTACCAGCTTGATTAGAGCAGTTTTCCACTATTTATTGCTGCATCTACCTTGTGCCAGCTTCTCCTCTCAGGGTGCCTGCCTCCAGTCTCTCTCTCTCTCTCTCTCTCTCTCTCTCTCTCTCTCTCTCTCTCTCTCTCTCTCTCTCTCTCTCTCTCTCTCTCTCTCTCTCTCTCTCTCTCTCTCTCTCTCTCTCTCTCTCTCTCTCTCTCTCTCTCTCTCTCTCTCTCTCTCTCTCTCTCTCTCTCCTTGGAAATGCTTACTCCATCACTGAGATGCCTTCTTTGCAGCTGCTCTCTGACTCCTCTGGGGATCAACTGCTTCCATGTCACTTCTTGCTGCCAGCTCCATAGCTGCCCATGACCAGGCTCTCTCTCCTCAACAGCGTGGCTCTTCTCACTGGTGCTGCAGTTCTTCCACTCAGCTGCACCGGGTGTCTCCTAGCTCTGGCTCCAACCGCCTCTTTAGCCTGCAAAACTGTCATGGTACCCGTTGCTTGGGGTGCCTTTTTCTTCCTTGTACCTGTCCTGTTGTCTCTGTGGCACCAGCCCATAGCTGCAGGCCAGGGTCCTAGTCTTGGCCATTCACCCTGCAGATGCCAGGGTATAACACATGTTGAAAATAGAAACCATATAACAAGGGTGGTCTGTCCCCTCTCCATCATGCGCAGTGAAAGCAGGGTCATGCACTCTCGCAACAACTCCCAATGTAGCAACAGAAACTGGACAGATCACCAGAACAAGACCTGTAAGTATAACATGGAATGGCCCAGAGGGGGTAGTACTGGGTGGGCTGAGGGGAACCAGCATATCTTGGGCCCATTTTACAAGTAATTATTTATTTATTTGTTTCTTAATTTACATGTTATGTACCTTAGCGTAGGTCTACACATACCAGCCAAGCAAGTCCCGTTCAGCGGGACCCGCTTGGCAGGAAGAGACTGCACATGGTTGCCTATGTAGGTGCCCACACATGTGCCTACCGCCAGAGCCAACCGGGCCAGATGACAGGACAGCGGGATATCAATGAGAACACCTATATTTCAATGTATGTGTTCACACAGTGCGGCTGTGCCATTGAAATCCTGTGTGTCACTGGAAGGATCTTGTGAACAGGATCCATGTGAACACAACCCCCCGGCAAAGCAGGTTCCGTTCAGAGGGACCCGCTTGGCAGCTATGTGCGGCCCTAGCCTTTAGTGGCTACCGATCATTCTGGATATTCTTATAATGCTATACCACTGTATATTGGCATGTATAAAGCCCTAGTTCTGATTTGCAATCCAGTCCTACTGAATAATGATACATTTGTATTCATGGTAAACTAAATAACTTCATTATTATAGGGCTGATGCAGAGTTGGACAACGCAGTACAGGTTGAGTATCCCATATCCAAAATGCTTGGGACCAGTAGTATTTTTTGGATATCGGATTTTTCTGTTTTTGGGAATAATTGCATACCATAATGAGATATCATGGCGATGGTACCAAAGTCTAAGCACAGAATACATTTATGCTTCATATACACTCAGGGGTGTATCAAGGAATCTGGGTGCCCCTGGCAAAGTAAGGGACTGGCGCTCCCCATATTTGAAATAGGGAAGGTGCATGATCTTGTGGGAAAGGGTTACTACACAGTAGTAACCCTTATACACATCATGTCCACACAGTAGCAGTTGCATTTACACATTATGCCCACTCAGTAATTCTTATAACACTGAGGAGACATCAGCAGTGCCTGGCCTGGCTGAGGAGGCAATGCCACCCAAGGCCAGGTAGTATAATCAGATAGTAGTGCAAAGAAGTGCAGTGCAGAGCACTATCCAGTGGTGCAAGTAGAAAAATCCTTAGTGGTACTGTGTGCGTGCACCTTCGCCAAAAAATGGGTGTGGCCACATGCCACATGGGGTGTGGCCAATGAAAATTGGGGCGTGATACACATATGCCCCCAATAGTGCAGTGCCAGATACACATATGCCCCCAATAGTGCCAGATATGCCCCCACAGTGTTAGATATGCCCCCACAGTGCCAGATACACACATGCCCCTACAGTGCCAGATATACCCCCACATTGACAGATGCACATGCCCCAATGGTGCTAGATATGCCCTTATAGTGCCAGATATACATATGCCATATACACATATGCCCCAAGGGCCAGATAAGTCCCCAGCCCAGGGCCAGTTCTAGTCCTTGTGGCGCCCCGGGTGGAAAATAGGGGCGTGGCTTCATACAGGAGCATGGTGAGTTACGCCCCCTGTAGATTTGTGCCCCCAATAGCGCCATTTGTGCCCCCAGTAGTGCCATTTGTGCCCCCAGTAGCACCGCTTAAAAATAAAAAAAAGGATACTTACAATCCCCGCTCCTGAGTCCCGGCCGTTGCAGACCGCCGCCGCTCCTCTCCTCGGATCTATGGGAGAGACGTCATAACGTCTCTCCCATAGCACAGCATAGACACTAGAGGTCAATCATGACCCCTGGCGTCTGTGCCAGTCCCACAATGCTGTGCGGTGCGCGATGACATCATCGCGCACCGCACAGCAAAGGTCCTCTCCATGAAGGGAAACTAGACGGATAGCGTCTAGTTCCCTTCACTGCGGGGGGACACAGCGGCAGTGGGGGGGGGGGCACAGTGGCGGATCTTGCCATGGTGTTGCGCCCTCCGGAATGCGGCGCCCCGTGCAAAACTCCTGCTTGCCCGTGGCAAGATCCGCTACTGCCCCAGCCATATAGTCATGGTCCCCAATACCCCACCCAGTACATAGCCATAGTCCCCTCCCAGTAAATAGTCATAGCCCCCACCTCCCCAAGCAATAGCCGTAGTCCCCCCAGCACATAGCCATAGTCTATACCTCTCCCAACACAGTCATACAGTAGCCCTCCCATCACATAACAATAGTTCCCTGCCAGCATAGAAAGCCATAGTCCCCCTCCTTGCACATAGCTCCTCACCTCCCCAAGCACATAGCAATAGTCCCCATCCCCCTCCCAGCACATAGCTGTGGTCCGCCCTTAGCCCATAGAGGTAGTCTCCCCCACTCCCAGCACATACATAGTCTCACCCAGGGCCGTTTCTAGCCAATTTGGCTCCCAGTGCGAGATTTCAAAATGCGCCCCCCCCCCCCATTGCTATAATAAGAAATTGTGTGCCCCCCACATACCTATAGAAAGAAAAAGCATGTGCTCCCGAAATGGGTGTGGTCTCATTAAAGTGGGCGTGGCCTCGTATGATATCACGCCCACCACAGGGGGGGGGGGAATAAAAATAAAAAAGTCCCCATTTTATACAGCGCGGCAGGCAGGTTTCCCCATTTTACACAGCGCGGCAGGCAGGTGTCCCCATTTTACACAGCACGGCAGGCAGGTGTCCCCATTTTACACAGCGCGGCAGGCAGGTGTCCCCATTTTACACAGCACGGCAGGCAGGTGTCCCCATTTTACACAGCACGGCAGGCAGGTGTCCCCATTTTACACAGCACGGCAGGCAGGTGTCCCCATTTTACACAGCACGGCAGGCAGGTGTCCCCATTTTACACAGTATGGCAGGCAGGTGTCCCCATTTTACACAGTATGGCAGGCAGGTGTCCCCATTTTACACAGTATGGCAGGCAGGTGTCCCCATTTTACACAGTATGGCAGGTACGTGTCCCCATTTTACACAGTATGGCAGGCAGGTGTCCCCATTTTACAAAGCGCGGCAGGCAGGTGTCCCAACTTTACACAGCACGGCAGGCAGGGGTCCCCACTTTACACAGCATGGCAGGCAAGGGTCCCCACTTTACACAGTACGGCAGGCAGGGTCCCCACTTTACACCGTATGGCAGGCAGGTGTCCCCATTTGACACCGTATGGCAGGTACGTGTCCCCATTTGACACAGTATGGCAGGTACGTGTCCCCATTTTACAAAGCGCGGCAGGCAGATGTCCCCATTTTACAAAGCGCGGCAGGCAGGTGTCCCCATTTTACACAGTATGGCAGGCAGGTGTCCCCATTTTACACAGTATGGCAGGCAGGTGTCCCCATTTTACACAGTATGGCAGGCAGGTGTCCCCATTTTACACAGTATGGCAGGTACGTGTCCCCATTTTACACAGTATGGCAGGCAGGTGTCCCCATTTTACAAAGTGCGGCAGGCAGGTGTCCCCACTCTACACAGCACGGCAGGCAGGGGTCCCCACTTTACACAGCACGGCAGACAGGGGTCCCCATTTTAAACCGTATGGCAGGCAGGTGTCCCCATTTGACACAGTATGGCAGGTACATGTCCCCATTTTACACAGTATGGCAGGCAGGTGTCCCCATTTTACACAGCACGGCAGGCAGGTGTCCCCACTTTACACAGCACGGCAGGCAGGTGTCCCCATTTTACACAGCACGGCAGGCAGATGTCCCCATTTTACAAAGTGCGGCAGGCAGGTGTCCCCATTTTACACAGTATGGCAGGCAGGTGTCCCCATTTTACACAGCGCGGCAGGCAGGGTTCCCCACTTTACACAGTACGGCAGGCAGGGGTCCCCACTTTACACAGTACGGCAGGCAGGGGTCCCCACTTTACACAGCACGGCAGGCAGGTGTCCCCATTTTACACAGCACGGCAGGCAGGTGTCCCCATTTTACACAGCACGTCAGGCAGGTGTCCCCATTTTACAAAGTGTGGCAGGCAGGTGTCCCCATTTTACACAGTACGGCAGGCAGGTGTCCCCATTTTACACAGCACGTCAGGCAGGTGTCCCCATTTTACAAAGTGTGGCAGGCAGGTGTCCCCATTTTACACAGTACGGCAGGCAGGTGTCCCCATTTTACACAGTACGGCAGGCAGGTGTCCCCATTTTACAAAGTGCGGCAGGCAGGTGTCCCCATTTTACAAAGTGCGGCAGGCAGGTGTCCCCATTTTACACAGTACGGCAGGCAGGTGTCCCCATTTTACAAAGTGCGGCAGGCAGGTGTCCCCATTTTACAAAGTGCGGCAGGCAGGTGTCAAGTGGGGGGGGGAGGGAGGGGGAGAGATAGAGATACTACTTACATCTTCTCAACCTTGGGGTCTGGCCGCCATGTAGTTTATTTTCAGTTTTTTCCCTGTAGAGCATTGCGGTGCCAGACATTGGCGCCAGCTCCTACCTGCTGAGCGATCCTCCGCCCTCCATCCCAGGCAATGCACAGGCAGCTCGGCACAGCAGGTACTACAGCTTAAGGGATTCCACCCATTGGCCGAGGGTGGCACCGTCGGGCAGTGCCCCCTGCTCGGCTGGCACCCCTGGCCAGTGGGTAGATACGCCCCTGTATACACCTTATACACACAGCCTGAAGGTCATTAAATACAAAAAATTTTATAACTTTGTGTATTAAACAAAGTTTGTGTACATTGAGCCATCATAGAACAAAGGTTTCACTATCTCAGTTCTACTCAAAAAAAAAAGTCTGTATTTCGGAATATTCGGTATTTCGGAATATTTGGATATGGGTTGCTCAACCTGTACTGCATAATGTGCTTTACTGTATTGCACATGCTCATAAAAATGCATATATAAATGTCCCTATGCGGACTTGCTGTATACGCACCTCAGACTTACACCGCTCTGTGGGCCTTATTCAGTATGGATCGTGCGTACTGCCGATTTCCTGCCCAGTGCGCACACAGCTGAATTGCCATCACATCGCTGGCGGACATTAGCTCTGTGCTAGGCAGTCCCCAGCCCCCAGACTGATAGCAGTTGCAATTTTACTAAAATAGCAAAACTGCAATTGAAGTTGAATCAGGTCCAATGTTGAGAGAATCGGCATGGACACTGCGATTGTTAAATTATTTGTTTAAAAAAAACCTTGCCCCAAAGCATTGCTGACTTTCATTAAGCCCCCTCTCTAGGGTTCGGGACGGGGCAACCCACTCTAATGGATATGGGTTGTGATGTAACATTCTTGTCATTGTGGCTCTGCCCCTTTTACCCCATCCGCGCTGTTCAAAGCCACTATTTGCTGCATTTTACAGCAGAGGGGTGGAGCTACGCACCGTCATGCCCCCAGCTGTTTAAAGGTGCTACATGAACTATTTTACAGCAGGATTATGTGATCATCCAACCTCTAGGTTGATCTCTCAAGTCAGTAAGTGTGCAGCACCGCAAAATGGATTAACTTTGTCAGTTGGCCTGACAATCATTCTCCAATGTACTATCAAGAAGGGCTGCCAGCAGAAATTGTGGGGCCAATAGAGATGTAACAGACAGGGCCCCCCCTTATCCTCCTAGCCTCCGGCCTGTTGGGTGCAGATGTCCACTGAGGCATCCAGAGCAAACACTATGCTATGTACTTACAGGAGCCTTCCTGCCTGCCGGCCCCACCTCCCACACAGCAGCAGAACATTAGACACTGACCAGGCGACCCGCGGTATGTCGATCATTCTGCTTCGTTCACAGGTATGTTCATAGACAGGCTACGGCCCCTTTCTAAACCAGGGCCCAGTACATTAGTACCCGCTGTGTCCCCCTTCCCCCCTAATGTCTAGAGATGTTCGCTAACCCCAATGTTTTGATTTTGATTTCTGTATTAACTTTGTGTTTAGGTTTTGCCAAAACCACCCTCACGTACAGTATTTCTCAAAAAAATTTTAAAAAAACTGCTAAAATCACATCATTTGGGCCTTTTTTTGTTCCTACATTATTAATCTCAAAAACATTAATTTCCAGTCAGTTTTGACCACCTCACAGCTCACAATGGTGGTCATTCCGAGTTGTTCGTTCAGCAATTTTCTTCGCATCGCAGCGATTTTCCGCTAACTGCGCATGCGCAATGTTCGCACTGCGACTGCGCCAAGTAAATTTGCTATGCAGTTAGGTATTTTACTCACGGCATTACGAGGTTTTTTTCTTCGTTCTGGTGATCGTAATGTGATTGACAGGAAGTGGGTGTTTCTGGGCGGAAACAGGCCGTTTTATGGGAGTGTTTGAAAAAACGCTACCGTTTCTGGGAAAAACGTGGGAGTGGCTGGAGAAACGGAGGAGTGTCTGGGCGAACGCTGGGTGTGTTTGTGACGTCAAACCAGGAACGACAAACACTGAACTGATCGCACTGGAAGAGTAAGTCTCGAGCTACTCAGAAACTGCACAGAGAAGTCTTTTCGCAATATTGCGAATCTTTCGTTCGCAATTTTACTATGCTAAGAATCACTCTCAGTAGGCGGTGGCTTAGCGTGTGCAAAGCTGCTAAAAGCAGCTTGCGAGCGAACAACTCGGAATGAGGGCCAATATTGTTTTCATCCAGTTTAGGCCAAAGGCCGCAGCGAGCTGGCTGGTTACTAAGCGACAGAGCAGCGGCACAAACACGGCACTTTATAGCACATCTATGAAACATTGCCAAACAGCAGTGGCAAAAAAAGAAAAGTGGTACAAGATGGAGTTGTCCCTGGCCCTCCCACCCACCGTTATGTTGGCTCTTAAAAAGAACATGCAAATGACTGCTCATAGGCCCTCATTCCGAGTCGTTCGCTCGTTCTTTTTTTTCGCATCGCAGTGAAAATCAGCTTAGAGCGCATGCGCAATGTTCGCACTGCGACTGCGCTAAGTAATTCTGCTATGAAGAAAGGATTTTTACTCACGGCTTTTTGTTCGCACCGGCGAACGTAGTGTGATTGACAGGAAATGGGTGTTACTGGGCGGAAACACGGCGTTTTATGGGCGTGTGGCTGAAAACGCTACCGTTTCCGGAAAAAACGCAGGAGTGGCCGGAGAAACGGGGGAGTGTCTGGGCGAACGCTGGGAGTGTTTGTGACATCAAACCAGGAACGACAAGCACTGAACTGATCGCACAGGCAGAGTAAGTCTGGAGCTACTCTAAAACTGCTAAGTTTTTTTTGTTCGCAATATTGCGTAAACTTCGTTCGCACTTTTAAGATGCTAAGATACACTCCCAGTAGGCGTAGACTAAGCGTGTGTAACTCTGCTAAATTCGCCTTGCGACCGATCAACTCGGAATGAGGGCCATACTGCGGGATATCACATTGCTTATATATGTATGCGAACACAAAATGCAGTGGGGCAGCACACATAACAATTTGTACAGAAAAAAACTACTTTTTTTTACTTAACTTTTTAAAACTTTATTCGCAAATGACACTACAGAGTCACAACGCTTATGTGAATGCAGTGTGGTACAACCTGCAGATTCACAGTACTTGTACATTATGGATACACAGTGGGGTACGGACTGCAGAGTCACAGTTCTTGTATGTTATGGATACACAATGGGTTACAGCGGATAAAACCTATTTTTTATCTTTTTTTATTTATTTTTTACTTTTCTTAACTATTCTTCACTTTTTATTAAATTTTTTAACTTTTTTCTTTACTTTTGAATTTTTTTTAACACTGGAGCGGATGGACACTGGACAGGACAGGTGTCTCATCAGTACTGGAGTGGATGGACACTGGACAGGTGCGTCAGCAGCACTGGAGCAGATGAAAATTGGGCCGGTGCTTTGGCAGCACTGGAGTGGATGGACACTGGGCAGGTGTGTCGGCTGCACTGGAGTGGATGGACACTGGACATGTGCGTCGACAGATCAAGAGCAGATGTACAAAGCACAGCACTGAGCACAGGAGTGGCTGGACACAACACAGCACGGGTTCAGTATGATTTGCCGATGGATGGGATGCCGGCTGTCAGTATACTGCTTCCCCATAGCACTGAGCACAGGAGCAGCCAGAGGAGTGTATGGATGGTGCACAGCAGCACAGGAGCAGCCACTGTATTGGGTTGACACAGGAGCAGCCACTGGAGTGGATGTACACAGGAGTAGCACAGCCGAACAGTGTACAGCAGCACGGACGAGTGGAACTGGTGCCGGAATAACCACCTTGGGGGTCTTATGTAGAATCCAAAACTTACGAGAGATCCGACACCAGCTGATGACGTTTGCCTCGATCTGAAGTCTAGAATTGGCAGGGAAATCTGAGCGGCGGGTCTGGATTCCCCCGAATTGGGGAAGTTCGGGTGGGATCAGATCTCTGAGATCCGAGCCTGCTCATCTGTAATATTGACACACCACCAGCTGGTAAGAATCACCTCATAAAAGCTTCATGCTGATGTGTTGAACAGAAACGTGATTATTGTAAGGAATAAGCTATCTCTGTAATATAAAGAGAATATTTTAAGTCGCCTGGGGAACATCATAATCTACTAAAGAATTAAACCTGCAGCCTCAAGCTTTTGTACAGTCATGAAACGTCTCAATGGTTCCTAATGTACTTTACAGTAGGGCATATGTTATCACCAATATACTTCTCAATTTCTACAAATTAAATATATATTTTTGAGCATGCTAAAGGCCACACACCAATCTATGCAGTTATGTAACGCTTTATTTTGTTCTGATATGTTTCTTTCTGATGAAAGCCTTCACTGAGAATATTGTGGAACCTCACTGTTCATTAAAGGCCGCAGTCTATGCAATTTGAGAGATTGTAAGCTTGCAAGCAGGGCCCTCCTACCTCTATTACTGTTTGTTATTACCCAGTTTTGTCTTCTCATTGTGTCCAGTTATAAAGCACAGAATTTGCTGTGCTATATAAGACATTGTTAATTAATAAATAAATAAATAAATAAATAAATAATTTGTAGTTGTCAAGTCTAGATGCGTGTCTGTTTCCCTGGCAACTTGACCACATTCTGAGGTTTATTCATGAAGCAGTGAAAAGTGTGGAGAAGTGAGCCAGTGGAGAAGTTGCCCAAGGCAACCAATCAGCATTGGTGTAACATTTATAACTTGCATACTATGCAATTGTACGGAGCAGCTTATCAGTTGCCATGGGCAACTTCTCCACAGACTCACTTCTCCACTGTTTTCACTGCTTCATGAATTAGACCCCTCTGTATGAAGCAGTGAAAAGAGTGGAGAAATGAGCCAGTGGAGAAGTTCTCCGTTCTTTCCACTGCTTGATATTGAAATTAACAAACTGTTTACATGTAGCCAGAAAAGGGTTAGACTTAAATATAACAACTATATTTATATTAGTGCACTCTCCAAAGCCGCAGGAGGTCTTTCCTTATAATCGGCTTTGATTGAGGCTTGCTTTCTACCTTGTGTGGCCAGTAAGACTAATCTTGTGACGTTCACTCAACTTTGAGATCACACTTCACTGCCAGGAAGGTAATCATGCCTAAAGTCAGTGTACACTCTGCCTGCCCATCTGCTGAGGTGTGAGAGGAAATAGTCCAGTTCAGTCCTTTCAACAATGCCACTTACGAAGACTAGGTCATTTGTCACCCTTAATCCAGCGAAAATGGGAGCTTTCTCCAGGTTTAAGGTTTCTCTCTATTTATCAATACCCAAATCGCATGAAAGCATTTGACAGGTATCTCCAGCACAGCAGTAACCATCAGAGGGGCTCTCCTTCCTACACTTGTTCCGCTTGCTGCCTGCCTATGCTGTCGATTAGCATTTTCATTATTATTTTTTTCATTTGGACATTTTCTTATTTCTTTAATTTATTAAGGTAGTAGACATAAAAAGACTGTTTCAAAGAACAGCCAAAACATGTCAACCAGATCAATAACCGAAAATAATAAAAGACAGGAGCATGTTACATTTGGGTCAGAGATTACAGTGCCGTAACTAGACATGTAAGCGCTGGGTGCAAGAGACAGCATTGCCCCCCCCCCCCCCCCCCCCCCCCATAATATTTAAAATTGGAACAGTGCGTGCCTCAGGGAAGGGCCTGGCCACAAATAATACCAATTCATATTACGCTGCACAGTAGTCTCCATTAGTCACATTACGCCTCAAAGTAGATCCACTTACACACATTATGCCACGTAGAGACCCATTTTACACATTACAACAGGCAGAGCTCCCTTTTACACATTAGTTCAAGTCTGGAGGGTCGGTAAAGCAGGCGGGTACCCACAGAGCTGGGGAAGTGCAGGTGATAAGCAGTACTTATCGGTGCAGCAGTAGATGGGTGCAGGTGGGTCCTTCCTTGTCAGATGCTTTCTGGTCAGGAGGTGTGTGGGGGAATCAGCAGACTCATGGATATGGTTTGCTTCTCCTGTCAAAGCTTATGGTCCAGTCCTCTCGTCGTATAAAGACTCACACTTGTGCAATCCGGTTTCAGGATGGTGCAATTTAATTCGGGGGATTTGATTTAAAATTTGGGGCAGCGGGAAACTCCACTGTGAACTGGGAGTCTGCCACAGAAGGTGGGAGGGTAGGCAACTATGGCCCAGCTGTTCACACATATATACACACTGTACCTACATGCATGTACACTGTACGTACATATACACTGTACATACATACAAACATATCATATACACCTTATACACATACACTCATACATATACACTGTACATACACATATACATTATACATACATATACACTGTACATACATAAACGCTGTATACACATACATATACACTGTACATACACATATACATTATACACACATACATATACACTGTACATACATACGCGCTGTATACACATACATATACACTGTACATATATATACACTTATACACTGTATATACACACACATGTATACATATACATTGTATATACACTATGCTCACATACATATACACTGTACATACACATATACACTATAAACGCATACATATACACTGTACATACCGGCTTCAGTAAGTTTCCTGCAAGGCAGCATCAGGTGGCCGCCCGGGGATAGTGCTGTGTGAGTGTTTGTTCCCAGGGATAGTTAGGTTTGTCCCTTAGCTGGCTGCAGATCCCGGAGTTCCCTCTGATTGGTGCACAGGGTAAGGTGATGTTTGTCCTGCTAGTATCATTGTCGGCTGATGTCTGTATTGCATGTTTGTCATGATAGGCCTGCTCGGAGCACCAGTGGTAACATTCATTAGCGGGTGCCGGCAAAGATAGATGGCAGCGGCTGCGCCCTCAGTGCATTTGCGCTGTGTGCGACGCACCGCTCGCCCATAGGTAGTTACGGCCCTGAGAGATTACATAATGTAATAACTGTACATTACAATTACATAACTGTCATTTGAATGAATCTGCACCCGGAAGCCTGAGAATGAGATTCCAGGTGCTCTGGCAATGAGAGGTCACAGATGATCAGTAGGGACCAGTGGTGCAAGTAGAAATATTTTCTTAGTGGTACTGAGTGCCGAAAAATGGTCGTGGTCATGTGTTGTGAGGGGGCATAGTCACATGCTGCTAGTGGGAGTGGCTCAATGGCACTAACGGCATGGCCACATGACAGCCCCTTTTATTTTAACTCTGGAGGCAAGGCTCTGGAGGCAAGGCTAAAAATATATGGTAATAAAAGTATAGTAAAATAAATATATATAGTGATACCTCCAGTATAATAGAAATGTATAGTAATGCCCCCAATTTAATATCAATATATATAGTAATGCCTCCATTATAACGGGAAAATACAGCCACTGTCGCACTCCCAGTAACCCTGACAAAGTGGGAGGAGCCGTCATGCTGCCAAGCACCGTGGTCTTGTTGCTTTGTGACACATTATAAAATTGTGGTAATGGCAAAGTGTGTGGCAGGTGGTACTGCGTACCCTCTGCGAAATTCTTAAGGGTACTCCGTACCCGCCTACTTGCACCACTGGTAGGGAGTCGGGACTCCTACAGGTTAGTTCGGTGTCCCCAGTGAATTGCACCGCTTGCAGATGGTGCAGACTATTACCCAGCCAGCTCTGTTCCAGCCACATAACACCCAATTACATTCATACTAACTAAGATGATTCAATGCCTGTCAGATCCTCTCCGACGGGTCAGTATTCAATTAGCGGGCGTTTTCGACTGTTTTGGTCCCGTTTTCGACATGCCAATATGACTTTTTTTTTAAAGTCTTATTGGCATTGTCGAAACAGGCCAAAAACCTGTCAAACACCTGCACATTTGACTAAGTACGTGTATCGGCGGCAAATTCGCTGTTGCACGTACTTTTCAACAGTGTACATTTTTTCCGACAGTCTGAAAATTGACACTCTTATTGAATAGGTATAATTGGGTCTATTTACTAAGCTGTAGGTCGAGATAAAGTGGACGGAGATAGAGTACCAGCCAATCACCGCCTAACTGACATTTTTCAAACCCAGTCTGTGACATGGCAGTTACAAGATGATTGGCTGGTACTTTATCTCCAGCCACTTTATCTCCACCTGAGGCTTAGTAAATAGACCCCATAGTATGATGCACAGCCCAACCCCCATAGGAGCCACCGTAGGTTAGCACGCATACCGGCAGGTAATCCTGCAAATATGTGATGAACGATAAACCCCAAAAGTGCACTTACCATTTTTTAACAACATCTGAATGATCTTTCAGCGTAATTGTTAGATAATTGAAGATACCATAGAGAAGTAATTTTCTCTAAGTTATCTACGTTATTCAGACATACAGGTGTTTAGTGTACATTAAGTGGCAAATAACACTGGTTATAATAACGCAATGGGCATTTACCACCGCTTCTTACATATTCCCCACTGTCCCCGTGCCTCAATATGCCATATTCAGAGTAGAGACAAAATTGTATTAGTAATGCACATTTTATAACTGGTGGTGAGGCGTTATTAGGCTTACCGATGGAGTATAGTGTTTGCCACTGCCGTGGTTAAGGTTTAAAAGGAGAATCTGTCTTCTAAGCTCAGTGATTATATGTTGTAAACACAAAGAACAAACACTCAGTGGCCATTATATTAGGTATATATTTGTAGTACTACTGAGTACAACCCCCCTTTGTCATCAGCATGAGTTCTTCATTGTATGGATTCAAGAAGGTGCTGTAAACACTCCTTAGCGTTTGCGGAACATAGTGACAAGATGGCATCACACAGTTGCTGCAGATCTGTCAGCTGCAAATCCATCCTGAAAATCTCCCGTTCCACCACATCCAAAGGTGCTCTATTGGATGGAGACCTGGTGACTGTCCTCATAGGCGTGCACACGGGGTGCCCCCTGCTCACACAAAAGCTGAGACAATCAGGCACTCCCCTTTAAGCCAATCTGCGTAATATAATCCAACACAATAGCATGTGCTGATTAATATCACCATAGTCAGGAATGAATTTCTTGACTGTTAGGATCACATCTGCCTTATTGCCTCCCGACTCCGCCCCCCTGTCTTCTAACCAATCTGAGTCCGCTCATCCATCCTTTGTACATGTGCAATGTGGCAACATCATGCTGTGCATGCCCGTCTGCCCGCACTATCCCCCTGTGCTATTGAGAGGAGCATTAGGTGCTGTACACAAATGCTCCGCCAAGAACGCTGCCTGGCCCAAATTGTTATTGGCAGCAGCATTGTCACCAGCGCCTGGCCAGATAATTTTTGCCTGAGGCAGCGGTCGTCACTGACTTTGTGGAGGAGCAGTGAGGCCAGGCCAGCAGTCAGCCAGATCAAAGCAGCTGTAAGTTACCTCTTGATGCAGCAGCCTACATGGGAGAATGAGAGTGAGGGGAGGGGTTTGCGGGGTGCTAGAGTACATTCCATAAGAGGTAAATCGGTGGTAAACTGTGTAAGGGGGGAGAGCTATGTATAGGCAGCACAACTACTGTGTGTATTATGTGTAAGCGGCACTACTACTGTGAGTATTATGTGTAAGTGGCACTACTACTGTAAGCATTATGTGTAAGCGGCACTAATAATGTGGGTACTATTTAGTTATTAACAGTTTATCTAGCGCAGCAAATTCCATTGCAATTTACAATTGCTTATATGTATAAGCAGTGCTCCTACTGTGTGTATTATGTGTAAGTGGCACTACTACTGTGTGTATTATGCGTATGCAGCACTACTACTTTGTGTATTATGTGTAAGTGACACTACTACTGTGGGCATTGTGTAAGCGGCACTACTACTGTGTCCATTGTGTAAGCGACACTACTACTTTGTGTATTATGTGTAAGTGGCACTACTACTGTGAGCATAAGCAGCACTACTACTGTTGGCATTATGTGTACGAACTACGAAGCACTACTACTGTTGGCATTATGCTTAAGAAGCACTAGTACTGTGGGTATTGTGTATAAGGGGCACTATTGTGTGGAGTAATGTGACTAAGGGGCACTACTGTGTGATGTAATATGAATTAGAGGCTCTAGGTGCATTGTAATGAGAATAAGATTGTGCTACTGTGTGGCATCATTTGAATTGAGGGTACTATTGTGCCACACCCCATCCAAGTGAGACCACACCCCTTATTTGCAACACGTAACTTTGGTGCGCATTGTTCCTTTAGAAATAAGAAAGGTATCACATCGATGCTGTAGAAGATAGTAGGAGCCAGCTGCAAGTCCATGGGTTACCAAGATGAGGTAATAGGGAATATTGTGTGGGACATCATATTTGAATGATTGGGTTACCATTATGATAAAAACTGGATTGAGGACTTTAAAATAATGCTAGACCCACACCCTAACTGGTTATAGACACCGCCATAAGCATAGCTAGAAATGTTATTGGGTGGTGCATGCCCTAATATAGTGCGCTGCGCACGCCTATGACTGTCATTCAAATGTTTCAGAATTCTCTCAGGAGATCCTGTGACTTGCACATTGACTTTTACACACTGATAGCAGAACATTGAGCTGGACATTGGGGGTCATTCCGAGTTGATCACTAGCTGACGTTGTTCGCAGTGCAGCGAACAGGCTAAAAATCAGCATTTCTGCGCATGCATATGCACCGCAATGCGCAGGCGCGACATATGGTTACAAAGGCTTTTATGGTTTAGCACAGGTTCTAGCGACGTTTTCATTTGCACTGGCGGCCGCAAGAAGATTGACAGGAAAGGGGTGTTTCTGGGTGTCAACTGAACGTTTTCAGGGAGTGCTTAGAAAAACGCAGGCGTGCCAGGGAAAACGCAGGCGTGGCTGGGCGAACACTGGGTGGGTGTGTGACGTCAAAAGCCAACCCTCCAACGTTAGAAGCATTGCACATGAAGAGTAACTACAGGGCTGGTCTTGTTTTGCACAAAATGTTTTTGCAGGTGCTCTGCTGCACAAGCGTTCGCACTTCTGCAAAGCGAAAATACACTCCCCAGTGGGCGGCGACAATGCGTTTGCACGGCTGCTAAAAACTGCTAGCGAACGAAAAACTCGTAATGACCACCATTATCCCACCAACTTCAATGCATTATTGGTCTATTTCTGAGCTGGGACCAAATCCAAAAAAGAGCAAATAACTTAGCACCATTGGCGTATCTATAATGGGTGCAGAATGTGCGGTGCACATGGCCCACTGGGTCAAGGGGGGCCCATGCCGCACACCCTTCACCTATATAATTATCCTTACTTCTCTTTGAAGTCCCACAGTGGCCGATGGTGCTGCAGATATCACATGCGCAGTAGACTCTGGCACAAAGCCAGCTACCAGAGTCTACAGCACTGCTGCTGAAGAGAAGGGGGCCAGCACAGAGCCTGTACACGGGGGTCCTTTTCTATTAAACCGCCCTTCCTTAACACCTTGGTAAAACCATGATGCACTGCGGGTAAGGCAGGTATAAACTGTGCAGAGATTTCAGAGAGGTGTGTGCAGACTGAAATCTACATTGCAGTGTAATACTTTAGCTATTGAGTGTGTGGGTGCTAGATGCAAAATCAGCCAGTGTTTCATTTAGCCAGCATGCATGCATGCAAAAAACCCAACTTATTTGCCCCCTTGCATTGCATAATGTTGAGTGTCGCAGTATAGTAGTTCTTACTTTATAGATACAGGATTTTGTATTTGCTACATTGACTGTTTACAATAGATGGGTCACATGTTCTATTGGTGTAAAAGCTAGGAAGTTAATAATAGGCCCCAGTCAAGGGCGTAGCTGCCATAGGTGCGAGCAGTGCTGCTGCTATGGGGCCCAGAGCTGAGAGGGGCCCACCTTCCCTGTCAAAGTTATATGTGACCTATACATTTTAAAAAATTGGAGGTACATAGTGGCACTTACAAATGTTTGCCTTGGGGCCTACAAATATCTACTTTTGGCCACTGGACCTTCTCTTTGTAATGTGGTTTAAAATAAACTGGAGGGCACTATATTGTGGCATAATATGAAATGGTCACTGTAATGTGGCATAATATGAACTGGGGACACTGTATGTCATAATGTATATTGGAGGTACTCAGAGCAGGATTAACGGCGGGGCGGAAGGGGTGGTCGTCCCGGGGCCCCCCACACACTGTCCTCACAACTGCAAAAAAAACATTGGAGTAGGAGAACAGCATTTACCTGTCTCCTCTCTGTCCTCCTCGGCAGCTGAGACGTTCCATTTTCAGCTGTGGCCACCGAGAAGCTTCACTCACTGCAGTGTGAAGTCTCGTGAGATTTGACATTATCTCTATGCTGTACTCATACGCCAATGTTTTTTTTGCAGTTGTGAGGACAGTGTGTGGGGGCCTTACAAATTTGTTGCCCTGGGGCCCCCACAGACCTTAATCTGGCCCTGGAGGTACTGTGTGGCATAATGTGTACAGGCAACCCTACAATGAGACATAATGTGAATTAGGGCACTACTATGGCTCATAAAACAACTAGCGCACTACTACGGTACTTCAAATAAACTAGGGTACTACTATGGTTTAGAATATGAGCTAGGGCACAGGTTCTCAAACTCGGTCCTCAGGACCCCACACAGTGCATGTTTTCCAGGTCTCCTCACAGAGTCTCAAGTGAAATAATTAGCTCCACCTGTGGACCTTTTAAAATGTGCCAGTGAGTATTTAATACACCTGTGTACCTGCTGGGTTTTCTGCAAAACATGTACTGTGTGGGGTCCTGAGGACCGAGTTTGAGAACCTGTGAGCTAGGGCATTACTATGGGGCATTAAATTAACACCTGCTGTGGAGAGGTGTCTCTATAGGAGCAATGAGACAGGGGCCCCTTCAAAAAGTTTCTGTGGGGCCCACAAAGTTCTGGCTATGCCCCTGGCCCCAGTGCGTAATAGTGAAATGGCGTTTAGGCCGCACAGTGATCCATTATCATGCTTGTATGTTTATTGTAAAACAGGAACATATGGGTCCAAATAACTAGCCCCTGACAATGCTGCCGATTATCCCCCCTCAAATCTTCTACTTGCCCCTCAACCATTGACGTTTCTATAATGGGTGCAATGTGGGTGGGGCACACGGGCCTCTGGGTTCAGCACACATTGCACCAATATTTTAATACTTACCTCACGGGAGTGCTGCAACGGGCGCTGCAGCCGCTGCGAAAATCTCCAAAATAACTGCCACGCATTCACAGTAGTGAATTTGGTCTCCGGAACATGGCGGGCACCATGTTTCCGGAGACCTGCACATGTGAAGTAGACTCTGGTATGATGCCTGAGACTAATGCGCTGTGCAGAGGAGAGGGCCCACCCGCAGTCTGCACAGTGGCCCCTTCCTCTGTTAAAACACCCTGCCTGGAACCATTGTTACTCTTACTTGACTACATGATCTAAAGTTCTAACATTTCAGTGTTTGTCTAATTAATCTTATACTATATAAAAAATGTGTATTTTATTATAGCTATGTTTTACAATGAATTGTTAAAGCACTTACAGTAATATGCTAAAATAAATGATCTGTTATAGAAATAGTCTACAAATTTATGGCTAGTGTGTAATTACAGTTCTCTGTATAAATTGCCATGAGAAATGATACAGTGATTAGGGTTCAATTTCTGTATTGTCATCTGTCTATCTACCTCTACATTCAATTGACTGTGAAATAAATTACACATCTTGCAAACAAGCAAATTTTAATTGTCAACTTTGAGAAACTGTTTGTTAATGGTAGAATGCACAGACACTAACATGAAACATTAGTAAGGTTCTGGCACAATAATATGAACTTTATGCTAATAGTATATTAGAATATTAGAATAGAATATAGAATATTTTGTGCGTCTCAGTGGCTGAAGCGCAGATGATGATGCTGCATGGGCAATTTGAAAAGAGGAAAAGGTTTTTCGTTATCAAAAGATCAACAATGAAGGCTTTGTTTGAGCGATACATATATATATATATATATATATATATATATATATATATATATATATATGTGTACCAAAGAAGCCGTCAGCGCCAACAGATGCAGTATCTCTAATTTCAACACTAGTATCAGGACCAAAAAAAGTAGTAAAATGACCAAATAACTTAAAGGTATATAAAAATACGAGAACTGCTTTAGTGGGCACTCCCTATATTTCGTTAGGGCGTCAGCCTATTTACCTCAAGTAGAATAAGGCACCGGTATAAGTGCCTTGAGAAAAGGTGTGTGGACAGGGAATGAGGTAATGAAGGCGACCACTGGTGCCAAATAATATTAAAAAAGGTCAGGCAGTTTAGATTTAAAAAAGGAACAACATTTATTTATAAGATACTAATACAAAACTCAGTACTAAAAAGGTACCTTGATCTAACCTCAAACACTAAGTTAAGATATCTACTCCTCTTTACTTTTAAATTCAATTGCTTTTATTCCCATAGATTTTATGTCCTATTTTTTATGCTCCTTTTTATTGAAGCCTTTTTATGAGCATTTTTTCACGTTTGTTGTGTATGTTTTTTCCTATATCGACTCCCACCTTTTTAGTACTGAGTTTTGTATTAGTATCTTATAAATAAATGTTGTTCCTTTTTTAAATCTAAACTGCCTGACCTTTTTTAATATTATTTGGCACCAGTGGTCGCCTTCATTACCTCATTCCCTGTCTATATATATATATATATATATATATATATATTATATATATATATTATATATACCAGTGGCGTGAGGTCAGTGGCTGGTGAGGCACTGCAGCCATAATGACCGTCGAGTCCCACCAAAGATTCCTACCACCGCAGAGCCAATGCCCGCTACTGCTAATAGTAGTGCAGAGAGGTTTAGTATGATTACACAGACGGAATCCCGGCGGCCAGAATACCGACAGCGGAATCCCAACCATCAGAATGCTGACAGGTCCCTGTAAAGTACCCTAACCCTCCCATGCACCCTACCCTAACCATCTCTTGTGGGTGCCTAAACCTAACCCTCCCCGATGCCTAAACCAAACCCTCCCCACTTGGTGCCTAACCTCCCCTTCTATGTGCCTAAACCTAACCCTCCATCCCCGGTACTTAACGCTAACCTTCCCATTCCTGCACCCAAGCCTAACCCTCCTTCTCCTGCCTAAACCTGACCCCCTGAGACAGGACACCGGCTCGTCCCACTAAAAGGACTTTCGGGAATCCGGCTTTTGGTATTTTGATACCGGTATCCCGAGCGGCGCCGGTATTTAGACGCCGGGCTTGTGGTGTCCTTCGGGATTTTGGCGTCAGTATATCGCCCATTGGGAACTTAACTGCATCCCGTGCAGAGTAGGGGGCAGGCAGGGACTAATAGAAGGGGTGGCAGGATGGGAGTAGTGGTGGGAAGAAGTGGGCAGGATAAGTGTAGAGGAGACTCGGCGAGTATAAGTTAGTATAGATGAACAAGGATCTCACCTCTTTACAGCTCACACTCGGACAGCCAGAGTTGAAGTGATGGGTCCCGCTCCACCGTCAGCTCACACCCGTCTCTTTCTTGCACTATCCAGCGGGCTAGGACAAAGGGGTAGACCAGTGCCGTAACTAGACATGTTGGTGCCCTGTGTCAGAAAGAGAATTGGGACCCCATGGGCAAATGCAAAAAAGGGACAGCGTGCGCCATAAATATGATGGCAGGGGCGTGGCCACAGAATAGTTCCAATTCACATTACTCCGCACGGTAGTGTCCGAAAGCCACATTACACCATACAGTAGTACTCCTTATACACATTACACCATACAGTAGTGTACGTAAATCACATCATACCGCACAGAAGTGTCTATTATTCACATTGTGCCGCACAGTAGTGTATTTTGTTCACATTACACTGCAGAGTAGTGCCGCATATACACATTATGCCATGCAGAGCACCTCCATCTCATTCCTCCGCCTCCTCCTCATACAGCCCTGACTTTGAGGGCATGCTGGCCCTTGTGGTTCTTCATCTATAAAGTCACCCTGCTCTCTTTTAATCTATACTGTAAGAGTTCCGGCAGTGGGGTGATGTTATGAGTGAGTGAATGGTTGGTTCTGTTGCTGAGGGACGTTGGAGACCCACAAATGGTGTTGGAAGAGGTACATTGCTGCTGTGAGCCGCCTACAGGTATTAGTGCGGGGACATGGTGGCAGCGGGTGTTGAGGTGAGTGGCTGGGGACAGGTATCAGTGAGGGAACACGGGGTAAGGGGGTGTGGATGTGAGTGGCTGGAGACAAGTATCAGTGAGGGGACATGGAGTAAGGGGTGTGAGTGGCTGGGGAAAAGGTATCAGTGAGGGGACAAGGGAGTAGGGGTGTGAAAGGCCGGGGACAGAAAAGCAGCACATCTGTGAGATGCAGGGAGGTTGCCAGGCCTGCTGGTCAGCAAGCAGCTACTAGCAGGAGAATAAGATCTGCAGCTCGTCAGAAAGCACAGCACAGTTACCAGCCCTGCAGGTAATCACTTCATGTGCTCTGCACAACACAGGTGACCCGCATCTCGTCACCTGCCGGGCTCTGTTTAACCTGCTGCCGCGCTCGATGGGATACAGCGCAGCTCAGAGGAAGAGGGAGACTGGAGGTAGGGGAAAATCCTGTACACACTTATCCAATACACATATACATTTTCATACTCATCATGCCATCTCTATTCACCTCCCTGACTCCTCATACCCCCATCCTACTCCCCCTCCCCCAAAATACTCCTCTGTCTTCCCTCTTTTTCTTCACCTCTATCCATTCTGCTCATTGTGCTTTTGTGCTGTTCGTTTAGTTTAGTCCTTCTCTCTCCCCCACCTCCAGTTTCCCCCTTTCTCTACATCTGAGGTGCGCTGTATCCCCCATCGCATGACACCCTGCGATACAGTGCTACTTTTTCACCACCATCCCCACTCCCTAGGTGAGAGCAAGTAAATATTTTTTTACAAATCTGACCTGCTGCAGCGGCGCTGATCTTCTTCCTGTGTTGGCCGCGCTGTTACAAACAGAGGACGGAGAGACAGAAGCGGAGAGCAATCCCCCCCTCCGCACCAGCCATGATCGGCTCTGACTGCAGCATACAAGCCCCTGAGCGCGGTTGTCACTGGGCTGCCTTGGGAGTGGGGCAGTTCCTCCTCTGCAGCGCTGCATGTGATACGGCCATACAACAGGTATGGCCGCGGTTGTACACTCTGGCGCGCGCGCGCCGGGGGGGGGGTACTCTCACTGGTGTAATCTCGGCGGGATGGGTGGGGGGGCACGAGCGGTAGCCGGACCAGGAAGGGAGGTGGTTTAGGGACGGGTTGCCACTCCAGCCCTGCCCACTGTCTAATCACAGCAACATTAGTGACAGGGGCGTGCTTTCATATGGGCTGAAAGCACGCCCCTGTCAAAGTGGCACTTCCAGTGGGTGCCGCTTACAGGGTTTTTTTCAATGGGCTTTTACTGCCCGATGCTTGGCCCCGCCCCCCCTCTTCCGCCTCTTTCACACTCACAGCAGGAGGCACAGAGAGCGGTGCCTCTGAAACATGTTTAAACCTTTTTTTAAACACAATAAAAATGACTAAAATAATATGAAGGATAAAGAAGATACTTATGACACAGAATATGTGTCATAAGTATCTTTGTATTATTTTAATCATTAATGGCAGGGGAGGCACTGCCTCCCCTGACTGCACGTCCCTGATATATACATACATATTGGGTTGGAATTGGTTGCCAGTGGTTGAGATGCCGGCAGTCAGAATACCGACCGTGGCAACCCAATGACCAGAATCCCGTCAGGGGAAGTTAAGCACAGTTACCTCCCCCCCGTCCCCCTAACCATACCCCTCCCTTTCTGTAGTCTAAGCCTAACCCTCCAGCCCCCCCTCCCTCCCCCGCAACCTAACCCTAAAGCTACTTTGTGGTGCCTAAACCTAACAACTCCCTCCCCGCAGCCTAAACCTAACCCTCCCTCCCTACAGCCTAAAATGTAAACTCATACCCCCACCCCCAGGGCGCAGCCTATCCCTAACCCTCCCCCCACAGTCTAAACCTACCCCCACCCCACCCCCTCGCGGCTTACCTCTCCGGCATGGCAGTAGATGTTCATTCGGGATCCTGGGAGACCCTATTCGCGATCTGGCATTCCGAGTAGTTCCGGGATTCTGGCATCGGTATTCTGACAGCCAGGATCCTGACCAGATCCCTATATATATATATATATATATATATATATATATATATATATATATATATATATATATATATATATATATATATATATATATATATATATATATATATAAAAAGCAAAAACTTTTTGCAAACATAGTTCAGGTAAAGGTCAGTAGTTTATTTAAGAGCTGATCTCTGTAAACATGTACAGACAAGCTGTGCAAATAAGTTGCAGTCTTCACTTAAGGTATATTTTTATATTTTATATATATATATATATATATATATATATATATATATATATATATATATATATATATATATATAAAATCTATTATTAATACCATAGGGAACAGGTTTCCTCCATAAAAGGTTAGCTATAATGGTTCCTGGCGGAAAGCTTTCTTTAGAAGACACTGTATACAGTATATTTCCTCACAGATATTTCAGGTGTGTAAAGTTCTTTATGTGATATGGAGAAGTAACATTACAATTCTCAACAGAAACATAACAGTTGACAAATAAGTTCAGTTTGTTTAAAGTGTTCTAACCAATTTCCCAGGAACCTAATAAGGAAAGGGAGTGTGAGCAAGTACACTTGATACTGTCAGTTACAGAATTATTTATTTTGAACTTTACAAAGTGATGATTAAACAGTTTGTTTTTAATGAATCTGTTACAGGAAATGTTATTTTTGATTTAAAAAATATATTTTTTTAAGTAATAGATAATTAATTCAGACTTGAGGACACAACTGAACATTGGCTTACCATCGATGGGTATTAGAAGTATTGAAACCCCTGATATAATAAGTGACAGGTTAGTGTCAAACACTGTAGGATCTGTGTAGGAATGATGTATAACAAGTGCAAAAACAACGTAATTTTGATAAAAAAAATTATGCGGGGTCAGCTCCCCCAACTTAATAACTAGCCCCATGTCTCTTATCCTAGGCAGGTATTGAAAAATAGGAAGGGAAAGGTGAGGGGTTCCCCTTATTATTCGATACCGACCTAGGCTAAGAGGCGTGAGGCGTGAGGCTGGTAAGCATTTTCCTCAGGAAGCAGAGATCTGTGATACACTTTGCGCCTAAATTGTGAGATTATTTTATTCCTATTTACGTCACCAATTTTATATTTTCATATTTTTTTTGTAATTGGTAATGTTCTATAATAATTGTTATATCTTGTTAATTTTCTGTATAATCAAACCATTCAATATGGCATAAAATGTAACTGCATCTAATAATTTTTACTAATTGATACATTATTTATAATAAGGGAGGACTGTGTAGCATTTACAGTATGCAGTTTTTGTTTCACAATCAAAAGGGTATACCCTCTTCCTCTCTCCGGGACTGCCAGACCGGGCTGCAGTAGGCAGAGAGCTAGCTTTGTGTAGGAAGCCAGCTCCCTGCCCTGTTAGCCCTAGCCAGCTTCTATTGGCTGCAGCCAATGCAGTCCATAGAAGCCGTGGTTTTGCGCATGTGCAGTACCGTCACTGAACTGCACATAGCACAAGCGGCGGGGCACAGGCGGCAGCGGGTACAGCATCGCCAGCGGCATCCCTCCTCCTCCAACCAGGTAGGAGCCGCCACTGGCTGGAACTACCAATCTTTCAACATATATTCACTTTAGAGTAAAATATAGCCTATGGAATAATTTGAAATGCATTTCTAAGCAGTTATAGCATTTAGACAGACAGGGAGTGGCAAGGTATAGATATATCAACTCCCATTGCTGGGTCCTCCTAAATGTTACCTCGAGATCAGATTATGATTGGAGTTGCACAATGGATTTTTCTACAACTTCGTCACCCAAGGAAAGTGAGTACCAAAACACAAACAGTCTAGCTCCCCTAGAGTTGCTTTTTGACATTTTGGATAGACTGGCAGGTGGGGGGAAGACCCAGAAAGCCATTTACCTTGAGCATGCTAGCACCCAGTGGCTGATGTGTGCATAGGTAAAACATTTTACAGGGGATAAGTATTATTGAGCCTGTAGTTGGGTTAAAGGGATCACAAAGTTAGTAAAAAGAATTTAAGCAGCCTGAATGGTAACAAATTTGAAAGAGCTTCCCAGAAAAGGTTACTGGCATGTAACACCAAGCATTTAGAAAACGATTTGGTATATCCCTTTTTTATTTAAAGACTTCACTATATATTTATAACTGAGTGCACAGCAAGTGTAATTATTTTTTTTCTAAAATGCATTGCTTCATGACAGGCAAACGCGGTGGGGGGTTTCTGTTGTCCAGAAACCCCACTTTCCAACAATCAGTATATAGAGTATAAAGAGCAGAATGGAGCTGCTGCACATGCCCAGTGGCAGATTTTCCTACCAGGTCTGCTGTGTGTGTGTGCCTGTGGATTTAAGTGCTGCTCAGTCATTACCCCAGAGAAAGAATCTGGTAGTCGGCTTGCTGTGATCATTGGCCCTGCATATGTCTGAAGTATTGTATTATATAAACAGCTCTTTGGGGGAATCTATTGCTTGTTACATGATAATTATGTATCTTTCATGGGTTGGCGACAATTGTTTTAAAATCAAACATTTGGAACAGGGGTGTATCTAGGGATCCGAGCACCCCTGGCAAAGTAAGGGACTGGCGCTCCCCATATTTGAAATAGGGAATGTGCTTGTGACAAAAAAAGGGACATGGCCACATAGTATTACTCCCCAATTCAAATGACACCACACAGTAGTGCCCCATATACATATATACCATACAATAATGTCCATTATTCACGTTACGCCGCACAGTAGTAACCCTTATACACATTATTCCACACAGTAGTACCTCTTATACACATTATGCCACTTGCACACTGTGTGTGCACTCCAGCTCCCACTGGAATGCCCTGTACATGCTGGGACATAGGAAGTGTCATTCCCCTGTTCTGCATTTTATAACTGTATTGTGCTGTCTGAATGGAATAAAGCAGGTCAATGCAATCCGTAGTTTCTGCCAATATTGGAATTAGTACATATAAAACATAGTTGTGCCTCCTAGCAGAAGAGTAGGACACCATTAGGGCACTAATAAATGGATGCATGGGATTGGTGCTTTACCCATTTATTCTCTACGTCAGTTTTGTTTGTAAAATGTAATTAGTGGGAAATGATGCATTCCCCTCCATGCAGCTTTTTCCTACCACTCTTTTGGGCTACTCGCCCTGCTCAGTAATCTTCCTCCACCACATGTGGGTGCTGCATCGGTCCTCACTCCTCTTAGGGGCGGGGAGACACCTCTGCGGGCGGCAGAAGAGACAATGTCACTGTGGGGAGGCAGGCTAAGTGAAGGTGAGGTGCAGTGACACCCTGCAATGACTAAAGCAGGAAGCAGCGGCAGAAAGTGTTATTTGCGCTGGTGTCCAGCAGCTCAGCACGGCACTACAATAAAGAAACTGTATAAACTACAGCTCCCATCAGCCCTTGCTGCTGTGAGCTCTGGCAGCAAGGACTGATGGTAGCCGCCGGACACCAGCGCAAGTAACACTGTCTGCCGCTGCTGCCTGCTTTAGTCAGGGCGTCACTGCAGGTCAGGAACTGCACGAGGAGGAGAACTGGTGCTGCTTGTACAAACTGAAACTAGCTTTTGGCCGCGGGTGGCACCGCTAAGCAGCACCCCTCTTCATCTGGCGCCCCTGGCGAGTGCCATCCTGGCCAATGGGTAGATACGCCTCTGATTTGGAAACTCCCCTCCAGAAATCCTGAGTAGACTCCTGCATGATGATTTAATTAACTTTCAAGAATTGTCTCATGTCACTTCTAAATTGGATTGTTATAACAGTAGAAGTGACAGTACCTTTTATATGATAGTCTGATTCACCAAAGATGACTTTTTCAAAATAGTTATTTCTAAACAAGTTTTGGCATAAGGGGGTGTGGCCTATCTGTGTGTGGAGGTGGACGTGCTGGGCCTGGGCTCCTGTTTAAGATATATATTTAGCCTCCCTTTGGCCCTTCCAGCTGTTGCTTGTGCCCCACCAGTGGTTTACTTAGGCTCCCCTGCACTGGGTAGGTGGGTTTGCGGAGCCGGCGGGTGCCCCCTGTGCGGGTTGCGGCCTACCTGCCTAGTTGGAGCCGGGGACTCCAGCCGGGTGCCATCCCGGACCGGAAGTGACGCAACGGAGCCCTGATCACGGACTGCAGCAGACTTTTCCCGGCCTCAACGGTGCTCCCCCCATCTGCCTCCTGCCCGACCCCACTGTGCAGCGTTCCGCCCGCTAGCCGCAGCGCCCTATGTGTGGCTCGGTGCGGCGGGAGAAGTGTGACGCGGAACGTCTGACGGAGCTCCCGGCGCTGACCGCGGCTGGCGCCGCCTCCTCCTCCTTCCATCCTCCGCTCTCCACTGCCCGGCCGAGAGGGAGGCCCTGTAACGGACGGGACACTCACCGCTTCCACCAACGAGTTCTCCCCCGCTGGCTGGGGCGCAGGTACCAGCGCTGCTGCGGCTCAGGATTGGAGCCCGGCGGCGCCATCTTGGAGTCTGGCAGGCTGTAAATAATTGGAAGCTGTGGTTATGTGGAGTGACACTGCCTGCTCTTACTGTGCTGCAGGTAGTGGGGGCTGCTGGGAACCCTCTCCCCTTTGCTTTTGGGGGATATTGACTGCCTGGGCTAGGCTCTGTCAAAGGAAACAGTGATCCTTGGAGTGGCCTGCAGCTGCCCTTACCCCACTTCTCACTACTCCCATCCTGTGTTATAGTGGGCTCCGTGACCTCTATTTTCCTGGCGCATAATGACTGCACTACTGAGCGGATTCCTTGCCTGAATACACTCTCTCTGCCTGACCAGGGGAACCGAAGCTGTGGGACCCTGTTGAATCTCACCCCCTTGGTGCTGTTGTCTCACTTCCTTGTATTATAACAAATCATCTTGCCTATTGGAGTAGGCACTGCCATGTGAACTTATCCCACCTTCCTGGGAGTGGATGCTCCCTTCAACCACCATGTGCGGCGACCTCGAGGAGTAATGGCTAACACCTTCTGACACATACCTCCGGCATAGCGACCACGGGTTTGTCTTACTACCCCTACACTCTTCTGCTAGACCCGACACGGCAACGCGGCCAATCCGATATGTTCGCGTTCCACGACCATGCAACCTGGTTTCTACAGTCTCAGCTGCACCTGTCCCTCTCTTTTACATGATTGCTGCGTAGTGCTCTTCAAATATTTGTCCCCAGCTGCGTGAAACGGGAACGAGGGAGTGGCATCCTGTGCTTATGTTTCCGTTCTTGTCATAAAGGTGCTGTCGCTTACATCCTCTCCCTGCTACTCTTCACTGGATTACCCTCTCCGGATTCAAAAGCCGCCCTTTCATGAGTCGCAGGAAACGTAAGGGAGTAAGAACCTCAGTCCGCCTGTCTGAAGTTCACCCCCGCTCGGACCTTCGCAGATATCTCAATATCCAAAAAGACACGGACATATCAGCCCCGTCGACGCCCACCTCTCCCGCTCACTCTGAAGGGTCTGGGACACAAGTCGAATCCAGAGCGATCACACCTGCCCTGGGCTCCACTGGACAACAGGATATGCAGAAAGTCCTTAAACTCTTGCAGTCCTTGCCCACCAAGGCAGATTTCACATCCTTGGAGAGTAGGCTTCGGGACGTAGTACACTCTGAAGTGTCCACACTTCGGTCCGAATTGACTCAGCTGGGCTCTCGCATCGAAACGCTGGAGTCTACTGGAGAGGAATCTAATGCTTTCCATCATGCACTGGTGGACACCATTAAACTCCAAGCAGAGGAGATTCAGAACCTTCACGACCATCTTGACGATTTAGACAATAGGGGACAACCTGCGGGTGAGGGGCGTCCCTGAGGACATACCCCAACAAAACATCCCAGATGTCCTAAACAAAATCTTCGGTGCAGTCCTGGAGACCGATCCAAACAATCCCATTGTCTTTGACAGAGCACACAGGGCGCTGCGTCCTAGAGGCCTGCAGTCTGACCGGTCACGAGATATCATCTGTCGCCTACACTACTATAGCCAAAAAGACGAGATAATTAGAAAACTCCGGAACTCCGGCGACTTAGACTTCAATGGCTCGCCCATTCAGGTTTTTCAAGATCTTTCTCGTCACACCCTACAATCTAGATGCCAATTGAAGCCCTTAACGGATATCCTTCGTAAGAATAACATCAAATATAGATGGGGATTTCCCTTCAGCATTACAGCCACTAATGAGGGTCGGACGGCCACGATTCGGACCCCAGAGGATATCGCTCTCTTCTGCTCCACTCTGTCAATTGATCCAGTGCAGACCCCTGAGTGGCAATCCGTACGCTCGAGGATCCGCCCCCCTCAACCCCCACGGGTCGACCCTCCTTTTCAAACAGTGGGCTCCCCCCCAGCATCGCAAAAGCGGAATCGCTCCTCCCCGTCCTCTGCATCTTCCTCACCGGCTGCGAAGACCTGAGTATCCCTCTATTTGTTTGTGACTTTTGTTTATGATATGGGAACTTTCAGCCCACGGACAGCTGTGTCGCCACGCAAGGACTCTGCGGAGGGGGCCGTTACCTATTGGATGGATTTCCGCAGTGAGATTCTATGCAGTCGGAAGGCGCAATGCCTCCCAGGCCCTGTTTCTTTCTTTGATAATTGCCTTTGGCTTGAGGGGTCTGAACATTGTATAACTCGTGTAGGGAGATGACCCCACCTCTCTACCAAAGTATATACTGCTTTAAATTAGTTTGGGGTGCGTATTGAGATCATTATGTTGATCAGTTGTGTCTGCATTCTTGTGGTCGTTAAAGGGAAAAAAAAAAAGAAAAAGATGTTCTATATATAGTTTTTTGTTTTTTTGTTTTTTTTATTATTATTATTATTATTATTATTATAGGTGGTTTGTGTCGGAGAGTGGATCCGTTCCTCCCTTGTTACCCAGTTTGCACCGCAATGTCTGGTCCCGGACCGATCGATGGGACTATTGTCTCTGTCGCTCGAACAACCGGGAGCGGTGTTTTGTTTCTTTTTTGGTTTCTGGTTCGTTTGTTCTATACTGTTATGTCTTCTTGTTCTGCTGTTCTACTACCCTCTTCTTCTCTTTTCTCTTTTTTCCTTCCGGTTCTCTCCTCCCTTCCCGCGCTAGCTGGATTTGCTTGTGCTCGACCCCTGCCCCATTTTGTTGGAATCTTTATGAGGCTAGATCCGACATTTTTTCTTTTTTTTTCCTTTTTTTTCCTTTTTTAAGCCAAAAATATGGCGCTGATAAATGTGGTTTCTATTAACGCCCGGGGACTCAACATTCCTGAGAGACGGTCAAGGGCCCTGCGAGAACTTAAGGCTGAGAAAGCAGATGTTGCCTTTGTGCAAGAAACCCACTTTAAAGAGGGGGCAGCCCCTTCTCTCAGGAATAGGGACTTCCCTACAGGTTATTTTTCTAATAATACTGAAGGTAAAACCCTTGGGGTAGCAATATTGTTCGCCAAACATATTGCCCTTGCTGATGTTGTATGTCATCACCTTATTCCCGGCAGGGCTCTGCTTCTTAATTGCAATGTGGCCAATAGGGCTCTCACCTTTCTTAACATCTATGCCCCGAATAAGGCACAGCCGGCATTTTTAGAAAGGGTCCTTACCCTAGCCCAGCCCCATATTAACGGAATTTTGCTCTTCGGTGGGGACTTAAATTGGTCCCTGGAACCTCGTTTAGACTCCTCTAACCCCTCGCCTAGGTACTCTGATAAACTCCATCGTAGGGTCCGGAGAATTCTACATAACTTCCAACTCATTGACGTATGGAGGATACAACACCCCTCTACTCGTGACTTCACTTTCTACTCACACCCGCACAACACTTACACTAGGATTGACTACTTATTTATCACGCATAGGTTTTTACATTTGGTTGAAGTCTCTGCTGTGGGTAACAATATCCTGGGCTGATCATGCTCCAGTCTCTTTGGGGGTTCGTTTGTCCCCTCCTCGCATCAATTCTTACACATGGAGATTGAATGAGCTGATCCTTCAGGATCCGTATTGCCAGCAGCAGATTAGGGAAGCTATCACTGACTATATTGACGTGAACGACACTGCTGAGATCTCTAAAGTGGTGATCTGGGAGGCCCATAAGTGTGTTATAAGGGGCAAACTCATACAACTAGGTGCTCTAAGGAAAAAACAACACATGGCGGCTCGGGTGGCCTTGATCCAAAAAATTCAGGCCCTAGAACTTCTCCATAAATCAGCTTTGTCAGAGGATACCCTTCGGCCTCTATTATTGGCTCGGAAGGAACTAGACTCACTTATGTCTCACAGACTGAAATTGGAGGCGAAGAAATGCCGTAGTCGGTATTTTCTATGGGGGAATAAACCTGGGAAGCTGCTGGCTCCAAGGTTAAATCACATGCCGGACCAACACGGAATACCACGACAGAGATAGCAGCAGCCTTCCGAAGTTATTACACCGAGTTATATAACCTCAGAGGCTCTACTGAAGCCGGGCTTGACCTCTCCAGAAAGGCCTCTATTGCAGAGTTCCTACGTGAAATTAATTTTCCCACACTTTCACCAGAGGAAGTTGAATCACTCGAGGCCCCCTACACTCTTTCAGAGCTTGAGGAAGCTATTAAAACTACCCCTAATGGCAGAAGTCCAGGCCCCGACGGGATCCCGCTGGCATATTATAAGACATTTGGAGATGTTTTGTTGCCACTGATGCTTAGAGCATTTAATCAGGTTTCGGACCGGTCCCCCTTCTCTCCCCAGTCTCTGCTTGCACACATTACGGTGATCCCTAAGGAGGGTAAGGACCCGGCCCAATGTTCCAGCTATAGACCCATTTCCCTGTTAAATGTAGATTTAAAGCTCTTCGCCAAATTAATGGCGAATCGCCTAAAACTCTTTCTTCCGACCCTAGTGCACTCGGACCAAGTGGGTTTTGTCCCGGGCCGTGAGGCTAGAGATAACACCACGAAGGTCCTGGATTTAATTTCTTACGCCTCAACCTGTAAATCTCCTTCTATTCTTCTCTCCACTGACGCGGAAAAAGCGTTTGATAGAGTTGATTGGGATTTTCTGTTGGGGGTAATGGAACACTTGGGCTTGGGCCGAGTAGGTCTCCAGAGACTTAGGGCCCTGTATTCTGGGCCCGCGGCTCGTGTCCGTATAAATGGGGAGCTGTCGGACCCATTCCAGATACGGAATGGCACTCGTCAGGGTTGTCCTTTGTCACCGCTTATCTTTGTGCTATGCATGGAGGCCCTGGCGAGGGCCATTCGTCAGAACGTGAATATCACGGGGCTGCAGGTGGGAAAGACGGAATATAAGCTCGACTTGTTTGCGGACGATCTCCTCGCAGTGATATCCAACCCTCTGACCTCAGTACCCAATCTCCTTAAAGAGTTTAAACGTTTTGGCACTCTCTCCAATTTCAAAATTAACTTGCAAAAGTCCACGGCATTAAATTTAACATTGGATCAGATGAGTCTCCAAGTTCTCCAATCCATTTCGCCCTTCGCATGGCACCCAACACAATTAAAATATTTAGGGGTGATCCTCCATAGGGATCTTTCTCAGATTTACCACTCAAATTTCCCCCCACTTTTATCCAAACTCCAATCTGACCTTACCAAATGGGGTGGGAAAAAAATTTCATGGATAGGTAGAATAGGAGTAGTTAAGATGAATATCTTACCCAGAATCCTGTACCTGTTGCAAACATTGCCCATCGCTATCCCTCGAGCATGGTTTACCTCCCTACAACGTAAGATTAGAGACTACGTTTGGGCGGGACGAAAGCCACGATTTAAGCATGACATTCTTTTTAGACGAAAATACCAAGGAGGTCTCCAACTTCCCCACTTTTTCTCATACTACCAAGCAGTACTCCTTACGAGAGTAATGGAGTGGAGCCGCGAGCTCCATAGGAAACAATGGGTAGATATCGAATTGGCCTCTCTCCCCTCCCTTAGCTCGGATTCCCCTTGGCTCTCTAAAGTCCCCGGGTAATGCATCCACTGGCTGGCCCTATATTTCTGTGTTGGCGTCTTCTACGTACCCTTCCTCAGGTTTCCGCGCCCCCTTCTCCACTTTTGCCATTGTTTGGGAATCCTGAGTTTCCCCCAGGATGCCACTCCTTGTCGTTTTGTTTATGGCGAGAAAGAGGCATCCTGAGAGTAGATCAGCTGCTGGACGCGTCTGGCATAATACCCTTCCCCGAACTGCAGGCTAAATGGAATCTACCTAACAAAGAAATATGGAGGTATCTTCAAATTAAACATTACCTAATGACTCTTTGCTCTTCTGGGAGGGGTAAACGAGCTATGGCTTTGTTCGAGCAGCTGTGTCTCTCCCAATCATATCCCAGACACACTCTATCTACGTTTTATAAATGGATAATAGACCACAGATTTTCTACCCAACCTAAGTATGTCAAGGATTTGGAACTAGATCTCGCGGGTTTAGTAACTACAGATGATTGGGAAGATATATATAATAATACTTTTTCCTTAACTACCAATGTTTTGGCCCTGGAGACTCACTACAAAGTACTCACAAGGTAGTATAGATGCCCAAATCTCCTTGCGAAAATCTACCCCGGAGTACCCAACACATGTTGGCGATGTGGGACAGCCGTGGGTACCCCCCTACATATATGGTGGGAATGCTCTCTTCTTCAACCATATTGGAACAAAGTGGTGGAGGCAACTAACATTATTCTTGGCGAAGATCTACCCTGTTGTCCTAGTTTTTGGCTATTAAATCATACTCGTACACCCAGACATCGACTTAAGAAATCACTATTACGCCACATTTTAAGTGCCTCCAAGGCAATCATTCCAGTACACTGGAAATCTACAGTGATTCCTACTATGAAGGAGTGGAACGCCCGCCTAGATCATTATATGGCAATGGAGGACTTCATTGCATCTCTAGAAGTGGGAAACACATCCTTTAATGCCACTTGGAGCCCTTGGCTCGAATACAAAGAGACAATCCATTATAAATCTTCCCTTTGAGGATAAAACCTCATTTTCTCTTACATTTAAGTAGCCCCCTGCTATTGATGAGGCTGGGATCCATGAGTTGGAAGGAGAGAACCCCCACCCCCCCTCTTTTTCTTGCTCTAAATCTTTTTCCTTGGGATACCCTTTCCCCTCCTCCTCTATCTCGGGAGTAACTTTACTCCTTTTCTCTGGGCTCTTTCTCTCTTGTTCTTTATCTTCCCTCTCCCTTTTCTATTTTCTGCTTTTTTACATATCTGAGTAGTTGTAGCCCTAGATTTGTTTCTGGAGACACAATATGTTAGTCGAAATGCAGCACATTCCCTCTACGGATCCTGTTAATGCTCACATCTCCGGGCTCTTTTTGATGTTGTATCTCGATTATGACTACTCGTTGTTTATATTGTTGAAATTATCAATAAAAATTAATTTGCAAAAAAAAAAGTTTTGGCATAAGATGAGTCATATTACAAATCAGATTCTAAACGTCAAAATAAATAACATATTTATATTTTTATATCCATCCACCAAATACCAATGGCCTGTATTTCACTTACTGACCATTCAGAACTTTAAAGTCATCCGTTGATTTAATTAATTCTACAAGCCTCCACAATTATAGATATGTATGTTTTTCAGAAGCTAATCAAGATATTTGATATAATGTGATAAAAAAAAAGAAAAAAAAAGAGGAGAATTGTTTCTTATGGACATCAGACTTTCTGTAATTAATCCTATTCCCAGGAATTAGGGAGGCCAATCCCGGGCTATTTCTTTCAATCCCGGGAATCGGGATTGAAAAATGGTCAATCCCAGGATTCCCGGGGATACCCGGGATTGTATTTTCCCTATGTGTTCCCTTCCCCTCTGCCCCACCCCGCCCCGCCATGCAGACATAACTCACCATACAACGGGGGTGGGCGGGTGGGAAGCATCTGTGTCTCTCTCAGCGGCATGTGACAGCAGACCATGCAGCGTGACCTAAAACGGCACGTCACGCTGGGCGGGGAAGCCAGGAGGAGGGAGCTGGGCAGCGTCTGAGGACGCTCAACGCTGATCCCTCAGTCCCATGTATTGGAGCTTCCAATCCTGGGGTTGAATCCCGGCCCTAAATCCAGAGACCCTGCTGATCCCAATCCCGGGATTGGCCTCCCTACCAGGAATACATGATTGTCAAATAATCTAAAGGATCACTCCACAAAACAGAACATTCTGAGCACAGTACTGTAGATTAAGTTGAACAGTAATTGTGAATATCATTTCCAATACTTAACTTTCCCCACAAGTCCTTGGGTGTCTCTGTTCGAAGATGCTCTGTTCGAAGTCATACCTCAACATGGACACAAATACAAATAACGGATCGCACACAATCGCACTCACACACTGAATACTTATCTACTCCTTCGGGTGGTTGGTCTCTTGTTCAGGTAGCATACCTCCCAACATTGGGAGAAGTGGAAAAGGGACACTTTGGCGTGGCGCAGCCGGACTGGCATGAAAAGGGGTGTGTCCTATATAAAAGGGGCGTTGCTTCACGAGAGTGCCACCCCCCCATTTTTCATCACTATGGGGGCATGCCCAGCGCTCTATGAGCTGCTGGCATGCCCCCTCTCCCTCCATCTCTAGTGAATGGACGCTCTGCGCATGCGTACAGCATCTATTCACCGCTGCTCTGCTAGGCCTCCCGTGCCCACACACTTGCTGCACTGTGGACAGAGTATAGCAACCTGAATGAAACTTCCCACTTGGTTTCTATAGGATTGGCTCTTAGCCAATCAATGCTATGGTGCAGAGAATCAAGTGGGAAGTTTTTTTTGGGTCGCTGTAATGTATCTACATTATGGCCCTCATTCCGAGTTGATCGCTCGCTAGCTATTTCTTGCAGAGCAGCGATCAGATAGTCGCCGCCTCTATGGACGTGTGCGAACGCTTGTGCAGCCGAGCAGGACGAAAAAGTTTCAGTTGAGTAGCTCTGGACTTACTCAGCCCCTGCGATTACTTCAGCCTGTCCGGTCCCAGAATTGACGTCAGACACCCGCCCTGCAAACGCCTGGACACGCCTGAGTTTTCCCTACCACTCCCAGAAAACGGTCAGTTGACACCCATAAACGCCCTCTTCCTGTCAATCTCCTTGCGATCGGTTGTGCGAATGGATTAGTTGTTAGAAGCATTGCACAGCAACAAAGCTGTTTGTACCCGTACGACGCGCGTGCGCATTGCGGTGCATATGCATACGCAGTAGTAACCTGATCGCTGCACTGCGAAAAACGGCAGCGAGTGATCAACTCGGAATGAGGGCCCATGTCTGTGGGCTCAGGGGGCTGCGATTCGTTTGTTTTTACAGGACCTGCTTGAGCCCAGCGCTGGTTACTGGAAATATGGGGGGACCCCACGTCAATTTTCCCCCTGATTTTCAAGTATCAGAACGTGCTCAGATGTCCATGGCTGGTTAAGCTTTTGGGGGACCCATGCAATTTTGTTTTCTCAAATTGAACCCATTATTGACACTAGATTACACCAAAGTCTGCACAGATCATATGGATTTCTAGAGGTGGGTTTCCAAATGTAATTCACAAAGTCCCACTCTGCAGAACATGGATTACAGTATTAACATTTAAGATGGTCTATAGTATAGACTGTATCAAACATTTAAATAATATAAATAAGTGGTCAGGAAAAGGTTAAACATATTATACTAAACACACAAACCTAATAGAACCAGTACTGCACTTTCTAAGCACACGTTCTCCCACCTCATGGTAAGGCTTCTCTCTCTTCTTCCTGGTAGCTACTCTCTGGTATAGTGCACTGATTGAGGACTCAGAACCACACACAGCAAACTTGGTAGAAGAAGCTGCTACCACTGGGCATGTGCAGCAGTTCTGTTCGGTCTCTTAACCTGCATGATGTGGCAGCATCTCTTGTAATCATATTATATACCATTGCTATTCTTGTCATATTTTGAGCCACTTGCCATGAGGAGGGGGGTTTCCGGTCAACTGCATTTGCCTATACTCCTGAATTCTATTTGGCTGTGGAGTCTATTGTAAACTGGATAAGTCAACTGAAATGGACTGAAATAACATTGAAACTAATGAGTATCACCATCAGAAGATAATAGACACTCAAACACTCTGCTTAGTACATTTTTCGATTTTGAGCCTAAAAACATTCTGGCAATGTCCAGAGATTTGAGTTAGTCTTCCAACACTATTTTAGTAAATTTACCATTCACAGACATCACATGACTCACCATATAAGGAAGACTGGAACCCAATGTAATTATAATACACTATTAGCATTTAACTGATACAGTACGTAGTAATTTTTAGTTTTCGGTGGAGTTGTCCTTATGCTTATGTCTCCTAAAGTAGATGATCTTGCTTTAGTGTTTCTATAACATGTTTCCAAAAGTTTTTCATATAAAGAGGCCCTTTTAAAGATTGAGATTTTTATTTCTTGGTCTAGCTAAAGGTCACCGAGCCATTAACTGAGTGTCGCTTGTAAAATTTGAATTGTACCTGTGATCTCTTACTCAACCATCGGAGCCAACATTACTTTGTTTGGTTCCTACACCAAGTATATTTGCTTAATACTGACTTACTGAGAAATGTTAGGTGGGGAGGATGATGTTCGTAATCTGAATATAAAATGGGAACACTGGGGGTCATTCCGAGTTGTTCGCTCGTTGTTTTTTTGTCGCAACGGAGCGATTAGTCGCTAATGCGCATGCGCAATGTCCGCAGTGCGACTGCGCCAAGTAAATTTGCTATGCAGTTAAGTATTTTACTGACTGAACTGATCGCAGATGCCGAGTAAGTGTGGAGCTACTCAGAAACTGCTAAGAAGTGTCTATTCGCAATTTTGCAAATCTTTCGTTCGCAATTTTGATAAGCTAAGATTCACTCCCAGTTGGCGGCGGCTTAGCATGTGCAAAGCTGCTAAAAGCAGCTTGCGAGCGAACAACTCGGAATGAGGGCCACTGTTTCCTACCATACAAATAGGAATATTGGGGGTCATTCCGAGTTGTTCGCTCGTTATTTTTTTGTCGCAACGGAGCGATTAGTCGCTAATTCGCATGCGCAATGTCCGCAGTGCGACTGCGCCAAGTAAATTTGCTATGCAGTTAGGTATTTTACTCACGGCATTACGAGGTTTTTTCTTCGTTCTGGTGATCGTAATGTGATTGACAGGAAGTGGGTGTTTCTGGGCGGAAACTGGCCGTTTTATGGGTGTGTGCGAAAAAACGCTACTGTTTCTGGGGAAAACGCGGGAGTGGCTGGAGAAATGGAGGAGTGTCTGGGCGAACGCTGGGTGTGTTTGTGACGTCAAACCAGGAACGAAACTGACTGAACTGATTGCAGATGCCGAGTAAGTCTGGAGCTACTCAGAAACTGCTAAGAAGTGTCTATTCGCAATTCTGCTAATCTTTCGTTCGCAATTTTGATAAGCTAAGATTCACTCCCAGTAGGCGGCGGCTTAGCGTGTGCAATGCTGCTAAAAGCAGCTTGCGAGCGAACAACTCGGAATGACCCCCATTGGTGGTCATTCTGAGTTGTTCGCTCGCTAGCAGTTTTTAGCAGTCGTGCAAACGTTAAGCCGCCGCCCTCTGGGAGTGTATCTTAGCTTAGCAGAAGTGCGAACGAAAGGATCGCAGAGCGGCTACAAAAAAAAATTGTGCAGTTTCAGAGTAGCTCCAGACCTACTCCTAGCTTGCGATAACTTCAGACTGTTCAGTTCCTGTTTTGACGTCACAAACACGCCCTGCGTTCTCCAAACCATGCCTGCGTTTTTTCAAACACTCTCTGAAAATGGTCAGTTGCCACCCAGAAACGCCCACTTCATGTCACTCACTCTGCGGCCAGCAGTGCGACTGAAAAGCTTCGCTAGACCTTGTGTAAAACTGCATCGGCTGTTGTGAAAGTACATTGCACGTGTGCATTGCGCCGCATACGCAGAAGTGCCTTTTTTTGCTTCATCGCTGCGCAGCGAACATTTTCAGCTAGCGATCAACTCGGAATGACCCCCATTGTACAGTATTCCGGATTGATGCCGATCATCGACACCAGTATACAGCATCCTATCCTGACATTTTAGAGGCAGTCTTTTACACCTTGGAATTTTTTCCTCCAATACTTACTGTACATTGAATTTAAAAGAAACTTACAAATATATGTTTTGGGTTTTATTACACTGAATCCAAAAACGTAAAATTGGGTTTATAAAGTATGGTAAACATTGTAAACAGTTGTTGCCATGCTCCTCTTACTGCGATGCGGAATGGTGTATATTTGCATCCGGTGATCGCTTAAATAATTTCTTTAGGAATGAATGGAGTGATCACCAGTTACAAATTGTCACAGCCTGGCATGCAGTGCAGCAAGCCGTGTTGCAGCATGCTGCATTGCAGCAAAGATGAGCATGATCTGTTAAACTGTAGTAGTGCTTAAAAAAGAAAAAAAAACAACAACACAAACAGGCACTTAGTGTAAAAGTAAAACTTTCCCTACATGCTGCCCTATATTTACCCCTGTGACTGACTTGGAAGCTACATACAATTTTTTTTAACATTGATAATTTTCTTTTCAATGTGACTGGTCTTAAGCATCAATAGATGCAGTAGATATAAGAAAGATTGATTTGACATAGATAGATAGATAGATAGATAGATAGATGTGAGAAGCAGTAGATGAAAAAATAGATTTGAGATAGCTACATATATAAATTGATTATAGATAGAGTCAGTGACGGACAGGGCCTCCATTTCGGCCCGGGCAACTTGAGGGGGGGGGGGGCGCCGTAACATTATATGGGGGCGTGCCGCGAGTCATGGGTCCATGTCATGGACACCCATAGAAGGAGAATCACCTACCTCGCCGGTATGGTTCTCCTGTTGGCATCCTGGCGTCTGTATTGTGACCGCCGTGATCCTGACAATTGGTATGCTAACCGCATACCAGACAGATAGATAAATGGATTTAGAGATGGATGGATAGATATGAGATATAAGATACGATAAGATAGATAGATATATATATATATATATATATATATATATATATATATATATATATATATTAGACTTGAGATAGATACATAGATTTCGAGAGAGATGAGATAGATGTGAGATATATAATAATATATATTTGAGATAGATACATGCATATATACACAGACTGCGATAGGTAGATATGAGATAGACAGATTTGAGATAGATATAAGATTATAGAAAAACAGATTTACAGATATTAGATACAATAGATAGATATGTTGATTTTGAAGTCTGGGGAACACTAGAAAACAGGAAATACATACTTGGGGTGAATGGGGTAGATCAGCAGATATTACTGTACGCTGAAGAAAGCATTAATCATTCAGCAGCATAATGTGACTGGAGCTGGACGTTTACTGAACTGAACTATTCCATTACAATATACAGTACTCTATTTCTAACATAGCTTATGTGTATTTACTTTCAAGTTAATATTTGAGTTTAGAAAAAAGATAAAAGAAGGAAGCATTTGAAAATAAATGGAAAATTAATACTGCATATGTTCTATAGTCATACAGTAATTTACAATCTTATTCCAAAGGATACAAGCAGCAGGGCATATTCATTATCGGGGGCAAGCGATTAAGTATCCGTCTCATGGGTAGGGGGTACCAAACAATTCAGAATTGCTCTGGGCCAGGGACAGCTGCCCCAAATAGCAGCTGTCCCCGATATCCGTAACACTGCTACTTCAATAGCAACGTTACTTTCCTCCCCCACTACCAGGTTCTGCACATATGTGACGTGAGGTCATGCATGTGCAGAGCCGCCGGTTAGTGATGAGGCAACAGAAGGATCTACTTGGATCCCTCTTTGTATCCCCGGAACTCCTTGCAGTAGGAAGGAGCGGGGTACTGAAAAGCAACATCTGAAGATGGCATTTGTTCTCACAGGCAAACTCTGAAAAGTGTAAGTTTTCAAAATTTGCTGAATATTAGGCAGGCCAATCAGACCCTAATGATGAATAGCCACTTAACCCTTCAGTGGCGAGTTTTCAATTTAAAAACACACAGTGGTGGGGGTGGGTTAAATTGTCATGGGAGTAGTGGGAAAGGTGTAGGGGGGGTGGCGAGTGATGAGGCAGGGTGAGATTATCGCCTGGCGATCACCCGCGGACATCACCCACGGGGATCGCCAGCCGCAGTGCTGATTCCCAGGCGCATCAGCATAAGCCATTAAACAGCTAAGCCCAATAGGAGTCCTGGGGGCGGGCTTAACTCCATAACGGACGCTGCACTGATGTCACCAGGGAATCAGCAGGTAGTATGCATGGAAATCTTCCAGGGTTGTCAGTGCTGGCTACCCCGGAAGATTTCCGGGCATACCACCGAAGGGGTTAAGTGATGATGAATAGTCCCAATAATGAAAGTGCAGACTATTAGCTTTAATTTGTGGATATTCACCTCCAAATTGAAGGAAGGGTTTAGGAATTACAACTGCTTAATATGTGACCCCCTCTTTTTCAAGATATCAAAAGTAATTGGACAAGTGAATGAAATGCTGGTTCATGGATCAATAACTTAGGCAAAAGGTTTGCAGCTGATTTAAGGGATGGACTGGGACCACAGTTCGGCAATAGCATTTGTCAATACGCACGCACTTAAGGTCCGCGCTCCGCATGGGGGTGAACACATGCAAGAGGGGCGCAGTGGTGCAGTGCACGGGGGCGTGCCATAAGTCAGGGTGGTGTGGACTCGCAGCACGCCCTATATTTGTTAAAATGCACACTACGGGCGGGGGGCATGTGGACACGGTGCCATGAGTCCACACCCCCCTGACTTGTGGCACGCTCCCATTTTCTTGGAGACGCACGCTTTGGATGGGGGTAGCCAAATCAGGGAGCCGGAGGCTGCACTGCGTGTGGCCTTCCTGGCTCTCTGTAGGACTGGACCAGCCCTTCAGCCCTTCTGGCATATGCCAGAAGTGCCAGATGGGCAGTCCAGCCTTGGTTGATTCCAGTTATGGCATTTGCCAATGGAAGCTTTTGCTATGAACGCACAACATGCTCGGCAACACAAAAAGGACTGTATGTCCACAAAGACTACAGTGGTTGATGATTACAGGATCCTTTCCATGGTAAAGAAAACCCCATTCACAACATCCAGCACAGTGAAGAACACTTTCCAGGAGGTAGGCATAGGAATGTAATAGAAGTCTGTCATAAAGAGAAGACTTTGAGAGCCAATTGAGAGCCAATACAGAGGGATCACCACAAGTTGCAAACTATTCATAAGCTACTAAAAAGCACATCTAAAAAAAATAACAGCCCACTTCTGCAACCGCATTCTTTGCTCAGATGAAACGAAGATCAATCTTTACTAGAATGATGGGAAGAAAAAGGTATGGAGAAAGAATGGAATTACTCTTGATACAAAACATACCACATCATCTGTAAAACACGGTGGAGGCAGGGCCGGATTAACAATGGGGCAGATGGAGCTGCAGCTCCAGGCCCACCACTGAAAATAGGCCCAGAGAGACTTGCTGGAGGTAGACAGTGACTGTACAGGAAAAAAAAATACCCTACTGTCCGTCTAGTATGCTGGAATCCTCACAAACAATCAATGCTCAAAGTACCACTCAGTCAGTGCTCTGCATATACAGACCACCCCCTTCTTTATCGGTTGGTGTGTAGATAGAGAGTGCCGGCTACGGACGCTGCAGGTACATCCCACACACAACTTGCCGCCTACATGGGCTCCCAGCTAAGGCGGTGGCTCTGGGAACAGGAGGATGCGGCGGCTCTGAGAACGTGATCAGGCACACCTGCGGAACAGCTTCTAATGTATTTGTGATGTTTTCTGTAATGAGCTGAGTCACCCGCTCTGAGTGTATCTGTAGAGCCAGGTGCCGGCATATGTTCTGCCACGTGCCCTGTTTGTGCAGCGTCCTTTCATACATTGCTGCTGGTATCCGCGAGCAGCACCTGCTCCCAGCCGCATACCTATAGCACCAACCTCACTACAGTGCTGCCTGTGTGCTGGATGCAGTGGTTCAGTGGTTTAACCCCCAGCTCTTCTCTCCCATAACGCTGTCTATTCTGCATGCTAGGGGAAGGTACACTGGGCACAAGCACATTGAGGGGTGAGGTGCATTGGTATTATAAGGAAGGCAGTAGAGAGGTGCAGCGAAATAAGGAGGGAGTGAAGGGCAGGGGTATGAGAAAGGAGGGAGTGAGATGTAGGGACAAGAGATGGCAGAAAGTGAGTGAGCTGCCGGGGTGCGAGATGGAAGGGAGTGATGTTCAGGGGTAAGAGATGGAAGGGTGAGCAAGGTACGGGGAGGGAAGGAGATAGGTGCAGGGGTGAGAGATGGAAGGAGGTAGCGAGATACAGGGGTGAGAGAAGGATGGAGGGAGTGCGGTGCACTGCAGAAATGAGAGATGGAAGGAGGGAATGAGGTACAGGGGACAAAGATGGAAGGAGGGAGTGAGGTACAGTGGCGAGAGATGGAAGGAGGGAGTGAGGTACAGAGACAAGAGATGGAAGGAGGGAGTGAGGTACAGAGACAAGAGATGGAAGGAGGGAGTGAGGTGCAGGGGTAAGAGATGGAAGGGAAAGCAAGGTACGGGGATGAGCATGGAAGGAGATAGTAGGTTGCAGGGGTGGGAGATGGAAGGAGGAAGCAAGATACAGGGGCAAGAAAAGGTACGGTGCACTGCAGAGGTGAGAGATGGAAGGAGGGAATGAGGTACAGGGGCCAGTGCTGGAAGGAGGAAGTGAGGTACAGTGGCAAGAGCTGGAAGGAGGTAGTGAGGTACAGTGGCGAGAGATGGAAGAAGGTACTGGGACGAGAGATGGAAGGAGGGATTGAGGTGCAGGAGTAGACATGGAAGGCAAGAAAAGGAGGGAGTGCGGTGCACTGCAGAGGTGAGAGATGGAAGGAGGGAATGAGGTACAGGGGCCAGAACTGGAAGGAGGAAGTGAGGTACAGTGGCGAGAGCTGGAAGGAGGAAGTAAGGTACAGTGGCGAGAGATGGAAGAAGGTACAGGGACGAGAGATGGAAGGAGGGATTGAGGTGCAGGAGTAGAGATGGAAGGAGGGATTGAGGTGCAGGAGTAGAGATGGAAGGAGGGATTGAGGTGCAGGAGTAGAGATGGAAGGCAAGAAAAGGAGGGAGTGCGGTGCACTGCAGAGGTGAGAGATGGAAGGAGAGAATGAGGTACAGTGGCCAGAGCTGGAAGGAGGGAATGAGGTAAAGGGGCCAGAGCTGGAAGGAGTGAGTGAGGTACAGTGGCGAGAGCTGGAAGGAGGTACAGGGGCGAGAGATGGAAGGAGGTACAGGGACGAGAGATGGAAGGAGGGATTGAGGTGCAGGGGTAGAGATGAAAGGAGATAGTGAGGTGCAGGGGTGAGAGATGGAAGGAGGGATTGAGGTGCAGGGGTAGAGATGAAAGGAGATTGTGAGGTGCAGGGGTGAGAGATGGAAGGAGGGAGCGAGATACAGGGGCAAGAAAAAGAGGGATGGAGTGTGGTGCACTGCAGAGGTGAGAGATGGAAGGAGGGAATGAGGTACAGTGGCGAGAGCTGGAAGGAATGAGTGAGGTACAGTGGCGAGAGCTGGAAGGAGGAAGTCAGGTACAGTGGCAATAGATGAAAGGAGGTACAGGGACGAGAGATGGAAGGAGGTACAGGGACGATAGATGGAAGGAGGGATTGAGGTGCAGGGGTAGAGATGAAAGGAGATTGTGAGGTGCAGGGGTGAGAGATGGAAGGAGGGAGCGAGATACAGGGGCAAGAAAAAGAGGGATGGAGTGTGGTGCACTGCAGAGGTGAGAGATGGAAGGAGGGAATGAGGTACAGTGGCGAGAGCTGGAAGGAATGAGTGAGGTACAGTGGCGAGAGCTGGCAGGGGGAAGTGAGGTACAGTGGCAATAGATGAAAGGAGGTACAGGGACGAGAGATGGAAGGAGGGATTGAGGTGCAGGGGTAGAGATGAAAGGAGATAGTGAGGTGCAGGGGTGAGAGATGGAAGGAGGAAGTGAAAAGTGCAGGGCAAAAGAAGGATAGAGAGTATGAGAGGCATAGGGGGTAGTTAGGGAAGGAGGAAGTGAAAGTAGCAGGGGTGACACGTGAGGCAAGGAAAGATGAAATAAAACAGATACAGTATGGGGAAGAGATGATGAACACAGGAGGTAGGAAACACAGGTTGGATAAATATATTATATAATATGGTTTCTTTTAAAAAGTAGCTAAAATTGATTTTACCAAAATCCCAGTAGTTTCTGTGATTCTAGGTGTACCCCAGATCCCCAGCCATTATATTACATTTTCCATACCCCCACTTCTAAATTTCAACTTCGACCACTGCATACAACAATAACAGAGTACTCGATCCAGCACTCTTATTATTGCTGTGTGGGCCGGATTGAAGAGGGGATACACAGGCGTCTCCCACGGAGGCTAGACCATCTGAAGGATATTGTGTGCGCTACCCTGCAGCTCTGGCACAAGGGCGGATGCTGGAATGATGGCTTCTATATTTCTTGGCTCCTCCTCCTCGCACAGGCTTTGGTGGGAACCTCCTCCTCTGGCTGTGGGTGCAGGCTCTTTGAGCAGCTGCAGGCTGTAGTACATAGCCTGTCCCCTTTGTCCTGCCCCTGCCACCTCTGTCCTGTCATTGTCACCCCTTTGTTCTGTCCCCTCTGTCCTGTCCCTGTCACCTCTGTCCTGGTCCTGTCCTTTCTGTCCTGTCCTTATCCCCTCTGTCCTGTCCCTGTCACCTCTGTCCTTTCTGTCCTGTCCCTATCCCCTCAGTCCTGGTCCTGTCCCTTTCACCTCTGTCCTGGCCCTGTCATCTCTATCCCTGCCACCACTGTCCTGGTCCTGGGATCTCTGTCCTGTCCGTCCCCTCTATCATGGTCACACTGTCCTGTCCTTGTCCCCACTGTCCTGGTCCTGTCACCTCTGTATTGTTGGATGGAAAGTTAGAAGGTATCTAGAGAACAATGAAGTACTTAGGAAGGTATCGAGAGGGGAAAGTAGAAGAATAAAGAGGGGTGTATTTATTATAGCTCATATCTTTGTTAAGAAAGTGTTCAGCAATAAACCCAGCCAGAGGAACTGTATTTAAGAATGAATCTCCGGATGTTGATAGCAGAGAAAGCTCACAGAAAAAAATGCCATTTATTTAAAATCCAGAATTTTTTCAGTTCTATTCTTTTTTTGTTTTGTTTAATAATATGGGGCCTGCATCTCAGTTGTACGGTATTGTACAGGCGCAGGGAAGCAACTGTGCAATACCGTACAGCTACTATGCTATTGCTGATGCTGCAGGAGGCATCTACAGGAATCAGATGCCTCCTGATAGTTTAGCAGATCCGAAAGCTGCTTTGGATTACCATCATGACCATCGGTTGCGAAGTTAGCGATGACGGCAGCAGTAGCAGCAGACAGTCCGAGTAAGCTGAAGTGTGCGATATTGCAGGACTCGTTCTGCACATGCGCAGACCCACAACAATTGGGAGTTATATGCTGGGTTTGTGTACAACTCTGATTTAGACCCATACTCCCTTGTTTCTGTAGGTGGCTACTCTTTCCCAGTGTAAAAGATAGATGGTGAATCCAGTTAATAGATCTATAGCGGTAGGCTAAAAAGCAATGCACATTGGCCCTCATTCCGAGTTGATCGCTCGCTGCCGTTTTTCGCAGCGCAGCGGTCAAGTGAAAAAGCGTCAATTCTGCGCATGGTATGCGCTAAACACTTTCACACAAAAGTTTGTAGTTTTACTCAAGCACGAGCGACGTTTTTCAGTCGCTCAAGTGTTCATAGTATGATTGACAGGAAGTGGGTGTTTATGGGCGGCAACACAACGATTTCAGGGAGTGTGCTAAAAACCGCAAGCATGCCAGGTAAAAGGAGTGGCTGGCCGAACGCAGGGCGTGTTTGTGACGTCAAACCAGGAACTAATCTGACTGCAGTCATCGCAAGATAGGAGTAGGTCTGGAGCTACTCAGAAACGGCATGACATTTTTTAGTAGCAGTTCTGCAACTCTTTCGTTTGCACTTCTACTAAGCTAAGATACACTCCCAGAGGGCGGCGGCTTAGCGTGTGCAATGCTGCTAAAAGCAGCTAGCGAGCGATCAACTCGGAATGAGGGCCATTGTACTTTGACTGGCACGGACTCAGCAAAGCCTGGAAGGTTTCGGTGAAACTGGAAAAGCTTCTCTGAAACTGGAAAGGCTTTTGGCGCAAGCTATACAGGGGCAGATTTATTAAGCCTGGTGAAGTGATAAAGTGGAAGTACCAGCCAATCAGCTCCTAACTATCAAGTTACAGGCTCGGTTTGAAAAATGATAGTTAGGAGCTGACTGGTTGGTGCGTTATCACCTTCCACTTTGTCCAGGGCCGGCGCCACCACTAGGCAGCTTTAGGCAGCTGCCTATGAGCGCTGGCCACTGGAGGGCGGCGCTGCAGCTGCCGATGACAGAGTGCTTAGTTTATTCCCCTAGCTCAGCTGAGCATCACAGCTGAGCAGGGAATGCTGCACCTTCCTCCCCGCCTCTGCGATGATACCCTGCATATTCCCACCCAACACCATGACAGCACCCTCCGAGTCCCGCATGTTCCTTCCTCTCTCCCGCGATTACATGCTACCCGGCCGCCCGCGATTACATGCCGCCCGCCCGTGATTACCCGGCCACCCGCTATTACATGCCGCCCGCCCGTGATTACCCGGCCGCCTGGGATTACATGCGCCCGCCCTCCTGTGATTACATGCCGCCCGACACACGTCCCGCGATTACATCCCGCCCCCGTCTCCCGCATGTTACCCACTACCCCTCCCCATGCTGGTAGCGGCGTAAGTGAGCCGGCAGCGGAGGGCGGAAAATGTTCATGGTGGAGCACATGAAGGAGGTGTTGAGGCCGCCATCCGCACATGTCTTCCTCCGCTGCTGCTACCTCCCCGGCTCTCCCAGGTCCCAGACTCCTCCTCAACCTACATGGGTGACTGTTTAATACCTCCAGCCGGGTGAGTGGTGTGGAGGGTATGGGGGTTGCAATTGTTGATGTTACAGTCGAGACTGGCTACATTGTTGGTTAATTGTTGGTGTTACAGAGACAGGACCATTGTAGAGATGAGCGCCTGAAATTTTTCGGGTTTTGTGTTTTGGTTTTGGGTTCGGTTCCGCGGCCGTGTTTTGGGTTCGACCGCGTTTTGGCAAAACCTCACCGAATTTTTTTTGTCGGATTCGGGTGTGTTTTGGATTCGGGTGTTTTTTTCAAAAAACACTAAAAAACAGCTTAAATCATAGAATTTGGGGGTCATTTTGATCCCAAAGTATTATTAACCTCAAAAACCATAATTTACACTCATTTTCAGTCTATTCTGAATACCTCACACCTCACAATATTATTTTTAGTCCTAAAATTTGCACCGAGGTCGCTGTGTGAGTAAGATAAGCGACCCTAGTGGCCGACACAAACACCGGGCCCATCTAGGAGTGGCACTGCAGTGTCACGCAGGATGTCCCTTCCAAAAAACCCTCCCCAAACAGCACATGACGCAAAGAAAAAAAGAGGCGCAATGAGGTAGCTGTGTGAGTAAGATTAGCGACCCTAGTGGCCGACACAAACACCGGGCCCATCTAGGAGTGGCACTGCAGTGTCACGCAGGATGTCCCTTCCAAAAAACCCTCCCCAAACAGCACATGACGCAAAGAAAAAAAGAGGCGCAATGAGGTAGCTGTGTGAGTAAGATTAGCGACCCTAGTGGCCGACACAAACACCGGGCCCATCTAGGAGTGGCACTGCAGTGTCACGCAGGATGTCCCTTCCAAAAAACCCTCCCCAAACAGCACATGACGCAAAGAAAAAAAGAGGCGCAATGAGGTAGCTGTGTGAGTAAGATTAGCGACCCTAGTGGCCGACACAAACACCGGGCCCATCTAGGAGTGGCACTGCAGTGTCACGCAGGATGTCCCTTCCAAAAAACCCTCCCCAAACAGCACATGACGCAAAGAAAAAAGAGGCGCAATGAGGTAGCTGTGTGAGTAAGATTAGCGACCCTAGTGGCCGACACAAACACCGGGCCCATCTAGGAGTGGCACTGCAGTGTCACGCAGGATGTCCCTTCCAAAAAACCCTCCCCAAACAGCACATGACGCAAAGAAAAAAAGAGGCGCAATGAGGTAGCTGACTGTGTGAGTAAGATTAGCGGCCCTAGTGGCCGACACAAACACCGGGCCCATCTAGGAGTGGCACTGCAGTGTCACGCAGGATGTCCCTTCCAAAAAAACCCTCCCCAATCAGCACATGATGCAAAGAAAAAGAAAAGAAAAAAGAGGTGCAAGATGGAATTGTCCTTGGGCCCTCCCACCCACCCTTATGTTGTATAAACAAAACAGGACATGCACACTTTAACCAACCCATCATTTCAGTGACAGGGTCTGCCACACGACTGTGACTGATATGACGGGTTGGTTTGGACCCCCCCCAAAAAAGAAGCAATTAATCTCTCCTTGCACAAACTGGCTCTACAGAGGCAAGATGTCCACCTCATCTTCACCCTCCGATATATCACCGTGTACATCCCCCTCCTCACAGATTATCAATTCGTCCCCACTGGAATCCACCATCTCAGCTCCCTGTGTACTTTGTGGAGGCAATTGCTGCTGGTCAATGTCTCCGCGGAGGAATTGATTATAATTCATTTTAATGAACATCATCTTCTCCACATTTTCTGGATGTAACCTCGTACGCCGATTGCTGACAAGGTGAGCGGCGGCACTAAACACTCTTTCGGAGTACACACTTGTGGGAGGGCAACTTAGGTAGAATAAAGCCAGTTTGTGCAAGGGCCTCCAAATTGCCTCTTTTTCCTGCCAGTATAAGTACGGACTGTGTGACGTGCCTACTTGGATGCGGTCACTCATATAATCCTCCACCATTCTATCAATGTTGAGAGAATCATATGCAGTGACAGTAGACGACATGTCCGTAATCGTTGTCAGGTCCTTCAGTCCGGACCAGATGTCAGCATCAGCAGTCGCTCCAGACTGCCCTGCATCACCGCCAGCGGGTGGGCTCGGAATTCTGAGCCTTTTCCTCGCACCCCCAGTTGCGGGAGAATGTGAAGGAGGAGATGTTGACAGGTCGCGTTCCGCTTGACTTGACAATTTTGTCACCAGCAGGTCTTTCAACCCCAGCAGACCTGTGTCTGCCGGAAAGAGAGATCCAAGGTAGGCTTTAAATCTAGGATCGAGCACGGTGGCCAAAATGTAGTGCTCTGATTTCAACAGATTGACCACCCGTGAATCCTTGTTAAGCGAATTAAGGGCTGCATCCACAAGTCCCACATGCCTAGCGGAATCGCTCCCTTTTAGCTCCTTCTTCAATGCCTCCAGCTTCTTCTGCAAAAGCCTGATGAGGGGAATGACCTGACTCAGGCTGGCAGTGTCTGAACTGACTTCACGTGTGGCAAGTTCAAAGGGCATCAGAACCTTGCACAACGTTGAAATCATTCTCCACTGCACTTGAGACAGGTGCATTCCACCTACTATATCGTGCTCAATTGTATAGGCTTGAATGGCCTTTTGCTGCTCCTCCAACCTCTGAAGCATATAGAGGGTTGAATTCCACCTCGTTACCACTTCTTGCTTCAGATGATGGCAGGGCAGGTTCAGTAGTTTATGGTGGTGCTTCAGTTTTCTGTACGTGGTGCCTGTACGCCGAAAGTGTCCCGCAATTCTTCTGGCCACTGACAGCATCTCTTGCACGCCCCTGTCGTTTTTTAAAAAATTCTGCACCACCAAATTCAAGGTATGTGCAAAACATGGGACGTGCTGGAATTGGCCCAGATTTAATGCACACACAATATTGCTGGCGTTGTCCGATGCCACAAATCCACAGGAGAGTCCAATTGGGGTAAGCCATTCCGCGATGATCTTCCTCAGTTGCCGTAAGAGGTTTTCAGCTGTGTGCGTATTCTGGAAAGCGGTGATACAAAGCGTAGCCTGCCTAGGAAAGAGTTGGCGTTTGCGAGATGCTGCTACTGGTGCCGCCGCTGCTGTTCTTGCGGCGGGAGTCCATACATCTACCCAGTGGGCTGTCACAGTCATATAGTCCTGACCCTGCCCTGCTCCACTTGTCCACATGTCCGTGGTTAAGTGGACATTGGGTACAGCTGCATTTTTTAGGACACTGGTGACTCTTTTTCTGAGGTCTGTGTACATTTTCGGTATCGCCTGCCTAGAGAAATGGAACCTAGATGGTATTTGGTACCGGGGACACAGTACCTCCAACAAGTCTCAAGTTGGCTCTGCAGTAATGATGGATACCGGAACCACGTTTCTCACCACCCAGGATGCCAAGGCCTCAGTTATCCGCTTTGCAGTAGGATGACTGCTGTGATATTTCATCTTCCTCGCAAAGGACTGTTGAACAGTCAATTGCTTACTGGAAGTAGTACAAGTGGGCTTACGACTTCCCCTCTGGGATGACCATCGACTCCCAGCGGCAACAACAGCAGCGCCAGCAGCAGTAGGCGTTACACGCAAGGATGCATCGGAGGAATCCCAGGCAGGAGAGGACTCGTCAGAATTGCCAGTGACATGGCCTGCAGGACTATTGGCATTCCTGGGGAAGGAGGAAATTGACACTGAGGGAGTTGGTGGGTGGTTTGCGTGAGCTTGGTTACAAGAGGAAGGGATTTACTGGTCAGTGGACTGCTTCCGCTGTCACCCAAAGTTTTTGAACTTGTCACTGACTTATTATGAATGCGCTGCAGGTGACGTATAAGGGAGGATGTTCCGAGGTGGTTAACGTCCTTACCCCTACTTATTACAGCTTGACAAAGGGAACACACGGCTTGACACCTGTTGTCCGCATTTCTGGTGAAATACCTCCACACCGAAGAGCTGATTTTTTTGGTATTTTCACCTGGCATGTCAACGGCCATATTCCTCCCACGGACAACAGGTGTCTCCCCGGGTGCCTGACTTAAACAAACCACCTCACCATCAGAATCCTCCTGGTCAATTTCCTCCCCAGCGCCAGCAACACCCATATCCTCCTCATCCTGGTGTACTTCAACACTGACATCTTCAATCTGACTATCAGGAACTGGACTGCGGGTGCTCCTTCCAGCACTTGCAGGGGGCGTGCAAATGGTGGAAGGCGCATGCTCTTCACGTCCAGTGTTGGGAAGGTCAGGCATCGCAACCGACACAATTGGACTCTCCTTGTGGATTTGGGATTTCAAAGAACGCACAGTTCTTTGCGGTGCTTTGCCTTTTGCCAGCTTGAGTCTTTTCAGTTTTCTAGCGAGAGGCAGAGTGCTTCCATCCTCATGTGAAGCTGAACCACTAGCCATGAACATAGGCCAGGGCCTCAGCCGTTCCTTGCCACTCCGTGTGGTAAATGGCATATTGGCAAGTTTACGCTTCTCCTCCGACAATTTTATTTTAGGTTTTGGAGTCCTTTTTTTACTGATATTTGGTGTTTTGGTTTTGACATGCTCTGTACTATGCCATTGGGCATCGGCCTTGGCAGACGACGTTGCTGGCATTTCATCGTCTCGGCCATGACTAGTGGCAGCAGCTTCAGCACGAGGTGGAAGTGGATCTTGATCTTTCCCTAATTTTGGAACCTCAACATTTTTGTTCTCCATATTTTAATAGGCACAACTAAAAGGCACCTCAGGTAAACAATGGAGATGGATGGATTGGATACTAGTATACAATTATGGACGGGCTGCCGAGTGCCGACACAGAGGTAGCCACAGCCGTGAACTACCGCACTGTACTGTGTCTGCTGCTAATATATAGACTGGTTGATAAAGAGATAGTATACACGTAACTAGTATGTATGTATAAAGAAAGAAAAAAAAACCACGGTTAGGTGGTATATACAATTATGGAAGGGCTGCCGAGTGCCGACACAGAGGTAGCCACAGCCGTGAACTACCGCACTGTACTGTGTCTGCTGCTAATATATAGACTGGTTGATAAAGAGATAGTATACTCGTAACTAGTATGTATGTATAAAGAAAGAAAAAAAAACCACGGTTAGGTGGTATATACAATTATGGATGGGCTGCCGAGTGCCGACACAGAGGTAGCCACAGCCGTGAACTACCGCACTGTACTGTGTCTGCTGCTAATATATAGACTGGTTGATAAAGAGATAGTATACTCGTAACTAGTATGTATGTATAAAGAAAGAAAAAAAAACCACGGTTAGGTGGTATATACAATTATGGACGGGCTGCCGAGTGCCGACACAGAGGTAGCCACAGCCGTGAACTACCGCACTGTACTGTGTCTGCTGCTAATATATAGACTGGTTGATAAAGAGATAGTATACTCGTAACTAGTATGTATGTATAAAGAAAGAAAAAAAAACCACGGTTAGGTGGTATATACAATTATGGACGGGCTGCCGAGTGCCGACACAGAGGTAGCCACAGCCGTGAACTACCGCACTGTACTGTGTCTGCTGCTAATATATAGACTGGTTGATAAAGAGATAGTATACTCGTAACTAGTATGTATGTATAAAGAAAGAAAAAAAAACCACGGTTAGGTGGTATATACAATTATGGACGGGCTGCCGAGTGCCGACACAGAGGTAGCCACAGCCGTGAACTACCGCACTGTACTGTGTCTGCTGCTAATATATAGACTGGTTGATAAAGAGATAGTATACTCGTAACTAGTATGTATGTATAAAGAAAGAAAAAAAAACCACGGTTAGGTGGTATATACAATTATGGACGGGCTGCCGAGTGCCGACACAGAGGTAGCCACAGCCGTGAACTACCGCACTGTACTGTGTCTGCTGCTAATATATAGACTGGTTGATAAAGAGATAGTATACTCGTAACTAGTATGTATGTATAAAGAAAGAAAAAAAAACCACGGTTAGGTGGTATATACAATTATGGACGGGCTGCCGAGTGCCGACACAGAGGTAGCCACAGCCGTGAACTACCGCACTGTACTGTGTCTGCTGCTAATATATAGACTGGTTGATAAAGAGATAGTATACTCGTAACTAGTATGTATGTATAAAGAAAGAAAAAAAAAACACGGTTAGGTGGTATATACAATTATGGACGGGCTGCCGAGTGCCGACACAGAGGTAGCCACAGCCGTGAACTACCGCACTGTACTGTGTCTGCTGCTAATATAGACTGGTTGATAAAGAGATAGTATACTACTAATATTATATACTGGTGGTCAGGTCACTGGTCACTAGTCACACTGGCAGTGGCACTCCTGCAGCAAAAGTGTGCACTGTTTAATTTTAATATAATATTATGTACTCCTGGCTCCTGCTATAACCTATAACTGGCACTGCAGTAGTGCTCCCCAGTCTCCCCCACAATTATAAGCTGTGTGAGCTGAGCAGTCAGACAGATATATAATATATATATAGATGATGCAGCACACTGGCCTGAGCCTGAGCAGTGCACACAGATATGGTATGTGACTGACTGAGTCACTGTGTGTATCGCTTTTTTCAGGCAGAGAACGGATATATTAAATAAACTGCACTGTGTGTCTGGTGGTCACTCACTATATAATATATTATGTACTCCTGGCTCCTGCTATAACCTATAACTGGCACTGCAGTAGTGCTCCCCAGTCTCCCCCACAATTATAAGCTGTGTGAGCTGAGCAGTCAGACAGATATATATAATATTATATATAGATAATAGATGATGCAGCACACTGGCCTGAGCCTGAGCAGTGCACACAGATATGGTATGTGACTGAGTCACTGTGTGCTGTGTATCGCTTTTTTCAGGCAGAGAACGGATTATAAATAAAAGTGGTGGTCACTGGTCACTATCAGCAAAACTCTGCACTGTACACTACTGAGTACTCCTAATGCTCCCCAAAATTAGTAAATCAAGTGTCTCTCTAATCTATTCTAATTCTAAACGGAGAGGACGCCAGCCACGTCCTCTCCCTATCAATCTCAATGCACGTGTGAAAATGGCGGCGACGCGGGCTCCTTATATAGAATCCGAGTCTCGCGATAGAATCCGAGCCTCGCGAGAATCCGACAGCGTCATGATGACGTTCGGGCGCGCTCGGGTTAACCGAGCAAGGCGGGAAGATCCGAGTCGCTCGGACCCGTGAAAAAAAACATGAAGTTCTGGCGGGTTCGGATTCAGAGAAACCGAACCCGCTCATCTCTAATTGTGATGTGCATTTTATTAATGTGGGGCATATGTGTAAGGGGCATTATGTCTCAGTGTCTGCAAATATGCGCTATATCACGTATTTTACCCAGATCGGAGGACAGGGACTCACTTTTCAAAAATTAGCTGCAGCCAATTCCTGGTTGTAAATTGAGGGCGCTTCCTTCCTGTAAAGTGCGGAGGTGGAGCCTTACCACTGCCAGTTATCTGGCGGTGCCCCCTCCTGGTTACATGCAGCGGCTTCCCACGGGGGCCGGGCAGAGAGTGAAGACGACTCTGCGGCTGCTGTACGCTGTGCTGCGGGCGGGAGGTTAGCGCTAGTGGTAAGTGCTGTGTGGAAGGGTGAGCAGCCTAGGAGCGAGTGGCTGAACTTGGGTGGTTGCTTTTCTTGTGTGTTTTCTGGGCGTGTCATGGGCTTGTAGCCCAACCTCAGTGGTTATTTCAGCCATCAACCACTGAGGTCGGGCCACAAGCAGAAGTAACGGGTGCACCACAGGTAGCAGCAGTGCCTGCACAATAGCTTCATGTTGTATTCTATTAGATCCTTAGCTTGGTCTAGTTGTGAGTGGCGCTGGGAATATCAGGGTAGCGCCACACTCACAACTAGACCAAGCTAAGGATCTATGAGAACAACATGAAGCTATTGTGCAGGCACTGCTGCTACCTGTGGTGCACCCGTTACTTCTAGGATCATCATGTCAAGCTCCCTAAAACATCTGCTTCAGTCAAAAGCACTTATACAAGTGAGCGGAGCCAGGGCTACATGATATAAAGCTAGAAATGAGAAAACACACCGGCATCCCAATCTCAGCACTGCCGAGACTACCCTAACCTCTTTCCCCTACCCCTAACCCTCCCACTAACAGCCTAACCCTAACCTCCCCCCAGTAGTTCTTAAACCTACCCCCCCCTTACCCACAGCCTAAACCTAGCCCACCCCCCTTAGTGCCTAACGCTACCCCCCCCCTCTGCAGCTTAACCCTAACCTCCCATACCCTAACCCTGCCCCCCACCCCCGAGTGTGCTTAAACCTAACCCCCCTTCCCGCACGCTAAACCTGTGGTGGCAGTGCATACTTACTTTCAGGATCCCTTCTGTCAGGATATCGTAGTCGGAATCCTGACTCCTTGGGATGCCGGCATCGGTATTCTGGTGGCTGTCAGGATTCCGGCATTGGTATTACGGCTGCCGGGATCCTGAACGCATACCTCTGGTATGATAACAGCACAGCAGCATTGTCACCCGCTTACCCTCCTCCCGCAACACTTTTGTAGTGTCTAAATCCAGTCTGTGGCTCCTATCGTAGCAGCACCATAAACCCATTACATATATACTGTATATGTATTATTTAATAATGTGTTTAGAATAATTTATTGTCCTGTTTTTTAATCATAATTGCCAAGTGCTCTACCTGGTGCAATGTGTATAACGGCGTGCTCTACCTGGTGCAATGTGTATAACGGCATGCTCTACCTGGAGCAATGTGTATAACAGCGTGCTCTACCTGGTGCAATGTGTATAGCGGAGTGCTCTACCTGATGCAATGTGTATAGCGGGGTGCTCTACCTGGTGCAATGTGTATAACGGGGTGCTCTACCTGGTTTCAATGTGTATAACGGGGTGCTCTACCTGGTGCAATGTGTATAACAGCGTGCTCTACCTGGTGCAATGTTTATAACGGCGTGCTCTACCTGGTGCAATGTGTATAACAGCGTGCTCTACCTGGTGCAATGTTTATAACGGCGTGCTCTACCTGGTGCAATGTGTATAACAGCGTGCTCTACCTGGTGCAATGTGTATAATGGGGTGATCTACCTGGTTTCAATGTGTATAACGGCGTGCTCTACCTAGTGCAATGTGTATAACGGCGTGCTCTACATGGTGCAGTGTGTATAACAGCGTGCTCTACCTGGTGCAATGTGTATAACGGGGTGCTCTACCTGGTGCAATGTGTATAACGGTGTGCTCTACCTGGTGCAGTGTGTATAACAGCGTGCTCTACCTAGTGCAATGTGTATAACAGCGTGCTCTACCTGGTGCAATGTGTATAACAGCGTGCTCTACCTGGTGCAATGTGTATAACGATGTGCTCTACCTGGTGCAATGTGTATAAAAGTGTGCTCTACCTGGTGCAATGTGTATAACGGTGTGCTCTACCTGGTGCAATGTGTATATCGGTGTGCTCTACCTGGTGCAATGTGTATATCGGTGTGCTCTACCTGGTGCAATGTGTATAACGGCGTGCTCTACCTGGTTTCAATGTGTATGATGGACTGGAGAATGGGTACTGGTGTGTGCTTTTGGTCGCCGGGGGGTTACGAGCAGGCTGAAGTTTTGCCTAGGGTGACAAGAAACCTTGCACCGGCCCTGACTTTGTCACTTCTCCAGGCTTAATAAATCTGCCACAGAGTTACAAACAGCAGTAAACTAAGCTTACTGCTGTTTGCTAAATACATGATGTAGGCCACACCCTCTGTATAGACCCCACAAACCCACAGAACTTGTTACACACCATGCAGCGGCATACAATAGGGCCTTCATAAATTTCAGCTCCAGGCCCATGTGGACTTTAATCTGGCACTGGGTGGAGGCAGTGTGATGGCATGGTCAATCAAGGCTTCCAGTGGCACTGGGTCACTAGTGTGTATTGATGATGTGACAGAAGACAGAAGCAGTCGGATAAATTCTGAAGTATATAGGGATATACTTTCTGCTCAGATTCAGCCAAATTCAGCAAAGTTATTGGACAGCAGTTCACAATAAAGATAGAAAATGACCCAAAACATACTGTGAAAGCAACCCAGGATTTTTTCAACTCAAAGAAGTGAAATCTGATGTTGATCCCAATCAAGCATGCATTTCACTTGCTGAAGACAATACTGAAGGCAGAGAGACCCAGAACAAATGGGTTGGCGTTTGGGATCCCGACAGTCACCAGACCGATCCTGATTGGAATCCCGATGTTTATATTGCCGGTGGGGGGCTCGCTATGCTTGCCACGCAGCGGGCTCACTGCGCTCGCCACAGGTTCTATTCCGACTCTATGGGTGTCGTGGACAGCCACGAATGGGAATAGTCCCTGTTAGTCTGCTTGGGTGTAAGAGGGGAGCAAGAGAGGTGGTGGCAAGGCAGAGGGGAGGGGGTTTGTCTTAATGTACTGCCTCATGAAACTGTATGCTCTTCTTGCTACTAGAGTATGGATGAGACGGAACATGCCGGATGAGGTTGGTGGTTTACTTTTCCATCTGCCTTTGCTCAATATCTGGATTTCCTGTCCTCTCCACTTTCAGTTTTGAGGGATACATGCCATAGCTGTCCTCTGTTACTATTTGTGCTAGCTCTTGGACCATTGGAGATCCAGATTTATGAAAACTCAAATATAATTGGTGCAGTCATCTGCATCATAAACTATGTTTATTTGCATATTGTATCCTTTTATGTATTACTAAACTTTTTGAACCTCTCTGCTAATCTTATGTAATATTTTAAGAAACACTTGGCCTGAAAATAAATAATTCCAATTCAGAATCCCTATTTTATTTTTTATTTTTACCTGAATCCACATTTAGGGGGACATTCAATTAGCCATGAAAATTTAACGAGTGCAAAAAACGGGGGTAGCCTTTTGCTTTTTATTTTTTTACTTTTTAGCTTTGGGCTATTCAATTACAGAGCTGCCAGCTGGCTACATTTGGGGTTAATTGGATAGCCCCGGGGATCAATTCGTTTGTGGTAAATTACCGCAGCTAATTGAATTCCCCCATTAATGTGTTATAGTTTTTTATTTCAAATAACAAGCCTCCTATTTACATTATCTGTGTTTTTATTTTGAACATAATGCATGCAGGGTGAAAGGATATGGGAAAAGGATTCATACACAGGCAGGAGATAATTGATCTGTGGGAGTATAAAGATAATTCCAAATAACTTTACAACAGAACACTGTGATAACGAAATCTAATTCTTATTTTGAACCTCTGCAGCAGAGGCGTAACTAGGGTAGGGCGAGTGGGGCACGTGCCCTGGGCGCCTTGGCAGGCCCAGGAGAGGGGGGCGCCGCCGGCAGCCAGGGCATCATGCCCCACTCACCCCCGTCACACCAAAATGTGAGGGGAGGAGAGCGCTGCGTCTCTCCCTCCCCTCACCGCCGCTGCCAGCAGCGCTGCGTGTGTCCGGTCTCCGGCGGCGTTAGCCAATCAGAGCTTGCGGACCGGCTCCTGATTGGCTAGCGAACCGGCGCCACATAGCCGCTGCCGGAGACCTGGAGCGGTGAGGGGCAGGAGAGGCGCTGCGCTCTCCTCCCCTCACATAGCAGAGGGAAGCACCGCAGCGGTGAGTGCCTGACGGGGGGGGGGGGGGGGAGTAGAGTCTTGTAACTGGCACTGTGGGGCATGTATCTGGCACTGTGGGGCATGTATCTGGCACTGTGGGGCAATGTAACTGGCACTGTGGTCATGTAACTGGCACTGTGGGGCAATGTAACTGGCACTGTGGGGCATGTATCTGGCACTGTGGGGCATGTATCTGGCACTGTGGGGCATGTAACTGGCACTGTGGGACATTGTAACTGGCACTGTGGGGCTTGTATCCGGCACTGTGGGGCATGTAACTGGCACTGTGGGGCAATGTAACTGGCACTGTGGGGCAATGTAACTGGCACTGTGGGGCATGTATCCGGCATTGTGGGGCATTGTAACTGGCACTGTAGGGCATGTATCTGGCACTGTGGGGCATTGTATTATTGCTTTATGGAATCTTATTTATGATTATTAATATTTATTATATCATATATGGTATTTAATATATGGATATATTTTAATTAATATGCGTTTATCATATATATCTGCAAATATATTATGTCAGGCTTACAAATTAATTGGCTGATAAATATATGCAGTCCTTATATATATATGACTTATGAAATTATGAAGTTAAGATTCCTTAAAGAGAGTTCAAGCTTGAATATTACCGCTCTTTTTATATGATTCTTTATTTACAGGCAGATCAAATCGTACAGAATAAGATATACACAGTAGTGATATATATACTAATTATAATTATATTAAGCTATGCTATGTTTCCTTCGTTACATAACATAAAACAACATGACATAAGTTTCACAAACAGTTTCAATTATTATCATATTTATACTTGCAAGTTAAAGATTGCCATCCCAAGAATCATTCCTTCTGCATGTTCTCCATGACTTCTCCTCCTGACTGACTTCCTTCCTTCTCCTTCTTCTTCTCCCTCTCCCTCTTCCTTCTAACTACAAGTCTGGTCCTTTTATCTCATATTTTACCAATTCAAACTATCATATTCTCATAGTTTCCAATGGAATAGGTAATTATAGGTTTGTCAGATTCCAAGGTGTAATAAAACAAACATTGAACTGGGCTGTCGTGTCCTGTTCACGGAGGCATGGTGTCATAAAAGTGTGGTGTCCACACTGCCTTAAGCAAGTATAGTATTGTAAAATCTGGAATGTCTTTTCATCCAAAGTTCTGTTGTATTGACAAGTTTTCCTGGGGTCGGTTACACAATGTTTTATCAATGGATGTGATCTCTTTTCATAGTAGTTAAATTATGCTCCCTAGCTTTAAACTTTACTGGACAATAGACAAACCAGTTTTATAATTGCGATAGGTATTGCAATCTTGATTCTGATCTACTGTAAGCACACCTGGGAATTCCAATGACCAACAGAGCTCTGTCACACACCTATTATCATTTATGGCCTAATACCTTTTCTCTACAATGACTCTTGATCTTACTGTGACCTCTCTAGCCTTATTTATGACTAGAGCAGAATAAACCTGTTCCCTACACTGTTTAACCATTTTGCAGTAAAACACAAATATACAGTATATCTATATAAATACATACACAAACCTAATCTCTTAAATCAGCTAAACATTACCTCATACATTCAAACTTATTTCATATCTATTCCTTACTATATATATCCACTATACACTATGGTTACATCGCCTATTTATAATGAATTATATTTTGATTCAGACAACATCTATTGCCCTAATATTAGACTAAGTGCAGACAATTACCTATAAGGCAACAGTCGCCCCCTTGTGGCCATGAGAAATTATTTTGATTGGCCACACATTAAACTAGCGTAATTGCTTCCAAATACATTTCAAAATATTTCTTCAAAACATAACTTTTGTTGTAACCCTAATATATACCATAAGTGTAATAATAATAACCATTATGATTTTAAAAATCTCTAAAAATTCTTAGCTTACCTAACCTTATTCTACTTTTAACTAAAGCAGACAAGACTGAGGTTTTTATTCAGTATTCATGAGGAAAACTAATTTCTACAGACATTTGGAATACCATAGCCCAATTGTAGACCTTTTTTCTGTATCTGGATCAGTACGTTTGGACATTTTTGCTGTTCTTGGCTGTAGCAATTTACTGGGAGAGTAATGTCATCTGCGTGGTTTGCTTGCCATTGGAGACGTATTACGTTTGCATCATGAAGGCAGTTGAAGTAGAATTCTTCATAGCAGCTGCTCCTTTGCTTGCCATTTCGCTGTTTGAGGCAGAGGGCTGTGTACGTCGAGTGCTGTGTCTTGAACATTCAGTACTTGTGACGACCCTCAGTAATGGTCTTTAGCCTTGTGCGTCCTTTAAATGTTTTTCCAATGCCGCAGTTGTGACAAGTGTCCATATTGCTTTTGCACAAACAGGTTGTGATTTTGAATAGAACAGGCATATATGAAACAGTCTTTTTTTTTTTCTCTTTCTTTCTTTCTTTCTTTCTTTCTTTCTTTCTTTCTTTCTTTCTTTCTTTCTTTGCTTGTTAATAGTAGGTCTTAATTGTCTTCGGGCAATAGTACCACAAATGGCTGTGAGTAGTACACCTACTCTGTTCTGTATTTCCTCACTGAATAAATTACCATGCAGTCTTAAGTCTCCTTATTCTACCTTGAACCTATTTATACATCTCAATCTTAAATAACCCTATACCAGTTTAACCCATATAAAGGCGTTTTCTATCCTACCTATATTTTGACTAATAATTATTTAAAATGCTTTTGATGTGTATATAGTAACATGCTATCAATACAATAAATGAATACAATTTTGCTTCAAATAGATATTAAATATCATTTAGGAATGGCTTTGACTAAATCTAATTCCATCCAGTATTAGATATTTAATTACTTTTGAAGCTTTTACGAAGGAAGCATAGGTAGTATCTACTGTGTAATATAAAAAAAAACATAAAATATTTACAAGGTATATAATACAATGATATAAAATATATATCAGACAAATGTTTACATATATGTGATTAAGGTATATGAAGGGATGAGACAGTTCTGTATAATCACAGTGATGAGATGTGCTGTACACTGTTGTGGGGGTGTACATGTAGTTTGAAAGACAAGTAATGATTACTTGTGATGAAAGGGTTAATGAAAACCTTCCCCTTTCTTGTGAAACTGGAAAACTCCTTGAGGATTTGTCCATATATCAGTCTTTAGGGATGCTATGTAGATTTTGCTGGATAGCAGCGATGAAAGGGTTAATGAAGACCTTTTCCCTTGTAAATTGGAGTCTTTTTTGGAGTCTTGCACCATTCTGTATACAGGTTGCCAGGATTACTATGAATCAAACAAAAAGACATACAATGAATATCACAGATATTTATACAGTGATTTAACATACCGTGCTATGCATTCTGTCCTATCTGCTGCATGTTATCAGGTACAGAATTTACAAATGTGTCTTTAAAGATTGAATAACAAACAAACAATTGTTTCTGGCCTGTGCCAATCTTTCCTGTCACATTGTGTGTCAATGACAGCACAATTGTCGCTGCAGATATGATGCAGGTTTAATTTGGAAACTGTGGCTGTTTGAACATCAAAGCAAACAATGGCTACATTGGATCTAACAAGTAAAGGAATGATACTACCGTATTCACTTGTGACCATACTCCCTTGTGACGCAGTCTGGTCCCAGACTGTCTTCAACCATAGCGTTTGCTGCTTGGCATGGCTCCTTAGTCTGGAAGAATCTTGGAGCTTCTGAAAAAACCTACTTTTGTGGGGAGAGAAACTTGTTAGACTTTGCCAAATATGTATTGCAGGTCCCAGGGCTTTCTGTCTTTCCACACCTGTAATAAAATGGTTATGGCACCAGGGCATAAAAACACTTTCATCCTGGTGATCCTTTTTGTCATTGTTAATTGGTGTGTGGTTTGCAGAATGACACTCTGCATGTGGTCTCTCTGAGAGCATGCAAACATTTGCACCATCACTAGATTTCTCTGAGTGTTGTGTGGGGGTTACAAAAGTTTGGGAACTTTGTTTGTAAACATGCATCTCTGAATTAATTTCATGGATTTTCCCTTTAAACATGTTTCCAGGTGAATACATTTCCAGGTTTGCAACTCTGGTTGCCATGGGAGTTTTCACCATGGGGAACTTCTCCACCCCTGTGTGCACTGTACTGCAGCTATCAGTGTTTAAATCTGCTGACAATTCACCTTTGCCTAAGGGAATAACAAATTCTTCATTTACATTGGGAACTCTGAGAGTGTATTCCGCAGAATACTCATAATCTGAGTTACAATGATCTTCCCCCTTACTAGACACAGTATAGGGGACATCTCCTATTGCTGCTACCTCCTTTACATTAATGTGCTGTCTGATGATAGACACACCCTGCACATTGCTACTTTCTTCATTTACCACAGAGGCTGTTCTGCTTGTGGTCTGTGTGACCATAGCAGACTCTGTGTGCTGCACATGGACAATGCTGTCCTGCAACATGTAACTTTCCTTAATTTTAGGATCTTGACTGATTAAGTCATTTCTGACTCCTGTAGACTCTGTGTACAGAGTTTCACATACCTCAACACTATTCCTGTTTGGTGTTTCTATCTCAGCTTGCTTGCTGGATGTTATCTCTTCATGAGAGATCTTGACAATTTGATTACAAACTGCCAGACTTTTTGCTTTTGACTTAATCTTTTTCTGTTTATTTCCCTGTTTAAGGGACTTAAATAATGAATGCATTTTTGCATTAATGGTCAGGCACGCCTTACGAAGACGTGAACCTGATTCTTCTTTACATTTCTGTTTGGCTTCTAAAGCCGCAGTTCTGCGCATTTTTCTTAATGCTACAGAAAACTTTTGCATTTTTAACATTGCAATCATTTACAATGCTAAATTTTTATATTCTTTGTTTTTAGTACTGAAGGTATCCTCTCCTTAAGATTGACCGGTGTCTTAAGGTTAAACTCTAATACCTGGTACATTTATACATTTATTTGGAAATACTCATTTCCACTGTGCACATTTTCTATTCTAGGCCTTTAAATTCTTTATTCTCATTTGTAACCTATTCCACTGTGATCTTGTACTTTGCCAGCAGGCTTACAGCCATTGGTGCTGCTTCCTAATAGATATTATGTTAGTTAAAATAACGTATATTGCACTAACACATTTATCCTAGGTTATACAGAATACAAAATTGACATTACACAATGGTAATAAATTTTCATAGATACATCCCCACCGTGATTCTGCAGATTTGGTAGCCAGCTTATAGCATTTGCTACTCCTCATAAATATTATAAATCAGATAATCAGATTCAGTAATAACAAGTCCCTTCGTGGTCGCCAATATTGCTTTATGGAATCTTATTTATGATTATTAATATTTATTATATCATATATGGTATTTAATATATGGATATATTTTAATTAATATGCGTTTATCATATATATCTGCAAATATATTATGTCAGGCTTACAAATTAATTGGCTGATAAATATATGCAGTCCTTATATATATATGACTTATGAAATTATGAAGTTAAGATTCCTTAAAGAGAGTTCAAGCTTGAATATTACCGCTCTTTTTATATGATTCTTTATTTACAGGCAGATCAAATCGTACAGAATAAGATATACACAGTAGTGATATATATACTAATTATAATTATATTAAGCTATGCTATGTTTCCTTCGTTACATAACATAAAACAACATGACATAAGTTTCACAAACAGTTTCAATTATTATCATATTTATACTTGCAAGTTAAAGATTGCCATCCCAAGAATCATTCCTTCTGCATGTTCTCCATGACTTCTCCTCCTGACTGACTTCCTTCCTTCTCCTTCTTCTTCTCCCTCTCCCTCTTCCTTCTAACTACAAGTCTGGTCCTTTTATCTCATATTTTACCAATTCAAACTATCATATTCTCATAGTTTCCAATGGAATAGGTAATTATAGGTTTGTCAGATTCCAAGGTGTAATAAAACAAACATTGAACTGGGCTGTCGTGTCCTGTTCACGGAGGCATGGTGTCATAAAAGTGTGGTGTCCACACTGCCTTAAGCAAGTATAGTATTGTAAAATCTGGAATGTCTTTTCATCCAAAGTTCTGTTGTATTGACAAGTTTTCCTGGGGTCGGTTACACAATGTTTTATCAATGGATGTGATCTCTTTTCATAGTAGTTAAATTATGCTCCCTAGCTTTAAACTTTACTGGACAATAGACAAACCAGTTTTATAATTGCGATAGGTATTGCAATCTTGATTCTGATCTACTGTAAGCACACCTGGGAATTCCAATGACCAACAGAGCTCTGTCACACACCTATTATCATTTATGGCCTAATACCTTTTCTCTACAATGACTCTTGATCTTACTGTGACCTCTCTAGCCTTATTTATGACTAGAGCAGAATAAACCTGTTCCCTACACTGTTTAACCATTTTGCAGTAAAACACAAATATACAGTATATCTATATAAATACATACACAAACCTAATCTCTTAAATCAGCTAAACATTACCTCATACATTCAAACTTATTTCATATCTATTCCTTACTATATATATCCACTATACACTATGGTTACATCGCCTATTTATAATGAATTATATTTTGATTCAGACAACATCTATTGCCCTAATATTAGACTAAGTGCAGACAATTACCTATAAGGCAACAGTATCTGGCACTGTAGGGCATGTAACTGGCACTGTGGGGCATGTAACTGGCACTGTGGGGCATGTATCTGCCACTGTGGGGGCATGTATCTGCCACTGTGGGGCATGTATCTGGCACTGTGGGGCATGTATCTGGCACTGTGGGACATTGTAACTGGCACTGTGGGGCTTGTATCCGGCACTGTGGGGCATGTAACTGGCACTGTGGGGCAATGTAACTGGCACTGTGGGGCAATGTAACTGGCACTGTGGGGCATGTATCCGGCATTGTGGGGCATTGTAACTGGCACTGTAGGGCATGTATCTGGCACTGTGGGGCATTGTATCTGGCACTGTAGGGCATGTAACTGGCACTGTGGGGCATGTAACTGGCACTGTGGGGCATGTATCTGCCACTGTGGGGCATGTATCTGCCACTGTGGGGCATGTATCTGGCACTGTGGGGCATGTATCTGGCACTGTGGGGCAATGTAACTGGCACTGTGGGGCAATGTAACCGGCACTGTGGGGCATTGTAACTGGTACTGTGGGGCATGTATCTGGCACTGTGGGGCATTGTATCTGGCACTGTGGGGCATGTAACTGGCACTGTGGGGCAATGTAACTGGCACTGTGGGCCATTTTCAGTGGCCACACCCCTTCTGGTGCATGGCCACACCCCTTCTGGTGTGTTGTGGCCACGCCCATTTATTCTTCGGCGTGCACATGCTTCTTTTGGTGTGTGTTTTTTTTTTGGGGGGGGGTGCCATTTTCCATCTTGCCCTGGGCTCCGAAAACCCTAGTTACGCCTCTGCTCTGCAGGCAGATATGTAAGTATTTTACTGATATAAGATACAGTGCATACTCTATGGATTGTATGAAACAGACACACATGGTCAAGTCCCGTTATTATGACATTTGACATCAGCAGCACGTAGCCCATGAATTATGTCACTTGTCGCGCATTGACTTGGTGGGTATATAAAGTGTCCGATAGGCCGTCTGCACACATATCACTCGTTGCTGTCAAGAATAAAAGGGGCGATTTATCCTTGTTACAAGGGTGGCAGTATTTCTGAAACAGTGCAGTTTGTGAACTGTTCGCATGCTGCTGTGGTGAAGGTATATTGTGTCTGGACAAATGGACCCATTGCGAATAACCAACATGGAAACTGCGAAGTACCACAAGCCATTGATGTGAGAGGTGAACATTGGCTATGAAGGTGTGTGAGGGCCGACCAACAAGCTACAGTGGGGCAGCTCGCCATCAAAATGAACCTAGGGGCTACCAGACGCTTGTTTAAAACAGCCTGTCTAGCTGCTGTCCGTACTGCACACGGCGACTACTCTGGCTATTAGCTGGTGGTCACAATCAGGGCCGTAACTACGTGTGTGCCAAGTGGGCTTGGCACACAGCGCAGTTGCCCTGAGGGCGCACGGCCAGCGGCATGTAATGAGTCAAATTGACTCATTACATGCCGCCTCTGCTGTGTGCGCCGTGCGCCTCGCTGGAGGGAGAAGAGACCAGCGCCGGGCAGTGGACAAGGAGGAGGAGGGAGGGGGAGCCGCAGCAGCGCTATTTCATTGGTAGTAAGCGCCGCTGCAGCATCCTCCTCTCCTTCTGTATTGGCTGCCCGGCGCTGCTATGGATGCTGGGATGCGGTTCCTTCATCCCAGCATCCACAGCAGCGCCAGGCAGCCAATACGGAAGGAGAGGGGGATGCTGCAGCGGCACTTACTACCAATGAAATAGCGCTGCTGCGGCTCCCTGCTCCCCCTCCCTCCTCCTCCTTCTCACCTCACTGCCTGCACCGAGAGGGAGATGCCAGCACGAGGAGCCTGTCAGCGGGGAGAAGGTAAGTATATCCCTCTCTCTCTCTCTCTCTCTCTCTCTCTCTCTCTCTCTCTCTCAGGGGGACACCGTCTGCCGCAATGTGTAAAAAGGGGGACTGGCTGCCGCAATGTGTAAAAAGGGGTCCTGGCTGCCGCAATGTGTAAAAAGGGGTCCTGGCTGCCGCAATGTGTAAAAAGGGGTCCTGGCTGCCGCAATGTGTAAAAGGGGTCCTGGCTGCCGCAATGTGTAAAGAGGGGGCCTGGCTGCCGCAATGTGTAAAAAGGGGGACTGGCTGCCGCAATGTGTAAAGAGGGGGCCTGGCTGCCGCAATGTGTAAAAAGGGGGACTGGCTGCCGCAATGTGTAAAAAGGGGGCCTGGCTGCCGCAATGTGTAAAAAGGGGGACTGGCTGCCGCAATGTGTAAAAAGGGGGACGCTGTCTGCTGTAATGTGTAAAAAGGGGGACGCTGTCTGCTGTAATGTATAAAGGGGGCTCTACCTGGTGTAGTGGCGCTACTGTGCAGCGTAATTTGAATAATGTAGACTACTGTGCACCGTAGTATGAATTGCTATTATTTTGTGGCCACGCCCCTTCCCCGTGAAGCCACGCCCCTATAAATTTTACGCACGCCTGCGGCGCGCACTGCCCCTATCTTACATGGGGGGGGGGGGGCACCACTGTCGTTTCTTGCACACAGCGCTAAAATGCCTAGTTACGGCACTGGTCACAATAATGTGACTCCACCGTGTATATTCTATGGAGAATAACTACTGTTATATGAAAATTTGTGTCTATGTTGTTACCCACTGGCAATGCTGGGAATACTGAATGGTGGCCAGGGTGATGCTAAATTAGGGTTGCTATAATATCCCTTTAATCAGAGACATACAGTATAGGAATTTGTGTATAGCAACTCTTTGCTTAGTGTACTGAATGGTAATCACTGGGATACTCAATATACTGTATGGCAACTACTGGCAGGGGTGTATCTAGGGGTCCGAGCACCCCTGGCAAAGTAAGGGACTGGCGCCCTCACCCCCCCCCCCCCATCCCCACCATATTTGAAATGGGGAAGGCGTGTATGCCAAATAAAGGGCATGGCCACACAATAGTACCCCCAATTAAAATTACACCACACAGTAGTATCCCTTACTCACAATACACCACACAGTAATGCTGAGGCCGGAATCCCTACTTCAGACATCCCGGCCATAAGTATGCCGGGGACACCTAGGGTTAGGCTGCGGTGGCGGGGGTTCTTGGGCGGGGGTAGGTTTTGGCACCACTGGGGAGGTTAGAGTCGGCTGCCAGGCGAAGGGGATTTGTTAGGGTTAGGTTGCGGGGAGGGTAGGGTTACACACCACCAGGGAGGGTTAGACTGTAGGGGGTTTAGGCAATGGGGAGAGGGGTTGTCTGTAAACATGGGGACCAGCACATTAATGCAAAAAAAGTGAATTAATCATAATAAAAATCATTAAAAGACATACATCAATCCTTGTTGGTGGCATAACAGTAAATGTCATAAACGGTATCGTGTAGTCCATGGGCAAATAACACTGGCTGCCGCTACTGCTGCTGTAGTTATTGCCGGGCGTCACTGTGGGTGAGGGACTGCACAGGGAAGCTAGGACTGGCTCTACCTCTAAAATGTGAGACTACTCCCTGGCCGCGGGTGGCACCGCCGGGCGGTACCCCTCCTCGCTTGGTGCCCCTGGCGAGTGCAATCCTGGCCAATGGGTAGATACGCCCCTGGTTACTGGTATGTTGTATGGCATTCATGTGGAATTTTAAGTTACTGTATGGCAGTCACTTGGATGTTTAATGAACTCTGCAGTTGCCATATGGATGCTGTTTGTACTGTTTGGTGCTTGTAGTGATGGTGGTCATGTGGAAGCTGTTTGTGTGTTATGGCGGTCACATGGATGCCTACTGCACTCTATGGCAGTCATGTAGCTGCAGTAGTTATTGTATTGTGATCACAAGGATGTTCTCTTTATTGCATTGTGGCTAAGGCTGATGGTTTTCTAACCCCATCTACATTGGATTTGTACCCACCTACATGAAGCCACTTTCACAATTTGTTTCCCACGGCCACTTTCAATTCCCAATCTATAGTAATATTACATTGATGTCTTTGTACTGTGCAGTGAATTTAATACTATTAACAGATAGCTACTAAATGAGCTCCTTGCACAGTGCATAGTTGATTTTCTGCATTATTTGTTAATACTAAACTTTATTGACTTCTGCACAGTCACAATGTTGGCACTGACTTATTTATTACCAGTTTTTTATATGGCGCGCACAGAGAATATTTGGCCATTCACATCAGTCCCTGCCCCTTTGGAGCTTACAATCTAATATTCCCTACCACATGTACACGCACAAACATTCATGCTAGGGTTAATTTTGTTGGGAGCCAATTAACCGGAGTACCCAGAGAAAACCCACGCAATCACAGGGAGGATATACAAACTTCACGCAGGGCCATGGTGAGAATCAAACCCATGACCTCAGTGCTGTGAGTAGGTAATGCTAACCATTACACCATCCGTGCTAACTTAATGTCAGCATTACAGCTAAACACAAAAAAAAGAGTAGTATATTGTGTACTAACCAGTGGCTGGTAGCACCTGTACCTTAAATCATTTTTTTCTAAGGTATTTTGATAAGAGAGTAAATCGGATTGGAACTCCTGAGGTTGACTTCCCTTCTGTAACACATGCTAATGTCAACATTGAATGAATGTCAGCATTGTGAATGACAATATCCGGCATGTCCACAATATGTTTTTCCATGGACTTTTCAGCTAAACCTTAAACAAAAACTTACCCTAACCCTAAAATCATTGTGAATGTCATCCTGTTGAATGTACATTCTATCCATGTTGACAGTTTTGTGTCGGCATTATGAAGGTTGACACTGTATTCCACAAAAATATGTAGGTAATATTTATAGTCGATTGGGGTGTTACATTGTGGCAATATGAAATATAACAATTCACAATTTGAGTCATTTTGAAACTGTAGCTGGGTGCAGGTATAAACCAGCCTCAGATCTGAACGTATTAAAGCGCTTTATTATTTTTAGCACATAGAAAAATGGATCTTATTTCTATTGCAATGTGATAGTGAAATATATATATATATATATATATATATATATATATTCACTTTATATTGATTGTCTCAGAAGAATTGGCGTTAGATGAGTTCGTATGAGAGACATTGAGCTAATTTGTCTTCTGATACTTTCAGATAATATATGATGTCTGGCCTAATTTTACCTTAAATGTGGCTTCCTGAAATATTGTGTTTCCATAGTAACATTCGCTACAGATATCTTGTGTAAGCACTTCAGCGCATGAAGCATATGCTTACTTAATTAGGCGTAGATCTTTCTAAATCTTTTGCTATTAAGTCATCCTTAACAAGTTCAAAAAGAAAGAAAATTTACAGCCTGTGAGAGCACTGCACACCAAATTCCAGCTCCTGTTCTCATTAACCCTAGCCAAAATGATTCTTGTTGACATTATCACTGTGTATTTTGTACTGAACTGTGATAATTGCTATTTATTTTTCTTAATTAGTAAAGCTCAGCCGGTTACTTTATGATGCAATAAAAAACAGCACGGATCATAAGAAACTTAGAAACACCGCAATATAAAGTTAGATCCAAGGTGATAATTGGCAATTTGTTTCTGCCTGTGTGATCAACCTAATTCCCATATAAATCAAGATTTTACTTTGTGTGGATCTTCATCACGCGTCAAATCTGCCAATCATCTCATGGTAAGATGGGTTGCAGAGAGATGGAAGGATAGGACAGCCAAATACTGTGTATAACACGAACTCATGCAGCAGATCAGATTTATCAATGTTGGGCAATCATTATATTTGGAATGGCTTTACACAGGACATTTCCCTTACATTATGATGCCACATGTTTTTTAGATCGTCTAAACCATAATTGGCTTGTTAATCTGAGGAGAAGGCATGTGGTCATAAAGGAAGAGAACCAAAGCTTGTTGCCCACCGTTGAGTTACATGACAATCTGAGGCTGGGGCTGGTGGTTTACTGGGCTTGAGATAGTGGGGGAGACATAGGAGTTTCTATAATGGGCCCACCCCGCACACACTGCACCCATATAGTATGCTTACCCCTCCTGAGTCCCGTAGCGGAGGCCCTGCAATGCGTCCACAAATCACTTGGAAAATGGCCACCAAGGGCATTTTCGAGGGATTTGTGTTTGCATACTGGAGACCTGCACCATGCTCCCAGAGACCTGCACATGCGCAGTAGACTCTGGCATTGTGCCAGAGTCTACTAGCTGTCGGAGAGGAGGGGCCCACAATGGAGGCTGCACGTGGGTCCCGTTCCCCCCCCCCCCTCTCTCTTAAAACACCCCTGGGAGGAGATGTATCAAACCGTAGAGCAATCGTTCCCAATCTGGGTGCATCCTGGGATACCATTGGGCACTTTCAGGGGTGCCAGGACCAAATCAAATTATTGATGGTCAATGTGATAGCAGCCATGAGCACTGGTTTTGCCTAATCATAAAATGTGAGGACAAACAGTAGTTCAACCATGTCTTCCAATAAATAACTGAACCAAACGATGATACAGTAGGTAAGCATAAGGTGCTTCATTTAATATTTTTTGCTGACTTTCTCAATGAGAAACTTATGGCCTGGGGGTGCCATGAACTTCTCCAATGGTCCACTTCTACACTCTTTTTTTTTCACTGCTTGATATTCGATACATCAACCACCAAGCAAGAAAAAAACAACAACAATAATATTATTATTATTATTATTATTGTTATTATTATTATTATTGGCCCTCATTCCGAGTTGATCGGTCGGTATTTTTCATCGCATCGCAATGAAAATCCGCTTAGTACACATGCGCAATATTCGCACTGCGACTGCGCCAAGTAATTTAACAATGAAGATAGTATTTTTACTCACGGCTTTTTCATCGCTCCGGCGATCGTAATGTGATTGACAGGAAATGGGTGTTACTGGGCGGAAACACGGCATTTTAGGGGCGTGTGGATGAAAACGCTACCGTTTCCGGAAAAAACGCAGGAGTGGCTGGAGAAACGGAGGAGTGTCTGGGCGAACGCTGGGTGTGTTTGTGACGTCAAACCAGGAACGACAAGCACTGAACTGATCGCACAGGCAGAGTAAGTCTGAAGCTACTCTGAAACTGCTAAGTAGTTTGTAATCGCAATATTGCGAATACATCGGTCGCAATTTTAAGAAGCTAAGATACACTCCCAGTAGGCGTAGGCTTAGCGTGTGTAACTCTGCTAAATTCGCCTTGCGACCGATCAACTCGGAATGAGGGCCATTATTATTATTATTATTATTATTATTATTATTATTCAAGTCTTTAATACAAACAGAAAAGAACATTATATTGTTTTCTTGAGCTACATTTTTTGATTATTTTGAAAAGTCCAAAGGTTGCAAAAAACATACTAACTATATTACTATATAGCAGATGAACATTGTGACAATAAAATAAATAAATAGCATAATACAAACAGTGTGTTTATCTAATAAAATGCATTTTATAATTTTAATATGAATAAGGGGTACTTATAAAAATAAATAAAAAATAAACCATTTAGACAGTGAAACAAGCTGCAGTTAATTTTCTAGTAGCGTTTAGATAGTAATAGCAAGCATGTAATTGATTGCTATGTTTTTCCTTTTTTCCCAATAGACCAATATTTATTGCAGTGTATGGAACATATTAAACATTTTAATCCACTTACTCATAGGAGTGCCCCTTTTAGAGAGTACTTGTCATTTCTTGGTTTGTTTGATAACACAGTAAACATGATAAACAATAATTGTTTTCCTTGTATATAAAAATGTAAGCTTACACTTAAAATGAGCTTACAGCAGCAGATGAATAATATAGTAATTAATTAATGGTGTTTTACGTACAAAGCCAATATACTGTGAAAGTCTTCCTGTGTGTCTTAAATAGAATTGTTTCTGGGTGACCTTTTGCTGAGTACTGCCAGGACATAATATATGCTAACACCTTTAAAAATGGACCAGATCACTTTGAAAAACACTTTTATTGCCATTGTACCATCGTAAAGAAGTCTCACAAGGCTTTTAGAGAACTTAATCTATGAATTTAAATGTTTCAAACAATTATGGGCAACTGTTTCACTAATCCAAGCCTTGCCTATGTTGTGGTATATGGTATAGTGATGCCAGGCTGAATTCCCACAGAGTATACTTAATGTTTTTACAAAGGCAATCATTTACAAGGTGAAACTAACCTGATTTTGTCTTTAAATGATTGCCCCTTTAAACCTTTGGGCAGGCTCGCCAGAAACTCACTGATGCATGCATCGCACAGGCTATTCATTTACATATACCCTGTGATCTTAGGCCACTTTTGTCCAGCCTCTGTAGTTTCCCTAAATTCCCCTAGAACCCCCTCGATTTCAGCATTTAACAGCAGATAGAAGAGATTGCTATCGAATGCAGCAAATCAAAGCCATTCTAGGGAGCCCCGTAGCAGGACTCACTGTAAACTGGTGCTGGCTGCACCCCAAACATGTGATGTCATGCAAAGCGAACACGGCCACCAGCAGGAGAAAGTGTACAACTGCACAGATGTTGCGGACAGTATGCGGTCATCATACTGCTCATCGGGATCCCGGCTGTCAAAATACTGATGCCAGGATCCTAACTCTGGCACCATACCTCCACCGGTAAACTGGTGAGGTAGGTGATTCCCCCTCTGTGGGTCTCCACGACACCCATAGAGGGAGAATAGAACCCGTGGCGAACATAGCTTGCCACCAAGCCCGCAAGGGGCTTCGTTACACTCTCCCCCCCCCCCCATGCCGACATTCCGCCGGTCGGGATGCCGATGTCGCTATACTGACCTTTGGTGTCCCATGCAGCGGCATACCATACCGATCCCTTCCGGATGACTCGACAGACTGCAGGGTGCGTGGCCGGAGCATCCTTTGGACACTGGAGGCTGCATTCCACCAGCACTGACACTGCTTCACTGCCTTCACATAACTCCCTATGGACCTGGCCCTACAGTAGGTAATCCACTACATAGGAAAGGAGCTTGACATGTGGTGGTAACTACAGTAGTTTGTACAGTGCTTGCAGTCAGCGTACAAGTAGTAAACCCAAATAATGTAAAACATACTACGGATGCTTCCAACTAAAGGCACAAGCGTTAATAGTTGTAGGTTCCTTTTACATGCTTTTCATTAACATTAAACATTGCTAGTACAAGCAGTGCTTAAAGTGGTCCTAGAGAGGTGGTGGAACTCACCCCCCATTACCCATGCTTGTGAAATAAAGGGATTGCGGGCACCGCAAAAAGGGTGCGTGGCCTTGAAAAAGGGGCGTGGTCACCCAATAGTATCCCCAGTTCAAATTACTCCGCACAGTAGCACAATCTTATTCACATTACACCACATAGTAGTGTGCCTTATTCATGTTATGACACACATTAGTGCCACTTATATACAAAGCCCACAGTAGTAGTACCCCTAATACACATAATGCCCAAAGCAGTAGTGCCCCTTATGCAATACCCACTGTAGTGGTAGTGCCCACAGTAGTAGTGCCCCTTATGTAGAGCCCATAGTATTGGTGCCCCTTATTCAGTGCACCTAGTAGTAGTGCCCCTTATGTACCCAGGAATGATGCCCCTTAAGTGCCCCCTATGCAATGTTCTCATTAGTATTGCCCCCAGTAGATATGCCCGCTGTAGTTATGCCCCCAGTTGGTGTGCCCCCAGTAGTTATGTCCATAGAAGATGTGCCCCCTGTAGTTATGCCTGCTGGAGATATGCCCCCAGTAGTTATGCCTCCCCCCCCCGTAGTTATGTCTCCAGTAGATGTGCCCCCGGTAGTTATGCTTGCTGTAGATATGCCCCCAGTAGGTTTGCACCCAGTAGTTATGCCCCCAGTTGGTGTGCCCCCATAGTTATGTCTCCAGTAGATGTGCCCCCATAGTTATGTCTCCAGTAGATGTGCTCCCTGTAGTTATGCCCCCAGTAGCTATGCCCCCTGTTGGTGTGCCCTTAGTAATTGTGCCTCCAGTAGTAATGCCCCCGTAGTTATGTCCCCAGTAGATGTACCCCCTATAGTAATGCTCGCTGTAGATATGTCCCCAGTAAGTTTGCCCCCAGTAGTTATGACCCCAGTTGGTGTGTCCCCAATAGTTATGCCCCCAGTTTGTTTGCCGCCCAGTAGATATGCCCCCAGTTCCCCCCTCTAGTAGCGCTGCTTACACACACAAAAGGTTAAAAAAAAATCCACAATACTCACCTGTCGCACTCCTACTTCCAGACCGCTGCCTCTGTCTGGCCGCCCGCTCCTCGCAGCTATGGGAGAGACATCATGACGGCTCTCCCATAGCGCACAGCCGCACACACTGCCTGAGCCGGAAGCCGTAGCTCGGGAGTGAGCTCCGGCTACACTTAGGGGGAAAGAGCCGGCGCCCGCTGCTAGCACAGTCTCAGTGAGCACCCGGCATTTCCCTAGGTTTGGTGTGCCGGAGGAGGCGGAACTGCGTTCCGTCTCCAAATGGAACTGGCAGAACGCAGTTCCGCCCCATTCCGGCTCACTTTAACCACAAGCATTATATTGTTTACACTACTGAGTAAGGGACAGTAGCCCTGGCTGCGAGTCCAGTTCTGCTGTAGCAAATAGGCAAAGGACTGGATGGGAGAGAGCTCTTTTCACATTCACCTGCTAAGGACAGATGTACTGTACCTAAATGCAGTGCAGAAATTTATAACACAAAGAGGAGCATTTCAAATTTCCCACAAATATGTTGACAATTAAAATACGACTTAAACTAAAATACAAAATAATAACTAAATTATCTTTCATATTAGAACTTTTTATTGTCCGTTCCTGAGTCCACAGGGAGCGGTTACAAAAGTAGACACTTTATGTTGTTCTCCTTTACTGCAAGTTTATGCTTATAATTCCCTTGGGCTACATGTTCTTGCCTATTATTGTGTTTTCTCTATCGTCCTAAGTGGATGCTGGGGTTCCTGAAAGGACCATGGGGGATAGCGGCTCCGCAGGAGACAGGGCACAAAAAAGTAAAGCTTTTACCAGATCAGGTGGTGTGCACTGGCTCCTCCCCCTATGACCCTCCTCCAGACTCCAGTTAGATTTTTGTGCCCGGCCGAGAAGGGTGCAATCTAGGTGGCTCTCCTAAAGAGCTGCTTAGAGAAAGTTTAGCTAGGTTTTTTATGTTACAGTGATTCCTGCTGGCAACAGGATCACTGCAGCGAGGGACTGAGGGGAGAAGGAGTCAACTCACCTGCGTGCAGGATGGATTGGCTTCTTGGCTACTGGACATCAAGCTCCAGAGGGACGATCACAGGTACAGCCTGGATGGTCACCGGAGCCGCGCCGCCGGCCCCCTTGCAGATGCTGAAGACAGAAGAGGTCCAGAATCGGCGGCTGAAGACTCCTGCAGTCTTCTAAAGGTAGCGCACAGCACTGCAGCTGTGCGCCATTTTCCTCTCAGCACACTTCACACAACAGTCACTGAGGGTGCAGAGCGCTGGGGGGGGCGCTCTGAGAGGCAAATAAAAACCTTATTAGAGGCAAAAAATACCTCACATATAGCCCACAGAGGCTATATGGAGATATTTAACCCCTGCCTAACTTCAAAAATAGCGGGAGACGAGCCCGCCGAAAAAGGGGCGGGGCCTATCTCCTCAGCACACAGCGCCATTTTCTCTCACAGAAAAGCTGGAGAGAAGGCTCCCAGGCTCTCCCCTGCACTGCACTACAGAAACAGGGTTAAAACAGAGAGGGGGGGCACTGATTTTGGCGATATTGTATATATATAAAAGATGCTATAAGGGAGAAACACTTATATAAGGTTGTCCCTATATAATTATAGCGTTTTTGGTGTGTGCTGGCAGACTCTCCCTCTGTCTCCCCAAAGGGCTAGTGGGTCCTGTCCTCTGTCAGAGCATTCCCGGTGTGTGTGCTGTGTCGGTACGTGTGTGTCGACATGTATGAGGACGATGTTGGTGAGGAGGCGGAGAAATTGCCTGTAATGGTGATGTCACTCTCTAGGGAGTCGACACCGGAATGGATGGCTTATTTAGAGAATTACGTGAGAATGTCAACACGCTGCAAGGTCGGTTGACGACATGAGACGGCCGACAATCTATTAGGACCGGTCCAGGCGTCTCAGAAACACCGTCAGGGGTTTTAAAAACGCCCATTTACCTCAGTCGGTCGACACAGACACAGACACGGACACTGAATACAGTGTCGACGGTGAATAAACAAACGTATTTCTCATTAGGGCCACACGTTAAGGGCAATGAAGGAGGTGTTACGTGTTTCTGATACTACAAGTACCACAAGAAAGGGTATTATGTGGGAGTGAAAAAACTACCTGTAGTTTTTCCTGAATCAGATAAAATAAAATGAAGTGTGTGATGATGCGTAGGGTTACCCCGATAGCAAATATTGGCGTTATACCCTTTCCCGCCAGAAATTAGGGTACGTTGGGAAACACCCCTTAGGGTGATAAGGCGCTCACACGCTTATCAAGTGGCGTTACCGTCTCCAGATACGGCCGCCCTCAAGGAGCCAGCTGATAGGAAGCTGGAAAAATATCCTAAAAAGTATATACACACATACGGTGGTTATACTGCGACCAGCGATCGCCATCAGCCTGGAGATGCAGTGCTGGGTTGGCTTGGTCGGATTCCCTGACTGAAAATATTTTATTCATGTAGAGCATTTAATAGGATGCATTCTATATATATGTATGTGAGATGCACAGAGGGATATTTGCTCTCTGGCATCAAGATAAGTGCGTTGTCCATATCTCCCAGAAGATGTCAGGGACACGACAGTGGTCAGGTGATACAGATCCCATACGGCAGATGGAAGTATTGCTGTATAAAGGGAAGGAGTTATTTGGGGGTCGGTCCATCGGACCTGGGGACCACAGCAACAGCTGGGAAATCCAACCTTTTTTACCCCAAGTTACATCTCAGCTAAAAAAGACACCGTCTTTTCAGCCTCAATCTTTCCTTTCCCATGAGGGCATGCAGGCAAAAGGCCAGTCATATCTGCCCAGACATAGAGGTAAGGGAAGTAGACTGCAGCAGGCAGCCCTTTCCCAGGAAAAGAAGCCCTCCACCGCGTCTGCCAAGTCCTCAGCATGACGCTGGGGCCGTGCAAGCGGACTCAAGGTGGGGGGGTAGTCTCAAGAGTCTCAGGGCGCAGTGGGATCACTCGCAAGTTGACCCCTAGATCGTACGAGTATTATCCCAGGGGTAAAGATTGGAGAGTCGAGACATCTTCTCCTCGCAGGTTCCTGAAGTCTGCTTTACCAACGGCTCCCTCCGACAGGGAGGCAGCATTGGAAACAATTCACAAGCTGTATATCCAGCAGGTGATAATCAAAGTACCCCTCCTACGACAAGGAAAAGGGTATTATTTTTCCACACTATATTGTGGTACTGAAGCCAGACGGCTTGGTGACACATAGTCTAAATCTAAAATGTTTTGAACACTTACATAAAAGGTTCAAATCGAGATAAAGTCACTCAGAGCAGTGATAGCGAACCGGAAAAAAGGGGACTATATGGTGTCCCTGGACATCAAGGATTACCTCCATGTCCAAATTTTGTCCTTCTCATCAAGGGTACCTCTGGTTCGTGGTACAGAACTGTCAATATCAGTTTCAGACGATGCCGTTTGAATTATCCACGGCACCCCGGGCCTTTTTACCAAGGTAATGGCCGAAAAGATGTTTCTTCAAAGAAAAAAGGCATCTAAATTATCCCTTACTTGCACGACCTAAAAAGGGCAAGTTCCAGAGAACAGTTGGAGGTCGGAAGAGCACTATCTAAAGTAGTTCTTCGACGGCACGACTGGATTCTAAATATTCCAAGAATCGCAGCTGTTTTCCGACGATACGTCTGCTGTTCCTAGGGATGATTCTGGACACGGTTCAGAAAAAGGTTTTTCTTCCCGAGGAAAAAGCCAAGGAGTTATCCGACCTGTCAGGAACCTCCTAAAACCAGGAAAGGTGTCTGTACATCAATGCACAAGAGTCCTGGGAAAAATGGTGGCTTTTTACGAAGCAATTCCATTCGGCAGATTCCATGCAAGAATTTTCCAAAGGGATCTGTTGGACAAATGGTCAGGGTCGCATCCTCAGATGCACCTGCGAATAACCCTGTCGCCAAGGACAAGGGTATATCTTCTGTGGTGGTTGCAAAAGGCTCATCTATTGGAGGGCCGCAGATTCGGCATACAGGATTTGATCCTGGTGACCACGGACGCCAGCCTGAGAGGTTGGGGAGCAGTCACACAAGGAAGAAACTTCCAGGGGGTATGGACGAACCTGGAAAAGTCTCTTCACATAAACATTCTGGTACTAAGAGCAATCTAAAATGCTCTAAGCCAGGCGGAACCACTCCTGCAAGGAAAACCGGTGTTGATTCAGTCGGACAACATCACGGCGGTCGCCCATGTAAACAGACAGGGCGGCACAAGAAGCAGGAGTGCAATGGCAGAAGCTGCCAAGATTCTTCGCTGGGCGGAGAATCACGTAATAGCACTGTCAGCAGTGTTCTTCCCGGGCGTGGACAACTGGGAAGCAGACTTCCTCAGCAGACACGATATTCACCCGGGAGAGGGGGGTCTTCATCCAGAAGTCTTCCACATGCTAATAAACTGTTGGGAAAGACCAATGGTAGACATGATGGCGTCTCGCCTCAACAAGAAACTGGACAAGTATTGCGCCAGGTCAAGAGATCCACAGGCAATAGCTGTGGACGCACTGGTAACACCTTGGGTGTACAAATCAGTATATGTGTTTCCTCCTCTGCCTCTCATACCAACGGTATTGAAGATTATACGGTGAAGAGGAGTAAGAACAATACTAGTGGCTCCGGATTGGCCAAGAAGGACTTGGTACCCGGAACTTCAAGAGTTGGTCACGGACGACCCGTGCCCTCTACTTCTGAGAAGGGACCTGCTACAACAGGGTCCCTGTCTCTTTCAAGACTTACCGCGGCTGCGTTTGACGGCATGGCGGTTGAACGCCAGATCCTAAAAGGGAAAGGCATTCCAGAAGAAGTCATTCCTACCTTGATTAAGGCAAGGAAGGAAGTCACCGCGAAACATTATCACCGCATTTGGCAAAAATATGTCGCGTGGTGCGAGGATCGGAGTGTTCCGACGGAGGAATTTCAACTGGGTCGTTTCCTACATTTCCTACAATCAGGATTGTCTATGGGTCTCAAATTGAGATCTATTAAGGTTCAAATTTCGGCCCTGTCAATATTCTTCCAAAAAGAATTGGCCTCAGTTCCTGAGGTACAGACTTTTGTTAAAGGAGTACTGCATATACAGCCTCCTGTGGTGCCTCCGGTGGCACCGTGGGATCTAAATGTAGTTTTAGATTTCCTCAAATCCCATTGGTTTGAACCATTGAATAAGGTGGATTTTAAATATCTCACATGGAAAGTGACTATGTTACTGGCCCTGGCTTCCGCCAGGAAAGTATCTGAATTGGCGGCTTTATCTTATAAAAGCCCTTATCTAATCTTCCATTCGGATAGGGCAGAACTGAGGACTCGTCCGCATTTTCTCCCTAAGGTGGTATCAGCGTTTCACCTGAACCAACCTATTGTGGTGCCTGCGGCCACTGGCGACTTGGAGGACTCCAAGTTGTTGGACGTTGTCAGAGCCTTAAAAATATACATTTCAAGGACGGCTGAAGTCAGAAAATCTGACTCGCTGTTGATACTATATGCACCCAACAAGTTGGGTGCCCCTGCTTCTAAGCAGACGATTGCTCGTTGGATTTGTAACACAATTCAACTTGCTCATTCTGTGGCAGGCCTGCCACAGCCTAAATCTGTTAAGGCCCATTCCACAAGGAAGGTGGGCTCATCTTGGGCGGCTGCCCGAGGGGTCTCGGCATTACAATTCTGCCGAGCAGCTACGTGGTCGGGGGAAAACACGTTTGTAAAATTCTACAAATTTGATACCCTGGCAAAAGAGGACTTGGAATTCTCTCATTCGGTGCTGCAGAGTCATCCGCACTCTCCCGCCCGTTTGGGAGCTTTGGTATAATCCCCATGGTCCTTTCAGGAACCCCAGCATCCACTTAGGACGATAGAGAAAATAAGAATTTACTTACCGATAATTCTATTTCTCGGAGTCCGTAGTGGATGCTGGGCGCCCATCCCAAGTGCGGATTATCTGCAATACTGTACATAGTTATTGTTAACAAATTCGGGTTATATTGTTAAGGAGCCATCTTTAAGAGGCTCTTTCTGTTATCATACTGTTAACTGGGTTTAGATCACAAGTTGTACGGTGTGATTGGTGTGGCTGGTATGAGTCTTACCCGGGATTCAAATTGCCTCCCTTATTGTGTACGCTCGTCCGGGCACAGTACCTAACTGGAGTCTGGAGGAGGGTCATAGGGGGAGGAGCCAGTGCACACCACCTGATCTGGTAAAAGCTTTACTTTTTTGTGCCCTGTCTCCTGCGGAGCCGCTATCCCCCATGGTCCTTTCAGGAACCCCAGCATCCACTACGGACTCCGAGAAATAGAATTATCGGTAAGTAAATTCTTATTTTAGAATATTTGTTCCCGCGAATGTTGCGCTCAACTAGAAGCTGATGTTGAACTACTATAAATTTATGATCGCCCACTTAGCAAAAAAAAAACAAAACTTGAAACATTTGTGATTTGCTTTAATTTGTGTGAGATTGTATTAAAAATATGCATAAAATGGATCCTACGATTAATAAACATGGGTAATTGTGCATTGTGACTTTGGCAAAACTTTAAGTAGTAAAAAATAATGAAGCCATTAATTAAATGCTGGTATAAGTGTACATAATGCAGAAATAGAAAAATGGGTCAAAATGGCAAAATCATAATTTGTATTCATGAACAATATGAGGAGCTACTGCTATGGGGCCCAGAGGTTTAGGGGTCCCCAGACCCAGGTCATATAGTTGTCTATGAAGCTGCAGTAGGATAATAGATGAGATAAGAGATCAATATATAATACCGCTTTCACATTGCAATGCCGGGTCCCCCTGGGAATTGGAAACGGGTCTATCCTGGATGGGACCCATCAATAGACCCTACACACCGCCTACCCAACTCGGCAATGTCAGGTCGGATTACCATCGGGGGGCAGGAGATGACATCATCTCCGCGCCGCCTCTTCCTATGCAATGAACAGGTCCAAGGTCGCATCGACCCAATACCCATTCACACTGCACCTGACCTGGTATTTAACCCGTGAATAACCCTTCTTTATTCCCGAGTTGAATTACCGGGTTAGGCGACCCGGGAATTCGTGCATGGCCCCTTTCACACCGCACAGCGAGCCGTGAAGCCCTGGCAATATACCGGGTCGATACCGGGTTATTTTTGTGGTGTGAAAGGGGGATAAGTTAATGCTAATCCTATATAATAGGCAAACACTGCTCCTCACCTCTCTTGGGGGAATTCAAGTGTTTTGCTCACCGGCGGCCACTAGATGGTGCCCGACGGAGCAATTCAAATGTTGCTACGTTTTTGCTACGTTTGGGCGCACACAGCCACCGGCGCTGACATTACTGTTATGTTCTTCTGTCATTTTGACGGGCTGGTAAATAGTTATAAATAAACTAGTCAAATAATGTCGCAACAGTTTCCTTACAGCGTCATTTAAGTAGTGTTACCGGGAATATCAAATGCGTATTGCAAATATAATTAGGTCCTAAAAGTCTAACATACATATTTGTGAATTCTCTTTAATAAAAACTGGCCTCTTACATTTTGTAGGGTTTTTTTTTTGTGTAAAATTATTTTAAGGATTAAAGTGGGAGACACTTGTAATGTGTCATAATATAAACTAGGGGGCGCTGTAACTGTGCAGAGTATGAAAAGGAGTTGATGCAGTGGCATAATATGTAGTAAGGAACTATACAATGTGGTATACTGTGAACTCAGGGCATTACAATGTGACACAATCAGGGCCGGTTCTAGACCTTGTGGCGCTCAGGGCGAAAGTTTCCATTGGTGCACGTAAAAAGTTGGGGTGTGGCTTCATAGGACAGGGGCATGGTCAGTTTTGCTCCCTGTAGTTTTGCCCCCTGTAGTGTTGGGCACCCTGTAGAGCTGTGCCCACAGTAGCTGCTGTGCCCCCAGTAGCTGTTATGCCCCCTGCAGCTGTGCCCCCAGTAGCTGTTATGCCCCTCTGCAGCTGTGCCCCCATTAGTTGTGGCCCCAGTAGTTGTGCCTCCCTTAGTGTGCCCCCTGCAGCTGTGCCCCTATTAGTTGTGGCCCCTGCAGCTGTGCCCCCATTAGTTGTGGCCCCAGTAGTTGTGCCCCCCTTAGTGTGCCGCCTGCAGCTATGCCCCCATTAGTTGTGGCCCCAGTAGTTGTGCCCCCTGCAGCTGTGCCCCCATTAGTTGTGGCCCCTGCAGCTGTGCCTCCATTAGCTGTGCCCCCATTAGTTGTGGCCCCAATATTTGTGCCCCCATTAGTTGTATAAAAAATACCAGCCCCGTTCCTGTTCCCGACCACTGCACTGTCTCTGCTGCCGGCGCCGCTCCTCTGATCTATGGGAGAGACGTCATGACGTCTCTCCCATAGCGCTGCACAGAAAGGTCCTTTCCACGAAGGGAAACTAGATGCTACCTCACTGCGCGTCTAGATTCCCTTCCCGCAGAGGACCTTTTCAAACCCGCCGCCGCCATCCTAGTTAGTAGCGGCTCTTGCCACAGCGGCAGCGCCCCTGCGACAGCGGCGCCCCGGGCAAATGTACTGCTTGCTCGTGGCAAGAGCCGCTACTGGACACAATATGAACTGTGGGCACTGTGTGGATAATGTGATCTAGGGCACTATTCTGGTGTATTAAACTAACTATGGTACTACTATGGTTCATAAAATGATTTAGGGCACTAGTATGGGGCATAAAATAAACGCTGTGGAGAGAGGGGGCATCTTAAAAATGTTGCTTTTGGCCCACAACATTCTGGCTACACCCCTGGGAGGAGCCATGCTGAGAGGACTAAACATTTTACCCCCAGACCGCACACATAGGAGCTGTTGCAGAGTTGCATGCAAGCCCATTCTGTGGACAGATATTGCTACTTTTAGCTCTGCTCAATTTCATAGCTATGTGTTCGCAACAATGAGCTCCCGTATAGGCTAAGTTGAAGGAAGGCATGTAGGTGGCGTTACGAGTTTCTTCAGAGTTGGGTGTATACAGTATGACTGATATCAGGCAGATATCTTTCATCAGGTATAGTATTGGTGTGCCAATAGTGTTGACAGCTACAGAGCCGGCCCTAACCAGTATGATGCCCTAGGCAAGATTTTGGCTGGTGCCCCCTAGCACCGCCGCTAGTTCGGCAAGAGATGCTTGGCGTGAGTCAGCTGGCAGCTCTTATTTGCATTGCTATGTGGCTAGGATGCACAAGCAGCTTCTGCTGATTAAAATGATATGCAGTATGCCTATATACTGTGTGCGACTGCGGCTGTATCTGCATATACAAAATGCTACATTACAGTGATTTCCAGGAATACACGCAACGTAGCATTTCGTATGCAGATACAGCCGCAGTCACACACAGAATATAGGCATGCCGCATATAATTTTAATCAGCAGAAGCTACTGGTGCCCCTAAGCATACCAAATGCCCTAGGCATTTGCCTAGTTTGCCTATGCCTAAGGCCGGCTCTGGACAGCTACTTCCACAAGTGGAGAAATAGGGGGCTTCATTATTAATTTGTAAATGCGCTGACTTACCCTTTCAGTCTGTGCACACAAATGCTGGTTATCAGCATCTCAGCACACCTGACGAGGGGGACGGTTATCCGCATCTTAGCACACCTGACGAGGGGGCTGATTATCAGCATCTCAGCACACCTGTCAAGGGGGACAGTTATCAGCATCTCGGCGCACCTGACGAGGCGGACAGTTATCAGCATCTCAGTGCACCTGACGAGGGGGGCTGGTTATCAGCATCTCAGCGCACCTGACGAGGGGGCTGGTTATCAGCATCTCAGTGCACCTAATGAGGGGGCTGGTTATCAGCATCTCAGCGCACCTGACGAGGGGGCTGGTTATCAGCATCTCAGCGCACCTGACGAGGGGGCTGGTTATCAGCATCTCAGCACACCTGACGAGGAGGACAGTTATCAGCATCTCAGTGCACCTAATGAGGGGGCTGGTTATCAGCATCTCAGCGCACCTGATGAGGGGGCTGGTTATCAGCATCTCAGCGCACCTGACGAGGGGGCCGGCTATCAGCATCTCAGTGCACCTGACGAGGGGGCTGGTTATCAGCATCTCAGCGCACCTGACGAGGGGGCCGGCTATCAGCATCTCAGTGCACCTGACGAGGGGGCTGGTTATCAGCATCTCAGCGCACCTGACGAGGGGGCCGGCTATCAGCATCTCTGTGCACCTGATGAGGGGGCTGGCTATCAGCATCTCAGCGCACCTGACGAGGGGGCCGGCTATCAGCATCTCAGCGCACCTGACGAGGGGGGCGGCTATCAGCATCTCAGTGCACCTGACGAGGGGGCCGGCTATCAGCATCTCAGCGCACCTGACGAGGGGGCCGGCTATCAGCATCTCAGTGCACCTGACGAGGGGGCTGGTTATCAGCATCTCAGCGCACCTGACGAGGGGGCCGGCTATCAGCATCTCAGTGCACCTGACGAGGGGGCTGGTTATCAGCATCTCAGCGCACCTGATGAGGGGGCCGGCTATCAGCATCTCAGTGCACCTGACGAGGGGGCCGGCTATCAGCATCTCAGAGCACCTGACGAGGGGGCTGGTTATCAGCATCTCAGCGCACCTGACGAGGGGGCTGGTTATCAGCATCTCAGTGCACCTGACGAGGGGGGCGGCTATCAGCATCTCAGAGCACCTGACGAGGGGGCTGGTTATCAGCATCTCAGTGCACCTGACGAGGGGGCCGGCTATCAGCATCTCAGCGCACCTGACGAGGGGGCCGGCTATCAGCATCTCAGCACACCTGACGAGGAGGACAGTTATCAGCATCTCAGTGCACCTAATGAGGGGGCTGGTTATCAGCATCTCAGCGCACCTGATGAGGGGGCCGGCTATCAGCATCTCAGCGCACCTGACGAGGGGGGCGGCTATCAGCATCTCAGTGCACCTGACGAGGGGGCCGGCTATCAGCATCTCAGCGCACCTGACGAGGGGGCCGGCTATCAGCATCTCAGCGCACCTGACGAGGGGGGCGGCTATCAGCATCTCAGCGCACCTGACGAGGGGGCCGGCTATCAGCATCTCAGCGCACCTGACGAGGGGGCTGGTTATCAGCATCTCAGCGCACCTGACGAGGGGGGCCTTAGGCATAGGCAAACTAGGCAAATGCCTTGGGCATTTGGTATGCTTAGGGGCACCAGTAGCTTCTGCTGATTAAAATTATATGCGGCATGCCTATATTCTGTGTGTGACTGCGGCTGTATCTGCATCTCAGTGCACCTGACGAGGGGGCTGGTTATCAGCATCTCAGTGCACCTGACGAGGGGGCTGGTTATCAGCATCTCAGCGCACCTGATGAGGGGGCTGGTTATCAGCATCTCAGCGCACCTGACGAGGGGGCCGGCTATCAGCATCTCAGTGCACCTGACGAGGGGGCTGGTTATCAGCATCTCAGCGCACCTGATGAGGGGGCCGGCTATCAGCATCTCAGTGCACCTGACGAGGGGGCTGGTTATCAGCATCTCAGCGCACCTGACGAGGGGGCCGGCTATCAGCATCTCAGTGCACCTGATGAGGGGGCTGGCTATCAGCATCTCAGCGCACCTGACGAGGGGGGCCTTAGGCATAGGCAAACTAGGCAAATGCCTAGGGCATTTGGTATGCTTAGGGGCACCAGTAGCTTCTGCTGATTAAAATTATATGCGGCATGCCTATATTCTGTGTGTGACTGCGGCTGTATCTGCATCTCAGTGCACCTGACGAGGGGGCTGGTTATCAGCATCTCAGTGCACCTGACGAGGGGGCTGGTTATCAGCATCTCAGTGCACCTGACGAGGGGGCTGGTTATCAGCATCTCAGCGCACCTGATGAGGGGGCTGGTTATCAGCATCTCAGCGCACCTGACGAGGGGGCCGGCTATCAGCATCTCAGTGCACCTGACGAGGGGGCTGGTTATCAGCATCTCAGCGCACCTGATGAGGGGGCCGGCTATCAGCATCTCAGTGCACCTGACGAGGGGGCTGGTTATCAGCATCTCAGCGCACCTGACGAGGGGGCCGGCTATCAGCATCTCAGTGCACCTGACGAGGGGGCTGGCTATCAGCATCTCAGCGCACCTGACGAGGGGGCCGGCTATCAGCATCTCAGCGCACCTGACGAGGGGGGCGGCTATCAGCATCTCAGTGCACCTGACGAGGTGGCCTATCAGCATCTCAGCGCACCTGACGAGGGGGCCGGCTATCAGCATCTCAGCGCACCTGACGAGGGGGGCGGCTATCAGCATCTCAGTGCACCTGACGAGGGGGCCGGCTATCAGCATCTCAGCGCACCTGACGAGGGGGCTGGTTATCAGCATCTCAGCGCACCTGACGAGGGGGCTGGTTATCAGCATCTCAGCGCACCTGACGAGGGGGCTGATTATCAGCATCTCAGTGCACCTGACGAGGGGGGCTGGTTATCAGCATCTCAGCGCACCTGACGAGGGGGCTGGTTATCATCATCTCAGTGCACCTAATGAGGAGGCTGATTATCAGCATCTCAGCGCACCTGACGAGGGGGCTGGTTATCAGCATCTCAGCGCACCTGACGAGGGGGCTGGTTATCAGCATCTCAGCACACCTGACGAGGGGGACAGTTATCAACATCTCAGTGCACCTAATGAGGGGGCTGGTTATCAGCATCTCAGCGCACCTGACGAGGGGGCTGGTTATCAGCATCTCAGCGCACCTGACGAGGGGGCCGGCTATCAGCATCTCAGTGCACCTGACGAGGGGGCTGGTTATCAGCATCTCAGCGCACCTGACGAGGGGGCCGGCTATCAGCATCTCAGTGCACCTGATGAGGGGGCTGGCTATCAGCATCTCAGCGCACCTGACGAGGGGGCCGGCTATCAGCATCTCAGCGCACCTGACGAGGGGGGCGGCTATCAGCATCTCAGTGCACCTGACGAGGGGGCCGGCTATCAGCATCTCAGCGCACCTGACGAGGGTGCCGGCTATCAGCATCTCAGCGCACCTGACGAGGGGGGGCGGCTATCAGCATCTCAGTGCACCTGACGAGGGGGCCGGCTATCAGCATCTCAGCGCACCTGACGAGGGGGCTGGTTATCAGCATCTCAGCGCACCTGACGAGGGGGCTGGTTATCAGCATCTCAGTGCACCTGACGAGGGGGCTGGTTATCAGCATCTCAGCGCACCTGACGAGGGGGCTGGTTATCAGCATCTCAGTGCACCTGATGAGGGGGCTGGTTATCAGCATCTCAGTGCACCTGATGAGGGGGCTGGCTATTAGCATCTCAGTGCACCTGACGAGGGGGCTGATTATCAGTATCTCAGTGCACCTGACGAGGGGGCCGGTTATCAGCATCTCAGCGCACCTGACAAGGGGGCCGGTTATCAGCATCTCAGCGTACCTGACGAGGGGGCCGGCTATCAGCATCTCAGCGCACCTGACGAGGGGGCTGGCTATCAGCATGTCGGTGCACCTGACGAGGGGGCTGGCTATCAGCATCTCAGTGCACCTGACGAGGGGGCCGGTTATCAGCATCTCAGTGCACCTGACGAGGGGGCTGGTTATCAGCATCTCAGCGCACCTGACGAGGGGGCCGGCTATCAGCATCTCAGCGCACCTGACGAGGGGGCCGGCTATCAGCATCTCAGCGCACCTGACGAGGGGGCTGGCTATCAGCATCTCGGTGCACCTGACGAGGGGGCTGGTTATCAGCATCTCAGCACACCTGACGAGGGGGCTGGTTATCAGCATCTCAGTGCACCTGACGAGGGGGCCGGTTATCAGCATCTCAGTGCACCTGACGAGGGGGCCGGTTATCAGCATCTCAGTGCACCTGGTGAGGGGAACAACCATGTCCTAAGAAAGCAGTCCTACAAATAAACTTGATGGACAAATCTTTCCGAAACAATACAGGATAACATTTTTCTAATAGAGGACCAAATAATGGACAATAAAAACAGTGGGAGCACAAATATCAATACATTGAGGATGAGACTCCCATATAAAAAAGGATAAGATATTTTGGGTATTGGATTTTTCCGTATTTTGGAGTATTTGCATACCATGATGAGATATTTTGGGGATAGGACCCAAGTCTAAACACTGAATGCATTTATGTTTCATATACACTGTATATACACATAGCAGGAAAGGTAATTTTATAGTTATACAGTATTTTTAAGAATGTTGTGAATGACAAAAACTGTGTACACTGAACCAACCAAAGGAAAGGCGTCTTTATCTTAGATGCGCTCAAACAATTGTGGGTTTCTGAATATTTGGATATTGGATATTCAGATATGGGAAACTCAACCTGTACAGTATGTATGCATACCTCCCAACATGACCCTCTCCAGGAGGGACAGAATGCTCTGCTCCTGGACTTCCCTCTTAATGTATGCTTGCCATCACCTGTGCTGAAACACCTTTCTTATCCATTAACCTGCTCAAAACAGGTGATAGCAATAACAAATTAAGAGAAAAGTCCAGGAGCAGAGCATTATGTCCTTCCTGGAGAGGGTCATGTTGGGAAGTATGTGTATGTACAGTATATTACTGGAACTCATGGACACTTATGTTATACTTCAATATTATTAGTGTTATTACAATTATTATCCTTTTTTATATATGGTAACATACCTCCAACATTTTACACATAAAAATTGGTACAAATTAGGAGAGGGGGCGTGGCCACGGGTAAAGGGGGCATGACCACGCCCCTTTTCCTATACTTTCAATGGAAGTTTAGAGAGCCAAAAATCGGTACTGACCATAAAAAAAAGGTACTGTACCTGCTAAAAAGGTACAGTTGGAGGGTATGTGGTAACACAAGGAGTCCACATTTCCAAACAGTAACAGTTCAAATGTAACACGAAAGACATACCTATAGTACAAAATATTGCAGAACACGGACTACTAGCTATAGCAACATTGCTGCATATAGCAATTTAATACAGTATCAGAAAAGGGAGGCTAATATAATGAAGGAAAAATACTATGTACTGCGTATACAGGAGGATAAAAGGGAGTGATGCAATTTAGCAAAACTGTACACATACAGGGCGGGATGTATTAACATACATCGCCGCCCCTCGCCGGTTACCGCAGCGATGTTGATCGCATATGTACTAACATATGCGATCAACATCGCGATGCGGTGACGGAGGCCCCCCGCGATACCTGTTAGGTGGTCTGCGGGGGGTCTCCGTCACCTCCCCGGGGTCCCCACACTGGCTAGATGCCGGGAAGCAGCAGCAGGCTGCCCCCGGCACCTCCTCCTCCCCCCTGCAGCCGGAAGGACGTCCCGCTGCGTTGCTAGGGGGAGGAGGACACTACCTTCCGGGTCCAGGGCAGCCTGGAGGAAGGTAAGCCAGGGGGAAGGGGGGTCGGCGTCTGCGGCGGGGGTCGACGGTGTCGGCGGGTTGCGGCGGTCGGCGAAAAGAAGCCCATAGGCTTCTATAGGGTTTCGCCATCCAGAGATGGCGAAACCCTGGACGCCGAAAACGCTGCGGTAGGGTCTTAGTAAATATGAAAATGCGGTAAAACCCCCGTTTTCGGGGGTTTTACCGCATTTTTGCTTTAGTACATCCCGCCCACAATCTCCTAAATTTTAAAACCATTTATCATGTAATTACTAATATAGTATACTATATAGTATACTAGTATAGATTATGTAGGGTAGAATTATCAAATTTTGGAGAGAGATAATGTTAAGTTGCCCATAGCTACTAATACACTTCTTATTGACATACTACAGGCTCTGCTAGAAAAGTGAGTTAATTGGTTGCTATGAGCAACTTCTTTACTTTACCTCTCTCCAAGTTTTGATAACTCTCCCTCGTAGCCCATACAGCTTGTAGGTCTTGTTGTATTACTATGTTTGTTTCCAGTTGTAAAGTGATGAGGAGTATGATGGTGCTATATAAATAAATATTAATAATAATGATAATAAAGTAAATACATTAAATGTAACTAATAGAAAAGTCAAATTTATGTAAGTGAAGAAAAAATTATATTGATCATTAAAGGGTCTATTTAATGCCTGTCTGATCTTCTCCGACAATTCAGTATTCAATTTGCGGGCAATTTCGACAGGTTGTTGCCAGTTTTCGAAAATGCTGATCCGACTTTTTGTATAGTTTTAAAGATTGACATTGTTGGAAATGGGCCAAAAAACTGTCGGAATCGCTCGCAAATCCAACAAAACACATGGATCCGCGTCTAATCCGGCGATCCACATGTTTTCCAACAAGTCAGATTTTTTAAAAAGTCAGAAAAACGGCTCTGTAATTGAATAGGTCAAATCTAAATTCGACCTAAAAACGGCACTGTAATTGAATAGGTCGAATTTAAATTCGACCTAAAAAAGTCCGAAAGTGACGTTTTTCCGACTTTTTAAAAAAATACGACAGTTATTTAATAGACCCGTAAATGAGGTTCTTTCACATATGCAGCTAAGAGTTGTAATGAGACATTTCATGTTTAAATAAAATTGTACACATTTCCCCAGCAGAATTCAGCTTTAACGGTGTTCCCAGCCCAATGACAACCACAAAACACAGCAGAATGATTTGACAGTCATCATCCCAGCTATGTACATAGGCTATAAATTCTACAAAAACGCTAATTTACAAACACAGTGCCAAATACACCGCGACTCAAACGCAGAATGCAATCATTCAACTGCCCATACCAACTGCACCTTCTCCTAAATAGTTTCTGCTTCTGCAGAGGAACCTGAATGCTTTGATCTAAAAATAATAAGTTACTGTGGGGGAGATGTACTGAGCCTTGAAGTGGAGAGAAATAAAGTACCAGCCACTTAGCTCCTAACTGCCATGTTACAGGCTGTTTTTGTTGTTACAGGAGCTGACTGGTTGGTACTTTGGGCGGGATGTACTAATTTTTAATGATGACTTCGCTGGCTGTTCGCAATGTCATCGCTGAGACCTCAGCACTTCCCGACCTCTCGTCCGCCTGATGTATTATGAATTTTCAACTGCCCCCTCTGTTGCGGTCACAGCTGTGTTCGCGATCCACCTACCCCTTCGCTGTTGACAGGACGCACATGCGCACTATGCCGCAACCACTTTCATGCGCAGTAGGGGTTTTGTAGATGCCGGAATCCTGATCTATCTATCTATCTATCTATCTATCTATCTATCTATCTATCTATCGTCAAAGTTTAGCATATACAATATACTCATAAAACAAAAACCCATTCAGTATAAAATTAAAGCAAATAGCTGTTATTAAATAAAACTTTATTAAAAGCAACAAGCCCAAGACACAACTTTACACATCTTTGGAGAGGAGTAAACACTGTAAATATGCAAATTTTGCCTGGTTTATGTGGCAAATTTTAATATCTGTACTGTGCCCCATTAACCTCTGTGGCTGCTCTTAGTACATCACAGCCGCGATGTACACTATTGGAGGCAATGGGCCGGAAATACAATCAAAACGTTATTGATACATTCGCGATCACTCAGCCGTGTTACATCCCAAAATACGGGATGTAACACGCATTATAGGTATGTACATGCCTCCCTTTATCTCTCTGCATTTTATCACTTTCTAAGGCTTAGTACCAGGGGCAAACGAAGGATTTGTAGGGGGGTGGGTTTCCTTCCACAGTACACACACACATACATACACACATCTATCTATCTATCTATCTATCTATCTATCTAGTATCTATCTATCTATCTAGATATATATACGCACACATATATATATATATATATATATATATATATATATATTAGTGATGAGCGGGTTTCTCGGAAACCGAACCCCCCCGAACTTCACCCTTTTTACACGGGTCCGAGCCATACTCGGATTCTCCCGTATGGCTCGGTTAACCCGAGCGCGCCCGAACGTCATCATCCCGCTGTCGGATTCTCGCGAGATTCGGATTCTATATAAGCAGCCGCGCGTCGCCGCCATTTTCACTCGTGCATTGGAAATGTTAGGGAGAGGACGTGGCTGGCGTCCTCTCCGTTACTGTTGAACTTGATTGTGCACTATTGTTTAATTGTGGGGAGGGCTGGGGAGCAGCTGTATAATATAGGAGGAGTACAGTGCAGAGTTTTGCTGATCAGTGACCACCAGTTATCCGTTCTCTGCCTGAAAAAAACGCTCCTTATCTGTGCTCAGTGTGCTGCATATATCTGTGCTCACACTGCTTAATTGTGGGGACTGGGGAGCAGCTGTATTATATAGCAGGAGTACAGTGCAGAGTTTTGCTGACAGTGACCACCAGTATACGTTGTCTGCCTGAAAAACACTCCATATCTGTGCTCAGTGTGCTGCTTTATTGTGGGGACTGGGGACCACCAGTATAATATTATATAGGAGGAGTACAGTGAAGAGTTTTGCTGACCAGTGACCACCAGTATATAATATATAGCATTACGGTACAGTAGGCCACTGCTGTACCTACCTCTGTGTCGTCAAGTATACTATCCATCTAGATTCTATACCTGTGGTGCATTTTAGTTTTGCAGTTTGCTGACACAGTGACCACCAGTATATATAGCAGTACGGTACGGAAGGCCACTGCTGTACCTACCTCTGTGTCGTTATTAAGTATACTATCCATCTACATTCTATACCTGTGGTGCAATTTAGTTTTGCAGTTTGCTGACACAGTGACCACCAGTATATATAGCAGTACGGTACGGAAGGCCAGTGCTGTACCTACCTCTGTTTCGTCATTAAGTATACTATCCATCTAGATTCTATACCTGTGGTGCATTTTAGTTTTGCAGTTTGCTGACACAGTGACCACCAGTATATATAGCAGTACGGTACGGAAGGCCACTGCTGTACCTACCTCTGTGTCGTTATTAAGTATATTATCCATCTACATTCTATACCTGTGGTGCATTTTAGTTTTGCAGTTTGCTGACACAGTGACCACCAGTATATATAGCAGTACGGTACGGAAGGCCACTGCTGTACCTACCTCTGTGTCGTCATTAAGTATACTATCCATCTACATTCTATACCTGTGGTTCATTTTAGTTTTGCAGTTTGCTGACGGATAGGTACGGATAGAACCACGCACCCTGAATATTGCTTAGTCGAAGGAGTTTGGGTTGACCCCCATCATTTGTGTTTACATAAGGAGTATTCTGAACATTTGTTCTTTGATTTGTGTGTCACAACTGAGGGCCTGAGCTGACGGGAGGCAGCCTCAGTTGTAGGGGCTGAGATGTACCGGAACCTGGGAGGTTGTATCAGACCCCTGGACATGTAAGTAACATGAATAATAATTGCCCGAAGGCGTGACCACGACAACTTGGATAAAAGTCAATGATGTTTATTATGACAACTCCGCAACACAGCAGCAGTAAAAGAAAACGTAAAAGTCAGCAAATAATAAATACAGTTCCTGGGTACTACAGGATGGCAGGAGCCACAGGGCACTGGTAGTGTGAGATAGTTCTTATGATCTTCTAGATGGAAAGTCCTTACCAGGCCCGACTGTAGCAATGGAGATAACCCAGGATTGTGCCAGCTGGTGTTCCAGGAAAAGCTGGGTTGCTGAAGGTAAAACAGCTGCTGTGGATACTGGCTGGAACCAGACTGTTGTTAGCACGGAGTGGATACTGGCTGGAACCAGTTAAATAATAAATGAACTTGGGAGCGATGAAATATGAACTGAAATGTAGAATTTGAGAGCGGAGAAATAATAATACCGGTGGAGAGTGGTAAAGTGTAGAAAGGACACCGGCCCTTTAAGGGAAGCTGTACTCTGCTGGAAGCTGATCTGGAAGCAGGTAATGTTGTAGCTGGAAACAGATGAATCCACAATGGATTGGAGAGTCAGGCTACACCGCAGGTGGAATGCTGGTGCGGGTCTCTATGGTGGAAGTCTTGAGACAGGAGCTGGAACCTGGAAGACAATCACAGGAGAGAGACAAACAGGAACTAGGTTTGACAACCAAAGCACTGACGTCTTCCTTGCTCAGGCACAGCTTACTTATACCTGCAGCAAGGAAGGGGTTGGCTAGGCAATTATGCAAAACAACAATACAGACAGCAGATTGGTGGAAATGATCAGATGACAAAATCCAAGATGGCTGCGCCCATGCAGACACTTGGAGGGAAGTTTGGTTTGTAATCCATGTGGTCTGGGAAACAGTAATGGCGGCGCCGGCCACCGGAGACAGGAGACGCCAGGCTGATAGATGCACATTTAACCACGCGGGCACAGCGGAGGCCGCGGCTGATGAAAACACCACTCTGACACTCTGCATGTGGAAACTCAGGAACAGCGGAATCCGGTCCTGGAACGCTGAGCCCGCCTTAGGAGGCATCTGAAGGGTAAGTAATGGCGTCCAGATACCCGGATCGTGACAGCACCCCCCCCTTTAGGAGTGGCCCCAGGACACTTCTTAGGCTTTAAAGGAAACTTTGCGTGGAAATTTCGGACCAAGGCAGGAGCATGGACGTCTGAGGCATTGGTCCAAGAGCGTTCTTCAGGACCATAGCCCTTCCAGTCAATGAGATACTGAAGTTGACCGTAACGGTGACGTGAGTCCAGGATCTTGGCCACTTCATACTCAACGCCTCGTTGAGTTTGGACTTTCGGAGTTGGTGGAAGTGAGGAATGAAACCGATTCAAGATTAGCGGTTTCAACAGGGAAACATGGAATGTCCTGGGTATTTTTAAGAAGGGAGGTAACTGGAGTCTGTAAGCAACAGGATTGATGACTTGATCAATTTTAAAAGGACCGATGTAGCGAGGTGCAAACTTCATACTGGGAACTCTTAACCTCAAATTCTTCGTGGATAACCATACCCGATCACCCACCTTGAGAGCAGGAACTGCTCGACGCTTCTTATCCGCAAACTTCTTGTACCTGAACGATGCCTTGAGCAGAGCTGATCGTACGCTCTTCCAGATATTGGCAAACTGATGCAAGGTGATATCCACTGCGGGAACAGAAGTTGCTGGAAGCGGTTGGAACTCAGGGACTTTAGGGTGGAATCCAAAGTTGGTGAAGAATGGTGTTGAAGAAGATGAAGAATGATACTGGTTGTTATGACAGAACTCGGCCCAGGGAAGTAATTGAACCCAGTCATCTTGAGAGGAGGACACATAGATGCGGAGGAAGGCCTCCAAGTCCTGATTCACCCTCTCAGTTTGACCATTGGTCAGAGGATGGTAAGCCGTGGAAAACTTTAATTTGACTTGGAGGACTTGACATAAACTTCGCCAGAATTTGGCTGTGAATTGAACTCCTCGATCTGAGATAATTTCTTCTGGAAGACCGTGGAGTCGGAAGATCTCTTGTATGAATACTTGAGCCAACTTGGAAGCTGACGGAAGACCGGTGAGAGGAATGAAGTGTGCCATCTTGGTGAACCGGTCAACTACCACCCAGATGGTATTGAACTTGTTGCACATGGGCAAATCAGTAATAAAATCCATCGACAAATGGGTCCATGGTCGACGGGGAACAGATAGTGGAACCAGTTGCCCCGCAGGCGACTGGCGGGATACTTTATGTTGAGCACACTTTGGGCAAGATGCAATAAACTCCAAAACGTCCTTTTTCAGAGTTGGCCACCAATAGGACCTAGAGATAAACTCCAGGGTTTTTTGGATACCTGTATGTCCGGCAAAACGGGAAGCATGGGCCCAATGCATGAGCTTCTTCCTTAGTGTCGGCTTCACAAAACTTTTCCCTGATGGGGGCATAGAGTCCATCCCTACCGTGGAGAATGCCAACGGATTTATAATAGGATGCTTGTCTGAAGACTCTGACTCATTTTCTTGCTCCCATGAGCGGGAAAGGGCATCGGCCTTGCGATTCTGAGAGCCCGGACAGAACTGGAGTTTAAAGTCGAACCTGGAAAAGAAAAGTGCCCATCTGGCCTGACGAGGGTTGAGACACTGTGCGCCTTTTAGATATAGAAGGTTCTTGTGGTCTGTAAGGATGGTGATTGAATGAGAAGCTCCCTCCAACAGATATCTCCACTCCTCTAGAGCGAGCTTGATGGCTAGCAACTCCTGGTCGCCAATGGCATAGTTGCGCTCCGCTGGGGAGAACTTCCGTGAGAAGAAACTGCAAGGATGTAAATGACCATCTTTAGCCCTCTGAGATAACACCGCTCCTACTCCAACGGAGGAGGCATCCACCTCTAAGATGAAAGGAGAGTCGATGTCAGGCTGTTTCAGGACAGGTGCAGAGATGAACCTCTGTTTTAAAAGATGAAAAGCTTGCATGGCTTCTTCAGACCACTTGGACGGGTTAGCACCCTTCTTGGTGAAAGCAGTAATAGGCGCCACAATGGTGGAAAAGTCTCGTATAAACTTTCGGTAATAATTGGCGAACCCTAAGAACCTCTGGACCCCTTTGAGGGTTAAGGGTACCGGCCAATTCTGGATTGCTTGTAGTTTCTCAGGATCCATCTCTAGTCCGGAACCGGACACAATGTACCCTAGAAACGGAATGGACTTGACTTCAAAGACGCATTTCTCTAATTTGCAGTAGAGATGATTGACACGGAGACGGGACAGAACCTCCTTTACCCAGAAACGATGTTCCTCTAAATCGTTGGCAAAAATGAGGATATCATCTAGATAGACCACGACATGACGGTATAGAATGTCTCTGAAGATCTCATTGACGAAATGCTGGAAGACAGCTGGAGCATTGCTCAATCCGAAGGGCATGACGAGGTACTCATAATGTCCGTCACGGGTGTTAAATGCGGTCTTCCACTCGTCACCCTCACGGATCCGGATGAGATTGTATGCACCTCTCAGGTCCAGCTTTGTAAAGATGGTAGCTCCGCTAACTCTGTCAAAGAGCTCAGTAATCAGGGGTAAAGGATAGCGGTTCTTGATGGTAATGTCGTTCAAACCTCTGTAGTCGATGCACGGCCGCAGACCACCATCTTTCTTCTTTACAAAAAAGAAGCCTGCGCCGGCTGGAGAAGAAGAAGGTCGAATGAACCCCTTTGCTAGGTTCTCTTTAATGTATTCCTCCATAGAATGTGTCTCGGGGAGAGACAACGGATAAGTTCGGCCTCGAGGTGGAACCTTCCCTGGAACGAGATCAATCGGGCAGTCCCATTCTCTATGAGGAGGAAGTATATCAGCAGAAGCTTTACTGAACACATCCATGAAATCTTGATATGGAGGAGGTGGAACATCAGACGACCTGGGGGAGGAAGAACAGACAGGCAATACTTTAAACAAACATGTCTCTGCACAGGAGGAACCCCATGCCAGGATTTGCGTAGTCGTCCAATCAATTGTAGGATTGTGAAGACGGAGCCATGGAAGGCCCAGGACCACAGGATGTGTGGCTCTTGGAATCACTAAAAGTGAAATAAGTTCGGAATGAAGAACTCCCACTCTCAGACGAACTGGTAGAGTCCTTAGAGCAATAACAGTATCAAAAATTTTACTGCCATCCACAGCAGTTAAGGAAAAGGAGGAAGGAAGTCTCTCGGTGGGTAGGGACCACCGTTTAACATAGGCTTCAGTAATAAAATTCCCAGCTGCTCCGGAATCAAGGAGAGCAATGACGTTCCGATAACGTTGAGCAACTTGAAGCGAGACTGGGAGATTACAATCATGAGGAGATGGAGAGGAGATCATTACTCCTAGCCGGCCCTCCCCTGGGCGAGCTAGGGTTTGGAGTTTTCCCGGACGTTCGGGACAGGCATTGATGGTGTGAGACGGAGCTGCACAGTAAAGACAAAGAGACTCAGAGAGACGTCTTCGGCGCTCAGCAGGAGTTAAACGGGAACGGCCAATTTGCATGGGCTCATCTTTAGATGGTGACAGTTGACGAGGAGGAGGAGCAGAAGATTTTGGAGCAGATGATCTTCCACGCTCAGTTGCTCTCTCTCTGAAACGTAAATCAACTTTCGTGCAGAGTGAGATTAGCTCATCTAACTTGGAGGGTAAGTCTCTGGTAGCTAACTCATCTTTAATAAGCTCAGATAAGCCATGCCAGAATGCAGCATACAGGGCCTCGTCGTTCCATGCCAGTTCGGATGCCAGGATCTGGAACTGTATCAGATATTGTCCTACAGTACGTGACCCCTGGCGTAAACGGAGAATCTCGGATGAAGCTGAGGTTACCCGGCCTGGCTCGTCGAAGATGCGCCTGAATGTTGACACGAATGCAGTGTAAGAAGATAGCAGGGTGTCGGACCTCTCCCATAACGGTGATGCCCAGTCAAGGGCGGAGCCACTGAGAAGAGAGATGATGTAGGCAATTTTTGTACGGTCACTGGGAAAATTGCCAGGTTGTAGCTCAAACTGAATCTCACACTGGTTGAGAAATCCCCTGCAGAATCTTGGAGATCCGTCAAATTTTGCTGGCGTTGGAAGATGAAGACGTGAAGCAGAAATGGGTAAGGTGGGTGGGGTTATAGCTGGAGTCACTGTGGTTGACGCACCAGATGCGCCTGATCCACGGAGAGTTGTCTGAATCCCATCCAGCCGAGTAGAGAGATCCTGGAGACAGCGGATGATGTGGCCCTGTGCAGCCTCCTGATGTTCTAGTCGGGCTGCCAGTTCTTGCATCGGCCTGGCCGCTTGATCCTGGTCTCCGGCTGGATTCATTAGGTCAGTGCTTACTGTCACAACTGAGGGCCTGAGCTGACGGGAGGCAGCCTCAGTTGTAGGGGCTGAGATGTACCGGAACCTGGGAGGTTGTATCAGACCCCTGGACATGTAAGTAACATGAATAATAATTGCCCGAAGGCGTGACCACGACAACTTGGATAAAAGTCAATGATGTTTATTATGACAACTCCGCAACACAGCAGCAGTAAAAGAAAACGTAAAAGTCAGCAAATAATAAATACAGTTCCTGGGTACTACAGGATGGCAGGAGCCACAGGGCACTGGTAGTGTGAGATAGTTCTTATGATCTTCTAGATGGAAAGTCCTTACCAGGCCCGACTGTAGCAATGGAGATAACCCAGGATTGTGCCAGCTGGTGTTCCAGGAAAAGCTGGGTTGCTGAAGGTAAAACAGCTGCTGTGGATACTGGCTGGAACCAGACTGTTGTTAGCACGGAGTGGATACTGGCTGGAACCAGTTAAATAATAAATGAACTTGGGAGCGATGAAATATGAACTGAAATGTAGAATTTGAGAGCGGAGAAATAATAATACCGGTGGAGAGTGGTAAAGTGTAGAAAGGACACCGGCCCTTTAAGGGAAGCTGTACTCTGCTGGAAGCTGATCTGGAAGCAGGTAATGTTGTAGCTGGAAACAGATGAATCCACAATGGATTGGAGAGTCAGGCTACACCGCAGGTGGAATGCTGGTGCGGGTCTCTATGGTGGAAGTCTTGAGACAGGAGCTGGAACCTGGAAGACAATCACAGGAGAGAGACAAACAGGAACTAGGTTTGACAACCAAAGCACTGACGTCTTCCTTGCTCAGGCACAGCTTACTTATACCTGCAGCAAGGAAGGGGTTGGCTAGGCAATTATGCAAAACAACAATACAGACAGCAGATTGGTGGAAATGATCAGATGACAAAATCCAAGATGGCTGCGCCCATGCAGACACTTGGAGGGAAGTTTGGTTTGTAATCCATGTGGTCTGGGAAACAGTAATGGCGGCGCCGGCCACCGGAGACAGGAGACGCCAGGCTGATAGATGCACATTTAACCACGCGGGCACAGCGGAGGCCGCGGCTGATGAAAACACCACTCTGACACTCTGCATGTGGAAACTCAGGAACAGCGGAATCCGGTCCTGGAACGCTGAGCCCGCCTTAGGAGGCATCTGAAGGGTAAGTAATGGCGTCCAGATACCCGGATCGTGACATTGTGTTTGTTTTGCATAACATCTCCCTGGAAGTGGACTTGCACAAGGACTTTCCTGTTTGAAAAGTTTTGGACTTTGACCCACACGGGTAATATATTTATCTACCATTCATTAATTTATTTTTTATCTGAGGTTTTTTCCAAATCCTCTTTGTATACATGTCTTTATGGTGTGTTAGATGACACACCTGGAGAATACCTGGGTTGGCTGCAGTGAGAGTGCGCAGGAGCATATCTTAAATATCCATTGTTCACACATAAATATACACACAGATAGAAAATATACACACACATTGAAGACATACACACAAACAATATATAAACAAACATTCACTTACACTGTCACTGACACCTGGACACCTGAAGTCACTATGCTGCAGATCACTGGTTGCTGGCAGTGCTAGAGGTCGGGCAGGACCAGGGGAACAGTCATCGTTAGGCTCTGCCCCCTCGCGGCTGTTTTCCGAGATGTGCCGGTCGCTGGGGGGAGGGGCAGAGCCAATATGACACCCTTCTAATGAGAAACATGTCATGTTGGCTCCGTCACTCACCACCGACCCGCAAATCGCAGCATATGGCCATGAGGAGGCGGGGCTTCAATCGCTGGCTGCTGGACCCTGCCAAATAAAAAATAAAAAAATTTGATCCATCAGGGGGGGTTTCTGGGTACTCAGAAATAGGGATGGCCATGGATGGGTTATCCATCTATGGTTGCCATCGATGGTACCATTGATTACAACCATCAATGGTATAAAACTATCTGCTAGGGATCCATGGATGGTTATCCCTGCTTTCCTATGAAGTGGACTGTAGGCCAATGAGTGACCGGGGGCAGGGCTTCGCAGGTGTCAGGGGGCGGCGCTATGCTCCGTGTCCAGACACATTTTAAGGGGGGGGGGGAAATATTTGGTTGTCCTTTACCCTCGATGGCAGGAAACCACGTGGTTCTCCACCATCGTTGGCTAAAGTATTCGACATTGGATGTTGAATCATCGATGGTCGTTGGCCATCCCTACTCAGAAACCCCTGCTGCGTTCGCTAGAGAGTACATCTGCCTCCCAGACTTTTAAAACATTTTTGATGGGATAATTTTGCTTAAGTCTTACTTTGTAGGATTAGAGCAGAATAAAGTGTGGCTTTAATGTTTAAGAGAGGACTTGAAAATATATTTCAAGTTATGTGCCAAAAAACCCATGACAAACATTATCCAATTAACTGAAATCCCTATGGATTAGAACAATGCAAACACAGAGCTAATTAAGAGAACACTAAACCACAATATGCTTATATAAAGGCAAAGCAATGTGTGAGTCAACTAGTATAATTAACACTATCGTTTCAAATACTCTCTTATAAAGGTGATGTAAACTCCCTCCAGAATTTTTGAGGATGACGACTTTAATTATCTTAATAATGAAAATGTTTTGGGGTTTTTTTTAGAGATGAGCGGGTTCGGTTTCTCTGAATCTGAACCCGCACGAACTTCATGTTTTTTTCACGGGTCCGAGCAGACTCGGATCCTCCCGCCTTGCTCGGTTAACCCGAGCGCGCCCGAACGTCATCATGACGCTGTCGGATTCTCGCGAGACTCGGATTCTATATAAGGAGCCGCGCGTCGCCGCCATTTTCACACGTGCATTGAGATTGATAGGGAGAGGACGTGGCTGGCGTCCTCTCCATTTAGATTAGGGTTGAGAGAGAGAGAGAGAGATTGACCTGAGGCTGTGATACTGTAGAAGAGAGTGCAGAGTTTAGTGACTGACGACCACAGTGACCACCAGACAGTGCAGTTGTTTGTTTTATTTAATATATCCGTTCTCTGCCTGAAAAAAACGATACACACAGTGACTCAGTCACATACCATATCTGTGTGCACTGCTCAGCCCAGTGTGCTGCATCAATGTATATATATATCTGACTGTGCTCAGCTCACACAGCTTATAATTGTGGGGGAGACTGGGGAGCACTGCAGTGCCAGTTATAGGTTATAGCAGGAGCCAGGAGTACATAATATTATATTAAAATTAAACAGTGCACACTTTTGCTGCAGGAGTGCCACTGCCAGTGTGACTAGTGACCAGTGACCTGACCACCAGTATATATAATATTAGTAGTATACTATCTCTTTATCAACCAGTCTATATTAGCAGCAGACACAGTACAGTGCGGTAGTTCACGGCTGTGGCTACCTCTGTGTCGGCACTCGGCAGCCCGTCCATAATTGTATATACCACCTAACCGTGTTTTTTTTTTCTTTCTTTATAGTCATACTAGTTACGAGTATACTGTCTCTTTATCAACCAGTCTATATTAGCAGCAGACACAGTACAGTGCGGTAGTTCACGGCTGTGGCTACCTCTGTGTCGGCACTCGGCAGCCCGTCCATAATTGTATATACCACCTAACCGTGTTTTTTTTTTCTTTCTTTATACATACATACTAGTTACGAGTATACTATCTCTTTATCAACCAGTCTATATTAGCAGCAGACACAGTACAGTGCGGTAGTTCACGGCTGTGGCTACCTCTGTGTCGGCACTCGGCAGCCCGTCCATAATTGTATATACCACCTAACCGTGGTTTTTTTTTCTTTCTTTATACATACATACTAGTTACGAGTATACTATCTCTTTATCAACCAGTCTATATATTAGCAGCAGACACAGTACAGTGCGGTAGTTCACGGCTGTGGTTACCTCTGTGTCGGCACTCGGCAGCCCGTCCATAATTGTATATACCACCTAACCGTGTTTTTTTTTTCTTTCTTTATACATACATACTAGTTACGAGTATACTATCTCTTTATCAACCAGTCTATATATTAGCAGCAGACACAGTACAGTGCGGTAGTTCATGGCTGTGGCTACCTCTGTGTCGGCACTCGGCAGCCCGTCCATAATTGTATATACCACCTAACCGTGGTTTTTTTTTCTTTCTTTATACATACATACTAGTTACGAGTATACTATCTCTTTATCAACCAGTCTATATTAGCAGCAGACACAGTACAGTGCGGTAGTTCACGGCTGTGGCTACCTCTGTGTCGGCACTCGGCAGCCCGTCCATAATTGTATATACCACCTAACCGTGTTTTTTCTTTCTTTCTTTATACATACATACTAGTTACGAGTATACTATCTCTTTATCAACCAGTCTATATATTAGCAGCAGACACAGTACAGTGCGGTAGTTCACGGCTGTGGCTACCTCTGTGTCGGCACTCGGCAGCCCGTCCATAATTGTATATACCACCTAACCGTGGTTTTTTTTTCTTTCTTTATACATACATACTAGTTACGAGTATACTATCTCTTTATCAACCAGTCTATATTAGCAGCAGACACAGTACAGTGCGGTAGTTCACGGCTGTGGCTACCTCTGTGTCGGCACTCGGCAGCCCGTCCATAATTGTATATACCACCTAACCGTGGTTTTTTTTTCTTTCTTTATACATACATACTAGTTACGAGTATACTATCTCTTTATCAACCAGTCTATATATTAGCAGCAGACACAGTACAGTGCGGTAGTTCACGGCTGTGGCTACCTCTGTGTCGGCACTCGGCAGCCCGTCCATAATTGTATATACCACCTAACCGTGGTTTTTTTTTCTTTCTTTATAGTCATACTAGTTACGAGTATACTATCTCTTTATCAACCAGTCTATATTAGCAGCAGACACAGTACAGTGCGGTAGTTCACGGCTGTGGCTACCTCTGTGTCGGCACTCGGCAGCCCGTCCATAATTGTATATACCACCTAACCGTGGTTTTTTTTTCTTTCTTTATACATACATACTAGTTACGAGTATACTATCTCTTTATCAACCAGTCTATATTAGCAGCAGACACAGTACAGTGCGGTAGTTCACGGCTGTGGCTACCTCTGTGTCGGCACTCGGCAGCCCGTCCATAATTGTATATACCACCTAACCGTGGTTTTTTTTTCTTTCTTTATACATACATACTAGTTACGAGTATACTATCTCTTTATCAACCAGTCTATATATTAGCAGCAGACACAGTACAGTGCGGTAGTTCACGGCTGTGGCTACCTCTGTGTCGGCACTCGGCAGCCCGTCCATAATTGTATATACCACCTAACCGTGGTTTTTTTTTCTTCTTTATACATACATACTACTACGACATCTCTTTATCAACACAAGTCTGCTGGGGTTGAAAGACCTGCTGGTGACAAAATTGTCAAGTCAAGCGGAACGCGACCTGTCAACATCTCCTCCTTCACATTCTCCCGCAACTGGGGGTGCGAGGAAAAGGCTCAGAATTCCGAGCCCACCCGCTGGCGGTGATGCAGGGCAGTCTGGAGCGACTGCTGATGCTGACATCTGGTCCGGACTGAAGGACCTGACAACGATTACGGACATGTCGTCTACTGTCACTGCATATGATTCTCTCAACATTGATAGAATGGTGGAGGATTATATGAGTGACCGCATCTAAGTAGGCACGTCACACAGTCCGTACTTATACTGGCAGGAAAAAGAGGCAATTTGGAGGCCCTTGCACAAACTGGCTTTATTCTACCTAAGTTGCCCTCCCACAAGTGTGTACTCCGAAAGAGTGTTTAGTGCCGCCGCTCACCTTGTCAGCAATCGGCGTACGAGGTTACATCCAGAAAATGTGGAGAAGATGATGTTCATTAAAATGAATTATAATCAATTCCTCCGCGGAGACATTGACCAGCAGCAATTGCCTCCACAAAGTACACAGGGAGCTGAGATGGTGGATTCCAGTGGGGACGAATTGATAATCTGTGAGGAGGGGGATGTACACGGTGATATATCGGAGGGTGATGATGAGGTGGACATCTTGCCTCTGTAGAGCCAGTTTGTGCAAGGAGAGATTAATTGCTTCTTTTTTTGGGGGGGTCCAAACCAACCCGTCATATCAGTCACAGTCGTGTGGCAGACCCTGTCACTGAAATGATGGGTTGGTTAAAGTGTGCATGTCCTGTTTTGTTTATACAACATAAGGGTGGGTGGGAGGGCCCAAGGACAATTCCATCTTGCACCTCTTTTTTCTTTTCTTTTTCTTTGCATCATGTGCTGATTGGGGAGGGTTTTTTGGAAGGGACATCCTGCGTGACACTGCAGTGCCACTCCTAAATGGGCCCGGTGTTTGTGTCGGCCACTAGGGTCGCTAATCTTACTCACACAGTCAGCTACCTCATTGCGCCTCTTTTTTTCTTTGCGTCATGTGCTGTTTGGGGAGGTTTTTTTGGAAGGGACATCCTGCGTGACACTGCAGTGCCACTCCTAGATGGGCCCGGTGTTTGTGTCGGCCACTAGGGTCGCTAATCTTACTCACACAGCTACCTCATTGCGCCTCTTTTTTTCTTTGCGTCATGTGCTGTTTGGGGAGGGTTTTTTGGAAGGGCCATCCTGCGTGACACTGCAGTGCCACTCCTAGATGGGCCCGGTGTTTGTGTCGGCCACTAGGGTCGCTAATCTTACTCACACAGCTACCTCATTGCGCCTCTTTTTTTCTTTGCGTCATGTGCTGTTTGGGGAGGGTTTTTTGGAAGGGACATCCTGCGTGACACTGCAGTGCCACTCCTAGATGGGCCCGGTGTTTGTGTCGGCCACTAGGGTCGCTTATCTTACTCACACAGCGACCTCGGTGCAAATTTTAGGACTAAAAATAATATTGTGAGGTGTGAGGTATTCAGAATAGACTGAAAATGAGTGTAAATTATGGTTTTTGAGGTTAATAATACTTTGGGATCAAAATGACCCCCAAATTCTATGATTTAAGCTGTTTTTTAGTGTTTTTTGAAAAAAACACCCGAATCCAAAACACACCCGAATCCGACAAAAAAAATTCGGTGAGGTTTTGCCAAAACGCGTTCGAACCCAAAACACGGCCGCGGAACCGAACCAAAACACAAAACCCGAAAAATTTCAGGCGCTCATCTCTAGTTTTTTTTAGGCAAAAGGTTTTCTTTTGCTTTTAGAACAAATACAGTATGTGGAAGCAGTACTCAGTTATACATACGGTGCATCCGGAAAGTATTCATAGCACTTCACTTTTTCCACATTTTGTTTTGTTTACAGCCTTATTCCAAAATGGAATAAAAAAAAAAAATTCCCTCAAAATTCTACACACAATACCCCATAATGACAACTTGAAAAGTTTTTTTTGAGATTTTTGCAAATTTATTTAAAAAAAAACTAAAATCACATGTACATAAGTATTCACAGCCTTTGCTCAATACTTTGTTGATCACCTTTGGCAGCAATTACAGCCTCAAGTCTTTTTTAATATGATGCCACAAGCTTGGCACACCTATCTTTGGGCAGTTTCGCCCATTCCTCTTTGCAGCACCTCTCAAGCTTTATCAGGTTGGATGGGAAGCGTTGGTGCACAGCCATTTTCAGATCTCTCCAGAGATGTTCAATCGGACATTTACAGAGTTGTCCTGAAGCTACTCCTTTGATATCTTGGCTGTGTGCTTAGGGACGTTGTCCTGCTGAAAGATACACCGTTGCCCCAGTCTGAGGTTAAGAGTGCTGGAGCAGGTTTTCATCCAGGATGTCTCTTTACATTGTTGCATTCATCTTTCCCTCTATCCTGACTAGTCTCCCAGTTCCTGCCGCTGAAAAACATCTCCACAGCGTGATGCTGCCACCACCATGCTTCACTGTAGGGATGGTATTGGCCTGTTGATGAGCGGTGCCTGCTTTCCTCCAAACATGACGCCTGGCATTCACACCAAAGAGTTCAATCTTTGTCTCATCAGAGATTTTTGTTTCTGATAGTCTGAGAGTCCTTCAGGTGCATTTTGGCAAACTCAAGGCGGGCTGCCATTTGCTTTTTACTAAGGAGTGGCTTCCGTCTGGCCACTCTACCATACAGGCCTGATTGGTGGATTGCTGCAGAGATGGTTGTCCTTCTGGAAGGTTCTTCTCTCTCCACAGAAGAATGCTGTAGAGTGACCATCGGGTTCTTGGTCACCTCCCTGACTAGGGCCCTTCTCCCAAGATCACTCAATTTAGATGGCCGGCCAGCTCTAGGAAGAGTCCTGGTGGTTCCGAACTTCTTCCATTTACGGGTGATGGAGGCCACTGTGCTCATTGGGACCTTAAAAGTAGCAGATATTTTTCTGTACCCTTCCCAAGATTTGTGCCTCAAGACAATCCTGTCTCGGAGGTCTACAGACAATTTCTTTGACTTCATGCTTGGTTTGTGCTCAGACATGCACTGTCAAGTGTGGGCCTTATATAGGGGTTAATTCAGAGTTGATCGCAGCAGCAAATTTGTTGGCAGTTGGGCAAAACCATGGGGGTCATTCCGACCAGATCGCATGCTGCAGTTCGCAGCGATCGGGTCATAACTACGCATGCGCCAGCACCGCAGTGCGCCAGCGCATGCCAGACGGCCAAAGGTCGTCTTTACCTAGCGTTCGTCTCTGCCTGATTGACAGGAAGAGGCGGTCGCTGGGCTGGAGGGGGCGGCACGGTGATGTTTGCCCGCCATTTTTGGGCCGCAGCGGTTGCGTGACTTCACACGCAGCCGCTGCGACCTAGGGCAGCAACGAGTAACTCCCGGCCAGCCCCAGGAGCTGCGCTGGCTGGGAGTTACTCTTCAAGTACAAAAGCATCGCTGCTGTGCGATGCTTTTGTACTTGTGCAGGCCGGGCCGGACTGACTTGCGGGGCAGACTAGCCCTGTGCTTTGCGTCCCCCCGCATGTCTGGGAAGATGATCGTAGCTAAATTAAAGCACAGCTACGATCAACTCGGAATGACCCCCCATGTGCACTGCAGGTGTGGCAGATATAACATTTGCAGAGAGAGTTAGATTTGGGTGGGTTATTTTGTTTCTGTGCAGGGTAAATACTGGCTGCTTTATTTTTACACTGCAATTTAGATTTCAGTTTGAACACACCCCACCCATATCTAACTCTTTCTGCACATGTTATATCTGCCCCCCCCCCCCCTGCAGTGCACATGGTTTTGCCCAACTGCTAACAAATGTGCTGCTGCAATAAACTCTGAATTAGGCCCATAGGTGGTCATTCCGACCCGATCGCTCGCTGCAGATTGTCGCCGGCGCAGTGATCGGGTCGGAACTGCGCATGCGCCGGCGCCGCAGTGCGCCGGCGCTTGGCAGCTTTTCGTTGCCTAGCGATCACCTCTGAGACAGAGGCGGTCGCAGGGCGGGAGGGGGCTGAACGGCGGCGTTAAGCCGCCGTTTAGGGGGACCGTAGGAGGGGCGTGCCACGGTAGCTGCGTGACATCTCACACAGCTGCTGACAATTCACTCACGGACAGCCGCAGGAGCTGTGCTGGCCGGGAGTTACTCCTCAAATACAAAGGCATCGCCACATGTGCGATGCTTTTGTATTTGTGGGGGGGCGGAGGGGCGGCACTGACATGCGGGGCGGACTAGCCCTGTGCTAGGCGTCCCCCCGCATGTCAGGGAAGATGATCGTAGCTGTGCTAAATTTAGCACAGCTACAATCAACTTGGAATGACCCCCATAGACAGGTGTGTGCCTTTCCAAATCATGTCCAATCAACTGAATTTACCACAGGTGGACTCAATTTAAGCTGCAGGAACATCTCAAGGATGATCAGTGGAAACGGATGCACCCAAGCTCAATTTTGAGCGTCATGGCAAAGGCTGTGAATACTTATGTACATGTGATTTCTTAGTTTTTATTTTTAATAAATTTGCAAAAATCACCCCAAAATGTTTTTTACATTGTCATTATGGGGTATTTTGTGCAGAATTTTGAGAAAAATAATGAATTTATTTCATTTTGGAATAAGGCTATAATATAACAAAATGTGGAAATAGTGAAGCGTTGTGAATACTTTACGGGTGCACTGTAATATACACTGGGCCTTATTCAGAGTGAGGCCCATACTATATATTTGCGACCTGCAGCATTCACTTTTGTCAGGCGTACTGTATGTACATTGTGTGAGCACGCCCTTACTGTACTAGCCCTATACTAGCTGCCTCACATCTTCTCATCTGCATTCCACCTTTCTAAAGTTGGGAGACATATTTATAAGATGCATCTTTATATAGATATGGATGCAAGCATAAGTTTTTTTTTGTGTGCACATATGCGGTACCGAAATATATACACCAAAAACACCCATATGTGCAAACCTCATGAGCCCATAAATGTTAAGTCCCACAAGAAGTTCTTTTCTTAGTATTCTCTATATACTGTATTATTTAGTGGTCTTAGGGTTAGGGTACAGTATGTACATAGGGCCGGTTCTAGACCTTGTGGCGCCTAGGGTGAAAGTTTCCTATGGCGTCCCCCCATCCCCTGACATGCAGCACAGGTTTAGTGCGCGGCAAAGGCATGCTGCAAAAATAGGGGCGTGGCTTCATGGGACAGGGGCGTGGCCACAGCAGTGTCCATCAGTCACATTACACCACCAGGTGTGCCCCCTGTAGATGTGCCCCCAGTAGATGTGCCCCCTGTATATGTGCCCTCTAGTAGTGCCGCTTACACACACACACATAACATTTTTTTAAAACACAATACTTACCAGCCCCGCTCCTGTTTCTGACCGCTGCTGCCCACCGTCTCTAGCCACCCGTTCCTCGGATCTATGGGAGAGACGTCATGACTTCTCTCCCATAGCGAGTGCTGCACAGACACTAGAAGCCAATTAAGACCTCTAGCGTCTGACAATGGTGCCGGCTGCAGTGTGCACCCACATAGCCCACAGCGCCTGCTGCAGCCGGGTTCTGCGGGATGGGGGTGGGCGGCGGGCGCCTGCGGTGTGACTGCGGTCACACCCGCAGGCCGCAGCACCCTGGGCACAGGCCCGACTTACCCCCGCCTAGAACCGCTCCTGTATGTGCATTCATTGGGAAAGAAGTAGTTATTATCGGTATCCGGACTCCAGGTCGACAGCACAAAGGTCGACACACCTTAGGTCGACGCCAATTTGTCGAGACACCTTAGGTCGACGTGGACAAAAGGTCGACATGGACAAAACGTCGACAGGAACAAGGTCGACCTGGAAAAGGGTCGACGTGAGTTTTTCACGATTTTTTTCTTTTTTTGAACCTTTTCATACTTAACGATCCACGTGGACTACGATTGGAACGGTAAAGTGTGCCGAGCGAAGCGGTAGCGGAGCGAAGGCACCATGTCCGAAGCATAGCGAGCGAAGCGAGCCATGCGAGGGGACGCGGTGCACTAATTGGGGTTCCCGGTCACTGTACGAAGAAAACGACACCAAAAAAACATTAAAAACTCATGTCGACCTTTTTCCATGTCGACCTTGTTCCTGCCGACCTTTTGTCCATGTCGACCTTTTGTCCATGTCGACCTTTTGTCCATGTCGACCTAAGGTGTGTCGACCAATTGACGTCGACCAAAGGTGTGTCGACCTTTGTGCTGTCAACCCTCAGTCCCAGACCCGTTATTATCAGGGCTTGCACGAGTATTTAGCAAACCAAAGACAAAGCTTTATTAGACTTAGATGCAGAGTATTTGTGTTTATCATGCAGAATACATTGTATGATAATAAATTCTACCTCCGCACATGTATCTCAGAAAATCGTCTAGATTGTTTCTCAGATACTGACACATAATAGGATAATAAAGGAGTATTTTTACCTTCAAAGTTCACAAAAGTGCAGCTTTCAGAACTGAGAGTAATGGCTTCTTGTTTCTGAAAATGAAGACGATTATTTGGTAGGAGAGCCAAAAGGATTCTATTTACAAGTTTTAACTCTCCATTTTCTACATCAGTGACTGTGCCATTGCCCTGTGTTTAAATCCATTTTAGTCAGCGGACGATTATGCTGAGAAAATGGAAGTTAGTGAAGCTTTTCCAAGCTGATAAGGGATGTACTAAATCCTCATGGTACTTTTAACAACATCAGTAGTGATCTTTAACTTATTTACTTGTAAGTAAATTTCTCTATGAAGATTTTTTTGTGCAAACCGTGAACATTATATTGTTGTATATAAGGACATAGAGGTCATAAACAGTGCCCCTGTACCTGGAGAAGAGAGTTCACAGCCAGTCCCGGGTCCCGGCACCTGCGCAATAGCTCCGTAAGGTGCCGGGACTAGAGCATGCGCAGGGGCCGCAATGTAACTGACTGCACATGTGCAAACCCCCAGCTTCTCTGGACTGCTTCGACTGCAGCCCACAGAGGCCGGATTAGGCTGCACAAAAGGCAGGGAGAGCATCTGGCTTCACTGTCACTATTAGGGGTGGTGTTTTTCTTTCTGGGGGGGGCTGCAATCCTGAAGCCCATAGGTAAAATCAGGCACTGGTCATAATACTGATAAAGCAGTATTTATTGCAGCCTTTGGGCTCCCATTTAATGCACTTCTATATGGAGCTGTCAGCTGTATGAGCCAATCTTAGTGCTACAGGATGATATTATTATTATTATTATTATTATTATTATTAATAACAATAATGGAACATGGAGTTCTAAGGAGAGATGCATAAATTATATAAACCCACTTAATAATATTTAGGGGCAGATTTATTAAGCTTTTTTTTACTAAAATAATGTGAAACACCGTTTTCACATTTTTTTTTGTATCCCCAGAATATATTAAAGGGCTTTTGGAGCAGTTTTCATTCTAATGTTTTTCAGAAACAGATTGCATTTCCCTTGATTTGTTACTGGCCGCATGCACAGATAAGACTCTAGAACTGTCCTTTGTGATTTTCTTCATGCATGCGGAGAGTGGCGGGAAGCGTTGGAGGCAAAATGAAATGCTTGCTGCATCCAGCCTACAGACTGATCACTGCGGGCTGCAGAAATAGTGTCCTACTGCACTGCTGCATGACACCCGTAAAGGGGGTGGGCACGACAGGGGGCTGCCTGGCGGCGGGAGAAGTGACGGCGATGTTGGTGGCGGTACATGTGCCGCACATACTGAAGTTGTTTTCATGAATAATACCCCAATAAGACTGCGGAGGGCATTCGCAGGGACAGAGCTTTCTCGCAAGCTCTGTCCCTACATGCGATAATTGATACTATCATGCAGTGTCATCCGTTATCGCATTGCGGATTGGGTTGATATTAACAAATCACATCCGCATCCTCAGATGCGGATTGTGATAAATTGTCAACTTTATCAGATTTGATTGTTGCAAACTTGAAATTTAGAGCCCCATTTAACAATGATACATAGCTCCTTTAGTACTCCCTAATGGGGTTATGTCCTCCTTTTAGTATTCAACAAACCGAGGTAAACTAAGATTACAGCTGTTTGTCACTGTATCACTCTCACCGTCAATAGATGGCGAGAATGATACGGTGCCAACTGTCAGTAATGGGGAACAAAGCTTTCGGGGCATTGCCAAGTCCCCGCCAGGGTGAAAGAGTCAGCTTTCTCTTTACCTGCTGGCAAAAAAACACAGAAGCCTGTCACTGGCAGCATTAGGCAGCTCCGCTCTGGAGAACGCAGCTGAGGAGCAGCACACTGCTGGACCTCGCCAGTGAGGTAAGTAATGCTGAATATCAATGGCATATTCATTAGTATCCCTGCAATATTAAACAAAATACAGTATGCCACTGGTATTTACTAGGGATGAGAGGGGTCGGTTCTTGGAGAACCGAAACGGCCTGAACTTGGGGATCCGAGCCTGGATCCGAGTCAGGCTCAGTTTTTCGTGCATAACTCTGATCCGAAAATGAGGCAAAACATCTAGAGATGAGCGGGTTCGGTTCCTCGGAATCCGAACCCCCCCGAACTTCAGCCTTTTTACACGGGTCCGAGGCAGACTCGGATCTTCCCGCCTTGCTCGGTTAACCCGAGCGCGCCCGAACGTCATCATCCCGCTGTCGGATTCTCGCGAGGCTCGGATTCTATCGCAAGACTCGGATTCTATATAAGGAGCCGCGCGTCGCCGCCATTTTCACACGTGCATTGAGATTGATAGGGAGAGGACGTGGCTGGCGTCCTCTCCGTTAGAATAGATAGAGACACTTGAGTTGATTTACTACTAACTTAGTAATTTTGGGGAGCATTAGGAGTACTCAGAGTGCAGAGTTTTGCTGATAGTTACTAGTGACCACCACCAGTTTTATTTATTATTTAATATAATCCGTTCTCTGCCTGAAAAAAAACGATACACAGTCACATACCATATCTGTGCTCAGCCTCAGTGTGCTGCATGATAATATCATCTATGTATATCTGACTGTGCTGAGTGCTCACTGCTCACACAGCTGAATTGTGGGGGAGACTGGGGTGCAGTTATAGCAGGAGTACAGTGCACACTTTTGCTGTCAGTGTGACTGACCAGTGACCACCAGTATATTGTCTGCCTGAAAAAGTTAAACAAACACTCCTGTGGTGTTTTTTTTTTTTATTCTATAAACGCATTCTTCTGACAGTGTCCAGCAGGTCCGTCATTCATTATATTATATAAATATTTACCTGCAGTAGTGTTATATTTTTTTTGTTCATCTCTATCATCTTTATCATCTCTATATTAGCAGACGCAGTACGGTAGTCTACGGCTGTGGCTACCTCTGTGTCGTCAGTGCTCGTCCATAATTGTATACCTACCTGTGGTGGGTTTTTTTTTCTATCTTCTTCATACTAGTAGTTTAGGAGTCTGCTGACAGTGTCCAGCAGGTCCGTCATTATATTATATATACCTGCAGTAGTGATATATATATATATTTTTTATATCATTATCATCTCTATACTAGCAGACGCAGTACGGTAGTCCACGGCTGTAGCTACCTCTGTGTCGTCAGTGCTCGTCCATAATTGTATACCTACCTGTGGTGGTTTTTTTTTTTCTATCTTCTTCATACTAGTAGTTTAGGAGTCTGCTGACAGTGTCCAGCAGGTCCGTCATTATATTATATATACCTGCAGTAGTGATATATATATTTTTTTTATATCATTATCATCTCTATACTAGCAGACGCAGTATGGTAGTCCACGGCTGTAGCTACCTCTGTGTCGTCAGTGCTCGTCCATAATTGTATACCTACCTGTGGTGGGGGTTTTTTTTCTATCTTCTTCATACTAGTAGTAGGAGTCTGCTGACAGTGTCCAGCAGGTCCGTCATTATATTATATATACCTGCAGTAGTGATATATATATATATTTTATATCATTATCATCTCTATACTAGCAGACGCAGTACGGTAGTCCACGGCTGTAGCTACCTCTGTGTCGTCAGTGCTCGTCCATAATTGTATACCTACCTGTGGTGGGTTTTTTTTTTCTATCTTCTTCATACTAGTAGTTTAGGAGTCTGCTGACAGTGTCCAGCAGGTCCGTCATTATATTATATATACCTGCAGTAGTGATATATATATATTTTTTATATCAGTATCATCTCTATACTAGCAGACGCAGTACGGTAGTCCACGGCTGTAGCTACCTCTGTGTCGTCAGTGCTCGTCCATAATTGTATACCTACCTGTGGTGGGTTTTTTTTTCTATCTTCTTCATACTAGTAGTAGGAGTCTGCTGACAGTGTCCAGCAGGTCCGTCATTATATTTATATATACCTGCAGTAGTGATATATATATATTTTTTATATCATTATCATCTCTATACTAGCAGACGCAGTACGGTAGTCCACGGCTGTAGCTACCTCTGTGTCGTCAGTGCTCGTCCATAATTGTATACCTACCTGTGGTGTTTTTTTTTTCTATCTTCTTCATACTAGTAGTAGGAGTCTGCTGACAGTGTCCAGCAGGTCCGTCATTATATTATATATACCTGCAGTAGTGATATATATATATTTTTTATATAATTATCATCTCTATACTAGCAGACGCAGTACGGTAGTCCACGGCTGTAGCTACCTCTGTGTCGTCAGTGCTCGTCCATAATTGTATACCTACCTGTGGTGGGTTTTTTTTTTCTATCTTCTTCATACTAGTAGTTTAGGAGTCTGCTGACAGTGTCCAGCAGGTCCGTCATTATATTATATATACCTGCAGTAGTGATATATATATATATTTTTTATATCATTATCATCTCTATACTAGCAGACGCAGTACGGTAGTCCACGGCTGTAGCTACCTCTGTGTCGTCAGTGCTCGTCCATAATTGTATACCTACCTGTGGTGGGTTTTTTTTTCTATCTTCTTCATACTAGTAGTAGGAGTCTGCTGACAGTGTCCAGCAGGTCCGTCATTATATTATATATACCTGCAGTAGTGATATATATATATTTTTTATATCATTATCATCTCTATACTAGCAGACGCAGTACGGTAGTCCACGGCTGTAGCTACCTCTGTGTCGTCAGTGCTCGTCCATAATTGTATACCTACCTGTGGTGGGGGTTTTTTTTCTATCTTCTTCATACTAGTAGTTTAGGAGTCTGCTGACAGTGTCCAGCAGGTCCGTCATTATATTATATATACCTGCAGTAGTGATATATATATATATTTTTTTATATCATTATCATCTCTATACTAGCAGACGCAGTACGGTAGTCCACGGCTGTAGCTACCTCTGTGTCGTCAGTGCTCGTCCATAATTGTATACCTACCTGTGGTGGGGTTTTTTTTTCTATCTTCTTCATACTAGTAGTAGGAGTCTGCTGACAGTGTCCAGCAGGTCCGTCATTATATTATATATACCTGCAGTAGTGATATATATATCTACTGTCTACTGTCACTGCATATGATTCTCTCACCATTGAAAGAATGGTGGAGGATTATATGAGTGACCGCATCCAAGTAGGCATGTCAGACAGTCCGTACGTATACTGGCAGGAAAAAGAGGCAATTTGGAGGCCCTTGCACAAACTGGCTTTATTCTACCTAAGTTGCCCTCCCACAAGTGTGTACTCCGAAAGAGTGTTTAGTGCCGCCGCTCACCTTGTCAGCAATCGGCGTACGAGGTTACTTCCAGAAAATGTGGAGAAGATGATGTTCATTAAAATGAATTATAATCAATTCCTCCGTGGAGACATTCACCAGCAGCAATTGCCTCCACAAAGTACACAGGGAGCTGTGATGGTGGATTCCAGTGGGGACGAATTGATAATCTGTGAGGAGGGGGATGTACACGGTGATGAATCGGAGGATGATGATGAGGTGGACATCTTGCCTCTGTAGAGCCAGTTTGTGCAAGGAGAGATTAATTGCTTCTTTTATGGTGGGGGTCCAAACCAACCCGTCATTTCAGTCACAGTCGTGTGGCAGACCCTGTCACTGAAATGATGGGTTGGTTAAAGTGTGCATGTCCTGTTTATACAACATAAGGGTGGGTGGGAGGGCCCAAGGACAATTCCATCTTGCACCTCTTTTTTCTTTCATTTTTCTTTGCGTCATGTGCTGTTTGGGGAGTGTTTTTTGGAAGGGCCATCCTGCGTGACACTGCAGTGCCACTCCTAGATGGGCCAGGTGTTTGTGTCGGCCACTTGGGTCGCTGAGCTTAGTCATCCAGCGACCTCGGTGCAAATTTTAGGACTAAAAATAATATTGTGAGGTGTGAGGTGTTCAGAATAGACTGAAAATGAGTGGAAATTATGGTTATAGAGGTTAATAATACTTTGGGATCAAAATGACCCCCAAATTCTATGATTTAAGCTGTTTTTTAGGGTTTTTTGAAAAAAACACCCGAATCCAAAACACACCCGAATCCGACAAAAAAAATTCGGTGAGGTTTTGCCAAAACGCGTTCGAACCCAAAACACGGCCACGGAACCGAACCCAAAACCAAAACACAAAACCCAAAAAATTTCCGGTGCACATCTCTAAAAACATCATCATTCCGCTGTCGGATCTCGCGTGTTTTGGATTCTATATAAGTCCCCGGTGATCGGGGCCATCTTCACTCCGGACTTCGAGAGTGCACAGGATGTGTTCCTTCTGTGCTGCTGTAGTTAGGGAAGGGGCAGGAGAAAGCAAAGGGGGGCAGGAGAGAGAAGAGGGGTGCAGGAGAGAGCAAAGGGGGGCAGGAGAGAGCAGTGCTGCTTGTGTAGGTGTGCTGTGTCAGTCACTGTGTAGGGCTCTGAACAGTACAGTAGTGCACTGCACTAGCATACTGTGGCAGTGTATAGGATGGACCAGGTGTTGTTCTCTGTCTAGAAGGTGCTGTGTACTGCTGTACACTACTGCTATATATCTCTGTGTGGTCCAAAGCCAAAAATTTATTTAATTTAATTGATGCGTCACTCAGTACCGCGGCTGCCATACACTAACACTACTGCTATATCTGTGTGTGATCCAAAGTCAAAAATATATTTAATTGGTGCATCAATCTGATTACTAGTACTGTGGCTGCCATATACTACTGCTATATATCCTGTGTGTGTGATCCAGAGCAAAAAATATATTATGTATCCTGTGTGTGTTTGATCCAGAGCAAAAAAAATATTTCTATTAGTGCATCTCTCTGACTACTAGTACAGCGGCTGCTGTATACTACTGCTATATATCCTCTGTGTGTGTGATCCAAAACCAAAAATATTATGTATTTCAAAGGGGTGCCTTGTCTGCTGTATGTGAAAATGGTGAACTGTCCATCCATCCAGGGGCTCCACCCCAGTGTAAAATTAAAATAATAAAAGCTAAAAACAAAGAGCCTAGAATTATAATTATAAAATATATTTTTTTGTTTGTGCTGTACCCCAGTGTACTATACAATTTTTCTTTTCTTTTTAAAAGTACTGTGACACTGACAGTCAGACCGCAGTATATTATTTTCTACTCATAAACGCATTGTGTGACGCTGTCGGTGTAGTCAACCGCAGTGTGTAATTATTATATATATTTCTAAATCATTTGCGCAACATCCTAACCGGTGGTGTGTGATATAAAAAAATAAGTTTACACATTTTTTACTCATTTTTGGGACACTGTAACCGCAGTGTGTGACATAAAAAATAATATACATATTTTGATTTCAATTAATATTTTGTTCTGAGTCATCCTAAAATACATGCAGGGACTGCACCTGCTCCGTCCATCTAGGGGTGTTTCACCCAAAATAAAAGACATACTTTTTTATATATATTTTGAGCTGTGTCCTCTCAGAATACATCCAGGCGTGCTCCGTCCATTTCAGGGTGTGGTATCTGTAGCTCATATTCTTATTATAACTTATTGTCCTATTTTCATAACTCTTATCACCACATTGTAATTACTGTAATTAAAATTAATATTATTAAAAATAATTATAAATTAGATCAATTTATATTAAATTAATATAAAAAAAACTCTCCACACTAATATACTGAACTTTCTGCATATCGAAGATATCTTGGAGGAAATGAATAATTTGATTCTAATAAATTAAATAAATTAAAATAAATTGTATTTAAAATAAATTAAATAAAATCTAAACTATTGTCTTTTTTTATTCTTTTTTTGCCTTAATCATCTCTTCGTGAACTGAAATCTTGAGTCTTGCCTAATGCAGCATTTTTTAAATACATTCCTTTATATATATATATATATATATATATATATATATATATATATATATATATATATATAAACCAAGAACACCCTTATCCTGCGCTGTAAAATAGCTGCCTTCTGAAACGGTTCTACTGTTAGCCAGGACCAAACCAAACTACCTCCAAAAAATGTATCAGATGGCGCTGATAATCACTCCTTTACTTGACCAGCACTTTGGGAGAGCACATAGGAGCACACTTGGACTTGTGGTCCCTTTGTGGATATATACGGATAATTTTTTGAGTTTCTCCCTGAGTGGGGCTATTTTTCAGATTTTAATAAATTGATCCTCAGGAATTAAGACGGAGGTCTCTTAAACTTTTAAAATTGTCATACAAACCTGTATTGGTAAATGGTCTAAGGACCTGAAGATTTTTATGAATGTCAATTTTGGCATTTATAGCTGTATTGATCATCCCTCTGAAGAAGTCCGCTAAGGACGAAACGCGTCAGGGTGGAAGAGAGAATATTTACCCTTCATTTTATCATCTGACACTCATCAATGTTATGTGTTTGTGAAAGGGTCATCTCTTTTAGCAATATGTGCTTTTAATAAATTGTTAATATTTATCTATTGATGTGGTCAATTGCTTTGCTGGTCAAGTAAAGGAGTGATTATCAACGCCATCTGATACATTTTTTGTATATATATGCACGAACTGTTTCATATATTTGCGTGAGTGCACTCTCCACCGAGTGGAAATTTGGCTCTATATATATATATATATATATATATATATATATATATATTTCCTTTCTTTTGTTCACCCAGTATATACATCCAAGGGCTGCTGCTGCTCCGTCCTGCTACCTCGGTGCAACCTTTTGGCCTAAACTGGATAAAAACAATATTGTGAGGTGTTCAGAATATTCTGTTATTTTAGCTGTTTTGATTTTTTTCTAAACAAATCCAGATCCAAAACCAAAACCCGCAAGGGTGGTTATGGCAAAACCAATCCAGATCCAAAACACGAAGGAGATCCAGATCCAAAACACAAACCTGAAAAATGGCCCGGTGGACACCCCTAGCATTTGCACATGTTCTTAAATGGGGTGCATCATTTTAATATGTATGATTTATGGCCGACTGGCTGGTTATGGGTCAATGGGTTGACAGAAGGTCGACACCAAATGGTCAACATGCACAAGGTTGACATGGACAAAAGGTTGCCAGGTCAACATGATAATGGTCGACACATGAAAAAGTCAACATGCATCAAAATGTTCCTTTCAGCACGTGGGCCCCCAATTAGTGTAGCGCATCCCCTCACATTCCTAATTGTAGTCCACGTGGATGGTAAAGTGTAAAAAAAAGTCCTGAAAATTAAAATAAAAAACTTATGTCGACCCTTTGACCACTTCGATCATTTGGTGTCAACCCTATTGCTTGTCAACTTTATCACTGTTGATCTATTATCTGGTTAACTTTTTGCCAGCTAGGCAGATGGTCATCATCATGCTGATGTGATGATAGGCCTTTTCTTATGTGGAGGCCGGGAGCTGGAGCTGTTATTCTGGCCATGGGGTGGAGATCCTCCTTCTTTCCATAAAAAGAAATGGGGCTCCGAGAACCAAAGCTATCTGGAGATAGCATACAGTAGTTTCCAACAGACAAACTCTGAAAAACTTTCAGTGTTCAAAGTTTGCTGAATATTAGGCAGCCCCATCAGAGTCAGACCCCTATTAATTAATAGGGCTGTTAATAAAAACATGCAGAAGAGCTAGTAAGGGACCCATTAGTGATGAAGAATAGGCCCCTACGGGAGTTAGGGGAATTTTTATGTTTTGCTTTTCCATTGGCTTTTAACACATATTTTTATTTTCTAAATCCATTGGAAGATTTCAGAGCCTGAAATAGGTCTCCCTATTGTTATATAGTTCTCTTTTTTCTCAGTGTAAACTATATTAATTGCAATATGAGTTACACATTTTATGCAGCATAGATCTGATGTAAATGCTTTGTTATACCAAGCAAGGATCCAGATTGCAAATATGGTTGCAGCAATTAAGTGATTAAATAGGATCAGGAGCCTTCGGTTAACTCGGACTGCCGTCATTCAAGAGTTTGGTGATAAAACAGCAGCACCTTCCCTTGCCTCCCTAATCACATAATCCATTCACACTGTAAATGTTATGGGCCCTACACACTTAAAGATGTCACTAAACGATATGAACGATATATCATTCAGTGTGTAGGCACCAACAATGAACGATGCGCATCCCTGCGCTCATTCATCGTTGGTGCTGGGTCGCTTATGCATGCAAGCCAATATGGAAAATCTCGTCCATATTAGCATGCAACTTCACTCCCCCCGTCACCTCCACCTGCCGCCGGGTCAGCCGTATCGGCCATTGGGCAGCTCGGCGGAGGATCGCTGAGTGTGTAGGGCCCATTACTCTGTGGTACGCCAAATGGTACGTCATTTTGCATTAGGCAATTAAATGATATTAACATAGAATTTGATGGCAGATAAGAACCACTTGGCCCACCTAGTCTGACCTAAGCACATGTACATACACACACATACATACTAGGGTTCATTTTTTTGTAGGGAGCCAATGAACCTAGTAGCATATTTTTGTATTGTGGGAACACAGTTAGAGTCATGGTGGGAAATGAACAGATGACCTCAGTGCTGTGAGGCAGTAATAACCATTACACCATCCGTACTGCCCAGTTATGCCACCTGTACTGCCCACCATGTATTGTTCCCAAAAACCACATCAGAACAGAGGGGCAGATGTATTAACCTGGAGAAGGGATAAAACAGTGATAAGTGCAAGGTTATAATGCACCAGCCAATCATTACGGATTTGAAAAATAACAGGAGCTGATTGGTTGGTGCGTTATCACCTTGCACTTATCACTGCTTTATCCCTTCTCCAGGCTTAATACTTTTGCCCCACATTTTGGTATGGCAATAGTTACCTAGGGGCAGATGTATTAAGCCTGGAGATGGCATAAGGAAGTGATAAACCAGAGATAAATTGAAGGTGATAAATGCACCAGCTCCTAATTGTTAATTTACATATTGGAGCTGATTGGCTGGTCCATTTATCACCTTGCACTTATCACAGGTTTATCACTTCCTCATGCCTTCTCCAGGTTAATACATCTGCCCCTCAGAATATTGTAATAACTGGAACCAGAGTCTGGCATAAGTATAAAGGCCCGTATTCATGGGCAGATGTGGGGAGAAATGTGTGCTGAGCAAACCGCTCAGCACACATCTCTCCCTCCGCTCAGCACAGCGTGATGTGTGTTAAGCATGTGTGTGTGTGTGTGTGTGTGTGTGTGTGTGTGTGTGTGGAGGGGGGGGGGGCTCATTTCACCAGCATGCAGGCCAATCTAGCACAGGCGATAGTGACGCTGTGGGGGGTACACACGGACAGATCATGCTTAAAATCTAAGCAATCTAGTCAGATTGCTTAGATTATCGCTCCGTGAGTACCCTCCTTTAGTGTAATATGTGGATCTTCACATCTGATAAACGAACCAGCCAATCAGCTCCAAGACTGAGTGACTGTCTTTGATGTGACACAACAAAATGACTCATGTTAACTTTGTCCACAGTTTTCCTACAGCTCAGAGGTCGGAGGCACTTCCGAGTCTAGTTATATCACCACATACTGTAACACAAATAAAGTATTACTTAATATTTTTTGTTGTTTCCAGTAGTAGATTATTCATGCTAACAGAGGTACGGTGTTCCAGCGCAGTATAGCGATGATGGAGTACGTAATTATCAGGGAAGGCAGAAGAATCAACTCCGCTAATAGTATTTACTTTCCTAATGACAGAGTTGTAGTGGGATGAATTTATCAATGTCTCGCTGCCGTTTTATCCTCCGCTGCCTGGTGACTGTAATATTGTCATCATTTGTTCTGAGAAGAGATTTTAATATTTAATCACTTCACACTTTTTACAAAACATTTCAGAGTTACGGGAAAAGTACATATTTCTCATAATGTTTTCATGCAAGAAAAATACTAAGCTGTCTTGAAGCAAACCTGCAGAAAAACACTGGCATGCCAGAACGGGATGCGGTCAATTTACCTACAATCAAAATACCGTCAACCATTGACCGACGGTCAAAATTCCAACATGGTCAAAATACCGACATTTAAAATACCGACAAGGTCAAAATATGGCATTTAAAATGCTGACAGGTCAAAAGGTCGGCATGAGTTTTTCATGATTTTTTTTTCATTGAAACCGACTTGTTCATACTTTACCATCCCAGTGGACATGGAGGTGGAATATAATAGTGTGCCGAGAGCAGCGAGCCATGCGAGGGGATGTGGTACAGTTATATGTTGTCCGTGTTGCCCTGAGTCGACCTACACACCAAAAAACAATGAAAAACTTGTTGCATTTTTGACCTGTTGACATTTTAAATGTCAGTATTTTGACTTTGTATTTGAAAAAGTCGGTATTTTGACCTTGTTTGGTATTTTGGCCCTGTCGGGATTTTGACCGTCGGTCAATTGTTGTCGGTATTTTGACCATCGGGATTTTGATTGTAGGTATTTATTACTAAACCCGCTAGAACGTTACATACAGATGTGTCCACTTACATCTTTGCTTTTTTACAAATTTGGCACAACATGCAAAACACGGCTAAGCTGTTTTTCACAAGTAGCGAGTGGATGAATTTTAAAAATTTTGTTTGCCATAATAGTATATGTATAAAGTAACATATTAAAGAGGTAAATTCAGAAAAATCACAAGGCATGGCTAAATCTCTGAGTCTATGGCATGCAAAACTGTGCCATACATGGCAGGATATAGCAAAGATGTATGTGGACACATCTGTATGTTATAGTAAGAATGTAGCATGAAGGGAAGAACAAACTAACATTTCTAATTAATTGATTGATTGATTGATTGATTGAGTGATTGAATGCTGCTATATATAACAGACAACATTCATATCTCATCGGGTCAGCCCAATAGTAGGTCATGCACATATTTAGGAATTTTTGACCTGAATGAATGTAAGTGTTAAAAGTAATGAAGCATATTCCATGGGGGGTGTAGTACTGCTGACCGGCGGTCAGGAGACCGCCGGTCAGCTTACCGACGTCGGGATCCCGGCAGCATACCGGCGGTCACATGAATACCACCCTTCCATGGGATGTGGGGTATGGTTCATGACAGGTGTAGAAATACATTATTTATTACCTGTTGCAGTAATTCTACCCTTACATGGAGATGTTAATTACTTTTATTTAATCCCTTTATTTAATCCCTGTCTCCATTTGGTAATTCCAATATGCTCTGGCCAATCCGTAACAGAACGATAATGCGCCCTGGACTGCCACAGCACATGTGACGTCATGACGTCACTATGTGGGGGCAACACGAAGTTGAGCTCCTGGTGCATTCTACGGATGCGCAGGTTGGCAGATCTGAAGGCTGCAGGTTGTATTTGCCAGCCAAATTCAGTTGCTACAGGGCAGCAATGGTTTCGCTCCTCTGCCTTATGCCCTGGGAGGTGGTACCTCTTGCATAGTTATGGCCTTGAGCGTAAAATAAAAAATCGATGTAACTTTTTGCCATATATTGTTAAGCTTTGCAGGTCAACACCCAATCAATTGAGAGTTAGGTTTGAGTGTTTGACCTTTAATAAAACTTCCTTTAGTTTATTGATTAGAAGAACAATATTACTTACAAAGGGGCCCATACATCAGCAATCAATTGGGACAATCTGACGTTTTGCGGATGATTGTGTCAATAAATCTGCTATGTATAGGGTTCACAGATCACAGATTTCGTCCACAAATTGATTGGGATTGATAATCAGGGTTTTTAACATGTTCAATTTCACAGATCAATTAGGACTGTAGATTGCTAGTGTATGGTAACAATCAGCAGATCTGATGAGTCTTTTTAGATTGGCAGATCTGTTTAACTGAAAATGATCTGCAAATCATTGAAAAATATCTGTAATGTATGGGAAAAGTCAGATGGAATGGGAAACAGTACATCTGGGGGGGGGGGGGAATCACAGGATTCGTGAAACAATAAATTGTGAATACAGATGTATGGGCCCCTTTAGTCACAATGCGATGTGACTAGGATGCACCAAGAGACTGTGCTGATTGATTTGATATGCGATATTTGTATATCTGTGTGCGACTGAGTCTGTATACGAAGCACAATGAAACTTGGCGTATAAAGAAGCTGCATCCGCTGCATTGTAGCGCTTCATGTACATATTCAGAGATTCGGCTGCGACTACAGCAAGTATGTATGAGGACACATCTGTATTCGGCTGTGTACTGCAGTTTTTACAAGCCACTGCGGCAGTGTTGACTCTGATATTTTAAATGCCAATAATTTTAAATGCAAAACAACCCTGGATTTACATTTACTGATATTTTACATTTAGGAGTCAAAACCAATAGGGTGGTTTGCAAAAGTCACCGCTTAGTAAATCTAGCTCATAGAGAGAAACAGCAGTAGTGCCACTTCTGGACATTTTTGTTGGAAGATATACAGTAGTAAACAGTAGGGTAATGTCAGATGGGCGTATTAAGTAGTATAGGTTAAACATTAATTAAATAAAACAAAAATCATGTGAAGCAGAATAATTTTATAGCTGTAATTGCTGTTTGCAGCTCTGGGGGCTAGTGTACAAAGCACTGCTAGAATGTATTTCACATCACTGGGAAATGCTTGGAAGAAGCCAGCTGAAAGACTCTCGTCTGACAGGAGCAGCACAATGCTGAATAATAACCTGTACCCTGTGATATTAAGGGTGCGACACATTAGAAAACACAGTTTCAGAAACTTTTAAGAGCAACTCTTTCTCTTATACTCTGGTGGCACGATGTTTACACACACATGTCCTTGTTCTCTTACAAACCACCTGGTGTATCTTCTAGGTTTCTTCTACGCTAAGAATACTGACAGCGGGTTCCCGACATTAGGGTAAGGCACTAAGGGGAGGGTTAGACTGCGTCAGAGGGTGGGGTTAGGGTTAAGCTGGGCGCACACATGTATGATTTCCTGCTGATCGGGATAACACTCCTGATCAGCAGAGAAGTGTGTCCTGCTCCTGACTTCCATACACACACACATACGATTCTGCCATAAATTGTACGTGTGTGCATGGGTTTCTATGGGATCGGGGGTGGTAGGCCCCTTAAAAATGAAACTGTACATTACATTTTCATCATCCAATCCTGACCATTGCGGTAGCTTTATAAGCCGTTTATCAGCTAATGCTCCTGCATTGGCACTGTATACACACCGATACAATTGGCAGCCCTTTCTTTCGATTATAGGGAGAATGACCCGACAATAGTATGGGTATGTACCCACCTTTTAGGCTGCCAGAGCAGATGGTTAGAGTTAGGCTGCGGGGATGCGTGGCTTAGGCTGCGGGAGGGTAGACTGTCGGGGTGCCGCTGTTGGCATCCTGACCATCGGAATACTGACTGCAGGGATTTTGTATCCAACCCCTTAAAAAAAAAAAATAGCTTTTTGCAATTGAAGATAAAATAGCATTTATACCCATAAGATATACTGTACGGTAGGCAGGGGCATTTCTACAGAGGAGGGGGCCCGTGTGCACTTCCGGGTGGGCCCCCTCCTCTGAGCGGCGCTGTAGACTCCGGCTTTGTGCCGGAGTCAACTGGGCATGCGCAGGTCTCCGGAAACATGGCGCCCGCCATGATCCGGAGACCAATTTGGCTACCGCGCATGCGCGTTGGCCATTTTGGCGGCTATTTCTGCCACAAACGGTGTTCCTGCTGCTGGACTCTGGTAAGGTAAGTATTTAAATGGGTGCAATGTGTGCGGTGTGGGCCCCCACTGGACCAAGGGGCCCGTGTGCACCCATTATAGAAATGCCAAAGACAGTAGGGGTCAAAGAATGTACAGTATGTGTTATTTAGAAGAAAAGTGCACAAATAAATGGTGTATTTCTGCACATGGGGGAGATGTATCAAACCTTCTAAAGAGTGGAGAAGTGGAGTAGTTGCCCATAGCAACCACAGAGCTTCTAGCTACCTTTTATCAAGTGCATACTATAAAATGATAGATAGAAGCTGTTTATTGCTATGGGTGTAACCAGATGACCTCGCTCCGCCAGGCGGTCACAGATGTTGTACATAGCTAGAATATCAGTGGTTACTCATACTGCAGTACCCTGAGTGAACTTTCTTCACCACTTCTAGGGATTTTCTCTCACCGTCAGTAACCAGCTATTACTGACTCCTCCCACTGAGTAGAGGGCAGGTAATTCACTGTCACCATATTGACACCTGGAACCGCCTACTTCTGAGTGTGTGTGGGCAGGCTGCTGCAGCACCTCCTAGTTAGTGTCAGCTAATTCCCACTGGTCCCTTGCTATGTACTAGCCATTAGCTTGGATACACTGGGCTCAATCAAGGGACAGATGGAGAATGGAGTAGCATTTGGTGTTACACAAGAAAAAACAGCGCTTGGATAAATTCTTATTAACAAATGTGTCGCATGGTAATCTAATAAAACAGATTATTTATTATAAAAATGTGCTTAGACTAATTTGCAGCAAATCCTCTCTAACAAGAGGTGAGTGTTTGTAAAGCATGTATATATAGTTATAAATCAATACATATATTCTGTTAAAACAGCAAAGAGTAAAAAGGTAATTACATCCCCTTCAAATGGTCAAACATGTGGGCTCACTGTTAGGGTCCTGTATTGGTTTAGAGTCCACTGAGATTACAGTGTTTGGACAGGACCTGTATTGATTTAAAGTCCATTGAGATTACAGTGTTTGAACGTGGACCATAAGCAAAAGTCCCAAAGATGGATATAGTTGTTACCGGTCCTGAGGTATTTTTCAAGGGAAAGTCCGTTTAGCGTCGATCCTGATGCACAATAGGAAATCCACCATTGTAATCCCGTAACCAAGAGGTGTCCTTTTTGTGGCCCACTGACCAAGGTGGAAAGCATTTGGTGTTACTCTAGTGGTCACAGGATGCAAGCAGATGCAGGCGTCTTAACTTGGCGTCTATTGCTGAAGGTGCTTTGGACAATAACAGCATACAGTGTCCGTATGCCCACCTTTCCATACTGGGAGCTGACTCTCTTGGTCCCTCAGTGTGGGGCCACTCATAGTCCTGCAGTCAGGGACAACGGTCTTGGCTGCAGTAGCTCGGTGTGCACACTCCTAAACCACTGCCTCGGATCACCTCCAGTGGCTGCAGTGCATAACACAAAAAAAAAATACATTTGTAAATAAATATATGGCTCTTGGTGTCAGTACGTTGTTTGAAATTGGCCCATAGCACCTATTAGTTCCTTTGAAAATTGTACCGCAGCTCAAGGAATAACTACTGCAGTGCCAATGCTGCCATCTTAGCCACATACAGTATACTACGCCCCCTTAACCCTTGCATGCCCTTGTGGCGTGCAAGATTTTTATTATATGGAGTGTTACCTCGAATAATTGTGTGAGTGGTTAAATATTGCACGAACAAAGGGCATGCAATGGTTAAGGTGTCTTAGCCCCTTGCAATGGCGTGAACAGCGCACGCAGAGCCTGATGAATCACCTAGTAGCAGGGGCCTTGTAAGAGAGGAGGAGGCCTGTGTTCAGCCTCCTCCGTTCGGGCTCCCTCCTGTGGGAGGGCTCAGACTCTACTGCGCATGCGCAGATCTCCGTGAAAATGGAGCGGCGGCCATTTTCCCTGAGATTACTCTGCTGCGCATGTGCAGAACTCTGAGCCATTTTCACTGTGTTCTAATAGCGCTGCGGATGCCGGCGCTGGACTTCGGAGGGGTGAGTATTTTAAAAATGGGTGCAGTGTGTGCGGTGGGGACCCCCTCTGGACTCACAGGCCTGTGTGCACCACACACACTGCACCTATTATAGAAACAACAGTGCCTAGTAGGTGCTGTGGTTGGGGAAGTGGCGTGTGCTGGGGATGGGGGAGGGGGTCCGGGGGTGGCGTGGGTGGGGGAGGGGCGATTGTGGGCTGCCGTGGGTGGGGGAGGTGCTGGTGTGGTGGTGCCGCGGGTGGGGGAGGGACGGGTGCATGGGTGCCGTGGGTCCGGAGCCACCGCGGGTGGTGGAGGAGCGGTTGCCGGGGTGCCGTGGGTGGGGGAGGGGCGGGTGTGGGGGTGCTGCAGGTGGGGGAGGGGGTCCAAAGCCACCGCGAGTGGTGGAGGGGGGGTGGGGGTGCCGCGAATGGGGCCCAGAGGTACTGCGAGTGGGGGAGGGGCGGGTAATGCGTCTCCTCCTGGAAGCAGCTAATCTGCTGTCCTCCCTTTGGCAGTGGCTCTCCCGGAGACTTGCACAGCAGCCAGTCACTATTGTTAGCGCCGGTGTCCCAACGCACCACATTACAGGGAAGAAGATGCACTCAAACTACAGCTCCCAGCAGACCTTAGCGCCGTGATGCTCCTGCGCTAAGGGCTGCTGGGAGCTGTAGTTTATTTAGTGCGTCTACTTCCCTGTAATACGACGCGTTGGGACACCGGCGCTAACAATAGTGACTGGCTGGCAGAACTGACTGACTCGCTGAATCAATGTAAAAGGTGAGAGTTCTGTGCAGTGTCAGTGACACTGCACACCCACTGCACTGCACTGCACAGCACTGTCACCTTTTCCATTGATTCAGCATCCAGACATTACCCTCCGCGATATCACCCACTCCAGTGGCAAACGCAGGATTTAGCGAAGGGGATTTCCGTGGGTGGGTGGGTAGGTGGGTGTGTATGTATATGTGCAGGTATGTGTAATAAATATATATATATAGATATATACACACACACACACACACATACATACATACATACATACATACATACATACATATGTATGTACGGAGGCAGGACGGCCCTCATTGAGACTGGTAAACCATAGAAAATCAGCACAGGACGCTGAAGCTGTTTGTCAATGTTTCAGAGTTAGACTCCTTTAAAAGAGTCTAACTCTGAAACATTGACATACAGCTACAGCGTCCTGTGCTGATTTTCTATGGTTTACCAGTCTCTATGAGTGCCGTCCTGCTTACATACATATTATCTGATTCTGACGGGCTCCGGAGCATGTTGTGCGGTACTAGTAAGGAGTGCCATTCATCATTTGCAGATATATATATATATATATATACACAAAAGAAAGTCCTGTACTCGCATCCAATTTTTTCCGGGTGGGTGCTATCCCAACAGAACAAGGTCCGCTGAATATATTGGTGTCCACACAGGTGGCGGGTGCACTCTCACAAATGTACTCAGATTCTGTAGTTGATATCAATTTGTTCTTTATTATAGCCTCATCAATCGACGTTTCGACCCTTCCACAGGGTCTTTTTCAAGAAAGGCAATGTGATATCTTTATTTCATAATGTGCGAAGTTTAAACAATGCCTAAAAAGAATACAAAAATGAAAAAAGACTCAGCCTCCCAGGCCCCTTAATGTTGGCAGAAAAACCAATATGAACTGGGCTTCAAGTACCCTGTTCATATGGTAACTATGGTGTAAAAATGGATATAATTCCGAAAAAACACCTTCAACCAAGATGTAATAAATCACCAAAAAGTGTTCAAAGGAGCCACCTTAATCCCCACAACAAGAAGAATAACGCTGATCCACCAGAGAGTGCCTTATTTCACCCTTTCACCCACTCGTGGGAACCAAGCAGATATATATTTCTCATGAACAACAAAACAAGACGATCACTTACACATGCTCTTAAAAATGGAATCGCAATGTGCATAGCCTGTAGATAGCCAACATTGCATGTGGTCCTATGGTAGCTGCAAAAAAATTAATTAACTATTAGACAACGGGATGAAACACTCTCCACCATTCCAAACAAAATGATATTTATATACAATCTGCCGTTACCTATAGCAATAGCTGTACGGATGTGAAGCATCCTGGGGTCATATTTTTCACTGCAGCAACTCAGACAGACCAATTGAAATTGAAGCTGCCAATACAACAGCAATACCATTATTAACAGAGGACAAATCTCAAAAATGGATTGACAAGCTTCAAACACAGATCGATACTTATCACCGAGACCTGGTCTCTTTTAAACGCAAAAAATTAGCCACTGTCACCAGTGATTATAAAAATCATTTGGTGTACAGATGGCTATTAGGCAACACCCAAAATCCGAGCAACCAGACGGGTAGGTTCCCGAGAAGAAGACGAGCCCCTAGGTACACAAGGGAGCTTGTCTCCTCGAATTCAACGTCTGACACTGATCTCAATGAGGGTAGCCAACAGAGACGTTTTTTGGACCAGGGCCCCGAGTCTACAACAATGGCGGGAAACAAAAAAGGCAGTGCAGACCACATCCCAGACGAAGTTGGTACTCGAAGAAGAGGAAGACCAAAAAAGACATGAATGTTGTCTTCAATCTATCGAGTACTCAACTAGATGAAGCTGATTTGTCGCTTTTAACACATGGTTTGTCCTTTGTTCCCACGTGCCATCATAATCGCTTTGAGAGCAGCATTGACCAATTTAAATTTGGTCGGCAATTAAGACTTAAAGAGTTCTTTTCAGATAAAACTAGTAAGAACGTGCCAACTCCTTTCAAAAAAAGTTCTACATTCGATCCACCTACACAAAATGCCAGCTTAAAAACTTTTCTGAGGGTGGTCCAGAGGGACACCAGTAATTTTTCCCCACCCAGACAATTTGACAACTTATCTCCTCTTGAAAGGAAATCCCTCATCAAATTGCGAGCTGATCACAACATTGTTATACGCCCCGCAGATAAAGGCAGGGCAGTGGTCATTCAAGACTGGCAGGATTATGATCGAGAGATCATGCGCCAGCTATCTGACCGAGAGACCTACAAACAAGTTGAATCTAATCCTGTCCCTGGTATTAAACGCAGCATAGATGAGTGTCTCAGACGAGGGCGAAACAATGGCTGGTTTGAGGATGAATTATTTTTCTTTTTAACGGTTGAGCACCCCCGGTGTCCGATATTATACACTTTACCGAAGGTGCATAAAACCTTGGTACAACCACCTGGACGACCGATTATAGCGGCGGAAGGTTCCCTGTTACAACCGTTGGCTAAATTTGTGGATAGCATCCTTCAGCCCATTGTGGTTAAAAGTTTGAGTTATATAAAAGATACGGGTGATTTCCTTTCACAGTTGAAAAAAGTTGATTGTAAACAGACGTCTTGCCTGTTGGCCACAATGGACGTTAATTCATTGTATACAGTGATTCCACATGATGGTGGATTGGAAACAGTGCGAGCTGCACTGATGTCACATCCCTCTGGTATTGTACCTACTGAATGTATCATTGAACTTACTGAAATGGTTTTACGTTTGAATCATTTTTTGTATAAAGACAAATACTTTATACAATTAGCGGGGACAGCGATGGGGTCTAATTTGGCCCCTTCGTACGCCAACTTATACATGACCAATTATGAGACCACCCAGATTTTCCCACAATATGGCCACCAAATTCTATTTTATCGTCGATTTATCGATGACGTTTTCTTGTTGTGGCATGGTTCAGAGTCATCTTTCCACACAATGGTCAATAATCTCAATCTGTTGGATAGCCCTATAAAGTTTACTTCTAGTATCTCGAGTTCTGAAATTGATTTCTTAGATGTACACATTAGCAAGGTTGGGGATTCTTTTGTCACTTCTGTCTATAGAAAACCAACCGACAGAAATTTGACGCTACATGCGACAAGTCATCATCCCCCTGCATTAAAGGAAAACTTGCCTGTGTCTCAATTTTTAAGAGTGTTAAGAATCAATTCAGACCAACAGAACATTGAAACTCAACTCGTAGAGGTCAAAGAGCGTTTTTTAGAACGGGGGTACACACGTAAAACACTCTCCCACTGTTTGTCCAAGGCTCAGGATATTGTTGCAGGGAAACAGCCCAAAAATAAAGATAAATCAGACAACCGTCTGGTTTTTGCAACACGGTATGATAACCATTCGGGGCATCTCAACAAGGTACTTAAGAAACACTGGCCAATTGTCAGTACTGATCCAGCATTACCTTTCTCACGTATGAATACTCCTATGTTAGCTTATCGGAGGGGACCGAATTTAAAGCAAATGCTTATGAGACCCGTAGCATATCCTAATGCTCCTATGTCTACCACTCAGTTGTTGCAGCAAAAACCGGGTTGTTTCTCCTGTGGGAGTTGTACCACCTGTCGCTCTATGATGGTGGGCCCGACATTCTCCCATCCACACACTGGCTCTATCATCAAGCTCAAATATCATTTGCATTGCAGATCAGATTTTGTCATTTATATCCTAAAATGCCCCTGTGGATTGGTGTATGTTGGGCTAACAACCCGTACCTTCAGGGACCGAATGGCGAACCACCGCTCATCTATACATGTCGCATTAAATAGCGGCAAAACAGACAAGCCGGTGGCTCGACATTTCATTGAGGCTCGACATCAGGTAGCCAGTTTAAAATGTAAAATCATAGATTGGGTGCCCCCGAGTGTTACTGGTGGAGACCGGACCAAGAGGCTGAAACAGAGGGAGTGCTTCTGGATCAGCCACTTGGATACGGTGTCCCCGCGAGGATTAAATGAAAACAACCCCTATGGGGTGTTTTTATAGAGATTATGTGTCATTTGTATAGTGTCGTTTGTTGTCTTTTTATGTATAATATATGTTAGCCCACCCTCCCAGGTCCCTGATGGCATGAATTTAAACTATTAATATTAATATTGATCAAATGTGGGGTCATGAAGTGATGAGATCGGGACAGATTCTGAGCCACTTAGTTCTGTACAAGTCGAGGGGGCTAAGCACTACACACCTGATTTATTAGTTTATATGGGAATCTAGATGTTGCTAGATATACACACATATAGTGTCTGCAGACCAGCTTTTTGCAGAGGATTCTATGGATACGTCGAGTGGAACGCACGACGCTACCACCTATGATTGCATTAGGGCGGGTACGGATGGTAGAGGAGTGTCCGCCGCATTGGAGATACACGGCGTCCACTTCCGGGGTATTGGAACGCATCGCGTCCTGCTTCCGGTGCTGTGGAACGCAAGACGCGATCGAGTATGTAGGTTTTGAGTTAGCTGCCCGCTGGGAACGGTGCTCGCCTCGTTGTGAGTTGGCATCCAACAGGTGTCTATAGCTGGTATATACCTTTCACACATAGAGCTGGCTTTTTTGGTTATTGAGAGATTCATCTATAAGGATGTACTTCCGGTTTGGGGGTATAAATACCTCCGTGATTAGACGGGTTCCAGCAAGCGTCCTGGGAACACATGGCAGGCTCTGGTACACGGTAAGCGTTGTCTGTTAAGATTTGTTGATTGAAGTCGTGAGACTTGTCCACTCTGAAGAGTCAACCTTTTTTCAGTAGGTCTGTCTGAGTTGCTGCAGTGAAAAATATGACCCCAGGATGCTTCACATCCGTACAGCTATTGCTATAGGTAACGGCAGATTGTATATAAATATCATTTTGTTTGGAATGGTGGAGAGTGTTTCATCCCGTTGTCTAATAGTTAATTAATTTTTTATGCAGCTACCATAGGACCACATGCAATGTTGGCTATCTACAGGCTATGCACATTGCGATTCCATTTTTAAGAGTATGTGTAAGTGATCGTCTTGTTTTGTTGTTCATGAGAAATATATATCTGCTTGGTTCCCACGAGTGGGTGAAAGGGTGAAATAAGGCACTCTCTGGTGGATCAGCGTTATTCTTCTTGTTGTGGGGATTAAGGTGGCTCCTTTGAACACTTTTTGGTGATTTATTACATCTTGGTTGAAGGTGTTTTTTCGGAATTATATCCATTTTTACACCATAGTTACCATATGAACAGGGTACTTGAAGCCCAGTTCATATTGGTTTTTCTGCCAACATTAAGGGGCCTGGGAGGCTGAGTCTTTTTTCATTTTTGTATTCTTTTTAGGCATTGTTTAAACTTCGCACATTATGAAATAAAGATATCACATTGCCTTTCTTGAAAAAGACCCTGTGGAAGGGTCGAAACGTCGATTGATGAGGCTATAATAAAGAACAAATTGATATCAACTACAGAATCTGAGTACATTTGTGAGAGTGCACCCGCCACCTGTGTGGACACCAATATATATATATATATATATATATATATATATATATATATATATATATTAGTGATGAGCGGGTTCGGATCCTCGGGATCCGAACCCGCCCGAACTTCACCTTTTTTTACACGGGTCCGAGCGACTCGGATCCTCCCGCCTTGCTCGGTTAACCCGAGCGCGCCCGAACGTCATCATCCCGCTGTCGGATTCTCGCGAGATTCGGATTCTATATAAGGAGCCGCGCGTCGCCGCCATTTTCACACGTGCATTGAGATTGATAGGGAGAGGACGTGGCTGGCGTCCTCTCCGTTATATTAGAAAAGAAAAGAGTAAACTGAGTGACTTAGTTATAATTGTGGTGTCATCAGTGCACTCGTCGTCCATAAGTAATATAATACTATACTATACATCCATCTACATTGTATACCTGTGGTGGTTTTTTTTCTCTTCATACTAGTTTAGCAGTCTGCTGACAGTGTCCACCAGGTCCGTTATATACAGTATGTTATTATATATATAAGCAGTACGGTAGGCCACGGCTGTACCTACCTCTGTGTCGTCAGTGCACTCGTCGTCCATAAGTAATATAATACTATACTATCCATCCATCTACATTGTATACCTGTGGTGGTTTTTTTTTTCTTCATACTAGTTTAGCAGTCTGCTGACAGTGTCCACCAGGTCCGTTATATACAGTATATTATATATATAAGCAGTACGGTAGGCCACGGCTGTACCTACCTCTGTGTCGTCAGTGCACTCGTCGTCCATAAGTAATATAATACTATACTATCCATCCATCTACATTGTATACCTGTGGTGGGTTTTTTTTTCTTCATACTAGTTTAGCAGTCTGCTGACAGTGTCCACCAGGTCCGTTATATACAGTATATTATATATATAAGCAGTACGGTAGGCCACGGCTGTACCTACCTCTGTGTCGTCAGTGCACTCGTCGTCCATAAGTAATATAATACTATACTATCCATCCATCTACATTGTATACCTGTGGTGGGTTTTTTTTTCTTCATACTAGTTTAGCAGTCTGCTGACAGTGTCCACCAGGTCCGTTATATACAGTATATTATATATATAAGCAGTACGGTAGGCCACGGCTGTACCTACCTCTGTGTCGTCAGTGCACTCGTCATCCATAAGTAATATAATACTATACTATCCATCCATCTACATTGTATACCTGTGGTGGGTTTTTTTTTCTTCATACTAGTTTAGCAGTCTGCTGACAGTGTCCACCAGGTCCGTTATATACAGTATATTATATATATAAGCAGTACGGTAGGCCACGGCTGTACCTACCTCTGTGTCGTCAGTGCACTCGTCGTCCATTAGTAATATAATACTATACTATCCATCCATCTACATTGTATACCTGTGGTGGGTTTTTTTTTCTTCATACTAGTTTAGCAGTCTGCTGACAGTGTCCACCAGGTCCGTTATATACAGTATGTTATTATATATATAAGCAGTACGGTAGGCCACGGCTGTACCTACCTCTGTGTCGTCAGTGCACTCGTCGTCCATAAGTAATATAATACTATACTATCCATCCATCTACATTGTATACCTGTGGTGGTTTTTTTTTTCTTCATACTAGTTTAGCAGTCTGCTGACAGTGTCCACCAGGTCCATTATATACAGTATATTATTATATATATAAGCAGTACGGTAGGCCACGGCTGTACCTACCTCTGTGTCGTCAGTGCACTCGTCGTCCATAAGTAATATAATACTATACTATCCATCCATCTACATTGTATACCTGTGGTGGCTTTTAGTTGTGCGCAAAATATGGAGAACAAAAATGTGGAGGTTAAAAAAATAGGGAAAGATCAAGATCCACTTCCACCTCGTGCTGAAGCTGCTGCCACTAGTCATGGCCGAGACGATGAAATGCCATCAACGTCATCTGCCATGGCCGATGCCCAATGTCATAGTACAGAGCATGTAAAATCTAAAACACAAAAGTTCAGTAAAAAAATTACCCAAAAATCAAAATTAAAAGCGTCTGAGGAGAAGCGTAAACTTGCCAATATGCCATTTACGACACGGAGTGGCAAGGAATGGCTGAGGCCCTGGCCTATGTTCATGGCTAGTGGTTCAGCTTCACATGAGGATGGAAGCACTCATCCTCTCGCTAGAAAAAAGAAAAGACTTGCGGCAAAAGCACAGCAAAGAACTGTGCGTTCTTCGAAATCCCAAATCCCAAAGGAGAGTCCAATTGTGTCAGTTGCGATGCCTGACCTTGCCAACACTGGACGGGAAGAGCTTGCGCCTTCCACCATTTGCACGCCCCCTGCAAGTGCTGGAAGGAGCACCCGCAGTCTAGTTCCTGATAGTGAAATTGAAGATGTCAGTGTTGAAGTACACCAGGATGAGGATATGGGTGTTGCTGGCACTGGGGAGGAAATTGACAAGGAGGATTCTGATGGTGAGGTGGTTTGTTTAAGTCAGGCACCCGGGGAGACACCTGTTGTCCGTGGGAGGAATATGGCCATTGACATGCCTGGTCAAAATACAAAAAAAATCAGCTCTTCAGTGTGGAATTATTTCAATAGAAATGCGGACAACTGGTGTCAAGCCGTGTGTTGCCTTTGTCAAGCTGTAATAAGTAGGGGTGAGGACGTTAACCACCTCGGAACATCCTCCCTTATACAGTACGTCACCTGCAGCGCATTCATAATAAGTCAGTGACAAGTTCAAAAACTTTGGGCGACAGCGGAAGCAGTTCACTGACCAGTAAATCCCTTCCTCTTGTAACCAAGCTCGCGCAAACCACACCACCAACTCCCTCAGTGTCAATTTCCTCCTTACCCTGGAAAGCCAATAGTCCTGCAGGCCATGTCACTGGCAAGTCTGACGAGTCCTCTCCTGCCTGGGATTCCTCCGATGCATCCTTGAGTGTAACGCCTACTGCTGCTGGCGCTGCTGTTGTTGCTGCTGGGAGTCGATCGTCATCCCAGAGGGGAAGTCGGAAGACCACTTGTACTACTTCCAGTAAGCAATTGACTGTCCAACAGTCCTTTGCGAGGAAGATGAAATATCACAGCAGTCATCCTGTTGCAAAGCGGATAACTGAGGCCTTGACAACTATGTTGGTATTAGACGTGCGTCCAGTATCCGCCGTTAGTTCACAGGGAACTAGACAATTGCTTGAGGTAGTGTGCCCCCGTTACCAAATACCATCTAGGTTCCACTTCTCTAGGCAGGCGATACCGAGAATGTACACGGACGTCAGAAAAAGACTCAACAGTGTCCTAAAAAATGCAGTTGTACCCAATGTCCACTTAACCATGGACATGTGGACAAGTGGAGCAGGGCAGACTCAGGACTACATGACTGTGACAGCCCACTGGGTAGATGTATTGCCTCCCGCTGCAAGAACAGCAGCGGCGGCACCAGTAGCAGCATCTCGCAAACGCCAACTCATTCCTAGGCAGGCTACGCTTTGTGTCACCGCTTTCCAGAATACGCACACAGCTGAAAACCTCTTACGGCAACTGAGGAAGATCATCGCAGAATGGCTTACCCCAATTGGACTCTCCTGGGGATTTGTGGCATCGGACAACGCCAGCAATATTGTGCGTGCATTACATCTGGGCAAATTCCAGCACGTCCCATGTTTTGCACATACCTTGAATTTGGTGGTGCAGAATTATTTAAAAAACGACAGGGGCGTGCAAAAGATGCTGTCGGTGGCCAGAAGAATTGCGGGCCACTTTTGGCGTACAGGCACCGCGTACAGAAGACTGGAGCACCACCAAAAACACCTGAACCTGCCCTGCCATCATCTGAAGCAAGAGGTGGTAACGAGGTGCAATTCAACCCTCTTTATGCTTCAGAGGATGGAGGAGCAGCAAAAGGCCATTCAAGCCTATACATCTGGCCACGCTATAGGCAAAGGAGGTGGAATGCACCTGTCTCAAGCGCAGTGGAGAATGATTTCAACGTTGTGCAAGGTTCTGCAACCTTTTGAACTTGCCACACGTGAAGTCAGTTCAGACACTGCCAGCCTGAGTCAGGTCATTCTCCTCATCAGGCTTTTGCAGAAGAAGCTGGAGGCATTGAAGGAGGAGCTAAAACAGAGGGATTCCGCTAGGCATGTGGGACTTGTGGATGGAGCCCTTTATTCGCTTAACCAGGATTCACGTGTGGTCAATCTGTTGAAATCAGAGCACTACATTTTGGCCACCGTGCTCGATCCTAGATTTAAAACCTACGTTGGATCTCTCTTTCCGGCAGACACAAGTCTGCAGAGGTCCAAAGAACTGCTGGTGAGTAAATTGTCAAGTCAAGCGGAACGCGACCCGTCAACATCTCCTCCTTCACATTCTCCCGCAACTGGGGGTGCGAGGAAAAGGCTACGAATTCCGATCCCACCCGCTGGCGGTGATGCAGGGCAGTCTGGAGCGACTGCTGATGCTGACATCTGGTCCGGACTGAAGGACCTGCCAACGATTACTGACATGTCATCTACTGTCACTGCATATGATTCTCTCACCATTGAAAGAATGGTGGAGGATTATATGAGTGACCGCATCCAAGTAGGCACGTCAGACAGTCCGTACATATACTGGCAGGAAAAAGAGGCAATTTGGAGGCCCTTGCACAAACTGGCTTTATTCTACCTAAGTTGCCCTCCCTCCAGTGTGTACTCCGAAAGAGTGTTTAGTGCCGCCGCTCACCTTGTCAGCAATCGGCGTACGAGGTTACTTCCAGAAAATGTGGAGAAGATGATGTTCATTAAAATGAATTATAATCAATTCCTCCATGGAGACATTCACCAGCAGCAATTGCCTCCAGAAAGTACACGGGGACCTGAGATGGTGGATTCCAGTGGGGATGAATTAATAATCTGTGAGGAGGGGGATGTACACAGTGAAAGGGGTGATGAATCGGACGATGATGATGAGGTGGACATCTTGCCTCTGTAGAGCCAGTTTGTGCAAGGAGAGATTGATTGCTTCTTTTTTGGTGGGGGCCCAAACCAACCAGTCATTTCAGTCACAGTCGTGTGGCAGACCCTGTCGCTGAAATGATGGGTTCGTTAAAGTGTGCATGTCCTGTTTTTACAACAGAAGGGTTTTTGGGAGGGCCCAAGGACAATTCCATCTTGCACCTCTTTTTTCTTTCATTTTTCTTTGCGTCATGTGCTGTTTGGGGAGTATTTTTTTGAAGGGCCATCCTGCGTGACACTGCAGTGCCACTCCTAGATGGGCCAGGTGTTTGTGTCGGCCACTAGGGTCGCTTATCTTACTCACACAGCTACCTCATTGCGCCTCTTTTTTTCTTTGCGTCATGTGCTGTTTGGGGAGTATTTTTTGGAAGGGCCATCCTGCCTGACACTGCAGTGCCACTCCTAGATGGGCCAGGTGTTTGTGTCGGCCACTAGGGTCGCTTAGCTTAGTCGTCACACAGCTACCTCATTGCTCCTCTTTTTTTCTTTGCGTCATGTGCTGTTTGGGGAGTATTTTTTGGAAGGGCCATCCTGCCTGACACTGCAGTGCCACTCCTAGATGGGCCAGGTGTTTGTGTCGGCCACTAGGATCGCTTAGCTTAGTCGTCACACAGCTACCTCATTGCGCCTCTTTTTTTCTTTGCATCATGTGCTGTTTGGGGAGTATTTTTTGGAAGGGCCATCCTGCCCGACACTGCAGTGCCACTCCTAGATGGGCCAGGTGTTTGTGTCGGCCACTAGGGTCGCTTAGCTTAGTCGTCACACAGCTACCTCATTGCGCCTCTTTTTTTCTTTGCGTCATGTGCTGTTTGGGGAGTATTTTTTGGAAGGGCCATCCTGCCTGACACTGCAGTGCCACTCCTAGATGGGCCAGGTGTTTGTGTCGGCCACTAGGGTCGCTTAGCTTAGTCGTCACACAGCTACCTCATTGCGCCTCTTTTTTTCTTTGCGTCATGTGCTGTTTGGGGAGTATTTTTTGGAAGGGCCATCCTGCGTGACACTGCAGTGCCACTCCTAGATGGGCCAGGTGTTTGTGTCGGCCACTTGTGTCGCTTAGCTTAGCCATCCAGCGACCTTGGTGCAAATTTTAGGACTAAAAATAATATTGTGAGGTGTGAGGTGTTCAGAATAGACTGGAAATGAGTGTAAATTATGGTTATTGAGGTTAATAATACTATGGGATCAAAATGACCCCCATATTCTATGATTTAAGCTGTTTTTTAGGGTTTCTTGAAAAAAACACCCGAATCCAAAACACAACCGAATCCGACAAAAAAAATTCGGTGAGGTTTTGCCAAAACGCGTTCGAACCCAAAACACGGCCGCGGAACCGAACCCAAAACCAAAACACAAAACCCGAAAAATTTCCGGTGCACTTCACTAATATATATATATTTGTGTGGTTGTCTGGCACTTTGGATGATAAAAAGCAAAGATGCCAGGGTGCCCTCCTGAAATTAATATAACCGGTAATCCTCCTTGGGTCCTGTGATAGGACCTCTATTGAAGAAAAATAGGCGGCACTCCAGGGTCTTAAATAAAGTCAAACTGTATTAAAAAATAAATAAATAAGCCTTTCCATCAGGTTATGCATTATAGGTGAGGTGAAAAAAAACCAGAGGTATTTTGTTTATTGTTTTTGACCTCACCTATAATGCATAACCAGATGAAAAGGCCGTAGAGCCTTGTAACGTTGTTTTTTGCGCCATTAAAATTTTTTTTCAATACAGTTTGACTTTATTTAAGTCCCTGGGGTGCCGCCTATTATTCTTCAATAGAGGTCCTATCACAGGACCCAAGGAGGATTACCGGTTTTATATATATATATATCACACATTTATATATATATATATATATATATATATATATATTCACAAACTCACACATGTAAACACACATACATACACAGGGCCGGGGCTAGGGTGTTCGGCGCCCTCCTGCAAACTATAAAATTGCGCCCTTCCTCCCTTAACTCATAAAGGGTCAGTGTGCGTCACAAAAGAGGGGTGTGGTCTCACATGGAAGGGGTGCGGACACACAATAGCACCTCACAATAGTACCTCCAATTCAAATTACACCACACTGTAACACAATCTTGTTCGATTTATACTGCACATAGTCCCCATGATTCATATTACAGAGCATAATAGTGTCCCATATACTTATATTTTTTTTCTCTCGTTTTCCTCCACTCTCTCGGCAACCCCTTTCCCATCTATTTTCCATCCCCTCTTTCCCCTTCTTAATCCCACTAAATTGGGAGTTACAGGGAGGGTGAAGTCAGGGACGCTGACAGGGAGTTGGAAGAAGTGTGAACTGTGAGGAGCACTGAAGGGGAAGTTACAGGGAGAGTGAGGGCAAGGGTACTGAGGGGAGAGTTACAGGGAGGGTAAGGGCAGGGACGCTGACAGGGAGCTACAAGAAGGGTAGGGACACTGACGGGGGAGTTAGAGGGAGGGTAAGGGCTGGGACGCTGACTGGCTAGTTACAGGAAGGATGAGGGTAGGGATGCCGAGAGGGGAGCTACAGGGAGGGTGAGGGTAAGGACACTGAGGGGGGAGTTAGAGGGAGGGTGAGTGCACACTGAGGGGGGAGCTACAGGGAGGGTAAGGGCAGGGGCCTAAAAAAATAGCTTTATTAGAATAAATAAAATACTGTAAACATTCATGTACAGACTATAAGCTATGGAGCGAGCCCCCCCCTTCTCGTCACTTACCAGATATGTGCAGCGTAAGCAGGGCCGGCAACAGAAATCTTGGGTCCCGGTACTCTGATATCTCTGGGTCCCCCTTAACACACACATATATATAGATATATTATTCAAATTATTAATTTAGATTATATACTACAATGGCAGAGAGGGAGAGAGAGATAGACCAGAGAAAGAGAGAAAAGGGAGACAGACCAGGGGCAGAGAGTGAGAGACAGTCCAGGGGCAGAAAGAGTGGGTAAGACCAGAGGCTTGGAGAGAGAGACCAGGCACTGAGAGAAAGAGAAGGGGGGAGAGAGAGAGAGATGGGGGGGGGGGGGGGCAGGGGCACAGAGAGACACAGGTCAGGGACAGAGAGGCAGACCAAAGTGAGAGTGACACAGAGACTAGGGTGGTCATTCCGAGTTGATCGCAGCCAGCAACTTTTTGCTGCTGCTGCGATCAACTAGTCCGTGCCTATGGGGGAGTGTATTTTAGCTTAGCAGGGCTGCGATCGCTTGTGCAGTCCTGCTAAGCTAAAAAATGCAGCCGTGTCTTCTGGACACGGCTGCATTTTCCTTACCACTCCCCGAAAACGGCTGGAAACGCTTCGGTGCTGCCCAGGACTACCTTCTTCCTGTCAAACTTCTTGCGGTTGGCTCTGTGACCGTTTTCTTCGTTCTTCTTGACGTAACGTTGCGCACTGCGGCCGCCGTGCATGCTGTACCTGTCCGCACTGCAGTGATAAACCGCTGCGTGCGAATGGGTCAAAATTACCCCCTTGGAGCAGAGAGAGAGGGAGGGAGAGAGCAGAAAGAGAGAGAGGGACACACAGACCAGTTGCAAAGTGTGAGAGACAGTCCAGGAGCAGGAAGAGAGGGGAAGACCATTGGCTTAGAGAGGTAGAGAGAGAGACCAGAGGCAGTGAGTGAGGGAGACAGGGGGCGGGGGGACCAGCAGCAGGGAAAGACCTGGGGCACAGACAGACACAGATCAGGGACAGAGAGGGTGACACCAGGGAGAAATAGAAAGACAGCCCAGAGAGACACAGAGACCAAGGGCAGTGAGGGAGGGAGGGATACACCAGTGTTTAGACACTTGCTGTTCACTAGTGAGGCTGACCACCTCACACAGCTCCAGGGAAAATGTTATTCCTCTAAGCACCTGATCCAGATCCCTTTTAATACTAGCTGGACTCATACCTCTGGCTACTGCTGTTAGGGATGGAGGTCCTCCTCCTGCTGAGGCCATGCTTTTCAGTTTTCCCGTCTATGAAATGAACTTCGGAGAGCACAGTCTCCGATTGGTCCAATCTCCTGTGCTGCAGTTGCTGGGTCCTAGCTCCTGCCGTGTTTAGAGGCTGGCTGTGGCTGCTGGACTCCCTCTGCCAGCAAATCGCAGCTGCACTGTCTGATGGGAGAAGAGGGTGATCTCTGCCTCAGTGTCCAGGAAACGAGCCCTGTTCACTCTTTTGCCCTGCCCTCTGTACACTATCTGCTCCTCGGCGGCAGAAAGAGGCAGTGAAGGAGAGGTGCAGCGCACATAATGACATAGAGACGTCGGCAGAGGAGGCGCGGCCAACAGGCTGGACTAAGTGATAAGGTAGCAACTGGGGGGGGGGGGCTGGGGGGCGCGACCTGTTAATTTTTTCTTTTCTTACAGGAATTGTGGCCCTGATTGGTCTTTCTGGGTGGCCAGGCGCATGCTAAGTTCTCCTCTCCTCGTGCTGCAGCCACTGCTGCCTGTGGTAGGTGTGATAGGTGCTGGCAGCCGCCAGCAACAGGCAGGACAGTGGCGTTCCGTCAGTGAGGAGGCAGGGAGGGGGAGCCGCTCTTCCTGCTGCCAGCGCCGCTACTGCCTGTCAGAGTGACAGGCGCTGGCAGCCGGCGGCAACGGCGCACATCAGTAAGGTCGCAGAGCGGGGAGAGCGCCTCTCTGACCCAGCGCCTCCCTGCTTTGCAGGACCTTGCTGAGCGGTCAGCGCCGGCCCTGTACATACACTCACACATGTAAACACACATACATACATACATACATACATACATACTGTACATGCACAAGCACACACACAAGCCCACATACATACATACATACATACATATATACATACAAGGCTTTCTTATACTCCCCACATCACTCAGTGTCTACCTAATAATGTATCTTTATCCTTCCACCCTAGTCTCCTACACCTCCTCCTCTGTCTCCCATCCTTCCCCCTCCTTTCCTGTTACCCTACTTTCATTTACCTCTGCCCTATGGTCCTGCTACCCAACAACTCAGTCCTGCTCCCTTTCTCCATTCCCTGTCACCTCCCCAAACCCCCATCCACATCACACTGAACTCCCTCCCTGCCCACCTCCTGCAGTTTCCCCTCCCAGCTCAGGTACCCGCACCATCACTACTCTCTCATCATCCCTGCCCTCAAAGTTAATCTCACTTCATCGCTACAGCAACCCTAATAATCTCATTCACATCTCTCCCACAAACTCATACCCCCTATCCTGTGCCCTCTGGAATGCCAGATCTGTTCGTAACAAACTGATCCCCACTCATGACCTTTTCATTTCCAACTCCCTACACCTACTAGCCATTACTGAAACTTGGATTACGCCCTCTGACACTTCTTCTCCTGCTGCTCTCTCTGCTGGGGGCCTCACATCACACACACACCCCGACCTGGGGGTCGCCATGGGGGTGGTGTTGGGGTCCTTTTACCTTCTAGTTACTCCTACCAACTCATACCACCAGAACCATCCCTTATATTCTCTACATTTAAGGTCCATGCCATACGCCTCTTCCAACCAGTCCATCTTAGAGTAGCTGTCATTTACCGCCCCCCTGGCACTGCTTCCAAATTCATCGACAACTTTGCTTCCTGGCTTCCTCACTTCCTCTCTTCTGACATTCCCTCCATTATCCTAGGCAATTTCAACATCCCTATTGACATCCCCACACAATCCCCTGCCTCTAAACTCCTTAACCTCACCTCTTCACTTGGTCTCTCCCAGTGGACCTCCTCACCCTCCCATGTGACTGGGAGCTCAATGGATCTGGTCTTCACTCACCGCTGTGATATTTCTGATTTTTCCAACTCCCCATTTCCCCTCTCTGACCACCACCTGCTCTCCTTTAACCTATCTCTCTCGACTTCCCCATCTCTACCTCCTAAGGCTACCATCACTAAGCGTAACATTGAAGCTATTGACACCACATTCCTTTCCTCCCTGTTTGATTCACTTCTCTCTCCTATTCTCTCTCTCTCATGCCCTGAACAAGCCACTTCCACATACAATGCATCCCTTACTTCTGCGTTTGACTCTGTTGCTCCACCAACCACTATTCACCCTTGCAAATTAACACCTCAACCCTGGCACACCAAACGCACCAGATATCTGCAAAAATGCTCACGTACTGCTGAGCGACACTGGAGGAAATCACGCTCTAAGGCAGACTTCTTCCATTTCAAACTTATGCTCTCTTCCTTCAGTGCTGCCCTTTCTCTTGCTAAACAGTCATACTTCAAGAACCTCATCTCCTCCCAGTCTTCCAACCCCCGGCGCCTCTTTGCCACTCACAACTCACTCCTCTGCCCACCTCCACCTCGTCTCCCTTCCTCACTCTCTGCTCTTGACTTTGCCACTTACTTCACATCCAAAATTGACTCCATACGTCAGGACATCACATCACACCAGACCATCAGTAACCAGCTTTCTCCCATCCCTTACCAACCCTCCCCATCCCTCGCACCTACTCTGACATCTTTCTCCCATGCATCTGGAGAGGAAGTCATGGCCCTCATTCGTTCCTGTCCCCTCACCACCTCCCCACTTGACCCTATCCCCTCCCGTCTCCTCCGCTACCTCTCTCCTTCTGCTTGTTCCCATCTTTCCCACCTTCTCAATCTGTCCCTCTCATCAGGCACTGTCCCCTCTGCCTTCAAGCATGCACTCATCTCTTCTATTCTTAAAAAACCTACACTTGATCCAAACACTCTCTCCAACTACCGACCCATCTCTCTCCTCCCTTTTGCCTCCAAACTCCTTGAGCGTATTGTCTACAACCGCCTTACTTCCTTTCTTTCCTCACACTCACTGCTTGACCCATTCCAGTCTGGCTTCCGTCCTCTCCACTCCACTGAAACTGCCCTTACAAAAGTATGCAATGACCTCCATGCTGCTAAATCTAAGGGACACTACTCTATACTTATTCTACTTGATCTCTCTGCTGCTTTTGACACTGTGGACCATCCTCTCCTACTGCAAATTCTTCACTCCATTGGTCTGCGTGACACTGCCCTCTCTTGGCTGTCCTCCTACCTTTCTGACCGTTCTTTCTCTGTCTCCTCTCATGACTCCACCTCCCCCCTCACTTCCACTAACTGTAGGGGTACCCCAAGGTTCTGTCCTTGGTCCTCTTCTCTTCTCTCTCTATACGTCCTCACTAGGTAAGCTCATTAGTTCTTTTGGTTTCCAATATCATCTCTATGCTGATGACACCCAAATCTATCTTTCCTCTCCAGACCTCTCCCCTGCTCTCCTCACTCGTATCTCCAACTGTCTCTCTGCTACCTCTTCCTGGATGTCCCAGCGCTTTCTTAAACTTAACATGTCTAAGACCGTACTGATCATCTTTCCTCCCTCCCGCATAACCTCACCTCCTACAATCTCATTATCTATTGATGGCACTACTATCTCCTCTAGCCCCCAAGTGTGCTGTCTTGGAGTAATCCTTGACTCCTCCCTCTCCTTCAAACCACACATTCAGCACCTCTCACAAACCTGCCATTTTCATCTAAAAAATATTTACAGGATCAGACCCTTCCTGACCCAGGATGCTACTAAGACTCTTATCCACTCACTGGTCATCTCCAGACTGGACTACTGTAATCTGCTCCTGACTGGCATTCCTGACAAATACCTCTCTCCACTCCAATCTATCCTCAATGCTGCTGCCCGGCTCATCTTCCTCACCAAACGCACTACGTCCACCTCTCCTCTCTTACTAGACCTTCACTGGCTCCCCTTCCCTATCAGAATCCATTTCAAGCTTCTCACACTCGCTTACAAAGCCCTCACCCACTCCTCTCCCATCTACATCTCTGACCTTATCTCCCTTTACACTCCCACCCGTCCTCTTCTCTCTGCTAATGCACAACGACTCTCCTGCCTACGGATTACTTCCTCCCACTCCTACCTCCAAGATTTTTCACGTGCTGCACCACTTCTTTGGAATTCCCTACCTCTCCCCCTCAGACTCTCCACCTCTCTACAAAACTTCAAACGATCTCTCAAGACCCACTTCTTCACCAAACCCAGCCAAATCTCATCCTAACCCTCTGTTCTACGCTCTCTATGTACCCCATCTGTGTCACCCCTGTCTGTCTACCCCTCCCCTTTAGAATGTAAGCTCTCACGAGCAGGGCCCTCTTCCCTCTTGTGCTTATCCTTTCTTACTTTAATAATCTTCAACTGCACCACATCCAGCAGTCTTCTGCCACCTGATACTTATTCCAGTGTTATCTGCTGATGTAGCTATGTTTATTTACCCTGTACTTGTCCTATACTGTCATCAACTGTAAGTTTCTGTTTTCCTGTTTGATTATTTGTTTATGTATTCTGTAATTGGGCGCTGCGGACCCCTTGTGGCGCCATATAAATAAAGGATGATAATAATAATAATAATAATAATAATACATACATACATACATGCATTCTGATAATGGTGGTATTATCTTAGACCGCAAAGCTATACCCCTTTGTACACTATTACCGTTGAGTCGCTATGGCCGCTAGACTACGTGCATGTGCTACGCTCTTTGTACGCTATTTGCGTACAGAGTCCTACACATGGTACGCACTTGGCGTACACACGCCGCGCTGAGTGTACAGAGAACACACAGCGAGCGCACACACAATTGATAGCCTTTAAACCTTGTTAATGATATAATGTAATGATATGCTTACACTTTAAACCCTTAACAGTAAAGTAATGCAATGATGTTTTACCTTTAAACCTTAAGTAGCGCTGGCGATACAAAGTACCCGCAGTGCGTACACCTTATCAATGCTATACACCTTATACAGATAAATCTACTTTAAAGCCCATGCAGGAAAGTGAAAACACAACACTGTTTCTGTAGTTGAAACCACAGGGTTCTAAGGCCACCGTGGATTGATTCCAAAAAATAAAAACAATACAATTTATACACTACAGGCTAACAAGTAAATCTAAACAGAATAATGGCTACAGAGAATGTACGTACGTGAGAATATTCGCAAGCGCAACCCAGATCCGGTCCTCCGCTCATCAGGTAGATAGCGTTCAGAGTCTTCTGACCGGCCAGGCAACAATGGTCCTTTTATACACAACATGCATACACAAAACAATGGTCACTGTAATCTTATTGTTCATTGGACACAGAGATGTGTCTCTACATTACAGAAAAGGTCATAGGTGGATTTGAAAGGGTGGGCGATGTCTTTCCCCAACTGCTCTTGTGGGTGGTATCCTCTGGATTCCCGCCGCATATGTAATTTACAGTAAATACAGTTAATGTTCATATTCTACTTTTGTGCATAACTATACGCAGGAACAAGCGATCTTTCTCTAACTAACACCGGAATGTTACCCTCAAAATACCCTACAACTGGATACTAGACATCACCTTCCAACCTTTATCTGACCCTTCCTATCATGCAAAGGCGAATCTCTCTGTCCAGGAACTGTTTAAACTAATAATACTCGCTGACATGGTCTAGGGGAACTATATCTAAAATGTACGCTATATGGGTTAAATATGTAATGTTCTAATAACACGCTACACGCTCACAAACTCTACCGTAAATGCGCATACCACGCGCCAAGGTGCATGGCCGTGAAAGCTCCGTTACGCAAAGTGCGGATATGCGCACGCATGGCAGAGCGAGTGCACGCGCAGCGGGCATGTGCATGGGGTTAGTACAAGGCATATGCATTACGATATTTTTCGACTTTGACAATTCATATCATACAAAAACACACTTAAACAATGATTTCAAACTTGCATACAGAGGGGCGGCAGCGGCAGCGTGAGGACAGAGGGAGCTGCTGTGGCTGAGCATGCGCAGCCAGCAGCTCCCACGGCACCCGGGACATTCTCTAAGCAGAGATTTGCATAGCTCTCTGCTCTTGCTACAGCTCCGTCCGCGATCGCGGCTTTTGCTTTTGTTGAGATGGAGACAGCTGTGTCTCCATCTCAAAACATTTTTGGGGGTCATCAGGGGGGGTTTCCAGGTACTCGGAAACCCCCCCTGCGTGCACCACTGCACTCTATCCGTTACATTAGCCATCTCGGGGCTTCCAGGCCGGCAGCCCAGGTGCTGTGATGCGGAGTCAGGGCCTCTGGGGATCTGGGAGCGGCTGTGGCGGGGAGGCACTTCTGTGACATCACTCGCAGAGGAGGCTCCGGGGCTCAGAGAGTATGCGGCGCAGGGATGGCTATGAAATCCTTCTGCTGCGCCGTTTTCATACACATCTATGCCGGTTACCGCAGCAGCTTTTGTTCCACCTGCGCCGCAGCTAGTGAGTGGGGATTGTTGGTGCCAGAGGGGGCAGGCGGACTGGCAGTAGGACATAAGACGCTGCAGGAAAAGGGTTTTCCCCTATCTACAGCGCAGAGACCTGCTTCATACCCTCCAACTGTACCTTTTTGGCAGGTACAGTACCTTTTTTTTTTTTTTTTGGTCTGTACCGATTTCTGGCTCTCCAAACTTCCATTGAAAGTATAGGACAAGTGGTGTGGCCACGTCCCTTTTCCCGTGGCCATGCCCCTTTTCGAATTTGGATCGATTTTTATGTGAAAATTGTTGGAGGGTATGTTGCTGCAGATGCAGTGGGCCTATTTTGGGGTGTGGACCTGGAGCTGCAGCTCCATCAGTCCCATTGTTAATCCTGCTCTGGGAACACACAGCAGCCAAAGGATAGAGCCTCCCATTGGATGTATCCTGTGTGGGAGGGCGTTTCTCGCCCAATCAGCTGTGGACTGGGTGTGATAGACCTGCTGCTAACCCAAATGAGAGCTCCTAGCCACGCCCAGCGTTATCCACACAGTCATAGAGTGACAGATCTGGGCTATTATATAGGAGATGTGTGTGTATATATATATATATATATATATATATATATATATATACAGTTGTGCTCATAAGTTTACATACCCTAGCAGAATTTGTGATTTTCTTGCCATTTGTCAGAGAATATGAATGATAACTCACAAACTTTTCTTTCACTCATGGTTATTGGTTGGGTGAAGCCATTTATTGTCAAACAACTGTGTTTACTCTTTTTAAATCACAGAAATTACCCAAATGACCCTGATCAAAAGTTTACATACCCTGGAGATTTTGGCCTGATAACATGCACACAAGTTGACACAAATGGGTTTGAATGGCTACTAAAGGTAACCATCCTCACCTGTGATCTGTTTGCTTGTAATCAGTTTATGTGTATAAAAGGTCAGTGAGTTTCTGGACTCCTGAAAGACCCTTGCATCTTTCATCCAGTGCTGCACTGACGTGTCTGGATTCTGAGTAATGGGGAAAGCAAAAGAATTGTCAAAGGATCTGCGGGAAAAGGTAATTGAACTGTATAAAACAGGAAAGGGATCTAAAAAGATATCCAAGTAATTGAGAATGCCAATCAGCAGTGTTCAAACTCTAATTAAGAAGTGGAAAATGAGGGATTCTGTGGAAACCAAATCACGTTCAGGTAGACCAACAAAAATTTCAGCCACAACTGCCAGGAAAATGGGCTGCATGGTCGAGTCGCCAGAAGAAAGCCATTACAACGCAAATGCCACAAAGCATCCCGCTTACAATACTCCAAACAGCACAGAGACCAGCCTCAAAACTTCTGGAACAAAGTCATTTGGAGTGATGAGACCAAAATTGTCAACAACGCCTATGATGAAAGGTACACCATTCCTACTGTAAAACACGGAGGTGGATCGCTGATGTTTTGGGGATGTGTGAGCTACAAAGGCACTGGAAACTTGTTCAAAATTGATGGCAAGATGAATGCAGCATGTTATCAGAAAATACTGGAGGAATATTTGCACTCATCAGCCCGGAGGCTGCGCATGGGACGTACTTGGACATGACAATGATCCAAAACACGAGGCCAATTCCACCTGTCATTGCCTACAGCAGAATAAAGTGAAGGTTCTGGAGTGGCCAACTCAGTCTCCTGACCTCAATATCATTGAGCCACTCTGGGGAGATCTCAAACGTGCAGTTCATGCAAGACAGCCCAAGAATTTACAGGAACTGGAGGCTTTTTGCAAGAATAATGGGCAGCTTTACCATCTGAGAAAATAAAGAGCCTCATCCACAACTACCACAAAAGACTTCAAGCTGTCATTGATGTTAAAGGGGGCAATACACGGTATTAAGAACTGGGGTATGTAAACTTTTGATCAGGGTCATTTGGGTAGTTTGTTTCTGTTGTCATTATGATTTAAAAAGAGTAAACACAGTTGTTTTACAATAAATGGCTTCACCCAACCACTAACAATGAGTGAAAGAAAAGTTTGTGAGTTCTCATTCATATTCTCTGACAAATGGCCAGAAAATCACAAATTCTGCTAGGGTATGTAAACTTATGAGCACAACTGTGTGTATGTGTGTATATATATATATATATATATATATATATATATATATACAAGGTGATTCACTGCACCCTACGGACGCTCTTCACACCATTGCAAGGGGCTACACCCCATTAACCCCTGCACGCCTTTCACATAGTGTTGCCGTGGGTGGGGGAGGGGCAGGTGCGTGGGGCAGGACAGAAATAGACACAGCAGCGCGTGGTCAGGCCGGGAACGCGACCTCTGTGCCTTAGGTGCTTTCATCAATGCCCACAGGTAGCAGTAGCGCTTATACACACAATGGCCACAGGTAGTAGAGGTGCTTATACACACAGTGCCCACAGGTAGCAGTGCCGCCTATACACAAAATGCCCACTGGTAGCAGCGCCACTTATACACACAATGTCCACTGGTAGCAGCACCGCTCATACACACAATGCCCACAGGTAGCAGTGGCGCTTATACACACAATGGCCACAGGTAGCAGAGCCGCTTATATACACAGTGCCCACAAGTAGTAGCTGCGGGTGCGGGGGTGGGTGCGGTGGTGCCGTGGGCGGGAAAGGGAATGAAAATAGACGCAGCAGCGTGTGGTCAGGCAGGGAATGTGACCTCTGCATCTTAGGTGCTTTCATCAACTATATTTAAAGTGCTCACCACTCACCAGAAAGTTAAGGGATCACGCCCTGCATCCAGCCACCCAGATCTGTGACTCTCTAACTCAGACTCCGCCCAGCATTGTGACTCCGCCCAGCCTTAGGAAATGAGTCACAGATCTGGGCAAATATATAGGAGATATATATATATATTATAGATGCCTACCCTCCCTCATTCTCCCTGACTCCCTGAAATAGTAGCAATCTCCCTGACTCCCTGACTAGTCCAGCAATCTCCCTGATTGCACCTTATCCCCATTATATAGCTGTTTCATTCTTGGGGGGGAAATAAATCAGATATATATACATTCAAATGGGCTCATCAGTGCCATTTCCCTGCATTGGTTATAAGGAACAATGATCCCTATGGCTACATGCATTTTAAATGAGGTTTCTCATGGCCACTTACAGTATACAGTATGTGTATACAGTATACTAACTTTGGGGCTCATTTACATTTGGATGTTAGTCATTTTATGACACACCTCTCAGATGTAGCAGTACACGTCCGTGCTGACAGGTGTTACTTTCACAATCTCCCTGAAATGCTTCTTCAAAAGTAGACAAGTATGATATATATAGTGTATACATGCAGTGGCATAACTACTGCCCCCGCAGTCCTCGCGGTGGCTTGGGGGCGAGGGGCTGCGGGGGTGCCGCCACTGATTTAGAGCAGATTGACATGTGGACGAGCGTCCGCATGTCAATCTGTTGTCACTAACCCTCCCTGCTGTGTTGGAGGGACACGGAGGGCACAGCGCGCGCCTCTCCCATGTCCCTCCTGCGTCTCCGGCAGGTCTAATAAAGGAAGTGCCGTTCGTGGGCTCTGATTGGCTCACGAACCGGCACTTCCTTTATTAGACCCACCGGAGACGCAGGAGGGACACAGGAGAGGCGCGCGCTGTGCCCTCCGTGTCCCTCCTTACAGCAGCGGGGGGAGGGGGGCACTGAGGGAGCATATGTGGCACTGAGGGGGGTATATGTGTACCTGACACATGGGGGGGGGCTATATTTGGCACTGGGGGCATGTGAGTACCTGGCACCGTGGGGGAATATCTGGCACTGGGGACATATGTGGCACTGGGAGCACAGCCTTAGCAACAAGCACAACCCCCTAGCAACGAGCATGACACCCAGTGCATGAAACCCCTGGCAACGAGCATGACACCCAGTGCATGAAACACCTGGCAACGAGCATGACACCCTGAGCATGAAAACCCCTGGCACCGTGCATGGAACCAAGAGCATAAAACCCCTGGCAACGAGCAGGTAATTTAAAAGTAATTAGAAGCCTTACTGTAGGACTTAATGTGTAATGGGCATTATGGTGTGTGGCATAATGTATCACGGACATTGCGGTGTGTGTCATAATGTGTCACAGGCATTATGGTGTGTGGTATACTATATCACGGGCATTGTGTTATGTGGTATAATGTCTCAGGGGCATTGCAGTGTGGCATAGTGTATAACGGGCATTGCGGTATGTGTCACAGGCATTACGGTGTGTGGTATACTATATCACGGGCATTGTGATATGTGGTATAATGTCTCAGGGTGATTGCAGTGTGTGGCATAATGTATCACGGACATTGCGGTGTGTGTCATAATGTGTCAGGCATTACGGTGTGTTGTATACTATATCACGGGCATTGTGGTATGTGGTATAATGTCTCAGGGTCATTGCAGTGTGGCATAATGTATAACGGGCATTGCGGTGTGTGGCATAGGGTATAACGGGCATTGCGGTATGTGTCAGGCATTACTGTGTGTTGTATACTATATCACGGGCATTGTGGTATGTGGTATAATGTCTCAGGGTCATTGCGGTGTGTGTCATCATAATGTGTCACAGGCATTGTATGTGCTATAATGTATCAGGGGCATTGCAGTGTGTAGCATAATGTATAACGGGCATTGCGATTCCTGTCATAATGTGTCACAGGCATTACGGTGTGTGGCATAATGTGTTACAGGCATTACGGTGTGTGGCATAATGTGTCGGGGGCATTATGGTGTGTGCATATTGTGTCATGTGCATTATTGTGTGTGGAATAATGTCTAAGGGCATTTGCAGTATGTGGCATAATGTATGCTGGGCATTACTATAAGAAGGAAAAATTACAAATAATGTAAGGGGCATGAATCAGGATTGTTTTTCTTTCCTGTGGTGGCTAACGTCTGGGCGTGCAGGTTGCAAAACTGGGGTATAAGGAAGTCTTTTCCTGCAATGCCACGCCCCTTTATGCAAAGCCACGCCCATTCCAACGAAGCCACGCACCCTTTTTGCGGCGCGCGCATTTTTATTCCTTTAATAGTGCCAATTATGGGGGGGGGGTGCCGAAGAATTTTTTGGCTTGGCGGAGAAAAATTTCTAGTTACGCCACTGTATACATAAATATATATACAGGTTGAGTATCCCATATCCAAATATTTCGAAATACGGAATTTTTTGAGTGAGAGTGAGATAGTGAAACTTTTGTTTTCTGATGGCTCAATGTGCACAAACCTTGTTTAATATACAAAGTTATTAAAGATATTGTATTAAATGACCTTCAGGCTGTGTGTATAAGGTGTATATGAAACATAAATGAATTGTGTGAATATACACACACTTTGTTTAATGCACAAAAATATTAAAAATATTGGCTAAAATGACCGTCAGGCTGTGTGTATAAGTTGTATATGAAACATAAATGCATTCTGTGCTTAGACTTGGGTCCCATTGCCATGATATCTCATTATGGTATGCAATTATTCCAAAATACGGAATAATCCGATATCCAAAATACTTCTGGTCTTAAGCATTTTGGATAAGGGATACTCAACCTGTATTATAAAATCTGTTAAAATCCCAGTGAAGTTTACAATCTACAGTATGTTCCCTGCCATGGGCACACATTGTGCTGCTCATTGCAAATACTTTGAGTTGAATTTAATATTTTCATGCTTTTCGTCTTTCATTTCTCACAGTACCAGCCCAAGTGGGCAGTTTTTTTACACTGGAATGTAGATATTAGTTAGGACACACCACTGTTCTACTCTTAGGAGGAGATTCAAATGTTTGAAAAGTCAGTTGGGAGTCTGTTTTTCCCTATCTAATAGACAGGAAAAAATAGACACCAAACCGACTTTTCAAACATTTGAATCTCCCCCCTTAATCTGTTTGTTCAGAGCAAATTTTCTCCTTTTTGCATTTGCTGCTAAAAACTAAGACTCGGGTGGTCAAAAAGCAAATAGGTAGATAAAACCATTTTCTGTAACAAATGTCTAGAATAATGGGAGCATATCAGATGCAGGGAAGATGTATGAAGCTTTTGAGAGTGATAAAGTGGAGAGAGATAAAGTACCAGCCAACCGGCTTCTAACTGCCATGTTATAGGCTGTGTAGGGAAATGACAGTTATACCCCTTTCATACTGAATAAAAAATCTGGGATATTGTCGGGGCAAACCGGGGCGACCCGAGTCCAGGCTCAGTGCCTAAAAGGAGCTGATTGGTGAGCTCAGCAGCACTTGGAGATGACATCATCCCTAAGTGTCCATTGTTAGAGCGTAGACCTGGGTCACTGGAAGTCCCAGGTCTGGGTGAACAGCGATGACCCAGGAATAACCCAGGTCCAAGGGGCAAGTAACCTAATACACAGCTCCGACCCTGTGTTAGTGTCCTGGGTAGCAGCCAGGTTTAAGGTGTGAAAGGGATATTAGGAGCGGGTTGGTTGGTACTTTATCTCTCTCTCTCTCTCTCTACCTTGTCACTCTCCAAAGCTTTGTCTGTGGCGGAACGTGTGAGTGATGGGCCTAAGTGCAAAAATATACTTTGGGCCCCTCCTCTGCGCCACCCAAAGTTCATAATATGCCACACGCCATGGAGGCACAGGGAGATGTAGTGGGTAGCGGGGAGAGGCAGTGGGTGATGGGTTCTCGCCTCCTATGCTTTTCTAGTTTGGCGCTCAGTCAGGCTGGCACTGTCAGTGCCAATTACCCTGGCTGTGAGCTGCCTTTCATTTACAGGCAGCAGTGAATCAGGAAGAATTGCCGGTGAATTAGAGGCAGTATGTGGCTGTGATCATCAGTGTAGATAGGTGGCAGGACTCTCCTATCAGTGTGGCACAGATGGCAGACTGATGCGGCTGCGCACATACAAGGTCAGTCCCACCTCCCTAAGGTAAGGGGCAGGTCCCTGGGGCAATGCACCTCTTGCACCAATGGTAGTTCCACCCCTGAGCTTAGTACATCTGCCCGGCAGTGTATTATATTAATGTAATTACCATGTGTAAACATAGCATGCCGGATTAAAACCAATCTGTTAATCAAAACATGAGAATGTTCAGAGTTGTGTCAATCGAATATATACCTCCCAACATTGGGAGAAGTGCAGGAGCGTGGGTGGGACAGCGGGACACTCCTAAAAAAAAACGGGACTGTCCTATGAAAATCGGGACAGTTGGGAGGTATGCGAATATCCAATCACAGCTTTAGGACATTCTAAAGGATAACCAACATGCAGCCAGCCTGAGCTTCCACAATGCAAGCAACAGCAAAAGTAGAATTAGAGAATGATGAATTTTATGTCATTAATTGTAACAAACAAATTGCACATTAGTCTGACCATAAGGATAATCATAATATGCAAATATGACCCCTGAGGCACCAGGCAGAGAAAGGGGGATCAGTAAAACCGTAGATATAAGGGGTACAGAATATTATTCTTAAAAGGGAACATATTTCCCAAAAGTGATGCAGCTGAGATATACCATGTAGCAGATCTGTTTGTGTCGGCTCCATAAAGTATTTACAAAAAAATCAGAAAGCTACTGCAGCACCACAAGACAGGCACTAGAGTAGGCAACAAATATCTCGCAGAACAAAAGGTTTTAGGGTCGTTCATTCTCGTGACATAACACTCAGATTAATGAGCTCCAGTCTCTGGAATGTGTGACTTCATTGCTGTTATAAAAAGTCACTTCTGTCTGACGGCATGTAAACACCACCTGGCCCATCAAGCACTGAATGTCTCCAACAAGGTTACTCCCCCGTACAATTTGTTCAAAGACTGCTCGGACACCTGTATACAGAATGCCTAATGTCTAATTTACCAGTACTCTGCATAAACCTGCACTGATGTTTTGTTTCCATTTTATGTGTTGGAAATGATGTGTGTGCAGGTGTTGCTATTGCAGAGTTGTATAGACACACACCAGCGGATGACTCAAACTATGAATAGCCCAGTTACTTAACCAGTGGTGTTGGTTTATTGTCAACAGCAGGTACAGCCAAACTCACGGTTACACACTGGTTCTCATGAATCAGAGTTTCAGCCGAGTGGAGTGTCCTACATCTCGCCAGTCGGTGACTGTCTGTAGGCACTGTTTGTGTTACAGGAACACGGGAATCATTGTGAATTGCAGGTAATCGCAGGTCATTCTGCAGCTAAGTGGTATGCATGAGTCTTACACTGTAATGCTCCAACACACAGTAAATTACAAGATGGCCCTTGCTCATGTTCAGTAGTGATCTAGGTGGCCATCTTGGGATAGGACATGAAGCCTCCCTGGGGAACAGGAAGGCTAAAGTCTTCAGAGTAGTGCACTCCTCTTTCATTATGATGGAGCATCTCTCAAAGTTTTAATAGTAAGGGACTAACTCTCTGAGTTGGGAGCAAAGTGAAAAAAGCAAGTAACTACACCTGGACAAAACCATGCTGCACTGCAGGTGGGGCATATTTGAAATTCGCAAAGAGATTCAGAGGGGCATGTCCAACTTCAAATCCAAATTGCAGCGTACAAGGCTGTCCAGCATTTGTGGGCTACATGCAAAATGTATTATTTATTTATTAGCAGTTTCTTATATAGTGCAGCATATTCCGTTGCGCTTTACAATTAGAACAACAGTTATAGAACAAAACTGGGCAAAGACAGACAGACAGAGGTAGGAAGGCCCTGCTCGCAAGCTTACAATCTATAGGGAAATAGGTATTGATACACAAGGATAGATGCTACCTGTTACATAATGGTTCCCCAGATTGCTAGGTTCTTAATGGGTTGTATGATATGATCACCCAGCAATGTTGGAAGACAAAATGTGAGTTTATGTGGACTGTACAGAGGGGATGTAACTTGATAGGGAAGCATTGAAGGTTATGTGTGTGGGTCTGAAATTTGGTAGTCTTGTCTGAAGAGATGAGTTTTCAGGGAACGTTTAAAGGTTTGAAGACTAGAGGAGAGTCTTATTGTGCGTGGGAGTGCATTCCACAGAGTGGGTGAAGCCCGGGTAAAGTCCTGTAATTTTGAGTGGGAACAGGTAATACATGTGAATGAGAGCAGCCTGTATTTACTCTGCACTAAACAACTGTGTACTTGCATTCCTTGCATTGCATTGTCCAGTTGCAAAAGCCCGGATTGATCAAGCATTGGAGAGTAATACAGTACATTGCACAGTAATAACATACCAACCAATCAGCACCTAAATGTAATTTTTTTTTAAACACAGCCTGTAACACGGCAGTTAAGACCTGGTTGGTTTGTACTTTATTTCTCTCCAAGTCTTGATAAATCTGGGCCTTAACTTGTTTTTGCTTTTCTCCCAACTCTGTTTTCTAAAACAAGCAATTGAATTTACACCAGACAATGCTTACATTTTGTGACTAGTAAACAATGTCATCTTGAAGATTGGCACCTCATTACTAATGCCTGCTCCTAAGGAATTACTCCGTTTATACTGTAAAATGTATGGTATGTTTTAAAATTTGTTGCGAGGCTTTTCTGTGTATAAGCAGAAACGTACAGTATGTAAATCAGCTCGGTAATAGGGTTCCAACAGACACAATCAGGCTGTACACATCTGTCACACAGTGCAGACCATATTCCTGCAAAAGTCTCTGGGATTTATCTGTATCAGGTCCAAATATCTCTCTCTATATATAGATAGGCTTATTGTCCCTCACATGGCAAATGCCTGTGTGATTAGTTTGGGAGCAGAAATCCAGCCACAACTTGGCTTTGGAATCAATCAGTTGTTTGTTCCTATGTTTCCAGCTTGGATGGGGGGTTTGATATTGATATGTATCATGTCACCAGGGAATGCTTCTAAAATATACAGTTACAGTAAAATGCTTCTCACTATCATATATTTATTTGCAGTGCTTTCTTTATTTGCTGCCATTAAAGATAAAGAAATTGCTCCATTTACTTTTATGTCTGCAGTCAGAGGAGATGGGTGGTATATGATTTGTTAATTGTTATCATGTCGACATTCATCATGTGTTGATGAACTATTGACAAACCATTCCTGGTGGTCACTTACCTTCTCCCAGTAGCTCCAGCACGGCTTCCAGGTTCATGAGTATGTAACTTTCAGGTCAAACCTCTGAAGGACCTGTGGTTTTTGTAAGTAATATCCCCACTATCCCTAACCCTAACTCTACCCCGGTGCCTAACCCTAACTCGTCCCCCTGCAGCCTAACTGTAGCCCACCCGGCGACATCATCTGAATGTTGACACGTCAGATGTCGACATTGTGGACGTCTTCATTCTGTGGATGTCATCATTGTGCCTGTCGACAGTTTGAACCATGTTAACATTCTTATGTCAACACTGTGGTGTCGACATTATGAATATCAACACGGTAACTGATACCGAAGAGATGTATCAAACTAAGTGGTCTATGTACCAAGTCTTGGAGAGAGATAATATACCAACAGTCTGTAACATGACACTTGGGAACTGATTTTTTTATCTCATCCACTTTATCACTTTAGTACATAGACCCCTTAATGAAGACAGGAGAAGAAGTTGCCCATAGAAACCTATCAGATGCTACAGTAGCTTTCATTTTCTAACTTGTACTAGGTAAATGATGGCTTGAATTTGATTGGTTGCTATGAGCAAATAGTCCAATGGTGCCATTTGGAAGGTTTGATACATCTCTCCATAAGTAGCTGATGCAGAGTGAGTGCCAGTTTTCATAGCGTAGTTTCTAGAAGTACATATACGCTTCAATGTAAAATTAGTGTGATTCTGGATTTTACCCCAACTTATGTCTGGAGAGGCGAAACAGGTGAGGGAAGGGACAAATTAATGTGGGACAGACATAGTAAGGGAGTGTTTGCACAACTGTGAACAGATGCAGATCTCCAAAGAGGCACATGTACACCTGTGAAAGTTATTTATTAAGTTTCTTATATAGCGCAGCAAATTCCGTTGCACGTTGCAATTGGAAACAACAGTGATAAAACTGGGTAATTGCAGGCAGACATAGAGGTAGGATGGTGCTGGTCGTAAGCGTACAATCTATAGGGGAAAAGGCATTGATACACAAGAGTAGGTGTTATTCATTGCCTGATGGTCCTCTAGATTGCAAAGGTTCTTGGTGGACTGTATGATATGTTGGTCTGGGCTCAGGAAGATGGGAAAGTAAAGAAAGAGAAAATGTGAGAATATGTGTGGACTGTACAGTGGGGATGCCATTGGATAGGAAAGTTTATGAAAGTTATGTGTGCGGTTTCTGGAATTTTATAAGCTTGCCTGAAGAGGTGAGATTCAGGGAACGCTTGAAGGTTTGGAGACTAGAGGAGAGTCTTGTTGTGCGTGGGAGGGCATTCCACAAAGTGGGTGCAGCCTGAAGAAAGTCCTGCATTCGTAAATGGGAGTGGATAATGAGTGAGGATGAGAGTCGTAGATCTTGTGAACAGGTCAGATTTGGAAATATTTTGAGAAATGCAAAGAGATGTATGTTGGTGTAGTTTGGTTAATGGCCTTGTGTGTAAGTAACAGTATTTTATAATGAATACGGTAGAATACAGGTAACCAATGGAGGGACTGACAGAGTGGATGCGGAGACGATGAGCATCTAGCGAGAAAGATTAGCCTCGCAGCTGCATTCAGAATGGACTGTAGTGGTGAGAGTCTCTTTTTGGTAAGACCAGTAAGAAGACCATTGCAATAATCAATGCAGCAGATAATGAGAGCATGGATTACAGTTTTTGCAGTGTCATGTGTACGATATTGTCATATTTTGGTTATGCTTGTTGATGTGTATATAGTAAGATTTAGAGACAGATTGAATGTAGGGAACAAAGGACTGTTCAGAGTCAAGGATGACACCTAGGCAGTGAGCTTGTGGAGTAGGATAGATTGTGGAGTTCTCAACAGTGATAGACATATCAGGTTGTATAATTTGTCTTAGTACTTAAGGACAGATCAAATACATAATGATTATGTAACCAGAACTAGCAAACTGCTTCTGATTGGCTGATTGGAAATTCACTGCTGACGCTGATAGGCTTTCTTCTTTGCTAATGTAATTCAAGCATGCACCTGATATTTCTATTCAAACCTTTATGGTAGTGAGTTTAGAAGAGATTTGTCATAAGAATTGTAGAGCAGTTAATTAACTCTGTAATATTTTCAATGATAAATGAGGGTGGGAATAATAATTAAGTCTGCATAGCTGCATATGTAATTTCTGCCAGAGGAAACATAGTGAGCCAGTCATTCTGCAAATATGATGAAAAAGCAACAGATGCATTCCTCTACAGTTGGGTTGCTGTGCACCATCTGTCTATTCATCTGCAGATGAAAGGCAAGAGACATAGGGGGTAATTCAGAGTTGATCGCAGCAGCACATTTGTTAGCAGTTGGGCAAAACAATGTGGCAGATATAACATTTGCAGAGAGAGCTTTGGGTGGGTTATTTCGTTTCTGTACAGGGTAAATACTGGCTGCTTTATTTTTACACTGCAATTTAAATTTTAGTTTGAACACACCACACCCAAATCTAACTCTCTCTGCACATGTTATATCTGCTCCCCCCTGCAGTGCTCATGGTTTTGTCCATCTGCTAACAAATTTGCTGCTACGATCAACTCAGAATTACCCCCATAGAACGTATAATTGTAGATAAATGCACAGAGATATTGAAAAGTAAATTGCCCTTTTCTGCCTGTGATCTCTTTTGAATCATTCAGAGAGAGGAGGGAGTTTGACAATAATTCAATTCCTAGCCTTCTTTGTGGCCCTCCTGGAACAGGAAAAGGATACCCTGTAAGACAATGGGGCTTCATGTAAAGGGTCTTACCGTGGATACAAATGTCATATCCCTGGTATAATTGATGATATCATGAGACGGTCTTACCTACAAGAATAGTCCTTGGGTTTGGATGATAGTTCTAAGATTTCCACAATGACCTTTCACAAAGGGCCAGGCATGTAAATTTGGCTTGTTGATGGCAAATGCCCTCCTTAAATTCCAAATTTTCAGCAGATTTCTAGCCAGCAGTACAGTAGCCTCTGAGAACTAGGAGCACCAGAGCCTACTGTGCATGCGAAACGTCAGGAAAATGGCCACAACGCAACTTCCCGATTCCAGGGACTTGTACAGTGCTCCTTATGACAACGTGGGACTCCGGGGAGGTAAGTTTTGAAATAGTGCAAGTTGTGCATTGTGGGTCCCCCATTATAGATAGACCACTGAGCCTCACACTCCCCTCTCCCCACACACACACAACCTGTGTCTCTCCATAGCCCCCCCCCCTTGACTCTCCAGTAAATTCAGCTGCCCCACAAGTGTCTCTCCATGGCTTCAGCTCCCCCCCATGCCTCTACATGGACTCACCCCCCCCCTGTACCTCTACATGGACTCAGCAAGTACCTCTACATGGACTCGACTCCCCTCATGTCTATCCATTGCCCTGCTGACACCCCCCCCCCCATCCTTTTTTTTTCCAGCAGCCACACTTACCTGCTGTGGATCTTCTGTTTCCGCTGCTCCTCTACACCCTGGCATTGTCTCCTCCTCTTTTCTTCAGTTGCAGCAGCGTGGTCGTCAGTGGTAAAAAAACAAAATCTTTATTGCACTAGGTTATAACCAGCCCCTTCATGCCTACTGATTCCTCCAGCAGAGCCCAGGGTATGGGGGTAATCTACTTTCAGGGCCAAGAACAAGTCATCACCTTGTACAACCTGTCACTGGGTCAATCAGGTGTGCGCTTTCTCAGCCTGTTGGGTCCAGACAAATTTAGTAATTATAATATGGAAAAGGTCCTCCAGTAGATCAATTTCCTGTAAAGGTTTGTGAATCCTGTGGATCTCTGTACAGGGTTGTTGCAGAATGGAGATGCCAATTACGGTTTACAAATGTAAATTTTTCTGCATTTCTATGTGTAACCTACTTGTCCTCCTGGTCCTTAGCGTACAGGGGACCACAGGAGCTTTATACACTAAGAACCACCCAAAACGACAATTTACTGTGTGGACTACACCAAGATGGCCACTGCTTAGCTAATAGAGAGCCATCAGCTCCGTCTAGAAATGACCCAAAGCTGGGTGATGTAATCAGGGATGGAGAGTGTGAAGAGTCAGACCTGATTTTAAACGGAGGAGTAGAGCCCATAAAAAAGGCAGGTTTGATGCCAAACGGCGTTCCTAAGATAGAGGAGAGGATGTGTGGCTGCTGGGGCACTACCACTGAGGAGCTGGGTGACATGGCAGTTAATCCCTGTTGTGGCTGGAAAGCAGGCTGTAGCAAGGATGAGGATGTGTTTTGGAGGTCTAGAGAGCAGCATGGTTATGTCGCTGACACCTTGGGAAAGCCGGGCCCATTTTCAAGTTCGTCCATGGACCGAGAGACAGACTCCGATTATGGGTTAATGTTGTAGAGGGTTTCTTCAAGTAAAAAAGGAGTTTCTATTGGAATGGCATCTATAACCAGATGGATCCTGGTGTGTACTTTAACACTAATCTTACTTAGCTAATCCTTAACCCCAACCCCCCCCCCTCCAGCAGCCTAAGCCTAACCGTCCGACTCCCCCCCCCCCCCCCGTCTCCCCCCCCCGGGCAGCATAACCCGAACCCTCCCCCTAGTTCTTAACCCTATCTCCAGTACTTACTGTCAGGATACTGACCATCAGGATTTCAACCGCCAGGATCCTATCCGCATTCCTGACTATTACCTATCTTGAGTTCTTTACAGATACAGTAAGTGACTTTACAATATTTGCATTTCTCCACTAAGAGTTATTACTTATTACAATTGCTATTGTGTTTACATAGTGCAGAAAAGACTATTATCCAGATAAATTGCACTGAGAGTACAAATACAACATGCTAAGTTCTGAAAAACATTGCTTTACAGAAATTAGCATTTACCATTCAACATTGTATGCACCCATGGTACTCACTGACAGATCGTGCTGTATTAGAGTAGAAATTAAAATTACAGAATGGGAATGGAGTGGGTTAGACCTTGGAGACTGGGGTCGGGCCTGTAGAAGGAATTAGATGATGGGGTTTGCCCTATAGGCATAGGGGGTGTGGGTTTAGTTTTATCTTAGGGCTTGTAGGGGCCTTGGTCAGCCTCTTGCGGGAAAGAACGGCTGGCTACCTGTTTTTGGTGCGGATATCAGTTGGAGTTTGATTGGTTCTTAGCTTTTAGGTGCGCTCACCTTTTGTTGACCGTTTATATCTGCTGGATAACATAACCTGGAGCAGCGTCATCACCCTTCCAGGTGGGTAGTCAAGGTAGGGTGTTGAATGTATACTTTTTTGGTTTTAGTTTGTTTTGGATTGTTTTGATTGAGTGGGGTTAGTGTTTGGTTTGGGCTGATTTTAGCCATTCTTACTGTGCCAACATACTTTAATTTTATATCTTACAGCTATTGAAGTGTATTGCTTATTAAAATAAATAGCTAACAATTTCTGCCAAAATCTAAATATCTGTGTCTTTATTTTAGTAAGGTTTGGGTTGATTATCAATAATGCATACAACTGCCTGGGGGCCCACCTCATCATCTAAGGATCAGGTTTCAGTCTGTGCTCTTGAATTACACATTATACATAAGTTACCCTATATTGCACAGTACTATGGTGGATTTTCTATAGTGCATTGGTTTGATTAATCTGGTACATTGCATGCGCTATCAATATTTACGATATATATTTATCAAGGGGCCCAGACCATGCCACACCTCTCGAGACTGACCAGACCCCTACATATAGGCCCCTACCAGTGCATTCCCCCAGTGGGCCCTTCATGCCCCAGTCCGACATTGATGGTGTGTATCGATTACTGTGGAGTTTCCTTTGATTATCGGTGCTATCTCTTTGCTCTTGTACTTTTGTCTACATTCTCTACTATTTTACCATCTATATATCATTCATTATCATTATTACCTGATTTCTATGCCTGCCACTAAACATAGAAACATAGAATTTGACGGCAGATAATAACCACTTGGCCCATCTAGTCTGCCCCCTTTTTTTTGCCATATTTTTTTATCTCAAACCTTATTTGATCCTTATTTCTTTGTAAGGATATTCTTATGTCTATCCCATGCATGTTTAAATTGTTCTACTGTCTCAGATTCTACCACCTCTGATGGGAGGCTATTCTACTTGTCCACTACCCTTTCTGTAAAGTAACTTTTCCTCAAATTTCCCCTGACACCCACCCCCCGCTCTTCAGTAACAGTGCATGTCCTCGTGTCCTATCGATTCTCTTCATTTGGAGAATGTTTCCCTCCTGGACTTTGTTAAAACCCTTGATATATTTGAAAGTTTCTATCATGTCCCCCCTTTACCTTCTCTGCTCCAAACTATACATATTGTTAGATATGAATATAAGACAGAATGTTCTTTTTATTTGTTGAATATAATATATTTAACTAGTCATCAAGAAATGATTATGCATATATACCTGGAGTACACCTGTTCCTTATAATGAATGGAAACATGCGATTGGAGGAGACTCTGTTTAAATAAGGGTGCCCTATACAGGTGGTTATCTTCTGAGGAAACCGTTAGAATAACACAACGGAGAAACGCGTTAAGAGTGCCATACTCTTGTGCTTTTAAATCCACTTGGGACTCTGATCTGAACCACACTATCGCAGGAGCTGGTTACTTGTGAAGTTCGGCAGACATCTATCTGTATACCTGCATTCCGGAGGTGAGAAGCATTGCGGTCCCAGCTGGTTTGAAGTCCGGCGGCACGTCTATCTAAACCCTCCCCCTCCCGTTGGACGTATACCTGGGAGAAAACGGGGAGTGCGAACAGTACGTGACCGTGGCTGGGAGCTCTCATCGCGGTCTGTTTCATCTGACCTCCGCGGACGGAGCTACACAGGAGAACTAAGCTGTCAGCGGCGGTATGCTACTGCTCTGAGTAGCTCACAAAGCAACGGGGAAAGTCTGTGCCCGGTCCGCAGAGAGGTGAGAAACAGTGCTTGTGACAAACTATACAAAATAATTCTGCTGAAATCGATGCAATACCTGGCTAAGCGAATTTATGTACATCACAAATAATCAGCATATGAGAAATTTACAGATGAATGGCCATTCAGAGCAAATCTAATCAATACTGAAGCCTGTATCCATTTTAAATACCACAGTTCAATCCTATGAGTGCTTCTCTCAGGTGTGGGACATAATTACAAAATATCTATCTGAGTAAACACAGAAAGGGATTTTGGAACCTGCGTTTGATATTTTGTAGCAGCTGTCATCAAAATCACAATTTATGGACTAAGTGGAATCAATACAGACGGTTGATTAATGATACATATGTTAGTAGTACAAATTATATATATTAAGTGGTTTAATCAGCATTTTAGTAATATATGCATGTATTAATATTGCAAACAAGGAAAGAACCTTTTTATGTTTCTAAATTGTAATAAAACCTTATAAAACTTTATGCGCTCTCTCCCTTATATATATATTAGTTTTATTTTATCTTTGGTAATATTTCAGAGTACCAAGTGGGAGCAGCTTGTAGTTTTATATAATCTAATGTTTTTTGACTAGTTTATATATTTGAAAGGTACTTCGCGCCCGAATTAATATAGACACACAGGAGCGATAAAAATTCTTTCGCGTCTGTGTGTCTATATATAATTTTAGTAAACATATTGAGATTTCTTAGTCTTTCTGGGTATGTTTTGTGATGTAGGCCATGTACCATTTTAGTTGCCCTTCTTTGTACAGTCTCTAATGTATTAATATCCTTTTGAAGATATGGCCTCCAGAATTGAGCACAGTATTCTAGATTAGGCCGTACCAATGACCTATACAGCGGCATTATTACTTCTTTCTTTCTGCTGCTGATTCCTCTCCTAATGCAGCCAAGCATCTGACTAGCCTTCCTCATTGCTTTGTTACATTGCTTACCTGCCTTTCAGTCACCTGAGATAGTGCCTCCTAGATCCCTTTCCTCCTCAGTAGTTTCCAGTATAGTGCCATTAATACTATATTTAGCCTTTGGATTTTTGAGACCCAAGTGCATGATTTAGCATTTTTTTGGCATTATGCTGTTATTGCCACACTCTTGACCATTCCTCTAGTCTACCTAGATCCTCAATCATTTGTTTTACCCCACCTGGTGTGTCTGCTCTGTTGCATACCATTGTGTCATCTGAAAAATGGCATACTTTCCCTTTAATGCCATTTACAATGTCACCAATAAAGATATTAAAAAGCACTGGTCCAAGTACAGATACCTGGGGTACTCAACTGGTAGCATTTCCCTCCAGTGAATGCACTTCATTTACCACAACTCTCTGTTTTCTATCCTGCAACCAAGATTTTATCCGTCAATAATCCTAGTATTCAATCTGAAACTTTCAAGTTTATTTAGCAGTCTGCGATGTGGAACAGTGTCAAAAGCCTTACTAAAGTCTAGATTAGCTATATCCACGGCTCCACCTTATCCATCACTTTAGTCACACAGTCAAAAAAGTCAATAAGATTTGTTTGACATGATCTCCCCCCAGTGAATCCATGCTGTTTGGGATCCTGTAAATTGCTGGATTTGAGAGTCTACAACTCTTTTAAGAGTGTTTCAATCAATTTCCCTACTACTGTTGTAAGACTCACTGGTCTGTAGTTGTTTGCCTCTTCCTTGCTTCCACTTTTGTGCAGTGGGACTACATTCGCTCTTTTCCAGTCCCCTGGAATTACTTCTGTAGCTAATGACTGGTTGAATAATTCTGTCAATGGTGCTACCAGCACCTCTTTAATTATTTTAGTATTCTTGGATGTATCCCACCTGGCCCCATAGATTTGTCCACTTTCAGCTTTGAGGGTTCTGTTAGGACCTTCTCCTCTGTAAATGTACTTGTTTCATTTTCCTGAATATCCCTGCAACTTAACTGTGGCCCCTCCCCCTCTCTTTCAGTAGTGAATACTGAGCAAAAATAATTAAGATGATCTACTATTACATTGTCTCCCTCAACAAGATTCCCAGTCTCTGTCTTTAGTTTTATTATTCCGCCTTTTGTTTTTCTCCTTTCGCTTATATACCTAAAAAAAGTTTTGTCTCCTTTACCCACTGACTGGGCCATTTTCTTCTCAGCTTGTGCCTTTGCACAACTGATTATTTACGTAGTCTCCTTCTAACAAGATATATCTCTTGTCTTCATTATTTTGTGACTGCTTATATTTCCTAAAAGCCAAAGAATCGCTTACACATTTTCCCATCCCTACAAAATCAGCCTTCCTAAAATCCTACACCTGTGTTTTTGTATGGTATGAGTCAGTCTCTGTCTTTAGGCTGATCCATACTGCTTGATAATCACTGGATCCCAGGTTTTCATCCACTTTTACATCCGATATTCAGTCTCCATTTGTAAATATTCGGTCTAATATAGCATCTTTCCGAGTAGGCTCCCTCACCAATTGGTGAAGGATTGCTCCCTGAAGGGAATTTAAAATGTCCCTACTTCTAGTGGAACTAGCAACAGACCCCTCCCAGTTTACATCAGGAAGATTATAGTCCTCCGTGATTATTACCTCTCCTTTTAATGCCATTTTAGTTATGTCCTGCAAGTTTAGTTATGTCACTGATGTTATTTTGCGAAGATTCATGTAAAAAGTTCAGATTTTGTACTCTTTATTGATATTTGTCATTTTATAGTGGTTTCTGCTATTAATAAACATCAGTCTTTGTTGATATTTTCATGTTTTACCATCTGTCTAGTCTCTTACAGTATGTCTTATTTATTATTGAATTATCATACCTCGATTTCTGTTGTTGTCTTTATGCAATCTCAAGTACAGTACTTTTGTGTTGTTAAGACTCTATGGGGCCTATTTATTACCACCCGCATCTAGGATGCGGATGACAGGTGATAAAATCGCCCAAACTCGCACTGCGATAATTGATTACATCGCAGGGATGCATCAACTATCGAATGCAGGGGCAGATCTTGCGGTCCAGCTCTGCCCCTGCGATGACACGCCGCAGTATCATCGGGATATTTTTAGTATAAAATACCCCGATGTCCTGCTGCGCATGCGCCGCCCCACCGACATTGCCGCTACCGCCGCCACACTGTTGAACCCCCCGCCCCCATGTTGCGACTGCCCCTGTGAGCCACGGACCTTGCCCAGCAGGTCAGTATACTTACCAGTCCATGGAGGCGGTTCGCACTGCTCCTGCTGGGCTGCCGGGCGCCGAATCCTTTGTGCTGCTCCAAATGCCTTTTAATACATTCAGGTGATACTAAAATAATGTGAAAAGAGTGTGAAAACACCCTTTTTCACATTATTTTAGTAAAAATAATGTTAATAAATAGACCTCTATATTTCTATGATTTTTGCCGCTTATATTTGTTCTCTCATTGATTGTCAGAAAGTTGCCACCATTCTTCCTATACTTAAGATAAATAAATATTGTATACTGTTATGCTTTTGGCAACAAATATTGTGTGGTTTATAATGGATGAGTATAGAAGGTCAGTGGTGTTGGGGCAGATGTTTCCCAAATTGATCTCTGGTGGACGGAAGACCCGTTCATTACCCCTGCAGCTTGTCCAAGATTCAGGTGGAGGCATTTCCACCTCCATAAATGAATCAGAGAAATGGTAAGAAGAGCAGCAAGGACACCACTTCTACACAGACCTAGTACCCATAGGCGTGTATGGGGGGGGGTGTTACATATGTAAACAGTTTAGTACCTTCACCAAATTGACTTAATTGACTTAATGCTCTTGAAGGACTGGTTCGACAGTTATGAATATATCTGATGGAAACCAATGATTAAAATCCACATTGAATCATCTGAGAAGCCATGACTTATCATAGTAATTCAATCTTTGTATCGATCCTTCATCATGAGTCAGAAAAGGACAAATGAGCGGAATCTGCTTTGGATTAGATGTGAGGAGCTTACAGTGACTTGAACAACAGCTTTAACAATAGTTTTGATACTGACATGAGATAATAGTGGACCACTGATGTCCCTAGTTTGTTTGTGGCCCTCAGAGATGCATTCAATAAGAGGCACTTTAGCATCAGGGGTACGTAAACAAAGAAATGCTGATAGTTTAGGTTGGATATTAGTTTCATAGTCAAGTAGCAGTGGAACTGCTAGTGACAGGGCTGGAAATACTTGGTCCCTGAATCGGGGAGTGTCCTAGCTGCAAATCGTTTATTTCCTGAATCAGAGATGCAATCTCCTGTGCTAATGCTCCCTGGAAAATGCAACACCCTCTACTGTCTATATTACATGGCTAGGAGAAGTTCAGTGAGCTGTGGAAAGGACTTAGAACAGTGGTCGGGGAACAGGGGTAAATGAACCCAAATGGGGTAAAAATGAAATTCCTGGGGGTAATGAATGGTCGCGTTGCCAAGACAAAGCCCTGTCCAGCACTGGCTGGCTCGCAAGGTGACGTGCTGACGTCACACCACGCTCCCTCATGCCCGCCCATCCTGTGCTGTCCTATCCTCCCGCCCTCGGCTTGCCAACCCACACACAGAACAGTGGGAAATTCCCACTGACATTACTGAGGTGAGGATGTAACCATCTGTCTCCTAAAAGTCGTGTTTCCCCCCTTCCCCCCTCATCCATCTTTCTTACATTCATTTTGGTGTTTTGGGGAGAAATTGTTAATTAACCCATTCATTGCCAAAAATATTTATATTTTAAAAAAATTATTTTGTGTGTGTGTGTATATATGTATATATGTGTGTGTGTGTATATATATATATATATACAGGTTGAGTATCCCATATCCAAATATTCCGAAATACGGAATATTCCGAAATACGGACTTTTTTGAGTGAGAGTGAGATAGTGAAACCTTTGTTTTTTGATGGCTCAATGTACACAAACTTTGTTTAATACACAGTTATTAAAAATACAGGTTGAGTATCCCATATCCAAAATGCTTGGGACCAGAGGTATTTTGGATATCGGATTTTTCCGTATTTTGGAATAATTGCATGCTATAATGAGATATCATGGTGTTGGGACCTAAGTCTAAGCACAGAATACATTTACGTTACATATACACCTTATACACACAGCCTGAAGATAATTTTAGCCAATATTTTTTATAAGTTTGTGCATTAAACAAAGTGTGTCTACATTCACACAATTCATTTACGTTTCAGATACACCTTATACACACAGCCTGAAGGTCATTTAATACAATATTTTTAATAACTTTGTGTATTAAACAAAGTTTGTATACATTGAGCCATCAAAAAACAAAGGTTTCACTATCTCACTCTCACTCAAAAAAGTCCGTATTTCGGAATATTCCGTATTTCGGAATATTTGGATATGGGATACTCAACCTGTATTGTATTAAATGACCTTCAGGCTGTGTGTTTAAGGTGTACATGAAATATAAATGAATTGTGTGAATGTAGACACACTTTGTTTAATGCACAAAGTTATAAAAAATATTGGCTAAAATGACCTTCAGGCTGTGTGTATAAGGTGTATATGTAACATAAATGCATTCTGTGCTTAGATTTAGGTCCCATCACCATGATATCTCATTATGGTATGCAATTATTCCAAACTATGGAAAAATCCCATATCCAAAATACCTCTGGTCCCAAGCATTTTGGATAAGGGATACTCAACCTGTATATATATATATATATATATATATATATATATATATATATATACACACACACACAGTATCTCAGAAACGCCATATAAACAGTAATAACCAGTATATATGCACAATAATATATTATTTCCTCCCTTTCAAATCAAGGGGGTAAAGTCGACGTATCTAAATATATTTTGGTGTAAAAGGTAAAAAAGTACCCTAGACTTAGAAGGAGAAGCACTTCCATTGCACCTCTGCAACAAAGGGAAGCCTGTGTGCAGAAGAGGATGGCAAAAGTGCCAAGGGTGCCCTTTGTAATTGGTCCTCCAGGTACCTGCCTAGGTTCACCTAATGTTACTGCTCGCCCCAGTATTGCACATATCACCATTCTATCTACAGTGCATCCGGAAAGTATTCACAGTGCTTCACTTTTTCCACATTTTGTTGTGTTACTGCCTTATTCCAAAATGGAATAAATTAATTTTTCCCCCTCAAAATTCTACATATAATACCCCATAATGATAACGTTAAAAAAAATGTTTTAAGATTTTTGCAAATTTATGCAGAATAAAAAACTAAGACATCACATGTACATAAGTATTCACAGCCTTTGCCATGAAGCTCAAAATTGAGCTCAGGTGCATCCTGTTTCCACTGATCATCCTTGAGATGTTCCTACAGCTTAATTGGACTCCACCTCTGGTAAATTCAGTTGATTGGACATAATTTGGAAAGGCACACACCTGTCTATATAAGGTCCCACACTTGACAGTGCATGTCTGAGCACAAACCAAGCATGAAGTTGTCTGTAGACCTCCAAGACAGGATTGTCTTGAGGCACAAATCTGAGGAAGGGTACAGAATAATATCTGCTGCTTTGAAGGTCCCAATGAGCACAGTGGCCTCCATCATCCATAAATGGAAGAAGTTCGGAACCACCAGGACCAGGGGCGGAACTCTGGGAGGCAGTGGAGTCGGCTGCCGCCGGGCTCCTGACCTCAAGGGGGCACATCTCCTCCACTGTCTCCCGCTGCCTGACCCTGAAGATCGTTCACTGCGAGGAGCTTTCGTGTCAGTGACACGGAAGCTGCCTCCTAGTATATACAGAGAGCTGGCTGTGGCTACAGCTAGAGGGGGAGCTCCAGAACGCAGCTCCTGCCAGGCCCTTCCAGATGAGCTGGCCAAGTGATGCTCTCTGTTCTTCCATTGGGCTGATAGCAGCAGGTACTGGCAGCACTTGCCTCAAGCTGCACTGTGGGGGTGTGTGTAGTTGGAAAGGGGAGGGGTGCTGGGGGGTCTTTAATAAATGTTGGCAGCACTGTGTTTTATGTGTGCATGTTTAAGTGAGGTGTGTGTGTGTGTGTGTGTGTGTGTAGGAAGCATGTGTTTGTTTTTGTTTGTGTGTGTTTTTAAGTGAAAGAGGTTGTGTGCGTGTAAGGGAGACGTGTATGTGTGACAGAGGCATATGTGTGTGTGTGTAAGTGAAAGAGGCATGTTTGTGTGTTTAAGTGAAGGACGTGTGTGTGTGTTTAAATGAAGGAGGTGTGTGTGTGTGCGAGTTTAAGTGAAGGAAGCATGTGTAAGTGAGGTGTGTGTGTGTAAGTGAGAGGTGTGTGTGCGTAAGTGAGGATTGTGTGTGTTTAAGCGAAGGAGGTGTGTGTGTTTAAGCGAAGGAGGCATGTGTGTGTTTAAGCTAAGGAGGCGTGTGTAAGTAAGAGGCGTGAGTGTAAGTGAGAGGTGTGTGTGTGTTTAAGTGAAAGTGGCGTTTGTGTGTGTGTGTAAGAGGCGTTTGTGTGTTTTTTATATATATACTGTATATCGGCACACCACTGCGCCAAAGCATTGTGGCACGCTGGTGGGTGAGGGAGCACTGTAGGTGTGCTATAAAGGTATGCTGGTGTCTATTTTATTGTGATGACTGACTTGGAGTGCCGTCCACTTTGTATGTGTATCTATATTACTATTTGGAAAGGCACCTGAGCACGCTACTACTGTTCAACATGAGTGCCGGATAGCTATATATGATGGGTGTGTGTGTATACAGTATGTAGGGGGGCACCAACATTTATCATGCCTTCGGGCGACTGGGGCGAACTTACGCCACTGACCAGGACTCTTCCTAGAGCTGGCCAGCCATCTAAACTGAGTGATTGGGGAAGAAGGGCCCTAGCCAGGGAGGTGACCAAGAACCTGATGGTCTCTCTGCCAGAGAGAGGAGAACCTTCCAGAAGGACAACCATCTCTGCCTGTATGGTAGAGTGGCCAGACGGAACCCACTCCTTAGTAAAAAGCACATGGCAGCCTGCCTGGAGTTTGCCAAAATGCACCTGAAGGACTCTCACACCATGAGAAACTAAATTCTCTGGTCTGGTGAAACAAAGATTGAACTCTTTGGCGTGAATGCCAGGCGTCATGTTTGGAGGAAACCAGGCACCGCTCATCACCAGGCCAAGACCATCCCTACAGTGAATCATGGTGGTGGCAGCATCATGCTGTGGGGATGTTTTTCAGCGGAAGGAACTGGGAGACTAATCAGGATAGAGGGAAAGATGAATGCAGCAATGTACAGAAACATTGTGGATGAAAACCTGCTCCAGAGCGCTGTTGACCTCAGACTGGAGCGACGGTTCATCTTTCAGCAGGACAACGACCCTAAGCACACAGCCAATATATCAAAGGAGTGGCTTCAGGACAACTCTGTGAATGTAGTGGCCCAACCAGAGCCCACACTTGAATCCGATTGAACATCTCTGGAGAGATCTTAAAATGGCTGTACATCGACGCTTACCATCCAACCTGATGGAGCTTGAGAGGTGCTGCAAAGAAGAATGGGCGAAACTGCCCAAAGATAGGTGTGCCAAGCTTGTGGCATCATATTCAAAAAGACTTAAGGCTGTAGTTGCTGCCAAAGGTGCATCAACAAAGTATTGAGCAAAGGCTGTGAATACTTATGTACATGAGATTTCTTAGTTTTTTTATTGTTTGCAAAAATCTAAAAAAAACTACTTTTTTCACGTTGTCATTATGGGGTATTGTGTTGTAGAATTTTGAGGGGAAAAAATAATTTATTACATTTTGGAATAAGGCTGTAACATAACAAAATGTTGAAAAAGTGAAACGCTGTGAATACTTTCCGGATGCATTGTATCTATCTATTGAATCCCAGTATTTTACCCATGAAGGGGTGGGAACTAATAATGGCAAATCATCCAGCCCCGCTCCCATCACCTGCTACTTGCACCTCCAGGCTTCTCCCAGAGAAAAGATAATAAAAGTATGCAAGTGTTTTTCACACTCATCTTTCATTTCTAATTTCTATGAGTTATTAAATCAGTGGGAATATTTACGACACAGTGGAGCTGTGCAGAGTTGTATAAAGTTGGGCAATGAGTTTTCAGAAGCACTTTGTAGCTGTTCATATATTCAGAATACAGAGGTGAGCACAATGCTTTTCTGGGCCGGTAGCCCAGTGTGAGCACAAAGATGCTGAAATTGAACACAGAGATGTATTTGGCATGCACTGTCTATTGTCTCTTACTTAGCAGTCTCCATGTGTAGTACGCATCATACATTAATGTAAAGAGTATAGCAACATTATGTAATGTATTAATAGCAAGAACAATGTAACAGAACAAATGACAGCAGCCCCAGTATTAAATGGTTGTAAGCAAGGACTACTACAGCATCAAACCATGTGGGAGACCATCCTGCTCAGCTCTCTGTAACGTTATGTCTCTGAATTCTCAGGCTGGAATTCTATTTGCATTGATTGTTCCTGTTTTAACTTGTATTCTACATTTTTCTTCAGACAGTGTTGAAGATGAATTGGAAATGGCCACAGTGCGGCATCGCCCTGAGGCTCTCGAGCTGCTTGAAACACAAACGAAGTTCACAAAGAAGGAGCTACAGATTCTCTATAGAGGATTCAAGAACGTGAGCTTTATAATATTACTGCATTCTAATGATTGAGCTCTATATTTATACAAGGTTGTGTCACTAAAACCTGGAACTACATGACATAAATCATTGCTGATAGGGTACAGCATTGTACTGTGCAGAACATGGTTTCAGGAGGGTACAGCATTGTACTGTGCAGAACATGGTTTCAGGAGGGTACAGCATTGTACAGTGCAGAACATGATTTCAGGAGGGTACAGCATTGTACCATACTTACCTACATTTTATTTCTCCTCTCCGGGAGAAGCCCGGAGAGGAGACGCTGCAGGTGTCATCGGGGGGCGGGGCCGGACTGTGACATCACTAAGCAATTTGCGTCATTTTAACCCCTTCTCCACCCGACGGACCCGCAAATGTGGGAGGTTATCTCTCCATCCTGCTCGCATCACTAGGGTGCGAGCAGGATGCGGGAGACCTGCCCACTCTTTCGGGGGTGCGGGGGGCTACCCCAAAAAACGGGAGCCTCCCGCAGCTTCTGGGAGAGTAGGTAAGTATGCATTGTACTGTGCAGAACATGATTTCAGGAGGGTACAGTATTGTACTGTGCAGAACATGATTTCAGGAGGGTACAGCATTGTACTGTGCAGAACATGATTTCAGGAGGGTACAGCATTGTACTGTGCAGAACATGATTTCAGGAGGGTACAGCATTGTACTGTGCAGAACATGATTTCAGGAGGGTACAGCATTGTACAGTGCAGAACATGATTTCAGGAGGGTACAGCATTGTACTGTGCAGAACATGATTTCAGGAGGGTACAGCATTGTACTGTGCAGAACATGATTTCAGGAAGGTACAGCAATGTACTGTGCACAAAATGATTTCAGGAAGGTACAGCAATGTACTGTGCACAACATGATTTCAGGAGCCGCTAAAACCACAGTACTAACATTTTTATTGATATATCCTGTGGGGTTCGTTATGATTTCCCGATGGACGGGATGCCGGAGGTCAGAATACCAACAGCGGCATCCAGACCATCAGAATCCCGACAGCCCCCTGTAAAGTACCCTAACCCTCCCCTGCCCAATACCCTAACGCTCCTCAGTGGTGCCTAACCCTAACCTTCCCTTCTAAGTGCCTAACCCTAACCCTCCCTTGTGGGTACCTAAACCTAACCCTTCCTCCCCGGTAGCTAACCCTAACCTTCCCAGCCCTGCACTCTAAGCCTAACCCCCCTTCTCATGCCTTAACCTAACCCCCCACCCCTCCCATGGCAGGACACCAGCGCGTCCCGCTAGAAGGGCATTCGGGATTCCGGTTGTCTGTATTTTGACGCCAGTATCCAGAGTGGCATCGGTATGTAGACATCAGGCTTCTGGAGTCCTTCGGGATTCCGGCGACGGCATATCAACCACCAGGATCCCGTCCTTCGGGAACGTAACTGCATCCCATCCTGTGTGTCTTTATGTATATATATATATATATATATATATTTATTTGCACATTTACAGAGCTTGATAAATATGGGGAATGCAGTCAGTGCTCAGAAAATGACAGTGCTTAGAGTTTTGGCTGCGTTTTACCAAGACTTTTGCTGCTTACTGATTCACGGGCTATCACATATAATAATATCAGAGAGAGTGCTTATTTATTTTTCCCATACTGTAGCTTTACAGAACTGTAGTTAGTTGTATTTCTCTCTGGTGGCTTGTTAGTAGATACAGCCAGATTACACATTTGGATATTAATATGTGAAGCTAGAACATTTTCATTCTTCCCTGACGGCACTTGACTTTTTAACATCTTGCCTATATGCAATAGCATCTGTTAGGCACTTCTGTTACTGCGATCTGTGAATGAGTGCTTGCTTTATACACAGCTGTGTGTTTATTTAAGGCTCATATAGTTGCTGCATCCAGTAAAAAAAATGAGTTAATTGTCTTGTTTGGTATAAAATAAACTACTTAACATAGCAGCAGTGAAAGGTTTAAATGCAGCTTCTGTGCAGCTGCTCATTTCATGAAGTACCTGCTCCGTGAGGTTGCTTTGATTGCCAAGTTCTGGACTTTTCCTGGTTCTGCAGATCACTGCAGTTCTAGACAATCGGAAACTGGACTCAGGTACATTATAGGATAAAGGAGCAAATGTATGAAGCAGTATTAACTCCTTTTTTCCTGTATTTAAAAAAAAAGTTATAACTGCTTATCCAATCGATTTCTATCAATGATTATCGATTTTTTATTGATTTTAAAATTTAAACCGAACCAAATCCAAACCAAAACACACTGATGAATTATAACCAATATCAAAACACAGGTCCATGCACATCTCCACTTGTTATTCATTTTGAGTGCATTGCTGCAGTGCTGGATAAGCACTGAGAAAAGGACATAGGGGATCATTCCGAGTTGATTGCTAGCTGCTTTCGTTCGCTGCGCAGCGATCAGGCAAAAAAAAGGCACTTCTGTGCATGCGTATGCGGCGCAATGCGCACGCGCGTCATGCTATTACAACGAACGATGTAGTTTCACACAAGGTCTAGCGAAGCTTTTCAGTCGCACTGCTGACCGCAGAGTGATTGACAGGAAGTGGGCGTTTCTGGGTGTCAACTGACCGTTTTCAGGGAGTGTTCCAAAAAAACGCAGGCGCGCCAGGAAAAAAACGCAGGCGTGGCTGGGCGAACGCAGGGCGTGTTCGTGACGTCAAAACAGAAACTGAACAGTCTGAAGTGATCGCAGGCGCTGAGTAGGTCGGGAGCTAATCTGAAACTGCACAAAATTATTTTGTAGCCACTCTGCGATCCTTTCGTTCGCACTGGCTGGTTTATTTTTATACTGCAATTTAGATTTCAGTTTGAACACACCCCACCCAAAGGGCCTGACTCACAGTTGCACATAAACCCGATGGTTTCCGCACAACTCCAATGTTTAGCGTTCAGCGCAAGCTCTGTATTGCCAGCGCATGTGCCAATCTCAATCTGCGATCTTGCTCGCAGTGCAAGTCATGCTGCAGCTGATATGGGTGGGGGGTGGGGGCGCAACTATGGCCCCTCTTTGTAGGCGTGCTGAGGCCAGGGTCTGCATCTTCAAACGCAGACTTCCTGTTGCTGTAAGCCTGGAATACACGGACACCTTGAAGGTTACTCAGATGACCGATGTTCACGCAAGTGATCCGATGGTTGCGTCTTCAGACGCAGCAGCAGATCACACAAGCATGCAGGAGGCGCCTATTGACACAGGACGCCTCCTGCTACATTAGCATTTATTCGCATTGCTGCTGCACCATCCTCTGAATTCGGGGTCAGTGCTAATATGCTAAAACAGTCAAAAGAAACATCCTTTTACTTTGGGCTGAAATAGATCTTACAAAGGTTGATAATATGATGTTTGTCATGTGTTTTAGTTTAACATTGTCTGCTAAAGGGAGCTGTTAAACATTTTCCATGTTTGGTTAAAGGAAGGTAATAGTATGGACACATCTATCCACAGCCTGAGGCATACACCTAGTATGTTCTTTATACGCCTTCCTTTATATATGTCAAGTTTTCTTATATCAGTTGTATTGTGTCTCCCGAGTAAGAAAAGAAAATGATGGCAAATGTCACAATGGGACTTTCCCTTGGACGTCTCTGTGCCTCTGACCTATACTGTATCTGCCCATTTTAATCCTGAGAATGTTTTTTGTGAATAAAGGGCATATCTATCTTGTGACATTTACTAAATGAACTAATTGTGAGACATAACATTTAGCGTTGCCCATGTGACCGTTGCTATAGCAATACTAGCTTATCTGCTATGCTTCTGTTCTACAACTATTACAGTGATTGTTTCTGTTTGGAAGCACAGTTTTGGTAAATTAATTTCTTAGTCATTTTCTTTACACTCAGCTCTTTCATTTTCAAATTGATTTTCAATTACTTTACAAGATAACATCTTCATCTACATCATTTCCCATGTAAACAGCATAAACTGTATGGTTGTAATAAAAAGAAAAAAAAATAATTAAAATAAACATTTTTATTGAAAGAAAAAAAGTTTGTCAGCAAAAAGGAGATATAAGGGCTTCAGTAGTATTTGCAAAGTTTGGGACCTTTTCTGTTAAGGACTAACGATGTTCTTTTCAGGGGTGCATTAAGAAGGGTCCACACTATTATATTCCCCGTGGACCACCACCCGAGTGGGAATTAGGGGCTTTGGTCAGGATTCCAACCAGCACCATTTCGCCGGCAGACCGCCGGGATCCCGACAGCTGGTGAAATAACTGCATCCCATTAAGAGAGGAGGGGTCCCGTGTGAGGTCTCCATTTGCCCCCCCTTCTCCAGCCGCCAGCTCATTAGACTCTGAGCACTGGGGTCACTAGGAGACCCTAGCACTGTACTAGAGTCTAGTGCGCATGCATGAAATGCATGGAAAATGGCCATTGCATCATTTTTCCAGTGATTTGTGCAGCGCTGCTTCCATCGATGCTGGACTCCAGAGGGGTAAGTATTCAAGGAATTAGTGCAGGGTGTGCGGTGTGGGCCCCCTTGGACTTAAGGGGCCCGTGTGCATTGCACACCTTGCACCCATTACAGATACGCCACGGCTAGCATGTAAATTGACTGCATTTGGAGGTTGCACACAAATGTGTCCATATACACGTTTGCTCTGATTGTGCATACCTCCCAACATCGGAAGATGACAAAGCGGGACTCCCTTGCGCGGCGAAGCCGTGCGCATCCAAAAAGGGGTCATGGGCTATAGAAAAGGGAGCGTGGCTTCACGGGAGTGCCGCGACCATGAGCCATGCTCTCATTTTCCGTTACTGTGGGAGCATGGCCAGCGCTTTGTGAGCTGCTGGTCATGCCCCCAGTCCCTTCGTCTCCCGTAAATAGACGCTGTACGTCTGCTAGGCAGAGCAGCAAATTACAGGAGCTTCCCAACTGCCTCAAACCACCCCCCTTCCCCCCGCCGCGAGACACAGCAGCCTGTGGGTGGGACAGCGAGACAGTCCAAATAAAACGGGACTGTCCCGACAAAATCGGACAGGTGGGAGGTATACTGTAGATTGGGCCATGGACCTTGCTACAGTACTTTGCCACGACCACCTCCTTTTTCTTTTAGTATGCGCATCACTAATTCATCAAAAGTAAGTCACAAGGGCACACTGGCTACTGGGGCAGGCATTTCCAGTATTTCTGTGTGTGACTAGGATGAAAATCCAGGTAAAAAAGATAGAAATCCGAAACAAGCGGCCACGCCATACCTCTCGCCCCGTATTGCTATGCTTAATCTGGGACTTTATACACATTTTGGCCCTCATTCAGTAGCGATTGCACAAGTGATCACCTGCGCAGTTTCCCGATTATCAGGAAACTGCGCAAAACGCAGGACCTGTTCTGTGCATGTGCAGAATGGTTCCTGCATGATCGCAGGCAGCACTCCATAAGCCTCAGCCTGCATACAGGGGTGAGGACAGGAACAGCCACCATAGCGAGGCCAAGGTCTGCGTCTAAAAATGCAGATTTCTTGGCTTTGCACGGCTTTCTGCGACGGCCAGCCTGCGCAAGCTGAGGATTACTGAACTGGCCGCTTGCAGGGAACATTGCATCCATCGGTCACGATGTTGATCCCAGGCTGCAATGCCGGAGGAAGCGCTGGGATCGCAAATACAGCAAGGAGGTGTTTACTGGTCTTGTCTTCTCTTCTTTGTATAGATTCTATGAGTAAGTAACATGGTGCAAGGAAAAACACAAGTCTTACAGGTAGTTCAATTGGAGTTTCAATCAAGAGTGACATTCCTAGTACTTCTAGTACTTCTTCCTTATCAAATCGTACAATGGCCTTTTCCTGACAAAAGTTGAAAGATGTACTCGTAATAGACTCACCTGTAACTATTGGGTTGGTGTGACCACAAGCTGTTGATTGGTTCCTAGACATTGTCTACAGCTACACCCTTTACATTAAGGAAATAAACCATAAAGCTCCTATACAAACATAAGGACAATGGGCACAGTGGTGGTGATGAGTGTGCTTAGGCTCGTGCACGTGCATAACCCTAAACTCCCCCTGCAACTTAACCCTAAAAAGAGCCAGAACAAAAGTGACTTGAAAATCTGGATGTCCTCTCATGCAGGCAAACATTCCTCCAATCAGTCCTAGCTATTTCTAAGGATTTATTATGTGTTTATTAAAAATTACATATATTCCGCAGAGATTTACAGAGAATATTTCGGTCCTTCACATCAGTCCCTGCCCCAGTGTAGCTTACACCATATATTCCCTATCACAAAAACACTGTTTCATTTTTGGACAGATGGCAAGTACCTGGAGGAAACCCATACAAATGTGGGAAGAACATGCAAACTCCTCACAGTGGTGGGAACTCAAGACCTAAGCTGTGAGGCAGCAGTGCTATCCATTACATCAGAGGTTCTCAAACTCGGTCCTCAGGACCCCACACAGTGCATGTTTTGCAGGTCTCCTCACAGAATCGCAAGTGAAATAATTAGCTCCACCTGTGGACCTTTTAAAATGTGTCAGTGAGTAATTAATACACCTGTGCACCTGCTGGGTTACCTGCAAAACATGCACTGTGTGTGCCCCCGAGGACCGAGTTTGAGAACCTCTGCATTACATTACAACTGTGCTGCCTACAATAATCTTTTTGTTTTATTGATGGTGATAGCAAAAAGTACTCATTTGTCTCCTGAAAGCTTGAAGAGAGATAAAGTGGGGATAGATAAAGTGATAACCAATCATCTCCTAACTGTCATTTTACAGGCTTTGTTTGGCAGTTAGGAACTGATTGGTTAGTACTTTACCTCTCTCCATTATTTGATAAATCTCCCCTTGTCATAATACACCGTAAGTATAATGAATACATGTACAGTACTGCACTCTTAGCTTTCTCTAGCTCTGTCTGACACTGGAAAGTGAAACAGTGTAGTACTGCAGACCAGCTTGCCTAGACATCATGGTGGTAAAGACATGCTGCTGTTTAATTTAATCTAATAAATCATTGATTTATATTGCTTTGCATGTCCCTTTGGCCCTGAGAGGAATAGACATTGCTGATATTGATCCTAATTTAAGGTCCTGATTTGATTACTTTTTAAGATGTTTGCACAAGGCATTCATTTTCGTTTTCATTTATATTTATCTAATGAAAAGCCCATTATGTCTTACTCTGAGTTTCAGCTTCACCTTCAGAGCTGGATGGTAAATAAATATATACATTTGTATCAGGAGCCTGTGTGCTTCAATAAAGATTATAAATGATATATGGGTTTGTAATTGCCATGTTTATTTATTACTGTAAAAAGTCCTTGAAATGCAGTTTTGTGTAAATATACTTCTGTGCTCCCTCCTTTTCCCAATTAACATACCCCCTACTAAAGAAGCCAGCAAGTCAGTCTTTCATGTGAAAGGAGCTGCAGACTGTGCGCTAATCTTTACACATTTAAAAACAAAAATTCTTGCACTTTTTTGATTTGTTGAACAGCCGCTGAACCATAAACATAAGCTATTTTATTAGGCTGCTAGCTGTTCTACCCGTTCTTCGCACGGGAGTTTCTGATTTTCACAGTTCTAAATATAATTGAGTGTTAAAAATTTGGCAAATCTATAGAGATGTAAATTTGAGACGTCTTAATGTAAGTAAATATTAATCCATGGTTCGTGTCGTTACCTGAGGAGCACCCGTAGCAGATATGGTACAAAGTGACAGGACCATTTTTGTAGTTTATTAAATTCTACATACTGGAGGTGCAATCCACATTTTGAATTGATTGTCCGTTTGGGCGTTATCATTCACCCAACAAAAGCCATGCATTGGTAATGATGTCATTATGTCAACCCCCTTTTCATCCCCTTAGGGGAGGTTTATTAAAATTCTAATTACACAGTTTTCCTGTTTCCCACCTGAAGAATACCGATATTAAATTTAATCATCCTAACATATCGGGAAGTAAGAGAATTAGCGATGAGTGAGTGAGTGAGTGAGTGAGTGAGTGAGTGAGTGAGTGAGGGCTTTTGCATATTTGTAGTTTAAGAAATTCTACACACTGGAGGTGCAATCCTAATTTTGATCCGATTGTCTGTTTGGATGTTATTGTTCACGCAACGCAAGCCACACATCGGTAATGACGTCACTATGTGAACCCCCTTTTCATCCCCATAGGGGAGTTTTATTAAAATTCTAATTATGTAGTTTTCCTATTTCCCAGCTGAAGAATACCTATGTTAAATTTCATCCTCCTAACATATCGGGAAGTAAGAGAATTAGTGATGAGTCAGTGAGTGCTCACACACACACACACACACACACACACACACACACACACACACACACACACACACACACACACACACACACACACACACACACACACACACACACACACACACACACACACACACACACACACACACACACACACACACACACACACACCGGTTGGGTGAAGCCATTTATTGTCAAACAACTAGGTTTACTCTTTTTAAATCATAATGACAACAGAAACTACCCAAATGTAGTATATATATATAGGTATTAGGGCCCTGTACTGTGTGGGTTTAGTTTCTCTCCTGACGAAAGGAAGTTGCTTGACCGGTTAAGCTATTAACTAATTATAAAATCACAAACGCTTCATTACAAAAGTAACAAACAAAGAAACAAATAAAAAACAAGTGTAATAATCAACTTTTGTCTATGTTATCAGACATCAATGATGATCAGTGGCATCACTAGGTGGGTGCGAGCCGCTCCCGGGTGTCACCTGCCAAGGGGTGACCCCAAAATGCAGACTCAAGTACCAGAAGCTGTGTCCTGCATTGTAATAATTACGTGCAGCTCTCTGTTCCTGTCACAGTGTAGCAGCCGGCACTGCAGACAGACAGTCGGGTGTAGTATGGTATGCCGGCGGCCGGGCTCCCGGCGACCAGCATACCGGCGCCGGGAGCCCGACCACCGGCATACCGACAGCGTGGCGAGAGCAAATGAGCCCCTTGCGGGCATGCTGCGCTCGCCATGCTGCAGGCACGGTGGCGCGCAACGCTATTTTATTCTCCCTCCAGGGGGGTCGTGGACCCCCACAAGGGAGAAAAAGTGTCGGTATGCCGGCTGTCGGGATTCCGGCGCCGGTATACTGTGCGCCGGGATCCCGACAGTCGGCATACTGAAGACCACCCCAGACAGTCTCTGGGGGAAGCCCAGAATCTCCAGTACCCCCAGAACGACAAAAACAGGTGTTGGGCCGCAAGGCCATGCCCACCTCCCACAAAACTGTGCCCATTCCTGCAAAGCCATGCCCCTTTTTTAGCGGTGCACGCATCGGGTGTCACCAAGGCTAGTGACACCCCTGCCGATGATTCATCCTCTTAACACAAAATGTACAGTAGTTCTTCTCCAAGGGGCCCCGGTCATTTGTCATCAAATGCTTGGATCAGTCAATATACAGTCCTGTGAGAGACTGAAGATCTTTTGTCTATGCTGCCTTATAGACCATAAACTGTGTTTCTGCCAGATATTAACCCAAATTAAAATGTAACTGTCACTGACTAGTACCAGTGTTTACGTGCAGTAAGTTCTAACTTACATAACCAAGATACAGGGGGACATGTACTAAGCAGTGATAAAAGTGGAGAAGTGAGCCAGTGGAGAAGTTGCCCATGGCAACCAATCAGCTGCTCTGTATACTTTTATAGTATGCAAATGATAAATGTTATGTCAATGCTGATTGGTTGCCCTGGGCAACTTCTCCACTGGCTCACTTCTCCACTTTTATCACTGTTTAGTACATCTCCCCCACAGTATGTCTGAAAATACACCATCAGTTTCTATAACCCTTTGTCTAGAATTAACCCATAATGCATAGCTTTTCTAATGGTCATTCTTGGAATGTAGCTAAGGAGGTAATTCCAAGTTGATTGCAGCAGGATTTTTGATAGCAATTGGGCAAAACCATGGCCCTCATTCCGAGTTGATCGGTCGCAAGGCGAATTTAGCAGAGTTACACACGCTAAGCCTACGCCTACTGGGAGTGTATCTTAGCATCCTAAAATTGCGACCTATGTATTCGCATTATTGCGATCACAAACTACTTAGCAGTTTTAGAGTAGCTCCACACTTACTCTGCCTGTGCGATCAGTTCAGTGCTTGTCGTTCCTGGATTGACGTCAGAAACACACCCAGCGTTCGCTCAGACACTCCCCCGTTTCTCCGGCCACTCCTGCGTTTTTTCCGGAAACTGTAGCGTTTTCATCCACACGCCCCTAAAACGCCGTGTTTCCGCCCAGTAACACCCATTTCCTGTCAATCACACTACGATCGCCGGAGCGAAGAAAAAGCCGTGAGTAAAAATCCTATCTTCATAGCAAAGTTACTTGGCGCAGTCGCAGTGCGACTATTGCGCATGCGCACTAAGCGAAATTTCACTGCGATGCGAAGAAAAATAACGAGCGATCAACTCGGAATGAGGGCCCATGTGCACTGCAGGGGAGGCAGATATAACATGTGCAGAAAGAGTTAGATTTGGGTGGGTTATTTTATTTCTGTGCAGGGTAAATACTGGCTGGTTTATTTTTACACTGCAAATTAGATTGCAGATTGAACACACCCCACCCAAATCTTTCTCTCTCTGCACATGTTATATCTGCCTCCCCTGCAGTGCACATGGTTTTGCCCAATTGCTAACAAAAATCCTGCTGCGATCAACTTGGAATTACCCCCCATGTGCACTGCAGGGGAGGCACATGTTATATCTGCCTCCCCTGCAGTGCACATGGTTTTGCCCAATTGCTATAAAAAAATCCTGCTGCGATCAACTTGGAATTACCCCCTAAATGTCTACTGCTAAACCATATAAGGTAATGCTCACTCACTAGATGCGCATTAATGCAAATTACATGTACAAATAAGGCCTCTCAATTATGTCTTGTCTGACCCTAAAAGTTACAGCCATCTTCAGCATGAATAAAATCTACTTACAGTTCAAGGGCCCTGAACAGATATTAAAACGCACATGCTATGTTGAAATAAAATTATTTACCCCACTGGTTACACACCAACCTCTATATACAGCCATGTAAAAGACAATATACAAAAGATGGAGCTTCTAATGATTACAGTCCATACCATCCAACGTAGTTTTTCTTTTAGTCTCTACTTGTACAGTGTTGAATCATGTATGATTTGCGCATATAATTATGTCAAATATAAATGTTTAAAATAAATATGAAATTCTAATGTTAGACGTTTGTACAGTTCCAGAAAATGCATTTAGGCCCATGTATTTATACAGTTGGGTTATACATTAGAATTGGGTTTAGCATAAAGGTGGTCCAAATAACATTTTCTCTACTGACTCATTAATTAATAATAACCGTTATGCCTTCAGCATATGCTTTATATATCAGTCTTCAGCATATACATCCAAGTTCACATCCAGCATATACATACCTGTTTTGTTTACAGTCAGTTATGTTGCCAGACCCATCTAATGGTCAGCACAGAGGTACTGTAGTTCACAACCCACCATAGCAGGGTTCTCAGGTTATTCTGGGTAATTCATTGGAGGCATCCATTTTCTACTTCCCTCATGGTCCCAGCCAGACATCTCACATGTGCTTACCTGCAGCATAGAATCCAGTGGTAAAAGATATTGACCGTTAAATCTGCCATACTGTAGGTCAGCTGACAGTTATGTATGCCATCTGCCACTAATCCTTTGCACATGCGCTAAAGTAATGTTTGCATACAGTACTTTATTCATATCTCTGCATCCTACGTGTCTGTATGTTTGCATTACATTATCCTATGTGTGCTAATTGTAATTGCATTTTATCATTTGTACTTACAGATTTAACAGTTTCCTCTATTCCATAATAAAAACCATTCTTCAGATCATCCCATCTGATTGGGATTATTGAAAAGTAGAGGTGGTTATGCTGTCTGTCTGAGTTTGGTTAAAAGAAACACCATAGTGAGGCCAGAGAAATAATAAGTATTAGACTAAACACTAGATAACAAGTGTTAGTGTCCACTAAACCTATAAACAAATATGTTATAAAATACAGACAGGTTGAGTTTTAACAGCTACAATATGTTTGGTCATATCAAAGTTTACATCATAAATTCTGTGTACCAACCAATCGGATTGGTATCAAAATACTGGTAGAATCTCGATAGCAAAAATCCCAATGCTCATAAAGCCAACGGTTCTCTGTTAGTATTACCTTAACTCACCCTTCCCGCAGCCTAACCCTAACATCTCCTCCTGTAGCCTTACCCTAACAGTCTCCTCCTGCAGCCTAATCCTAACCATCCCCTCCCGCAGCCTAACCCTAATACTCACCTTGGCCAGCAATCAGCATTGTGAGCGTCAGGACTCTAGTGTTGGGATTCTGACAGGAATAGAAAAAATACCTTGGCGCACCAGGGGTTAAAGAAAAGAGTACCAGAAGGGAATGGTCAGACTACTTTGAATTAGAATTTATTTATGCATTAAGACACATTTGACATATTTATAAAATCATATAAAAGTTAGCACAATTTATCTTTGCATAACCTATTAAGTACAACAATAAAATGATTAAGGCAATTTAATGTCTTTCGCCAATAATTGTATCAATGTGCCAATACTTATAGCTATAATTTCGTATTCGTCCCAAAAAGCACAGGGCACAGGAAAAATAAATAAAGGGTCCCGAAATCTGTTTATCCCACACGGGTGACACTATATGTCTTTTATGAAAGCAGTCTTTAAATGATAGGGACTTCCCTATATAGACATACAGCCGTGTGTGACCTTGTCCCAGCAGCTCAATTGAATAGCTGATGGACTTTTTGGGATGGTCACTAAACTTTAATATCTAGGTGGCTCCCAGCCCTCCTTTTTCCTACACACCTCGAGTGTCTGAGTTGGTGCTCGTTAGATGACAGTACCTGTGGATGAGCAATGTCCAGAGTCCTCCGTGCCTTCCTCTCCCGGGTCCGTATCTCGTGGACCTCCGGTGAAGCCGGGCAGCCGATTCCCAGAGCTACGATACGGCTTGTACCGTCTGGCCCGCAAGCGTGGAACGCAGGCCAGTCGCTTCCGGTTTCGCGGCTTCCGGGATAGCGAGTCGTCAACGGGTCAGTTGAAGTTAGAATTGAACTCCTACTCCTTCGTTCAGCATGCAATGATCCAACGCGTTTCTCCCATACAGGGCTTCGTCAGGGATAACTGACAGTTGGGGTCCCGAAAACATGAGATCCTGACTACATCTCTACCAATCAGCTTGTAACTGTAATTTTTCAAACACATGTCAGTTAGAATCTTATTAGCTAGAACCAGTGGTGGCTCAAAAGGTGGGGCTGCAGCGCAATTCAAAATTCAAATAGGGGAGCCACACCAGCTCGCAGTGAGTCCCGGACAGCAATGTTTGGCAGTGTTTGGCGTGGCTGTTGGTGTGATACCCCTATCTGAACTTTGATCTACACTACAGCCCCACCTGTGGAGCCACCACTGGTTAGTACTTTATCTATCTCCACTTTATCTCTCTCCAAGGTTTGCTAAGCTTTCCCTTACATCCTTTAAGATGTCATTCAGTTTGGGTATAAAAGTTAGTGATGGACACAGAAAAGTCACTTATCAGATACCTTTGAGCAAGTGTGCACTGTTTATCATTGCATATTGTGAGGATCAGAGATAATAGGTAGCCAATATTGATTACGTTATTGCCAGTTATAGTTTGTCAGTGATACTAGGATAGGTATTACAGGATGTTCAATTTAAATGTTCATTCAATAAGGGTAACTTTGATCCCAGACAGATACAGCAAAGCTTTTGCTATCTCAAAAGGTACCATTAGCATGTTACTGTTATTTCAGGCCTAGGAAGCCCTTTTGTTGTCTGTCATGTCTGTACATCAAAGGGGATCAGTATGATACCCCGGCTGTCGGGATTCTGACAGTCAGCAGACAGACGCTGGGATCCCAACAGCCAGGATACCGGTGGCGAATGCAGTGTGTCCCCTCACGGGCTCGCTGCGCTCACCGCGCTTCTGGCCCGGTGGCGATCTTTGGTCGCCACAGGGTTATATTCCCCCTCAGGTGTTGGCGTGGACCACCACCCAAGTGGGGCTTCCGACCGCAGGTATTTCACCACCGGTATCGGTATCCTGACAGCCGGGATCCCGACAGCCGGTAAATTGACTGCCTCCCCATCAAAGTTAATAAAATCAAGGAAAAAGGACCAATTACCTGACAGGATAGTCTTGTCTGTGTTGGCATCTCAAAGAAAGTACCACATTGGGGGAAGGGGGGGTAATCAAACCACATGTGTATTCATAGTTGTATCCAGCCTGGACACAGGACATATGAAAAGCTTCTCAGCTTTCATGTGGTCTATGGAGTAAAATTCGTATATCCATACTCCTTAAATGCATATGTTTCCCCATAGAGAGACCCAGCATATGCCGAGGTGGACTGCATTTGTCATATATCTGAGAAGCATAGTTTCCAACATATTATCCCATGTCATAAACACATGATATTTATATTCATACCGTTGCTAAAATAGCAAAGGGTTAAATGGACACCCCAGATCTAAAGGTGCATACACACGGTGCGATACTGACTTATGTGCGATTTTGACTATGCAATATTGTCTTGTGCTTGCGATTTTGGCTATGGACAATTTTCACTGTACTTTGTACTAGAGAGTCAAAATTGACTTGCCTGGACAGTCTATTTTCTCTTGCGACACCGGCCCTGTGGGACCGCACATGGTATTGCAAGCGGTGTACACTTGTGCGATTTGCACTAACTTTCCTTGCGATTTTTACTATATAGTCAAAATAGCAAGGATGAATCGCACCGTGTGTATGCACCTTAAGATTATAATTTTGCAGAAGAAGTTATGCCCAAATACGTGAATGTGAGTTCTAAATCATAAGAGCACTTCATGGGATCTCAGGCTTAGTTATCAAATCAGCCCATCAGCATTGGTTAATATCACCCAGGTGTGATACTCTGCTAATAAAAAGTATGACCACTCAATGTTCTGGGTTGAACTGAGGGATCCCTGCTGCATTGGAGTTTTAACCTGTAGACTACATTTCCTTACCATCCCCTCCAGCAGGGCCACATTAACAAAGGGGTGAATGGAGCTACAGCTCCAGTCCCCCACATTATAATAGGACCATCGTGATGACAGCGTCATGATGACCAGCCTCCAGCTGCGCAGCTGGCTACACGGTCGGCCATAAATCATAAGCTTTAAATTGTATTTCTATTTTCATACCTCCCAACCTTTGAATGGTTTGGTGTGGGACCTGCCGCGCTGGAGGCCCGGCTGTGACCTGAAAGGGGGCAGGGCTTCAGAAGAAGGGGCAGGCTTGACAGAAGGGATGGGGTCTCACCACACGACCCCCATTTTCGAGGCATGCCCAGCGCACCCTGAGCAGCTGGGCAGCCCCGTCTCACTCCCCACACTGTTTAGATGTCACGCGCATGCACACGGTATGTAATTCAGTGATCACAGGCTGCTTTGCAGAGCAGAGCAGTGGTGATCACTGGCTCTCCCAACATGCCCCCCCACAGGACACTGTGACCCGCGGGTGGGACAGCGGGACAGTGTCCGAATAGCGTGACTGTCCCGCTGGAATCGGGATAGTTTGGAGGTATGTATTTTCCACGCAAATTTATGTAATGTTTGTACTTTTACATATTTAGAGAATTGGGGCTGATAGTGTGCGGGGTCTACATGGCACTGGCCACGCCCTACACAGCACTGATCAGACCGCCCTCTGCTTCTCGTAATAGGCCCTTAAACATTTTTAGCCCCAGGCCCATGAGGTCCTTAATCTGACCATGAACAGAATTAGTTGCGTGTTAAGGCTGTAAATTTAATCCTATTTTTATTTTCAATTTGCTTACCCGTGTATATATACTTTGTAACCCTTTAATTTGTAACCACCTTTGTGTAACATTATTTCTAAGATAAGCGTTGCACCCTTTTCCATAAATAAACTGTCTTGTCATATGCCTCTAGAACCCACATTCTTTGAAGCGACGGTTAGATCACTTAACTGTGCCATAAATTGTTATTAACTGCTGAAACAGTAGGCACACAATACTGCGTGATGTCTGTGTTGCTGAGCCTGTTCAATTGGGGATATTAATAATACACTGTTACAAATTGCCAAAGCAGGGAGAGTTATTCCAGACTGAGTGGATAATATATGGATATCGCTAAGCCTTGTGTGCATAGTATATAAAGGTGTGTTGGGAGGCCTGTGACTCCCCGCTTCTTTATTGTTTAACCACTTGCCTGGCATTGTCACATCAGATGCGACCACACCAGGCAGTGCTTTATCTGACCTACTGATTGCCGTGCTGCCGATCACTGCTGATTGGTCAGCACGGCAGGACCCCCCACCCAGCTGCTGCAGACAATAGCAGCTGCTGGAAAAGTGTAAAGCATACTTACCTACATTGTAAGTCTCCTCTCCGGGAGAAGCCCGGAGAGGAGACGCAGCAGGTGTCTTCGGGGGGGGGGGGAATGCCGCGATTCGCGGGAAGGGGCTAAAATGACGCGATTTGCGTCATTTTAACCCCTTCTCCACCCGACGGACCCGCGAATGCGGGAGGTTATCTCCATCCTGCTCGCATCACTAAGATGCGAGCAGGATGCGGGAGACCTGCCCACTCTTCCGTGGGTGTGGGGGGCTACCCCAAAAAACGGGAGCCTTCCGCAGCTTCTGGGAGAGTAGGTAAGTATGGTGTAAAGCAACCCCCCCTCAGCCCCGCCACCCCCCCGCCCCCGTGTACCTGGCAGCTGTCTAGCGTGTTAAAAGTAACGTTGCGATGGCCGCAATGTTACCGATGTTCCAATGTTACCGAGCTTCCCGACCGATGTTCCGATGTTTGAGAAATAAATTTAAAAAATGCACAAAAAAAATATTTTTTCTTTTTTTTTTAAACCACAGTCATTTTGGATAAGGTTAAAATAATGTTCTTTACCTAATTCAGTCATAAAAACCCCGACAATTTCTGAGCTGTTTTTTGGGGGAAAAATTGTCCATTAAGTGGTTAAGTTTATCACAGGTGATGGTAGTCGAATGTGTTGAATTACTGCACCCTGACCAAGAGACAGAGCTCAGGGTCCATCCCAAAAAGTTAGAGATAAAGTGAGGTCCCTGACACATACTGTAGTAAAATGTAAGAGGTTTACAAATGGTATACCTGTGTTTATAACTCAGGGGCTGATTCACTGGTGGATGCAATGCTGATGTTTGCGCAATTGAGATATTTTATTTGTACTGCAAATTCATCTGAATTGCCCGGCGCACACGCAGTGATTAATGAGCCATGGTGGAACGCAGTGAGGATTTATTTGCAGTGAGTGACAGGTAATGAGGTTTTGTGGGAGGGTGCCTTCAAAATGCTGACATACTGTATTGCAAACATTTCAGGGGCGTGTCAGAGTTTTGATGGTGCAACCGATGTGTCATGGTGCGTCTTTGTACATAAGCAACACATACTTGCCTACTTAACCCTCTCCATGAGGGAGAAAATGCTCTGTTCCTGGACTTTCCTGGTAATGTATGATTGCCATCACCTGTGGTGAGCTAGTTAATTGATGAGAAAGGTGTTTCACCACAGGTGATGGCAATCATACATTACCAGGAAAGTCCAGGAACAGAGCATTTTCTCCCTCATGGAGAGTCAGGTAGGCACGTATGTAGCAGCATCATTAGCATATTCTCACAGGCCCCACCGTGTACAAAACCTGTTATGAATGCAACTGCCTCCACCTCTAAATCAGTCACTCACTTTCAAGTAGTTATTATTATTTATTTATTTATTTATTAACAGTTTCTTATATAGCGCAGCATATTCCGTTGCGCTATTTACGTTGAGTTATTTAGGTTAGTGTAATCTTTCAGTGTGGCTTTTATTTTTATATTGTTTTTTATATTTTTGGCAAGCTTACCATGTATTATTTTACATGAAAATGTAGCTGATATCAGTTGTCTTAGGACACTTCTCCCATCTTCTGAATTCAGTAACCTTACTGCTTTAAGTGTGCTGACTCAGTAAAGGAAGTAGGGGAGATCCGCCACCTAGTGGAGCTTCCTCTGAATACACATAATGTTGTAAAAAAATACAAAATTAGTAGAGTCTAAGAATAAAGAAACAAACAAAAATAGTACATATATTATATCACTCACTATATAATCCATTCGCCGGGGTGCTACTCAGGCTTAGTCCGTCGCTGGGTCCATTATACAATAGAACAAAGAGCGCACTCACCAGGCTTCTTCTTCCACGTGTTAAAAGTCAACTTTATTCTCCAATCATTGTCAAAGCATAGGTACAGTATATCTGGCCAACGTTTCGATCCATTTCCAGACCTTTTTCAAGACCTACTCCAGCTTAGTACAGGACTGTTGTGACTGTGCTCAGCTGGAGTAGGTCTTGAAAAAGTTCCAGGAATGGACCGAAAAGTTGACCAGATATACCTATGCTTTTAAAATGATTGAAGAATAAAGTTGACTTTTAACACGTGCAATAAGAAGCCTGGGGATTGCACTCTTTGTTCTACTATGTATAACTATATATATATATATATATATATATATATATATATATATATATATAATATAATCATATAAAAATATATATATATAATATATTTATATATGATGTCTCCATTTCCTTATTCATTGTGAATTACAGATGTGTCCACCTAAATCTAGCCTCCTTGCACGTTAAACAGCCCTTCTACTCAAGCCACGCCATGGCAAAATAATGTTAATAGGACGCACAAGCAGCTTTTGCTGATTAAAATTATGTGTGGTATGCCTATATTCTATGTACAACTGCGGCTGCATCTGCATACGAAATGTTACATTACTGTGTTTTCCTAGAAAACACTCTAAGGTTGCATTTCACATGCAGATACAGGTGCAGTCGCACACAGAATATAGGCATGCCGCATATCAATTTAATTAGCTGCTTGTCTACACTAACGGAGTTGCACGGGACCTGTCGGCTCACTCACATCAGGCTTCTCTCGCTGCGTAGCGTAATGAGGCAAGATATATGAGGACACATCTGTAGGAATATGTATAAAAATTAAAAAGATTCCAGAACTACAAAAATTTATAGTGAAAAGGCAAGCTATATTGATATAAATTAACGTAATTCAGTATATGTTAGCATTCGTAAGTAAAATAATAGCTAGTGGAGGCTTAAAAAACAGTACCAGTGCAGTAAATGAAACATATTCTTACCAATGCAAATGGGTGTGATATAGAATGCCGGTGGTCGGGATGTCGGCAGTCACATGACTGACCACGGCATACCGATTTTTGGGGTAATTCATTTACTCCTCCCCTGCCCCCTTCCTTAACCCTAACGCACCTGGGTTGGTGGCTATGGCTAAAATAGTGGGGTGCGGGGTGGCAGCTATGGCTAAACATAGGGGGTGGCGGCTATGGTTAACCACCCCTGTGGAGCTTAACCCTAACACCCCTACCACTCTCCACTCTGGGCCCTAACCTTCACCCCAATACTTACCTTTAGGAAGCCAGTAGTTGCGGTTCCTGCGCCGGGATTCAGAGTGGTGTCGGGATTCCAGTGTCGGTTACTTGACCGCCGGCATATACACCGATGGGATGCAGACCACATCTCGCGCAAATACTGTTGCTGGAACAATATTTGAATCACAAAGCTATAGTACTCTGGGCCTTTTGCCTTTCTTGATATTAGAAGACAGTTGGGCCTTTCAATGTGCATGTGTACTCATGTGAATCTGATTTTAATCATCATTATTATATTGATATTTGTACCAAATAGTATTAATTACTATTAATAGTACACTGATAAGCAAGCAGAATACATATACATAACTATAATACAACAATAAAAGGCAAGACAAGGGGGGCAGAGGGAGTAGAGGATGGGATGACAAATTATGTCTAGTAGAAGTAGCAGTTATCAGTTGGACAGGTTTGAGGTAGGTGGAGGGCGTATAGGATACAAAATAGCATCAATGAGCCTGTCACTATACCGACGCCGGAATCCCGCCCGGTGTAAAGCCCAACAGTCGGCATGCCGACTGACAGAGATTATTCCCACTTGTGGGTGTCCATGACACCCATAGAGTGGGAATAGAACCTGTGGCGAGCACCCCCCACTGGCTATCTAAACACCAGGATCCCAGCATCGGTATGGTGACCCCGGTCAACAATACTCAACCCATCAGGTTTGATGTGCTGCACATGGAACCTGACAATATCGCTAGCGTCATGTGGTATGCTAATGAAGAACAGAACATGATGGTTTTGTTCCTTCATTAACATTGTTACAGTGAGTACAGGCAATCTTAGCTGATGGGCATTCGAATGCCTGTCTCTCAAGTGTGTACCCAGCTTTAGACTTAGGGGGGTTATTGACTACACACCCTATTTATTACTAAAGATATCAAGAGGTGCTATCATGCTGAGGCTTCTAATACTGTGCTGGGGGAAGAGAGATGCAGATGCACACTCCTAGCACTAAGAACACTGATAGTAAAAATAATTTAAATAAGCCCCCACAATTAACATGGAGTATAATTGAAGTTCTTAGCACACATTTACACAAATATGCGGGCATTCACACTACAGGAATTTAGGACCTGTAACTGTAAAAACTGCATATACCTCATCAAATGTATATGCAGCCTACAATATATTAATACTTCAAGAAGATTAAGGGATAGATGGGCGGGATAAAAAAAAAGTAGTGACGAACTACTCCCTCTCAACATTTTAAAGATAAACACCAATGCTCCCATACGAATATTAAAACTATTATAGGAGTAAAGATAGTTGATGGAAATTGGCGAACAAAGGGCACAGAAATCTTAACAGAAGAATTGCCATGATCACATAACAGAGGTGCTATGTGTTGCATAGTGTGGAGAGCATAATTGACACTATGGAGGATCGGAAAACTGAACTTCTGGTGGAAGCATGGCCGTAACTAGAGGGACATGTGACCCTGGGCGCAGGATTTAGAGGGCGCTGAGAGAGACCCGCGAACAGTCCCAGACAGCAGCTGCGATACAAGTGCCTGTCCGTGAAGCCGGAGAACATGGAGCTGTGCAGCTGTGAGAGGCGGACCCAGGGTGGAGCTGTGACAGAGATGCCAGGATCTCCTTGGAGCACTGGTTGAAGCCGTACCTCCCAAGTCCACCTCTCACAGCCGCCACTCACCCGCCTGCCAAAGCCGCCAGTCCACGCTACTCTCTCCCTGTATGCTGTCTCAGCTCTAGGACAGCGAGCCTGCAGTCCGGATGGAGGAGAGAAGTGCATCCTCCAATCTCTGCTGCGCCCTGCCTCCTCCACAACTGATCTGTATGTGGTGGCTGGTCCCTGCTCCAAGACCAGCCACCCATGTGCTGCTACTGTGGACCAGGCCCGCCCTCCTCCCTCCACTGATCTGTATGTGGTGGCTGGTCTTACCTCCTACAGTCTATAAAATAGCTACAGTAGCTGCTGGGTGATTGCTATGAGCAACCTCTTCACCTGTCATCTTTAGAAGGTTTGATACATCTCCCCCTCTATCTGTACCGACCAGTCCGTATTCATAAAAGCAGAAAATTATGCACCCACAACATGCTGTCATTGAAAGCAAAAAGAGTGGTCCTCAAATCAGCATGGAAACACTGCGTTCCAGCATCATGGAGAGGAGAAGAGAGCTGCCCGGACGCTGTGGATGGCTTTGTACCCTGCAGGGAATGTGCTTGGAGCATCCGTCTGGCCTCCCCGAGCAGCACTGAAGCTTCTGTGTAAAAATGGCTGCATTCGCTCAAAAGTTAGCAAGTGACATTACAAAACAGCACTTGCACTGTGGAACTCTATCACAACTCGCACTCATCAGTTCCCCATGTTCGCTGTAGGGAACCAAATTAATGTCAAAAGCAAATATACGTCTGAAAAAGCACACATGTAGACCAATAAATCCTTATCTGGTGGGTCCATCCTTTCCAAGAGAGCAGAATGTTTTTCCCCATTGTATTCCATATACCCATTGAGGACTGCAACAGCTTTGCAGGAGACAACGTTGCAAAGTATGACCACCAGCGGGTATCAGTGCAATATTGCCCATGGTGCAATTCTCTACACCAAATGGTGAGCACACCACGTGTTGGATGAATGCTTCACTTATATTACACAGTGTACACTATATACATTTATTTTCTTTCTCTGTACCCACAAAAGAATTAATGGTTGGGGATGCAGCGGAACTAGAGCAGTCACAAGGGTAATGTGAGCCGCTTCCAGGTTTTACCCTTCCAAACTGTGACCCCAAAATGCTGACTCCTCCGGAGTGACAGGAGACGATTGCTGCAGTATGACATTAACCTGCAGCACTCGGCTCCTGTAACTGAGAAGGACCAGGCAGTGCTGAAAAAGTCTCTGAAGGAGCTTCGGGCAAGGTCATCCCCCTTTAGTGACATCAGTGGGGCTCCTACAAGGTCATGCACCCTGTCCAGGAAGCCAAGCCCCTTTTGGATGCACGCACCAAAGATGCACGCAGGGGGGTCTCTTGGCTGCACTGGGTGTCACGGGCCCCAGTGCTGCCATTGTCCAAAATGACAATTCTTTCTACATACCATATATTTATTTTGTAGAACTTTATTCATTTTATGGTAGTTTATTGGTTACAGTTCCTCAATTCATAGCTGAACACTCCTAACCATTGGTGAACTTTTTCATTTGGTGCGCATCTTTTATTTGATCTGCGTCTTTCAAGGTGTCACTTGAAATGTCACAATTGCAGCCTAAACCTAACCAGGGGCGGATTGGCCCACAAGGGTACAGGTGACACCCAGTGGGACCCGCTGCATGAGGACCCGCATCCTCCTCTATGGATCAGGTTCCAGACTGTGCACTTCCTTTATACATATGTTACATTATTATACTGCACAGGACTATGGTGCATAGCAGCGGTGGCCAATCCGCGGCTCTCGAGCCGCGTGCAGTTCTTTTATCCTCCGCATGCGGCTCGATCCGCTCCCGGCCACCGCTGCCCGACACACACAGCCCGGCGCACACAGACTTCTAAGGTCTTCGGCGTGTGAGGGGAGGGTAGGAGAGCGCAGCACACGCCTCTCTGACTCCAGCAGCGGTGTCTATCTTCAGTTCGATGCCAGCCCATGAGCCAATCAGAGCTTGCGGTCCGGCAGCTAAGGCTCCTGATTGACTGCGCCAAATTGAAGATAGACACAGCCACCGGAGTCAGAGGGGCAGGAGAGGCGCTCGCTGCGCTCTCCTCCCCTCCCCTCACAGCAGCAGCACGGTGTGCAGCACTTTGGGGTGTGGGGGGGGGTGAGCAGCACTTTAGGGACATGTGTATCTAAGCAGCATGGTGAGCAGCACTTTGGGGGGGGGGGCACTGTAAGGACATGTGTAGCTGGCACTGGGGGCATAGCTGGCACTGTGGGGACATGTGTATCTGCACTGGGGACATATCTGGCACTGTAAGGACATGTGTATCTGCACTGGGGGCATATCTGGCACTGTGGGGGCATGTGTATCTGCACTGGGGGCATATCTGGCACTGTAAGGACATGTGTATCTGGCAATGGGGGCATAGCTGGCACTGTGGGGGCATGTGTATATTGCACTGGGGGCATATCTGGCACTGTAAGGACATGTGTATCTGGCAATGGGGGCATAGCTGGTACTGTGGGGGCATGTGTATATTGCACTGGGGGCATATCTGACACTGTAAAGACATGTGTATCTGGCACTGGGGGCATATCTGGCACAGTGGAGGCATGTGTATTTGGCACTCTGGGAACATGTGTATCTGGCACTGGGAGCATATCTGGCACTGTAGGGGCATGTGTATCTGGCATTGGGGCATATCTGGCACTGTAACTTACAGTGCCAGATATGCCCCAATGCCAGATACACATGCCCCCACAGTGCCAGATATGCTCCCAGTGCCAGATACACATGTCCGTACAGTCTGTAAGGACATGTGTATCTGCACTGGGGGCATATTTGGCACTGTGGGGCTTATATGTATTTGGCACCGTGGGGGCATATATGTATTTGGCACTGTGGGGGCATACATGTATTTGGCACTGTGGGGGCATACATGTATTTGTCACTGTGCGGAATATATGTATTTGGCACTGTGGGTCATATATGTATCTGGCACTGTGGGGGCATGTATATCTGGTACTGTGGGGGCATGTGTATCTGGCACTGGGGGCTTATATTTATCTGGCACTGTGTGGACATATGTGTAAATGGCACTGTGGGGCGTATATGTATCTGGCACTGTGGAGGCACCCAATTTTTTTGCATTTTTATATGTATGTGCCACTGTACTGGGGCATTATATGTATGTGGCACTGTACAACATGACTAAAAACGGGGTTATGACACAAGGTCATACTCCTACAAATGTCATACTGAAAGGTGTGCGCACAAAAATGTGGGTGCAGCTTTGTGACAACTAGGCCACGCCCCCATTTTGTGTGTGCCCGCTGCCTGGTGAGTGCAGCGAGCCCACAAGGGGCTTTGTTGTGCTTGCCCCCCCCTCCCCCACCGGCATTGCGGTGTCGGCATGCTGACCGCCGGGATCACTGCAGCTGGCATAACATGCCCAACCCCCTACACCTGCATTCCCCTGGTGGGCCCTTCATACCCCAGTCCAACACTGACCCTAATCCTAACCTACACTCATAATTTGACTACATACCAGAAAAATATTGTCACCTAAATGGTTGTGTGTGTACTTTAAATGAGCAATTCTTCTCTGCAATGTCCATTGTCAGCCAAAGTCATACTTGCCTACTTTTGAAAAAGCATTTCAGGGAGATTTCGACAATAACACCTATCAGCGTGGATGTGCGCTGCTACATCTGAGAGGCATGTCATTAACATGACTTATATCCAAATGTAAATGAGTCCAAAAGTTAGTAAGATCTACTTGTTGAAGAAAACACCTTGATAATTTTCAGGAATTGTTTGTGTATTGTGTTTTACAAGAGATTCCATATACTGTAAGTGGCCACAAGAAACCTTATTTAAAACGCATGTAGCCATAGGGATCACTGGGGCAGATGTACTGTATTAACCTGGAGAAGGCATATGGAAGTGATAAACCAGTGATATGTGCAAGGTGATAAAGACACGGGCCAATCAGATCCTAACTGTTAATTTACATATTGGAGCTGATTGGCTGGTGCCTTTATCACCTTGCACATATCACTGGTTTATCACTTCCTTATGCCGTATCCAAGTTAATACATCTACCCCATTGTGCCTTATATATACAATACAGGGAAATGGCATTGATGATCCCATTTAAATGTATGTATCTCTGATTTATTTCCCCCTCCCCAAAAAAAAAAGAATGTAACAGCTGCACAATGGGGATAAGGTGAAATCAGGGAGATTGCTGGTCTACACAGGGAGTGAGGGAGATTGCTACTATTTCAGGGAGTCTCCTGCAGAATGAGGGAGGGTAGGCAACTGTGGCCAAAGTTTACAGGGAAAGCTTCAGGTGTGGAGTGAGCGTTTAGCTTAATATACAGTATTTACAAAGCAATGTCTGATTTCGTAACAATTTGGTGTATTGTTTGTAGGGAAGCAGCAAGGCAATTGATAAAACTGACAGTCAACAATTGTAATGTGCATAACCTTGGTTAAAGTGATCACTCACAGTTTCTGTATGTGTGACATGTTCCAAAAATATACTCCAAACAACACTTTATTAAGTTAGTACATAGTTATCACATATCTGAATATATTTCCATTGCAAGATATAGGTCAGTAAAGATTGTTCTTTCCTGGAAGCCATGAATCAGTGCACCAGTGGGGAAGTTACTCTGTGTGTTGTCAAGTGTAAGGCAATTATTTTATGCAAAAGGAATGCCAGAGTCACAGAGGGACATACATGCACACAGGAACAGTCACTCGTCAGAGATGAAGGGAGAATATGTACAAAGTTCAAAATATATTTTTTTCATTAACTTTTGTTCTGATGAGTTTACAAAAAGAGACAAGGGGGTATGTTTACAAAGGTACCGATTTTGTCCGAGTTTTTTTTTTTTTCTAAGTGTCATCTCGGGAATTTACTAAACACAAATCTCGGCAGTGTTGGGGCTATTCGTATTTTTTTTCCCAGCTGAGTTCACAAATACGAATGAATAGACCATCGGTCAAACACGCCTGTTATTTGATACAACTCTGTAATTTACTAAGAATTCGTAATTAAATGAAGGGGTCCCCCCCCCTCCAGGCACCCAAGGACCAAGGGTGAAGCCCGAGGCTGTCCCCCCCATCCCTGGGCAGTGCCGTAGAACTACAAGTCCCAGCAAGCCTCCCCGCAAGCTGGTACTTGGAGAACCACAAGTACCAGCATGCGGGGAAATAACGGGCCCGCTGGTACCTGTAGTTCTACAACAGCAAAAAATACCCAAATAGAAACAGAACACACACACCATGGAAGTAAAACTTTAACATACATGCACACTTACAGACTCACACATACTTACCTAGTGTCCCACGGAGCCCATTGGTCCCCTTGTCAAGTAGAATCCAATTGAAAACCTGTAAAAAAAAAAGGCCAAAATACTCACCTATTCTCCAGTGATGATCGGTCCTCTTCATTCCATGTAGAATCCACAGGGTTAAAAAAACAAAACGAAAAAAACACGGGCAAAATCAGGACCCCACGCATTTTTCCCCCCACACTTTTAACTGTTTTAACTCTTTTCATACTGTACACAATGAAGCCCTGCACGGATCTCACTGATCCGGTCTGGCTTCATTGTGTTATGTCCGGCAGTGTTTTACTCATCAATCCCGTAAAACACTGCCCGACAATACGATTAACATCGACATCGGAAAATATGAAAAAGTAAAACTCGGCAGCTTAGTAAATTCCAGTTAATGGTTACAAAAAGTTGCAGAAAAAAATACATCCGATAAAAATCGAGTTTAAACTCCCACCAATTCAGCTGAAACACAAATCTTTGTAAATATACCCCAAGGTGCAGTGTCTGCATCTTATACTTGCAGTAGCCAGAGGATCCCATATGTGGTCCTCAAGGCACCCCAAAAGTCCAGGTTTTAAGCATATCTGTGCTTGGCCACAGGTGACTTAATTGGTTCCTCAATTTGATTTAACCATGTGTGCTGAGCCATGGTTATACTTACAACCTGCGGGTGCCTTGAGTATTGCATTTGGGAACCTCTGCCATTGGCCATTATCTTCCTCCACAGTCTAAGCACAGTCTCTGCCTTGGATGTGGCTAAATCAGAGATACAGTTGAACACAAGTCGGTAGCAATTACACCAGCTTTGCATACATGGATGCAAATGCAAATATTCCCCCAAATGCTGAGCTTATTTGCACAGTATCATGACACTGAATTATAAGATAAATCACACAAGTATAGCAAATATAGGGTATACGGTTGATAGATCTAGAGCAGGGGTGGGCAATTATTTCAGCTGGGGGGCCGCATAACACTTCCAGCGAATATTCGAGGGCCACACACAAAATACTCAAAAAGAGATCCCTTTTTACACATTACGGCAGACAGCGTGCCCTTTTTACACATTATGGCAGACAGCGTCCCCCTTTTTACACATTATGGCAGACAGCGTGCCCTTTTTACACATTACGACAGACAGCATCCCCTTTTTACACATTACGGCAGACAGCGCCCCCGTTTTTATACATTACGGCAGACAGCGCCCCCGTTTTTATACATTACGGCAGACAGCGCCCCCGTTTTTATACATTATGGCAGACAGCGCCCCCGTTTTTCACATTACGGCAGATAGCGCCCCCGTTTTTACACATTACGGCAGACAGCGCCCCCGTTTTTACACATTACGGCAGACAGGGCCCCCGTTTTTACACATTACAGCAGACAGTCCCTACCCACCTACCCCCCCCCCTCCCCTAAACCCATATTGCAGTTTTTAACTCCCCTCCCTCCCCACCCCTAAACCTATATGGCAACTTAAGCAGTGATCCAGGGGCTGGCTGGACAGGGGGTTTACCTGTTTGTCACAGTGGCAGACAATCCCCGCTGTCCGATGATCTGCGCTGCCGCCGGCCGGAGTCACTGCTGATGTGGCCTCTCCTGCTCCCGCTCGCTGCCCGCCGCTTCCTCTCCTCACTGTCCGCCGCTCCTCGGCCGCCGCTCCTGCTCACTGCAGTGCCCGCCCCCCGTGCCGCCCAGCGCATGATAACAGAGGAAATCCCGGTCAGCAGACCCTGTGACGTGACCGGGATTTCCTCAGCGGCGCCGCGTCTGAGAGCAGTGCAATGACAAGCGGCATGTCGGGCCGCTTGTCATTGCACTCTGGTGGGGCACAGCGGGCCAGGCAGGATCGGTCTGCGGGCCGCATCCGGCCCCCGGGCCGCCTGTTGCCCACCCCTAATCTAGAGTAAAAAGATAGAAAGTCAATAGGTCAACCCCAAATAGCCGACATGCAAAAGGTCAATAGGGTAAAAAGGTTGACAGGTAAAAAAAATAGACAGTTCTTAAGGTCGACAGGTTCAAAAGGACATGACAATGGTCGACACACACATGATCGACACACATTTTTGTTTTGTTTTTCAACTATTTCATCATTTACCATCCACGTGGGCTATGATTAGGAATAGTAACCTGCCCGAAGCACGGCGAGCAAATCGAGCCCACAAAGGTACTTTTCCACGAATATGGCTCAGATATGGAAGAAAAAAACTTGTGTCGACCATTTTCGTGTTGACCGTTTGACCCTGTCGACCTGTTGACCTATTCCACATCGACCTTTTGACACTGTCAACATTTTGCATGTCGACCATTTCGGGCTGACCTATTGACTGTCTATCTTTTTGCTGTAGATCTATTGAACCACACCCAAAATATATCACATTCTAATTTTGTGTCATATAGTATTTAATCTAGAACAGGCTCGACAAATCCCGGGTGCCAGGTCGCCATGGCGTCCAGATATTGGTGCCTGGCGACCAGGGCCAAGTACGCAGTGAGGAGGGTGCCGTGCGGGGCAGCCAAAGAGATTTCGCCGATGGCATTTCAAATGTGCCGCCACTAGCCAATCACTGCTGACGGACCGGCAGCCAATCAGGCGCAGTGGCTTCTGATTGGCTGCTGGACCATGATCTCCGATTGGTTCACAAGCCGGCGCCGCATTTAAAATGGTTGCCCGCCTGCTTTTTGCCGCCCACTGTGTTTTTGTTTTTTAATGTGGACCTGGCCTTTCCAGTCTTTTTTTTTATATTTATTTTTTAATCTAGACCTGGCTTGTTCGTGTGTGGGAGGGGTTTTTGGTTGCTCGGGGAGGTTTGTTCACAGCACTGTGCATACAAATTAGAGGGGGGGGGGGCAGTGACAGTTCTTTTGGGACGGTTATATCTGGCTCCTACACTTTTATCCTGGCCCCTACATTTGATAAAAATGTGTGAAGCCCTGATCTAGACTCTTTCACCTTGTACGTTAGCAAAACTACTTCATGTTGTAATATCGGATAAATGCGGATTTACAGAGAAAATGAGTCCCCTGGGTGTTTTCTCGAACATTTCTACTTCTCTGTCGGTATCTACTATGTGATACCGTCATGTCACCATGCAGCAGAATCTCCCAGGAGTGTTTCCAGCACCTTTTTTTAATCCATGTCACAAGGAATTCTGGCTCTTCTGGGCTCAGAGAGGTCCTACTCAGTACTAGAGATATACACCTAATAAAGAGACCACTCAGTCTATTGTGCGGAGGCAGGCCCGCCATCAAGGGGAGGCGGTGGGTAATCCAGTCCCGGGCCCGGACTGAGATGGGGCGGTATCCGGACTCCAGGTCGACAGCACAAAGGTCGACACACCTTAGGTCGACGCCAATTGGTCGACACACCTTAGGTCGACATGGACAAAAGGTCGACATGGACAAAAGGTCGACAGGAACAAGGTCGACATGGAAAAAGGTCGACATGAGTTTTTCACTATTTTTTTCTTTTTTTGAACCTTTTCATACTTAACGATCCACGTGGACTACGATTGGAACGGTAAAGTGTGCCGAGCGAAGCGGTAGCAGAGCGAAGGCACCATGCCCAAAGCATGGCGAGCGAAGCGAGCCATGCGAGGGGACGCGGTGCACTAATTGGGGTTCCCGGTCACTCTACGAAGAAAACGACACCAAAAAAACATAAAAAACTCATGTCGACCTTTTTCCATGTCGACCTTGTGCCTGTCGACCTTTTGTCCATGTCGACATTTTGTCCATGTCGACCTAAGGTGTGTCGACCAATTGGCGTCGACCTAAGGTGTGTCGACCTTTGTGCTGTCGACCCTCAGTCCCAGACCCGATGGGGCCCGGGTGCTTGTAGTCAGGATCAGGGACACAGGTCAGCTGCCTGCCTGCACATCGGCAGGCAGCAACGGAGGGACAGAGCCACAACTAAACAAATATAAGCAGCTCTCTGACAGAGAACATAATCTTAATGAGGAACCTATTCATCATACTTAATGGGCCCGTTACACATGCGGGAATGCTAGTTTCCACATGTTTTAAGTAACGAGTCCATTCATTATATGGGGCCTAAAAGGGGTACCTAGTGTTCATCAATCTCCGAATACTGAATGTTTTCAGAGTTTGCTTGCGATAAGCAGTGCCATCTTCATATGGTGTAAGGAGGTCCAGGGTTGCGAAGGGAGATCCCAGGGAAACCCTCTGCACTGAGTGCCCTGCGGCCGTGCACAATGCGTGAACTCAGCTCATGCATGCACAGAAGGCCGGCACGTCACCACTAAGCAATACTGCTGCATCATGGAGACAGCTGCTTTTCAGAGCAGTTGTCCCTGCACTGGATCAATACTGAATTGCTTTGGTAATTACTGTAAGTATTCACTTCCAAAACTCTCAGCCAGTTGCCCCTAATGCTGTTTAAATAGATATAAATACAGTCAGGCCCGGCGACAGGGGGGGTCAAAGGGGACTCCCGTACCGGGCCCCGAGGTTAAAAGGGGCCCCAAGAATCTGGCGCAGCCGCTTTCACTGACTGCATGGTGTCCACCATATCCGGTAGGAAGGAAGGCAGGAGGAACCAGAGCGGCACGCTGACTGAGCAAGCAAGCTGTAGTGCGGGCTCCCAGCACCTGTCACGGAAGGACACCAGGGGGGAAAAGCTCTATAAGAGATCCGCGCTTCCACACAGCAGACCAGAGCTGTGCATTTGGGGCTCTCCACACTCTGCAGCTTTAGATCTCTGTGAGCGCTGCCCTGTGCTCTATGGATCCGGGCACTGCTAGTAGGGAAAGCTGCCTGCAGCACATGGTATTTTCCCCGCATATTGACAGTGAAGCACCTGCCAACTCTTCCTAAAGTACCTATACATAGTGTGTGTGTGTGTGTGTGTGTGTGTGTGTGTGTGTGTGTGTGATTTATGATATTTTATGTGTCTGTTTCATGCTGCTGTTTAGATATACCTTATTTTAGCACCACTTCATATTGATATTAAAACTGCTTCATATTCTAGGGAGAGCGCTAGTTTATATTGTTTGACAAGAGGAGTGTGTATGCAGCCGGTACACTGTGTTTACGGTAGTGTGTGCGTGTGATGCTGTTACCTTTGCACTCCGCCTCCTCCTCCCATATACTTGGAGTCAGTAATGCACCTACTGTGGCATAACGTGTATAAGCGGTAGAATTGTGTAGTGTAGCGTGAATAACGGACACTACTGTGTGGGGTAATGTTAATAAGGGGTACTACTGTGCGGTGTAATAATGTGTGTAGTAATTTTATATGGGGGGGGGGGGCATGTCAAGATAACAAAAACACTAGTTTCGACCCTGATGTAGTGGTGATGTTTATAGCATAAGTCACATAGCTGTCAGAAGCATATACAGTATTATACTGTATCCTATGTATTACATAATGGCCATATATGGGGGATGGGGGGTCCAGAGATAGCCGTGTACCGGGCCCCAAGATTTCTGTTGCCGGCCCTGAATACAGTAGGCATATATATGAGTGGATCAGGGGCGTATTAAGAGAGGAGGGGAACCATGTGCAATCTCTGTCTGGGCCCCCCTCCTCTCTAGCAGGCAGCGCATTAGTGAGCACTAGTAGGCTCTGGCACTGTGCGGCTGCACCTACTCTATGGAATGCCGTCCCACGCACAATAAGACTCTCCTCTAGTCTACAATCCTTCAAGCATTCTCTGAAAACTCATATCTTCAGACAAGATCATCAAATTCCGAAGCCGCCCACATAACCGTCACTAACTTTCCCATCTAACTACATTCCAACTGTAAATATCCTCATATATTTATTCTCTCTTCACTTTCCCATCCCCCTAACCCCAAGCCAAAATTGCTGTGTGACCATATCATACAGCCCACCAAGAACCTTTGGAGTCTGGTGGACCATTGTGCAATAGATAACAGCTATCTTTGTGTATCATTGACTATTCCCCTACAGATTGTAAGCTTGTGAGCAGGGCCTTACTAGCTCTATGACTGTTATTACCCAGTTTTGTTTTATCACTGTTGTTTCCAACTGTAAAGCGCAATGGAATATGCTGCGCTATATAAGAAACTGTTAATAATAATAATAATAGTGTGCATGCGCAAGTCTCCAGAAAAATGATGTGGTGGCCATTTTCCTGGTGATTTTTCCCTGTGAATGCATAAAATTCCTTGAAAATGGCTGCCGCACCATTTTCCCGGTTATTAGTGCTACGCCAATGCAGACAATATTTAATATTTTGCAGCTTGATTTATTAACATTCCTACACCCCATTATTTATTTATTTTTAATGAATTTTATTGCAAAGCTCCATACAAAACCATACAACGGTACATGAATATCCCACAATATAGAACATGTAACATGAACAGCAGGGACGTGCAGTCAGGGGAGGCAGTGCCTCCCCTGTCATTAATGATTAAAATAATACAAAGAGATACTTATGACACATATTCTGTGTCATAAGTATCTGCTTTAGTGTTGATATTATTTTAATCATTTTTTCCGTGTAAAAAACCTGTTTTACATGTGTTTCAGAGGCACCGATGTTGGTGCCTCCAGCTGTCAGTGTAAGAGAGCAGGAAGAGGGGGGCGGGGCCAAGCACTGGGCAGTGAAAGCCCGTAAAAAAACCTAGCAGATGCGGCACCTTGCAGAAGTGCCGCTTTAGACTGGGGCGTGCTTTCAGCTCATATGAAAGCACGCCCCCGTCACAGGCAGATGTAATTGGCCTCCTCCCCTATTGTCTGAACATAAGCAGCGGACACTGTAAGCTGCGGCTGCTGCCCCCCTCCCCTATACGCACACACCCCTTTCAGCTGCTGTCTGATCATGCAGACATGTCACAGTCTGACATGTCTGCTGCAGCACAAGCAGCAGCAGTGCACGATGCCTGCTCCCCCCTACCCTCTTTGCATGGCCCCAAAGATAATACTAATACAAAACCCCTATATAATATTAATATATTATATACCCCAACCCCCATATATAAAAAAAACACCCATCCCCCCCAAACACCTCACAGATCCTCACCTTTGATTGTGGGAGGTTCAGCTGCAGTCTCTATATATTCCCTCCCTGGTTTGTCCCACGAAGCTGGCTGGGTAGAAATCATACCTTCCCAAGTAGAGCCGGAAAGGGGCGTGGCCTCTGCCGTGAGGGGGCGGGGTCTCAGGAGGGGAATAAGAATGGATGTATTGTTGCAGCCTGCAGTAGAGATTGGTTGCTGGTGCAGGGGGTCCCTCCCACTGCACCAGCAACCAATCTCTACTGCAGGCTGCAACAATACATCCATTCTTATTCCCCTCCTAAGGCCCCGCCCCCTCACGGCAGAGGCCATGCCCCTGTCCGGCTCTACTTGGGAAGGTATGATTTCTACCCAGCCAGCTTCGTGGGACAAACCAGGGAGGGCAGAGCCGGCCCTAACCAATATGATGCCCTAGGCAAGATTTTGGCTGGTGCCCCCTAGCACCGCCGCTAGTTCTGCAGGAGATGCCTGGCATGAGTCAGATGGCAGCTCTGCTAACGTCGGGCGCCTTTTGTTTAGGAAAATGCATCTTATTTGCATTACTATGTGGCTAGGACGCACAAGCAGCTTCTGCTGATTAAAATGATATGCGGCATGCCTATATTCTGTGTGTGACTGCGGCTGTATCTGCATATGAAATGCTACATTACAGTGATTGCAAAGTAGCATTTCATATGCAGATACAGTCGCAGTCACACACAGAACATAGGCATGCTGCATATCATTTTAATCAGCAGAAGCTGCTGGTGCCCCTAAGCATACCAAATGCCCTAGGCATTTGCCTAGTTTGCCTATACCTAAGGCCGGCTCTGAGGGAGGGAATATATAGAGACTGCAGCTGAACCTCCCACAATCAAAGGTGAGGATCTGTGAGGTGTTTGGGGGGGATGGGTGTTTTTTTTTTATATATGGGGGTTGGGGTATATAATATTTTAATATTATATAGGGGTTTTGTATTAGTATTATCTTTAGGGGAGTGGTTTGGTAAATAATATTGGGTGGGGTGAGGGTTGTATCACTGTATCACCATCATGGGGTTGTGTACTATCTTGTATTATAGTACCTGTATATTGAAGTTATTTGGGGATGGTGTAATGTAGTGTGTGTGTGTGTGTGTGTGTGTGTGTGTGTGTGTGTGTGTGTGTGTGTGTGTGTAGGGGGGGGGTAGTGATCTTTTGTGGGATTTGGTTTTGTTTTAATCTGTGCACACACACAGCCAGGTGTTTTCAGCAAGGAGGGGTCAATGTGCCGTCTTTATCCGGGCCCCCTTCTCTAGCCAGCGGTACAAGTAATACCCCTTTCAGACCTCCTGAGGCGGGTCGCACACGTGAGCCTGATACGGGAGCTCACAGTGTGCAACCCGCTGCAGGCCCCTTGCCACTGCTGTCTGCAACCAGGCATATTGCTGGGTTGGTGACGTCAGTGGTGATGCTGCAGGGGCGGCGCTTGGAGATCACATGATCTCCAAACGCAGCCCATATACACACACAGTGAACGAGAAACAGATCGCATCGACCCGGCTCCCGTTCATACCGCACAGTGAGCCGGGTTGAACACGAGTTCAACCCTGCTCGCAACCAAGTTTAAAATACAGAGTCGCTCGACCCAGTATTTTAACCCTTCCACCTTTCAGACCGCACCTGAACACGGGTTATGTGCGTTCATGTGCCAATAACCCATGTTCATAGGTGGTGGTCTGAAAGGGGTATGAGTAGACTCTGGTGCTGTCCTAGAGTCTAGTCACCAGCTTTTCCCAAAAGTCACTTGTGCGGGTTTTTGAGGGAGGTTGGGTGGTAGGCTAAAATTTTTCCTTGGCGCAGTGCCACCATGCACCAGCCCTGCTCCCAGACACGGCCCTGTACCTGTGGAGCTAAGAAGTGCTGGAGGAAGAGCAGCCCCACCACAGGGAGCAGGTTTGTTGTTTCCTCTCTCTGTTACCGGCTGCAGCAGGGGCTGGCCAAGATTTGCGTGGTAGAGTGGCGGATACTTTAATTTGACATGGTCTAAGCTCACCGGGGACCGGGCTGTACTGCTTATTTCTCTAACGTCCTAGTGGATGCTGGGGACTCCGTCAGGACCATGGGGATTAGCGGCTCCGCAGGAGACAGGGCACAAAAAGTAAGCTTTTAGGATCACATGGTGTGTACTGGCTCCTCCCCCTATGACCCTCCTCCAAGCCTCAGTTAGGTTTTTGTGCCCGTCCGAGCAGGGTGCAATCTAGGTGGCTCTCTTAAAGAGTTGCTTAGAAAAAGTTTTTAGGTTCTTTATTTTCAGTGAGTCCTGCTGGCAACAGGCTCACTGCATCGAGGGACTTAGGGGAGAGAAGTGAACTCACCTGCGTGCAGGATGGATTGGCTTCTTAGGCTACTGGACACCATTAGCTCCAGAGGGAGTCGGAACACAGGTCTCGCCCTGGGGTTCGTCCCGGAGCCGCGCCGCCGACCCCCCTTGCAGATGCTGAAGATTGAAGAGGTCCGGAACCAGGCGGCAGAAGACTTTCAGTCTTCATCAGGTAGCGCACAGCACTGCAGCTGTGCGCCATTGTTGTCAGCACACTTCACACAGCGGTCACGGAGGGTGCAGGGCGCGGGGGGGGGCGCCCTGGGCAGCAATGTATAATACCTGTATGGCGAAAAATACATCACATATAGCCCTTGAGGCTATATGGATGTATTTAACCCCTGCCAGATATCACAGACTCCGGAGAAGAAGCCCGCCGAAAAGGGGGCGGGGGCTATTCTCCTCAGCACACAGCGCCATTTTCCCTCACAGAAATGCTGGTGGGAAGGCTCCCATGCTCTCCCCTGCACTGCACTACAGAAACAGGGTTAAAACAGAGAGGGGGGGCACTGATTTGGCGATATGAATATATATTAAAATGCTATAAGGGAGGAACACTTATATAAAGGTTGTCCCTGTATAATTATAGCGTTTTGGTGTGTGCTGGCAAACTCTCCCTCTGTCTCCCCAAAGGGCTAGTGGGTCCTGTCCTCTATCAGAGCATTCCCTATGTGTGTGCTGTATGTCGGTACGTGTGTGTCGACATGTATGAGGAAAATGTTGGTGAGGAGGCGGAGCAAATTGCCTGTAATGGTGATGTCACTCTCTAGGGAGTCGACACCGGAATGGATGGCTTAATTATGGAATTACGTGATAATGTCAACACGCTGCAAGCCGGTTGACGACATGAGACGGCCGGCGAACAAATTAGTACCTGTCCAGGCGTCTCAAACACCGTCAGGGGCTGTAAAACGCCCATTTACCTCAGTCGGTCGACACAGACCCAGACACGGACACTGATTTCAGTGTCGACGGTGAAGAAACAAACGTATTTTCCTTTAGGGCCACATGTTAAGGGCAATGAAGGAGGTGTTACATATTTCTGATACTACAAGTACCACAAAAAAAAAAAAAGGGTATTATGTGGGATGTGAAAAAACTACCTGTAGTTTTTCCTGAATCAGATAAATTAAATGAAGTGTGTGAGATGCGTGGGTTTCCCCCGATAGAAAATTATTGGCGGTATACCCTTTCCCGCCAGAAGTTAGGGCGCGTTGGGAAACACCCCTTAGGGTGGATAAGGCGCTCACATGCTTATCAGAACAAGTGGCGGTACCATCTACAGATAGGGCCGTACTTAAGGAGCCAGCTGATAGGAGGCTGGAAAATATCCTAAAAAGTATACACACAGATGCTGGTGTTATACTGCGACCAGCGATCGCCTCAGCCTGGATGTGCAGAGCTGAGGTGGCTTGGTCGGATTCCCTGACTAAAAATATTGATACCCTTGACAGGGACAGTATTTTATTGACTATAAGAGCATTTAAAGGATGCATTTCTATATATGCGAGATGCGCAGAGGGATATTTGCACTCTGGCATCAAGAGTAAATGCGATGTCCATATCTGCAAGAAGATGTTTATGGACACGACAGTGGTCAGGTGATGCAGATTCCAAACGGCACAAAGATGTATTGCCGTATAAAGGGGAGGAATTATTTGGGGTCGGTCCATGGGACCTGGTGGCCACGGCAACTGCTGGAAAATCCACCGTTTTTTACCCTAAGTCACATCTCTGCAGAAAAAGACACCGTCTTTTCAGCCTCAGTCCTTTCGTCCCTATAAGAGTCATATCTGCCCAGGGATAGAGGAAAGGGAAGAAGACTGCAGCAGGCAGCCCATTCCCAGGAACAGAAGCCCTCCACCGCTTCTACCAAGTTCTCAGCATGACGCTGGGACCGTACAGGACCCCTGGATCCTACAAGTAGTATCCAAGGGGTACAGATTGGAATGTCGAGACGTTTCCCCCTCGCAGGTTCCTGTAGTCTGCTGTACCAATGTCTCCCTCCGACAGGGAGGCAGTATTGAAAACAATTCACAAGCTGTATTCCCAGCAGGAGATAATAAAATTACCCCTCCTACAACAAGGAAAAGGGTATTATTCCACACTATATGGTGGTACTGAAGCCAGAAGGCTAGGTGAGACCTATTCTAAATCTGAAATATTTGAACACTTACAAAGGTTCAAATCCAGATGCAGTCACTCAGAGCAGTGATAGCGAACCGGGAAGAAGGGGACTATATGGTGTCCCGGGACATCAGGGATGCTTACCTCCATGTCCCAAAATTTGCCTTTCTCACCAAGGGTACCTCAGGTTCGTGGTACAGAACTGTCACTATCAGTTTCAGACGATGCCGTTGGATTGTCCAAGGCACCCCGGGTCCTTACCAAGGTAATGACCGAAATGAGGATTCGTCTTCAAAGAAAATGGACGACCTCCTGATAAGAACAAGGTCCAGAGAACAGTTGGAGGTCGGAGTAGCACTATCTCAAGTAGTTCTACGACAGCACGGGTGGATTCTAAATATTCCAAAACCGCAGTTGTTCCGACGACACGTCTGCTGGTCCTAGGGATGATTCTGGACACAGTCCAGAAAAAGGTGTTTCTCCCAGAGGAGAAAGCCAGGGAGTTATCCGAGCTAATCGGGATCCTCCTAAAACCAGGAAAAGTGTCAGTGCATCATTGCACAAGAGTCCTGGTAAAAATGGTGGCTTATTACGAAGCGATTCCATTCGGCAGATTTCACGCAAGAACTCTTCAGTGGGATCTGCTGGACAAATGGTCCGGATCGCATCTTCAGATGCATCAGCGGATAACCCTATATCCAAGGACAAGGGTGTCTCTCCTGTGGTGATTACAGAGTGCTCATCTTCTAGAGGGCCGCAGATTCGGCATTCAGGATTGGATGCTGGTGACCACGGAGGCCAGCCTGAGAGGCTGGGGAGCAGTCACACAGGGAAAAAATTTCCAGGGAGTGTGATCAAGTCTGGAGAATTCTCTCCACATAAATATACTGGAGCTAAGAGCAAATTTATAATGCTCTAAGCTTAGCAAGACCTCTGCTTCAAGGTCAGCCGGTATTGATCCAGTGGGATAACATCACGGCAGTCGCCCACGTAAACAGAAAGGGCGGCACAAGAAGCAGGAGGGCAGTGGCAAAACTGCAAGGATTTTTCGCTAGGCGGAAAATCATGTGATAGCACTGTCAGCAGTGTTCATTCCGGGAGTGGACGACTGGGAAGCAGACTTCCTCAGCAGGCACGACCTCCACCCGGGAGAGTGGGAACTTCATCGGGAAGTTTTCCGCATGATTGTGAACCGTTGGGAAAGACCAAAGGTGGACATGATGGCGTCCCGCCCGAACAAAAAACGGGACAGGTATTGCGCCAGGTCACGAGACCTTCAGGCGATAGCTGTGGACGTCCTGGTAACACCGTGGGTGTAACAGTCGGTGTATGTGTTCCCTCCTCTGCTTCTCATAACCAAGGTATTGAGAATTATAAGACGTAGAGGAGTAAGAACTATACTCGTGGCTCCGGATTGCCCAAGAAGGACTTGGTACCCGGAACTTCAAGAAATGCTCACAGAGGACTCATGGCCTCGGGAGCTAAGAAGGGACTTGCTTCAGCAAGTACCATGTCTGTTCCAAGACTTACCGCGGCTGCGTTGACGGCATGGCGGTTGAACGCCGGATCCTAAGGGAAAAGGCATTTCGGAAGAGGTCATACCTACCCTGGTCAAAGCCAGGAAGGAGGTGACCGCACAACGTTATCACCACATGTGGTGAAAATATGTTGCGTGGGTGAGGCCAGGAAGGCCCCACGAAGAATTTTCAACTAGGTCGATTTCTGCACTTCCTGCAAACAGGAGTGTTTATGAGCCTCAAATTGGGGTCCATTAAGGTTCAAGTTTCGGCCCTGTAGATTTTCTTCCAGAAAGAATTGGCTTCGGTTCCTGAAGTCCAGAAGTTTGTCAAGGGAGTATTGCATATACAGCCCCTTTTGTGCCTCCAGTGGCACCGTGGGATCTCAACGTAGTGTTGGGATTCCTCAAATCATATTGGTTTGAACCGCTCAAATCTGTGGATTTGAAATATCTCACATGGAAAGTGACCATGCTGTTGGCCCTGGCCTCGGCCAGGCGATTGTCAGAATTGGCGGCTTTGTCTTACAAAAGCCCATATTTAATTTTCCATTCGGACAGGGCAGAACTGCGGACTTGTCCCCAGTTTCTTCCTAAGGTGGTGTCAGCGTTTCACCTGAAACAACCTATTGTGGTGCCTGCGGCTACTAGGGACTTGGAGGACTCCAGGTTGCTAGACGTTGTCAGGGCCCTGAAAAAAAAAAAAAAATATATATATATATATATATATATATATAATTCCAGGACGGCTGGAGTCAGAAAGTCTGACTTGCTGTTTATATTGTATGCACCCAAAAAGCTGGGTGCTCCTGCTTCTAAGCAGACTATTGCTCGTTGGATTTGTAGTACAATTCAGCTTGCACATTCTGTGGCAGGCCTGCCACAGCCAAAATCTGTAAATGCCCATTCCACAAGGAAGGTGAGCTCATCTTGGGCGGCTGCCCGAGGGGTCTCGGCTTTACAACTTTGCCGAGCAGCTACGTGGTCAGGGGGGAACACGTTTGTAAAATTCTACAAATTTGATACCCTGGCTGAGGAGGACCTGGAGTTTCTCTCATTCGGTGCTGCAGAGTCATCCGCACTCTCCCGCCCGTTTGGGAGCTTTGGTATAATCCCCATGGTCCTGACGGAGTCCCCAGCATCCACTAGGACGTTAGAGAAAATAAGATTTTACTTACCGATAAATCTATTTCTCGTAGTCCGTAGTGGATGCTGGGCGCCCATCCCAAGTGCGGATTGTCTGCATTACTTGTACATAATTATTGTTACAAAAATCGGGTTGTTATTGTTGTGGGCCATCTTTTCAGAGGCTCCTTCGTTGTTATCATACTGTTAACTGGGTTCAAATCACAGGTTGTACGGTGTGATTGGTGTGGCTGGTATGAGTCTTACCCGGGATTCAAGATCCTTCCTTATTGTGTACGCTCGTCCGGGCACAGTACCTAACTGAGGCTTGGAGGAGGGTCATAGGGGGAGGAGCCAGTACACACCATGTGATCCTAAAAGCTTACTTTTTGTGCCCTGTCTCCTGCGGAGCCGCTAATCCCCATGGTCCTGACGGAGTCCCCAGCATCCACTACGGACTACGAGAAATAGATTTATCGGTAAGTAAAATCTTATTATTCCATGCTATACTGCGAACAAAGTGGGATAGTAATGTGCTCTCCATAGTATTTATTTATTAACAGTTTCTTATATAGCGCAGCAAATTCCGTTGACACCCACTGCTGTCACCCTCTCCCTGGCATCACCCTATCCCTGGCGTCACCCTCTTCCTGTCACCTGCAGTTGGCACCGACTGCTGTCACCCTTTCCCTGCCACCAGCCCCCTGGCATCACCCTCTTCCTGTCACCCACTGCCTCTCTCCATCACCCCTTTACCTGTCATCCTCTCCCCGTCACCCACTGCCTCTCTCTCCGTCACCCACTGCATCTCCCCTGCATCACTGTCTCCCCATCACCATCTCTCGTCATCCTCTGCCTTTCCAAGGCATCACCTTCTCCTTCGTCATATGGATACAGCATTCCCATTAAGGACTTGTTGTTTGGTCACATCCTCATTGCAAGACTACGCCCAGTTTTCCGAGAGCTTGTGTGCCTTTCGCACATGCAGGGACAGTGGCAGTAGTCGGCATGGTAGATGCTAGAACCAAGTGAGCTAAAGGACCTCTGATGTCAGGGGGAGGAGCTAGGCCGGCGGGATAGCTCTTTCACTATGCACGCCATCAACTACTCCCTTTAGTAACCTGGTGGCGAGCAGAGCGAGCCACAGTGCCCAAAGCACGGTGAATTAAGCGAGCCCGCAAGGGTACATTTTTGGGTTCCCTGTTCGGCGCTAGTGACGTCAGAGGTTCTTTCTCCAACTGTGTTTTAGCCATTTTAGTGGGAATCGGCTCAGGGGCAGTAGCGAACATTGGCTCGACGGCGGTAGGGGTTATTGGTGGGACTCGGCGGACATTATGGCTGCAGTGCCTCACCAGCCACTGACCTCACCGCACGCCACTGATGAACAGTTTTAAGGAATATTAGAAGGATTAAGAAAATAAAAAACCATGAGAGAAATTGAAATGGAAGAGGAATGAGAAGACGGGAAAGGAGGAAAAGACAACAAAAAAAAGAAAAGGAGAAGGAAAGAAAGAAAAGGTAAAAAGGAAGAAGGCCCACCAAGCTCAGGTACAGGAACGCACTTTAATATCCAAACCCATGAGACGGAGCATTGGAAAATGCAAACCACAGGGACCATATTTTCTCAAATTTATCCAGAGTACCATGCAGCACATGAGTAATCCTTTCTATAGTAATTATAAATCACATTTCTCTGACGTCCTAAGTGGATGCTGGGACTCCGTAAGGACCATGGGGAATAGCGGCTCCGCAGGAGACTGGGCACAACTAAAGAAAGCTTTAGGACTACCTGGTGTGCACTGGCTCCTCCCTCTATGACCCTCCTCCAGACCTCAGTTAGAATCTTGTGCCCGGCTGAGCTGGATGCACACTAGGGGCTCTCCTGAGCTCCTAGAAAAGAAAGTATATTTTAGGTTTTTTATTTTCAGTGAGATCTGCTGGCAACAGACTCACTGCTACGAGGGACTAAGGGGAGAAGAAGCGAACCTACCTGACTGGAGATAGTTTGGGCTTCTTAGGCTACTGGACACCATTAGCTCCAGAGGGATCGAACACAGGACCCGACCTCGATCGTTCGGTCCCGGAGCCGCGCCGCCGTCCCCCTTACAGAGCCAGAAGCATGAAGATGGTCCTGGAAATCGGCGGCAGAAGACTTCGGTCTTAAACAAGGTAGCGCACAGCACTGCAGCTGTGCGCCATTGCTCCTCATGCACACCTCACACTCCGGTCACTGATGGGTGCAGGGCGCTGGGGGGGGGCGCCCTGAGCAGCAATATGAATACCTTGGCTGGCAAAAAATCACAATATATAGTCCCAGAGGCTATATATGTGATAAATACCCCTGCCAGAATCCATAAAAGAAGCGGGAGAAAAGTCAGCCGAAAAAGGGGCGGGGCTATCTCCCTCAGCACACTGGCGCCATTTTTTCTTCACAGTGCAGCTGGAAGACAGCTCCCCAGGCTCTCCCCTGTAGTTTTCAGGCTCAAAGGGTTAAAAAGAGAGGGGGGGCACCAAATTTAGGCGCAATATTGTGTATACAAGCAGCTATTGGGGGAAAAATCACTCAGTTATAGTGTTAATCCCTGCATTATATAGCGCTCTGGTGTGTGCTGGCATACGCTCTCTCTGTCTCCCCAAAGGACTTTGTGGGGTCCTGTCCTCAGTCAGAGCATTCCCTGTGTGTGTGCGGTGTGTCGGTACGGCTGTGTCGACATGTTTGAGGAGGAAGGTTACGTGGAGGCGGAGCAGATGCCGATAAATGTGATGTCGCCCCCTGTGGGGCCGATACCAGAGTAGATGGATAAGTGGAAGGTAGTAACCGACAGTGTCAACTCCTTATGTAAAGGGCTGGATGACGTAACAGCTATGGGACAGCCGGCTTCTCAGCCCGCGCCTGCCCAAGCGTCTCAAAGGCCATCAGGGGCTCAAAAACGCCCGCTACCTCAGATGGCAGATACAGATGTCGACACGGAGTCTGACTCCAGTGTCGTGTCGACGAGGTTGAGACATATACACAATCCACTAGGAACATCCGTTGCACTCGGCAATGAAAAATGTGTTACACATTTCTGACATTAACCCAAATACCACAAAAAAGGGGTTTTATGTTTGGGGAAAAAAAGCAGCCAGTGTTTTGTTCCCCCATCAGATGAGTGAATGAAGCGTGGGTTCCCCCGATAAGAAACTGGTAATTTCTAAAAAGTTACTGATGGCGTACCCTTTCCCGCCAGAGGATAGGTCACGTTGGGAGATATCCCCTAGGGTGGATAAGGCGCTCACACGTTTGTCAAAAAAGGTGGCACTGCCGTCTTAGGATACGGCCACTTTGAAGGAGCCTGCTGTTAAAAAGCAGAAGGCTATCCTGAAGTCTGTATATACACACTCAGGTACTATACTGAGACCTGCAATTGCCTCAGCATGGATAGTGCTGCTGCAGCGTGGTCTGATACCCTGTCAGATAATATTGATACCCTATACAGGGATACTATTTTGCTAACCAGGGCCGTCTTTTCGTATGGGCTCAATGGGCTCTTGCCCAAGGGCCCCAGGGGTATAAGGGCCCTAGGCTGATAGCTGAGGGTCCCCTCTTTCCAGGGGTACCAGATTTTTGAAAATCGGCCCTGGGGAACCGGAGATATCTCACTTGAAAGCAGTGGTCCCCATACAAGCCTGTTAATTGCTCTTCCCAGTCAGATATCTCGAGTTCTGTCTGACTTAGTGTTTTTCTGAGGGTATAACCAAAAAGCTGGGACTCTCCCCTTTTGGTGGACACTGGCAGATTGTCACTACTATGCCCAGAACCAGAGATATCAACCTTCAAGCAGCTGGTCACTGCCCCAACTCCACACTCCTGGTATGCAGTTTTAGATTTTCATTGGTGAATTGCTCTGGCTCCTGAAATCTGACCCCCAAGTCCCCAGAACCTTCTGAAAGGTGGGACTCTCTAGTTTTTTTTATCCCATTCAAAGCTAAAAATTATATTTTGAGGAACTTGAGATATCTGCAGTCAAGCAAGCTGTCCTCCCACCGGAAAATGATAAATGTTAAGCCCACTCCACTATCCACCCCTCCCCTACGTATTAAACACCCCCTACTACCCTGGAAGTCATGTAACAGGGCTTCTTCATTCAGCACAATGCCCCCTTTTACAGTTTTGCCCTATTTGTGCAGTAAAGAGTAATTAGCATAAATTACTGCTCCAGGTCCTACATGCTGAGCGGAAGATAGAACACCCCCTACCGCCCGCAGAACATTAAAGCTGCCACTGATAGCACCCCCCACCCCTACAGCTGGAGGATGGGTAGGGGGTCCAGTGGATTGCTGTGCCCAGGGGCCTGCACTGCTGTTAAGACGGCCCTGTTGCTAACCATAGAGCATATTAAAGACGTCGTCTTATATATATGAGGGATGCACAGAGGGATATTTGCCGGCTGGCATCCAAAAGTTAATGCAATGTCCATTCTGCCAGGAGGGTATTAGGGACCCGGCAGTGGACAGGTGATGCTGACTTTAAAAGGCACATGGAGATTCTGCCTTATAAGGGTGAGGAATTGTTTGGGGATGGTCTCTGGGACCTCGTATCCACAGCAACAGCTGGGAAGAAATTTTTTTACCTCAGGTTCCTCACAGCCTAAGAAAGCACCGTATTATCAGGTACAGTCCTTTCGGCTTCAGAAAAGCGAGCGGGTCAAAGGCGCTTCCTTTCTGCACAGAGACAAGGGAAGAGGGAAAAAGCTGCACCAGACAGCCAGTTCCCAGGATCAAAAATCTTCCCCCGCTTCATCTGAGTCCACCGCATGACGCTGGGGCTCCACAGGTGGAGCCAGGTGCGGTGGGGGCGCGTCTCGGGAATTTCAGCGACCAGTGGGCTCGCTCACAGGTGGATCCCTGGGTTCTGCAAGTAGTATCACAGGGATACAAGCTGGAGTTCAAGGCGACTCCCCCTCGCCGTTACCTCAAATCAGCCTTGCCTGCTGCCCTCGGAGAGAGGGGAGGTAGTACTGGCGGCAATTCACAAGCTGTACTTCCAGCAGGTGATAATCAAGGTACCCCTCCTTCAACAAGGCCGGGGTTACTATTCCACAATGTTTGTGGTACCGAAACCAGACGGTTCGGTGAGACCCATTCTAAAATTGAAATCTTTGAACACTTATATACGAAGGTTCAAGTTCAAAATGGAATCGCTCAGGGCGGTTATTGCAAGCCTGGACGAAGGGGATTACATGGTATCACTGGACATCAAGGATGCTTACCTGCATGTCCCCATTTACCCTCCTCACCAGGAGTACCTCAAAATTGTGGTACAGGACTGTCATTACCAATTCCAGACGTTGCCGTTGGTCTGTCCCCGGCACCGAGGGTATTCACCAAGGTAATGGCCGAAATGATGATACTCCTTCGAAAAAAGGGAGTTATAATTATCCCGTACTTGGACGATCTCCTTATAAAGGCGAGGTCTAGGGAGCAGTTGTTGGTCGGAGTAGCACTATCTCGGGAAGTGCTACAACAGCACGGCTGGATTCTGAATATTCCAAAGTCGCAGCTGGTTCCTACGACGCGTCTACTGTTCCTGGGTATGGTTCTGGACACAGAACAGGAAAAAGTGTTTCTCCCGGAGGAGAAGGCCAAGGAGTTGTCATCTCTAGTAAGAGACCTACTAAAATAAATACAGGTGTCGGTGCATCAATGCACGCGAGTCCTGGGAAAGATGGTAGCTTCTTACGAAGAAAATCCATTCGGCAGGTTCCATGCAAGGATCTTCCAGTGGGATCTGTTGGACAAGTGGTCCGGGTCGCATCTTCAGATGCATCGGCTGATAACCCTGTCTCCAAGGGCCAGGGTGTCGCTGTTGTGGTGGCTGCAGAGTGCTCATCTTCTAGAGGGCCGTAGATTCGGCATACGGGACTGGGTCCTGGTGACCACGGATGCCAGCCTTCGAGGCTGGGGGGCAGTCACAAAGGGAAGAAACTTCCAAGGACTATGGTCGAGTCAGGAGACTTCCCTACACATAAATATTCGGGAACTAGGGCCATTTACAATGCCCTAAGTCAGGCTAGACCCCTGCTTCAACACCAGCCGGTGCTGATCCAGTCAGACAACATCACGGCGGTCGCCCATGTAAACCAACAGGGCGGCACAAGAAGCAGGATGGCGATGGCAGAAGCCACAAGGATTTTCCGATGGGCGGAAAATCATGTGTTAGCACTGTTAGCAGTGTTCATTCCCGGAGTGGACAACTGAGAAACAGACTTTCTCAGCAGGCACGACCTCCACCCGGGAGAGTGGGGACTTCATCCAGAAGTCTTCCAAATGATTGTACACCATTGGGAAAGGCCGCAGGTGGACATGTCGGCGTCCCGCCTCAACAAAAAGCTAAAAATATATTGCGCCAGGTCAAGGGACCCTCAGGCGATAGCTGTGGACGCTCTGGTAACACCGTGGGTGTACCAGTCAGTGTATGTGTTCCCTCCTCTGCCTCTCATGCCCAAGGTACTGAGAATAATAAGAAGGAGAGGAGTACGAACTATACTCGTGGTTCCGGATTGGCCAAGAAGAGCTTGGTACCCAGAACTTCAAGAAATGATCTCAGAGGACCCATGGCCTCTGCCGCTCAGACAGGACCTGCTGCAGCAGGGGCCCTGTCTGTTCCAAGACTTACCGCGGCTGCGTTTGAAGGCATGGCGGTTGAACACCGGATCCTAAAGGAAAAAGGCATTCCGGAGGAAGTCATTCCTACACTGATTAAGGCTAGGAAAGATGTGATCGCAAAACATTATCACCGCATATGGCGAAAATATGTTGCTTGGTGTGAGGCCAGGAAGGCCCCAACGGAGGAATTTCAACTGGGTCGATTTCTGCACTTCCTACAGTCAGGAGTGACTATGGGCCTAAAATTGGGTTCCATTAAGGTCCAGATTTCGGCTCTGTACATTTTCTTCCAAAAAAGAACTGGCTTCACTGCCTGAAGTTCAGACTTTTGTTAAGGGAGTGCTGCATATTCAGCCCCCGTTTGTGCCTCCAGTGGCACCGTGGGATCTCAACGTGGTGTTGGATTTCCTGAAGTCGCATTGGGTTGAGCCACTTAAATCCGTGGAGCTAAAATACCTCACGTTGAAAGTGGTCATGCTGTTGGCCTTGGCGTCGGCCAGGCGTGTATCAGAATTGGCGGCTTTGTCATGCAAAGGCCCTTATCTGATTTTTTTATATGGATAGGGCGGAATTGAGGACTCGTTCCCAATTCCTTCCTAAGGTGGTATCAGCTTTTCATGTGAACCTATTGTGGTGCCTGCGGCTATTTGGGACTTGGAGGACTCCAAGTTACTGGACGTAGTCAGGGCCCTGAAAATATATGTTTCCAGGACGGCTGGAGTCAGGAAAACTGACTCGCTATTTATCCTGTATGCACCCAACAAGCTGGGTGCTCCTGCTTCTAAGCAGACTATTGCTCGCTGGATCTGTAGCACGATTCAACTTGCACATTCTGCGGCTGGACTGCCGCACCCTAAATCTGTAAAAGCCCATTCCACGAGGAAAGTGGGCTCTTCTTGGGCGGCTGCCCGAGGGGTCTCGGCTTTACAACTTTGCCGAGCTGTTACTTGGTCGGGTTCAAACACTTTTGCAAGAGTCTACAAGTTTGATACCCTGGCTGAGGAGGACCTGCTCCCCCTCGTCCGTCTTAGCTCCTCTATTTCTTAAGGCTCTGTTTGGGAGTTAAAGTTACAACCATCAACTTTAACTCCCAAACAGAGCCTTAAGAAATAGAGGAGCTAAGACGGACGAGGGGGAGCAGCCGCCTCACGGACCAAGAACGCCGCGACCTCGCGACCTCGCAACCCGATCACGTGATCAGGACAACCCGGAAGCAAGAGGAGGACAACGCCGCCGAAGGAGACCGGAGCAGGCCGCCGGCAAGTGGGAACGAGACGGAGCTACGAGGATAAGGTAAGGGACTCTGTAGGAGAGGAAAAGACACGGCAGATAGCCCAGCAGGGCTAGAAGCAGCTGTCTTTCTCCCTCTCCAAGACGGTGACCACTTCCCCGACAGGCACAGACAGTCGCGGTGTGCTCAGGAGAACGACACCACGTACTGTCAGAGCCTAGGGGAGGACGGTATGTCCGGAGCCCTAATTACCTGACAGATTAGCGACCACCGGGATCCCTTGCCGCACCGACCCTCCGGGGGGACCCCCACCATTTTTTGCTTCTAATAATTTTACAGTTTTTTGACTAAACACAAGCACCTGTACTAGGCTCTGGACAGCATAACGAGACTCAAGGCACTACAGAGGTGGGACGCCACCGATCTGAGTGCCCCCCACTAAAGTCACAGCAACAAAAAAACAATTTATTTTATCCGGTACCCACAGATAATCCCCTATACACGTAAAGTGTATCTATTCATGTTCACCCCCCTCTCCCATCAGTACCTAAATCCCGCTCAAACCCCCCCCCCCACCCCCACATCTTTTTGGTACAAATAAAGAAATATTCTTATTAGCTATAACATCTAGTCTGAGTATCATTATCACCACATCATTTCTCTTACACAAATAGATTATTGTCCATCTGGCGCACCTAACCCTGTACTGTACTATAATTCTATAGAAGTTTGAGGCACTTCGAAAAACAGGTAGCAGCCTTAGGACAATCTAAATACGCAAATACATGAGCACTGGAGTACCTTCTTTTCTAAAACGAGATTCTATTTTTGTCCAGTAGGGCTGAATCTTCGGACAGTTCCATCAAATGTGGCAGAAATCTCCCATTAAGCCACATTCACGCCAACACACTGGTGAGGAGGATGGGAAAATTTGATTAAACCTAGATGGTACCAAATACCATCTCGTATAGATTTTATATGAGTTTTGTTTAATGAGGGGGGAAATGGATGAATGAGCTACATTATGTCTGATGGTCTGCCATGATTCGTCGTCTGGTGGGGGGCCGAGGTCTCTCTCCCAGCGGCTTTCATGAGGTAAAATATGATCTGGGCTTGATGAGCATAACATGGAGTATAAGATTGAAATAATGCACTTACTAAGAGGAGAGCTATAGCATATCCTCTTGAAAGTTGTCAGGGGTGTAAAAAATGCTGTTTCAGGTAGGGAATTTAGAAAGGACTTTAACTGAAAATATTCAAATGGCCTGGGGCAGTAGATTTGGAATTTCTGGGAAATGGTATTTAATGTAGACTAGGTTGTGCCCTCAGTAAGATCTAGGACAAATCTGGGATGAGTAGGAATCTGAGTGGGATTGTGTCTGTAAGGACCCAGGAAGAAAAGCAGGGTTATCCCAAAGAGGGGTTATAAGGGATGGGAAGATGGTTAGGCCAAATTGGTGACCACTATGAAGCCATATAGCACGTGTAAAGGAAGTGACAGGGTTAGAAATTTGACAGTCACTGAATGAGCCAGGTGGTAATAGAATGGATATTTATGTGGAAAGGTCAGTTTCGGACATTTCTATTTGAACCCAAGGTAAATTAATGTAGTACTTCTGTAAATCAGGTAAACCTCTACCCCCTCTAAGTGGGCTTCTAGATAATACATCACATTATTTTTAATACTGTATATGTTTTAATTTTTCAATAAGATATAAAGGGGCAGCTCTATGAGTGCCTTCATGTGAGAATACTTTTTTATTTTATTCTTCTGGTAAAAATGCATAGAAGTGATATTATTATTATTACCAAATTAAATAATAAGACTTTCCAATTATCATGCCCCGTAGTAAATATTCTAATCTTATTGCTCTATCCAGACCCAGTTATTTGGTGGTACATGTGGCTGAACACTGTGGCTGATGATCTATTACACGGCCCGTGGATGGGTGTGGTCCCTCCACTTTCTCTCTTGGCTTTCGCTCTGTGTAGAGGCAGACGAGTGTCTGAGGCTGTTTTAAAAAGGGACAGGCATGTGATCTTTGGGAACTGATTATTCATTGGCATTCTGCCTTATACTGGTGCAGGCTCACTGCATAATTGATCACAATTTTAGATGAATAAATCAAAATGAGTTTCAGAGGGATGCGGTTAAGATACCGGCTCTTGGGATCCAGGCAGCCAGTATGCCGACACCAGAATCCCGACAGCTGTCAGAATACAGATGGCGGAATGCTGACTGCGTCAGGAGACCGACACTGGCATCCTGACCGTAAGTATTGCTGGCGGGTTTAGGGTTGAACAAGCCTCAGTAGGCAAAACACGTGTCCCTCTTTTAGAGGGTCTAGGACCTTATGCACAGGACCTGACTCCAGGAACATCGGCAACTGGATCAGTATCATACATTTTTTTTCTTAAAAATAATAATAATTGTTTTTTTGTTTTTTTTATGTATGCTGTTCTGTCTATTATGCAGATGATGGCTATATCAGGGTGTGTCTTGGTAACTCACATGTGAGATACTAGAGCTTATGGTTTACAAACCCCTATTATTTACACTGTGTGAATGCTCTGCTACTAGGGGTTATCTTTGACAGTATATATCCGATTCTCATATTCACCACCTAACTCGGAGGGACTCTCACTGTGTGGTACCCATTTGACACCCCTGCGCTGGTTACTTACCAGTGCTGGCCGCCCCACAGCAGTAGATCCTTCCCCTGTTCTATACTCTCTCACCTCTGGCCCATCTTCCCACGCTCTCATCCTCACGTTCTCTATCCTTTAGGACATACGGGAGGACAGTAGAAGTGGGGGTGGTCCATATCGTCTTAGCCTCCTCCATACATAAATATATCTACATTAATCCTAAAACATACCATATTTAATTTGATGTATGCTCCACAACATTTTACAAATTGTAATACATAATTAACAGTGTATAGGCATACACAGATAATATACAGTATGTGTACCTGAAGACTGTTTCTTATTTTTGCCTATATGTATTTATATTGATTTACTATTGTCCCAAGTCTATATTTTTGCCTACAATTACTAGCACTACTTTGATGCTATGTTCAAAAATATAGCCGTATGCAATGTGTGATTAACAGGATGAATTTATTCCCCAAAAATTGGAAATCACTATTTACATTGGCTGCCATTTGTATATATTTTGTCTATGAATATACATCCACATGTGCTACTTACTGTATGTGCCTTACTAAACATAGCACACTTATCTGTACTGCGGTATGGTCACCAATCTTTGGACCGATTATTATTTCTTAAACACAGTCCTTTGGCTAACTGAAATGACTGACTGGAATTCCATTTTCTCTGTCTAATTATTGTTAAATGTTTGTATTGTCTGTGAACTCAAAACGGGACACCTAAATCCCCTTTTTTTAATGCATATCAATAAAATGTAATAATTTTAATAAATTATAAATAAAGAGTGTCCCTAAAAAAGAGTCTTCTTTTCTGCTCTCTATTACCAGGGTTTAGGGTTAGGGCCTGGTGGGCATAGAGATGAGCAGGTTCGGTTCTCATGTAACCAAACCCTACCGAACTTTGCCTTCCGATCACGGATCCGAGACCGGCTCTGGTTTTCCCGCCTGTCTCGGAAACCCGAACGCAGCAAAACGTCATCATCCCGCTGTCGGATTCTCGCAGGATTTGGATTCTATATAAGGAGCCGCGCATCGCGGCCATTTTCACTCCAGTCTCGGAGAGTGTATAGAGAGGACGTGTCCTCAGTGTTCAGTGTCTGTGTGTTGGGGCGGTAAAGTGGGGGGGCAAGTGTTGTGCTGCTCAGTCCAGTCCAGTGTAGTCACTCAGTGTATTGTGCTGCATCAGTCCAGCCAGTCACAGTGTTGGTGTTCTCTGCTGCCATATATCCAGTGTAGCTGTATAAGTGGTGCTGAGTTGTGCAGACCATTCCAGTGTAGACAGTGTATTGTGCTGTATCAATCCAGCCAGTCATAGCAGAGCCGGCCATAGGCATAGGCAAACTAGGCAATTGCCTAGGGCATTTGATAGTCCTAGGGGCATCAGCAGCTTCTGCTGATTAAAATGATATGCGACATACCTATATTCTGTGTGTAGCATTTCATATGCAGAAACAGCCACAGTCTCACACAGTATATAGGCATACTGCATATCATTTTAATCAGCAGAAGCTGCTTGTACATCCTAACCACATAGCAATGCAAATAAGATGAATTTTATTATAAAAATGTGCCCGACGTTAGCATTGAGGCAAGATTTATGAGGACACATCTGTATCCATGCAAATTCAGAGGTCACAGTTTTAGTGGCAGTGTGAGTGCTGTGTGCATGTGAGTGGGTTGGTTGTGCAGTAGTGTTCGGAATATGTGTAAGGAGCATTATGTGTGTCATGTAAAAATGCATTAATAATGTGCAACATATGTGTAAGGGGCACTATGTGTGTCATTATGTGTATAAGGGCATTCATAATGTGTGGCATATGTGTAACAGGGTACTACTGTATGTGTCATTATGTGTATAGGGGCCTAATAATGTGCAGCAAATGTGTAGGGGGCACTATGTGTGTCATTATGTGTATAAGGGCATTAATGATGTGCAGCATATGTGTAACGGACATTATGTGTAAAAGGGCATTAATAAAGGTTGTCATAATGTGTAAGGCACATTATGTTTATAAGGACATTAATACTGTGTCTCATATGTGTTAGGGGCATTACTGTGTGGCATTATGTGATTAAGGTGCTCTACTATGTGGCGTTGCGTATAGAAAGGGCACTACTGTGTCGTCTAATGTGAATAAAGAGCAATAGGGTGTGGTGTAATGTGAATAAGGAGCAATTCAGTGTGATGTCATGTGAATAAGGGGCTCTACTGTGAGGAGTAACGTTTATAAGGTAAAGTGATACTACGGTGGGATGTAATATGACTTATGGAAACTATTGCATGATCAAATGTGAATAAAGTGCAGTACTGTGTGGCGTAATTGTAATTGAGGTTACTATTGTGTGGCCATGCCCCTTGCCAGCAAAAACACACCCCTTTTTGGGCTGTGCGCCAAATGTGCGAACTGTTCCTATTTAAAATATAGGGGGTACAAACACCAAAATAAGGACTGCTATGGATGAGGGGTGATGGTGCTGGGAGAGAAGTGCAAGGTCAGAGGCGGAACCAGCGGTGGTGCTAGGGGGCACCAGCCAAAATCTTGCCTAGGGCATCATGTTGGTTAGGGCCGGCTCTGAGTCATAGTGTTGGTGTTCTCTGCTGCCATATATCCAGTGTAGCTGTATAAAGTGGTGCTGTGTTGTGCAGACCAGTGGTAGTGTCCTGTCTCATCAGTGATTCCAGTGACGATATACGCTGCTGTTATATGTGTACTGCTGCAGTATAATAATAATAATTATAACAACCTGTTGTGCTGCATCAGACCAGTGGTAGTGTCCTGTCTCATCAGTAATTCCAGTGACGATATACGCTGCTGCTATATGTCCACTGCTGCAGTATAATAATTATAACAACAACCTGTTGTGCTGCATCCGACCAGTGGTAGTGTCCTGTCTCATCAGTAATTCCAGTGATGATATACGCTGCTGCTATATGTCCACTGCTGCAGTATAATAATAATTATAACAACAACGTGTTGTGCTGCATCAGACCAGTGGTAGTGTCCTGTCTCATCAGTAATTCCAGTGACTATGGGCGGGATGTACTAAAGCAAAAATGCGGTAAAACCCCCGAAAACGGGGGTTTTACCGCATTTTCATATTTACTAAGACCCTACCGCAGCGTTTTCGGCGTCCAGGGTTTCGCCATCTCTGGATGGCGAAACCCTATAGAAGCCTATGGGCTTCTTTTCGCCGACCGCCGCAACCCGCCGACACCGTCGACCCCCGCCGCAGACGCCGACCCCCCTTCCCCCTGGCTTACCTTCCTCCAGGCTGCCCTGGACCCGGAAGGTAGTGTCCTCCTCCCCCTAGCAACGCAGCCGGACGTCCTTCCGGCTGCAGGGGGGAGGAGGAGGTGCCGGGGACAGCCTGCTGCTGCTTCCCGGCATCTAGCCAGTGTGGGGATCCCGGGGAGGTGACGGAGACCCCCCGCAGACCACCTAACAGGTATCGCGGGGGGCCTCCGTCACCGCATCGCGATGTTGATCGCATATGTTAGTACATATGCGATCAACATCGCTGCGGTAACCGGCGAGGGGCGGCGATGTATGTTAATACATCCCGCCCTATATACGGTGCTGCTCAGTGGCAAACGCAGGATTTTGAAAGGGGGGTTTCCAAATACTTATACCACTTTTACACCACCAGCTAGTAACACGGGTTATTGCACATGAGCGCGCATAACCCGTGTTGCTGGCTGGTGTAAAAGGGTTGAGTTGGAATAGTCCGGGTCGAGTGACCCGGACATAACGTGCGCTAATACCACTACCTCCGCCATATCGTAGTTTCATACTTTTACCCCATAGTGTGGTAAATAAAAGATATCCGTGTTCCCCTTTCTCAGTGGAACATATCATAAAAAAAAGAACACACACACCCAGTGGAACATGACACAAACACACCCCACCCCACCCCCAAAGTAAGTGAAACATGAAGCAGACTCCCAGTGAAACATAGACACACCCTCCCCCCCCCCCCCGTGAACCATAACAGATGCACACCCTCCCCCCCACAGTGAAACGATACACGCAGATTCCCAGTGAAACATGACACACTCTCCCCCCACCCAGTAAAACATGACAAACACAGACCCCCATGTGAAACATGACACCCCACTCCCCGCCAGTGAGACATGACACAGACCCCAGTGAAACATACACCCCCCCTCTACCAATGAAACATGACAGACCCTCAGTAAACCCCCCCCCCCCGTGAAACACACACACCCTCCCCACCAGTGAAACATGACAGACACCCTCCCCACCAGTGAAACATGACAGACCCCCTCCCCACGAGTGAGGCACACACACACTCCTCACTTGTGAAACATGACAGACCCCGAGTAAAACACACACACACACACACCCTCCACCCCCAGTGAAACATGACAGACCCCTACTGAAACACCCCCACCAGTGAAACATGACAGACCCTCTCCCCACGGGTGAAACACACACATACACTCACACCCTCCCCACCAGTGAAACATGACAGACCCCCTCCCCACGAGTGAAACACACACACACACTCCCCGCTTGTGAAACATGATAGACCCCGAGTAAAACACACACACCCCCAGTGAAACATGACAGACCCCCTCCCCACGAGTGAAACACACACACACTCGCTCCCCACTTGTGAAACAAGACAGACCCCCAGTAAAACACACACACTCCTTCCCCCAGTGAAACATGACACAGATGACCCCCAGTGAAACACAAACACACACCATCCTCCCCTGCGTTAGACATTTCCCACACACACACACCACACACATCTCTCCCCACCACCAGTTAAACAAACAGCATTAGCACAGAGCCTCACCTAGCCAGCAGGAAAAGAAAGCCACCCGCACCTGACACACACCACAGACATTTGTTCACCGGCACATGGTCCGGCCAGCTCTCTTGCAAAGCACCACTGGGAGATCTGCCTGGGAGGAGCTGCATGCTGCTTCTGCAGCTAGCTCCCCCTACTGTACGTTCAGCCAGCCTCTCTGCAATAGGAGGCACTGCTGCTGGATGCTGCCGGCAGCCTCAGAGGCTTCGTGATAACATTTAAAAAAAAAAAAAAAATTGGTGCGCTGCACCGATGGATCGGCGGCCAGGGGGGGAGGGGGGTTTCTAGGTACTCGGGAACCCCCCCTGCGTGCGCGTGTGCTGCTATATGTCCACCGCTGCAGTATAATAATTATAACAACAACCTGTTGTGCTGCATCAGACCAGTGGTAGTGTCCTGTCTCATCAGTAATTCCAGTCAGTCCTGTGCCACATATTGGGGGTCATTCCGAGTTGTTCGCTCTGTATTTTTCTTCGCATCGCAGCGATTTTCCGCTAACTGCCCATGCGCAATGTTCGCACTGCGACTGCGCCAAGTAAATTTGCTATGCAGTTAGGTATTTTACTCACGGCATTACGAGGTTTTTTCTTCGTTCTGGTGATCGTAGTGTGATTGACAGGAAGTGGGTGTTTCTGGGCGGAAACAGGCCGTTTTATGGGAGTGTGTGAAAAAACGCTACTGTTTCTGGGAAAAACGCAGGAGTGGCTGGAGAAACGGAGGAGTGTCTGGGCGAACGCTGGGTGTGTTTGACGTCAAACCAGGAACGACAAGCACTGAACTGATCACAGATGCCGAGTAAGTTTGAAGCTACTCAGAAACTGCTAAGAAGTGTCTTTTCGCAATTTTGCTAATCTTTCGTTCGCAATTTTGATAAGCTAAGATTCACTCCCAGTAGGCGGCGGCTTAGCGTGTGCAAAGCTGCTAAAAGCAGCTTGCGAGCGAACAACTCGGAATGACCACCATTGTCTCTTATAACTCCCAAAAAATAATGGAGAACAAAAATTTTGAGGAGAAAATAGGGAAAGATCAAGAAGAACCACTTCCTCCTAGTGCTGAAGCTGCTGCCACTAGCCATGGCATAGACGATGAAATGCCATCAACGTCATCTGCCAAGGCCGTTGTCCAATGTGATAGTAGAGGGCATGTAAAATGCAAAAAGCCAAAGTTCAGTAAAAAGAACTAAAAAAAGAAATTTAAATTGTCTGAGGAGAAACGTAAACTTGCCAATATGCCATTTACGACACGGAGTGACAAGGAACGGCTGAGGCCCTGGCCTATGTTCATGGCTAGTGGTTCAGCTTCACACGACGATGGAAGCCCTCATGCTCCTGCTAGAAAAATTAAAAGAGTTAAGCTGGAAAGAGCACAGAAAAGAACTGTGCGCTCTGAGATGGTATCACAAATCCCCAAGAAGAGTCCAAGTGTGTCGGCGGTTGCGATGCCTGACCTTCCCAACACTGGACGGGAAGAGGTGGCTCCTTCCACCATTTGCACGACCCCTGCAAGTGCTGGAAGGAGCACCCACAGTCCAGTTCCTGATATTCAAATTGAAGATGTCACTGTTGAAGTACACCAGGATTAGGATATGGGTGTTGCTGGCGCTGAGGAGGAAGTTGACGATGAGGATTCTGATGGTGATGTGGTTTGTTTAAGTCAGGCACCGGGGGAGACACCTGTTGCCCTTGGGACGAAGAAGCCCATTGTGATGCCTGGGCAAACTACCAAAAAAGCCACCTCTTCGGTGTGGAATTATTTCTCCACAAATCTGGACAACAGGTGTCAAGCCATCTGTTTCCTCTGTCAATCTGTAATAAGTAGGGGTAAGGATGTTAACCACCTAGGAACATCCTCCCTTATACGTCACCTGCTGCGCATTCATCAGAAGTCAGTGTCAACTGCCAAGTTGTGAAACTTTGGGTAAGAGCGTAAGCAGTCAACTGACACCTAAATCCCTTCTTCCTCCTGTACCCAAGCTCCTGCAAGCCACACCACCAACTCCCTCAATGTCAACTTCCTCCTTAGTCAGGAATGTCCGTAGTCCTGCAGGCCATGTCCCTGTCAAGACTGAGGAGTCCTCTCCTAACCGGGATTCCTCCATAGGATCCTTGAGTGTAACGCTTGCTGTTGCTGCTGCCGCTGCTGTTGTTGCTGCTGGGAGTCGATTGTCATTACAGAGCGGAAGTCGGAAGACAACTTGTACTACTTCCAGTAAGCAATTGACTGTCCAACAGTCCTTTGTGAGGAAGATGAAATATGACAGCAGTCATCCTGTTGCAAAGCGGATAACTGAGGCCTTGTCAGCTATGTTGGTGTTTTGGAGGTGTGTCCGGTATCCACCATTAGTTCAGTGGCACTTAGAGATTTGATGGAGATAGTGTGTCCCCGGTATCAAATCCCATCTAGGTTCCACTTCTCTAGGCAGGTGATACCGAGAATGTACACAGACGTCAGAAAAAGACTCACCAGTGTCCTACAAAATGCGGTTGTATCCAGTGTCCACTTAACCATGGATATGTGGACAAGTGAAACAGAGCAGACTAAGGACTATATGACTGTAACAGCCCACTGGGTAGATGTATGGCCTCCCGCAGCGGCACCAGTAGCAGCATCTTGCAAACGCCAACTCGTTCCTAGGCAGGCTACGCTATGTATCACCGCTTTCCATAAGAGGCACACATCTGACAACCTCTTACGGAAACTGAGGAACATCATCGCAGAATGGCTTACCCCAATTGGACTCTCCTGGGGATTTGTGATATCTGACAATGCCACCAATATTGTGTGTGCATTACATCTTGGCAAATTCCAGCATGTCCCATGTTTTGCACATACAATTAATTTGGTGGTGCATAATTTTTTGAAAAATGAGAAGGGTTTGCAGGAGATGCTGTCGGTGTCCCGAAAAATTGCGGGCCACTTTCGGCATTCTGCCACTGCGTGACGAAGACTGGAGTTCCAGCAAACACTCCTGAACCTGCCCCGCCATCAACTGAAGCAAGAGGTGGTAACGAGGTGGAATTCAACACCCTATATGCTTCAGAGGATGGAAGAGCAGCAAAAGGCCATTCAAGCCTATACATCCACCTACGATATAGGCAAAGGAGGGGTAATGCACCTGACTCAAGTGCATTGGAGAATGATTTCAGTCTTGTGCAAGGTTCTCCAACCCTTTGAACTTGCCACACGTGAAGTCAGTTCAGACACTGCCAGCTTGAGTCAGGTCATTCCCCTCATCAGGCTTTTGCAGAAGCAGCTGGATAAATTGAAGGAGGAGCTAAGACAGAGCAATTCTGCAAAGTATGTGGGACTTGTGGATGGAGCCCTTCATTCACTTTGCCAGGATTCAAGAGTGGTCAATCTGTTGAGATCAGAGCACTACATTTTGGCCACCGTGCTCGATCCTAGGTTTAAAGCCTACATTGTATCTCTCTTTCCAGCAGACACAAGTGTGCAGAGGTGCAAAGACCTGCTGGTTAGTAAATTGTCAACTAAAGAGGAACGTGACCCATTAACAGCTCCTCCTTCAATTTCTCCCGTCACTGGAGCTGCAAGGAAAAGGATAACATTTCCTAGCCCACCCGCTGGTGGTGATGCAGGGCAGTCAGGAGCGAAAGCTGACATCTGGTCCGGACTGAAGGACCTGCCAACGATTACTGACATGTCTACTGTAACTGCATATGATTCTCTCACCATTGAAAGAATGGTGGAGGATTATATGAGTGACAGCATCCAAGTAGGCATGTCAGACAGTCCGTACGTATACTGGCAGGAAAAAGAGGCAATTTGGAGGCCCTTGCACAAACTGGCTTTATTTTACCTAAGTTGCCCCCCCAACAGTATGTACTTCGAAAGAGTGTTTAGTGCAGCCGGTAACCTTGTCAGCGATCGGCATAGGAGGTTACTTCCACTAAATGTGGAAAAGATGATGTTTATCAAAATGAATTATAAAGTCCTGCTGGAAGACCTTTACCAGCAATTGCCTCCAAAAAGTACACAGGGACCTGTGATGGTGGATTCCAGTGGGGACGAATTAATACTCAGTGAGGAGGATGTACACGGTGAAAGGGGTGAGGATCGGAGGATGATGATGAGGTGGATATCTTGCCTCTGTAGAGCCAGTTTGTGCAAGGAGAGATTGATTGCTTCTTTTTTGGTGGGGGCCCAAACAAACCAGTCATTTCAGCCACAGTCGTGTTGCAGACCCTGTCGCTGAAATGATTGGTTTCTTAAAGTGTGCATGTCCTGTTTATACAACATAAGGGTGGGTGGGAGGGCCCAAGGACAATTCCATCTTGCACCTCTTTTTCTTCTTTGCATCATGTGCTGTTTGGGGACTAGTTTTTTTAAGTGTCATCCTGTCTGTAACTGCAGTGCCACTCCTAGATGGGCCAGGTGTTTGTGCCGCACACTTGTGTCGCTTAGCTTGGCAATCCAGCTACCTCATTGCACCTCTTTTCTTCTTTGCATCATGTGCTGTTTGGGGCCTATTTTTTAAATCTGCCGTCCTGTCTGCCACTGCAGTGCCACTCCTAGATGTGCCAGGTGTTTGTGCCGCACACTTGTGTCGCTTAGCTTAGTCATACAGCCACCTCGGTGCGACTTTTAGGCCTAACAACAATATTGTGAGGTGTTCAGAATAGACTGGAAATTAGTGGAAATGATTGTTATTGAGGTTAATAATACTGTAGGAGCAAAATGACCCCTACATTCTGTGATTTTAGCTGTTTTTATGTTTTTTCTAAAATCATCCAGATCCAGAACCAAAACCAAAACACGAAAGGGTGGTTTTGGCAAAACCAAGCCAAAACCAAAACACGAAAAAGGAATTAGAACCAAAACACAAAAAGTGCCCGCCACACATCTCTAGGTGGGCACGGTGAGGTTTAGGCGACTCCAGGGTGGGTTAGGGTTAGGCTGCGGGGGGAGGGGGAGGGTTTGGTTATGGGTAGGTGGGGGTTAAGGATAGGCACCACCAGGGGAAGGTTAGGCTTAGGCACTAAGGAAGGAGGGTTAGGGATAGGCTGCGGGGCAGGGAGGGGGGGGGGTAGGTTTAGGCAACACCTGAGGGTGGGGGGTTAGGGTCAGGCACTAAGGAGGAGGTTAGGTTTAGGCTGCGGTAAAGGAGGGTTAGGGTGTAGGGGACAGGGTGGTACAGTGTTACTTCCCCCTGTTGGCATATCAACTATCAGGATGCTGGCAGGGGTATACTGAATGCTGGAATACCACACATCAGCAAATCCGTTTCAGAGTATAAGCAACTCCAGCATTGAAATTGTTATTACAGGTTATAATTAGAGATGTGCAGCAGGCACTTTTCGTGTTTTGGTTTGGAATCTGGATCCTCGCTCGTGTTTTGGATCTGGATTGGTTTTGCCAAAACCACCCTTTCGGGTTTTGGTTTTGGATCTGGAGGATTTTTAAAAAAACATAAAAATAGCTAAAATCACAGAATGTGGGGGTAATTTTGGTCCTACGGTATTATTAACCTCAATAGTATTAATTTCCACTAATTTACAGTCTATTGTGAACACCTCACACCTCACACCTCACAGTATTGTTTTTCGGCCTAAAAGTTCCACCGAGGTAGCTGTATGACTAAGTGTGCGGCACAAACACCTGGCCCATCTAGGAGTGGCACTGCAGTGGCAGACAGGATGGCACTTTAAAAAAAAACTAGGCCCAAACAGCAAATCATGCAAAGAAGTAAAAGAGGCGCAATGAGGTAGCTGTATGACTAAGCTAAGCGACACAAGTGTGCAGCACAAACACCTGGCCCATCTAGGAGTTGCACTGCAGTGGCAGACAGGATGGCACTTAAAAAAAATTAGGCCCAAACAGCATATCATGCAAAGTAGTAAAAGCGGTGCAATGAGGTAGCTGTATGACAAAGCTAAGTGACACAACTGTGCGGCACAAACACCTGACCCATCTAGGAGTGGCACTGCAGTGGCAGACAGGATGGCACTTAAAAAAATTAGTCCCCAAACAGCACATCATGCAAAGAAGTAAAAGAGGTGCATTGAGGTAGCTGTATGACTAAGCTAAGCGATACAAGTGTGCGGCACAAACACCTGGCACATCTAGGAGTGGCACTGCAGTGGCAGATAGGATGGCACTTAAAAAAAAACTAGGGCCCAAACAGCACATCATGCAAAGAAGTAAAAGGAGTGCAATGAAGTAGCTGTATGACTAAGCAAAGCGACACAAGTGTGCGGCACAAACACCTGGCCCATCTAGGAGTGGCACTGCAGTGGCAGACAGGATGGCACTTAAAAAAATAGTCCCCAAACAGCACATCATGCAAAGAAGTAAAAGAGGTGCAAGGAGGTAGCTGTATGACTAAGCTAAGCGACACGAGTGTGCGGCACAAACACCTGGCCCATCTAGGGTTGGAACTGCAGTCCCACTGCACTAATGGCGGATACCGGACGCACGTCTAACACCAACATGGCTGTCAAGGCCTCAGTTATCTGCTTTGCAACAGGATGACTGCTGTCATATTTAATCTTCCTCGCAAAGGACTGTTGGACAGTCATTTGCTTAGTTGAAGTAGTACAAGTGGTCTTCCGACTTCCCCTCTGGGGTGACGATCGACTTCCAGCAGCCGCAGCAGCAGAAGGAGGAAGTGGTACTTGATCTTTCCCTATTTTATCCTCCAAATTTTTGTTCTACATTATTTTTCTGGAGTTATATAACAAAATGCAGCACAGGAGAGCGTACCTCTACAACACACAGGGCAAACCCCGTAAAAATTATTTGGATTAAATATTAATAATCCCTTTATTTGGAGTAAATAATATACAGCACAGGACTGCACAACTGAACTTATATGGCAGCACCACTGGACTGGACTTATATGGCAGTACCACTAGACTGGACTTATATGGCAGTATCACTGGACATATACGGCACTATCACTGGATTTATACGGCAGTACCACTGGACTGGATTTATACGGCAGTACCACTGTACTTATACAACAGTACCACTGGACATATACAGCAGTATCACTGGACTGGACTTATACGGCAATACCACTGGACTTATACAGCAGTACAACTGGACATATACGGCAGTATTACTGGACTTATACGGCAGTATCACTGGACTGGATTTATACGGCAGTACCACTGGACATATACGGCAGTATCACTGGAATTATATGGCAGTACCAATGGACTTATACAGCAGGACCACTGGACTGGATTTATACGGCAGTACCACTGGACTTATATGGCAGTATCACTGGACCTATACGGCAGTATAACTGGAAGCCGGAGTGAAAATCGCGGTGACGCGTGGCTCCTTATATGGAATCCAAACCCTGCGAGACTCCGACAGCGGGATGATGACGTTTTGCCTCGTTCTGGTTTCCGGGTCTGGTGGGAAGTCCCGATCCGGGTTCAGGACGTGATGTTCGGTAGGGTTCGATTCCCAGAGAACCAAACCCGCTCATCTCTAGTTATAATGCTCACTTCTAAGACTTGAACAAGCTACCCCCATTTAAGAATCACTTTTTATTTTAAATAATCCTTAACATATCATCTTATGTTTTTGTCTGCATTATTTTGGTCTGTTTAGAATTCTGAGCATGTTGGTGATACATAAAATGCTGCTGACTGAAAATAGTATACAAATATGAATACCAAGCATGATTACGTTTGAAATATTGAAATCCATTCCTACATAAATTTACTCTGAACATGTTCTGTTTCAGTACATTTGCTTTGCTGACATCTCAGCCATAATCTGCCACAAATTCCAAGCAGCAAAGAGAAAGTAGAAAATATATAACTGTAATAGTATTAAACAACACAGACGACAAAATAAAACTTCTGTCTTGTGTTCAGTAATATTTGAGTGACAGAGTTATGCAGCTTGGAGTATGCAGAATAGCTTCTTCACTATCAAGTACATGAAGCCCCCTATTAAAGAAAAGAGAGGTGAATTTGTACCTTTTATCTCCAAATTCAACAATAAATCAGGTCAGATGAAGGGAATCAGAACTAGAGATGTGCGCTAACTGCTGTATTTTGGTTTTGGATCTGTATTAATTTAGGTTCTAAGGATTTGCTAGTGCAATTTGTTGAAAGACCGTGGCAGTGAGTCCTCCCTTCTGTATCTCTATAAAGAACCACACTAAAGCTAGGTACACACAAGAGATGAGCGGGTTCGGTTTGTCGAGATCCGAACCCCCCCGAACTTCACGTGGTTTATACGGGTCCGAGGCAGCCTCGGTTCTTCCCACCTAACACACAAAACCCGATGGGGGGAAAACGTCATCATCCCGCTGTCGGATTCTCGTGAGATTCGGATTCCATATAAAGAGGCGCCTGTCGCCGCCATTTTCACTCGTGCATTGTCGATTGAGCAGAGAGGACGTGGCTACGTTCTCTGCCTGAAAAGATCAATATCTGTGCTCAGTGTGCTGCAGTGTGGTGACCACCAGTATATAGTAGTACAGTACATTAGGCCATTGCTGTATCTTGCAGCTCCGTGTCAGACTCAGTTCTAGTATCCTGATCAGTGCTCAATATCTGCTGCATTGTTGTGACCAGTATATAGTAGTATAGTGCTGCATTGTGGTGACCACCAGTATATAGTAGTACAGTACAGTAGGCCATTGCTGTATCTTGCAGCTCCGTGTCAGACTCAGTTCTATTCTACTGATCAGTGCTAAATTTCTGCTGCATTGTTGTGACCAGTATATAGTAGTACAGTGCTGCATTGTGGTGACAACCAGTACATAGTAGTACAGTACAGTAGTCCATTGCTGTATCTTGCAGCTCCGTGTCAGACTCAGTTCTATTCTCCTGATCAGTGCTCAATATCTGTGCTGCATTGTGGTGACCACCAGTATTTAGTAGTACAGTGCTGCATTGTGGTGACCACCAGTATATAGTAGTACAGTACAGTAGGCCATTGCTGTATCTTGCAGCTCCGTGTCAGACTCAGTTCTAGTATCCTGATCAGTGCTCAATATCTGCTGCATTGTGGTGACCAGTATATACTGTAATAGTACAGTGCTGCATTGTGGTGACCACCAGTATATAGTAGTACAGTACAGTAGGCCATAGCGTTATCTTGCTGCATCGTGTCACTTCTAGTACCCTGATCAGTGCTTAATATCTGTGCTCAGTGTCAGTGCTGCATTGTGGTGACCAGTATATTACAGTACAATAGTCCAGTGCTGTTCTCGCTGCACAGTGTCAGTTCTCCGTAGTATCATCAGTGATCAGTATAATCAGTTCTCAGTATAATCAGTGCGCTGTTAGATGTGCACCCGTTTTCTGCCATTAGTGCATTGGGATTTAGACAATTGATGAAGTTATTGTGTCCCCGGTACAAAATCCCATCTAGATTCCACTTCACTATGCAGGCGATAGCGAAATTTTACCAATTAATATCAGTGATATATAATTATTAATTACAGTGATCTTGCCAAATAATTCCAGTGATTTTGTCATTTTCTTCCAGTGATTTGGACCAATAATACCATTGATTAGAACGAATAATTCCTGTGATTTTGTCATTTTCTTCCAGTGATTTGAACCAATAATACCACTGATTAGAACGAATAATTCCTGTGATTTTGTCATTTTCTTCCAGTGATTTGGACCAGTAATACCATTGATTAGAACAAATAATTCCTGTGATTTTGTCATTTTCTTCCAGTGATTTGGACCAATAATACCATTGATTAGAACAAATAATTCCTGTGATATTGAGGTGTTTGTGTCACTTAGCTTAGCCATCCAACGACCACAGTGCACCTCTTTTTCTCTTTTCTTTGCATCATGTACTGTTTGGGGACTATTTTTTTAAGTGCCATCCTGTCTGACACTTCAGTGCCACTCCTAGATGGGCCAGGTGTTTGTGCCGCCCACTTGGGTCGCTTAGCTTAGTCATCCAGCGACCTCGGTGCAAATTTTAGGACTAAAAATAATATTGTGAGGTGTTCAGAATAGACTGGAAATTAGTAGAAATTATGGTTATTGAGGTGAATAATACTATAGGATCAAAATTACCCCCAAATTCTATGATTTAAGCTGTTTTTGAGGGTTTTTTGGAAAAAAAACACCCGAATCCAAAACACACCCGAATCCGACAAAAATTTTTAAGGGAGGTTTTGCCAAAACGCGTCCGAATCCAAAACACGGCCGCGGAACCGAATCCAAAACACAAAACCCGAAAAATTTCCAGTGCACATCACTAGTACACACAGAGCAATATATCGTCCGATCCGGCATCGGTGCATATTGTGCCGTTTTCGCTAGCGACATCTTCAGGTTTGATGTGATGCACATAAAACCTGACTATATCGCTAGCGACAACATGTATACTAAGGAAGGATGGAACAGTGATCGTTCCATCCTTCATTAATATCGCTCAATGGGGGTCATTCCGAGTTGTTCGCTCGCTAGCAGATTTTAGCAGCATTGCACACGCTAGGCCGCCGCCCTCTGGGAGTGTATCTTAGCTTAGCAGAATTGCGAACGAAAGATTAGCAGAATTACGAATAGAAAATTCTTAGCAGTTTCTGAGTAGCTCGAGACTTTCTCCTGCACTGCGATCAGTTCAGCCCGTTTCGTTCCTGGTTTGACGTCACATACACGCCCTGCGTTCGGCCAGCCACTCCCCCGTTTCTCCAGACACTCCCGCGTTTTATCCTGGCACGCCTGCGTTTTTCCGCACACTCCCTGAAAACGGCCGGTTTCCGCCCAGAAACACCCACTTCCTGTCAATCACACTCCGATCACTTCAACGATGAAAATTCTTCGTTCGGATGTGAGTAATCTACTAAGTTTTGTGCTAAAATACTTAGCGCATGCGCACTGCGTACCATGCGCATGCGCATTTTTGCCTTAATCGCTCCGTTGCAAAAATCGGCAACGAGCGATCAACTCGGAATGACCCCCAATGTGTACCTAGGTTTCCGATATGTCGGCCCCTTGACCCAACATTTCGGCTGGGCACACAACGCTCCATGCTCAGCTTCCTGTTGTTTAGCCTCTGCAGACGGAAATAAGCCAGATCCCTGTACACTGCACCGAGACGGAACCTTTCATAAGCCACTAGATCTGCCCCCCACAGCAGGTAAAGATAGAGGGTGTCCGGTGATTGGGAGCACCTGTGCATTTTGGATTAATTTGGACTGTTGAGGCTGCTGCCATTTGTTATTGTGACTCATATCTTTCTGACACACATAGGGGTGTATTCAATAGCTGTCGGAAGCTGCCATCTTGTCGGAAAGACTGCAGCTTCCGACAGATTTTGGTCGGAAGGGTTTCAGACCTATTCAAAAAGTGCAGTTTTTTTCCGACAAGTTGGGAATTCCCAACTTGTCGGAAAACACGTGGATCGGCGGAATCGCCGCCACACCGGTTTTGGTCCCCTTTCTGACAATCTCAATCCGACTTTAAAAAAAGTTGCATTGCGGTGAGGAGATGGGGAGCGGGGATGAGAGGTACCTTGATGGCCATCCCCCAGAAAGGCACCTCTCTCCCTGCAGCACGGCACTGGGTGGCCATGATGTGCGGCTCCAGCATCTCCCTGTGTTCTCACACACGGGGAGCTGCTGACAGCCGCACGGACACCGGCCAAATCCGACAGTCGGATTTGGCCACTCTATTGAATAGGGCTTGTCGGATCCATTGCGACAAATGCATGTTGGAATGGATCCGACTCTCATTGAATATACCCCATAGTGTGGCTGTGACCAGTGCCAGATTAAGGTCCACATGGGCCTGGAGCTGAAATTTATGAAGGCCCTATTTTATGCCGCTGCATGGTGTGTAACAGGTTCTGTGGGTTTGTGGGGTTTACTGCTGTTTGTAACTCTGGGGCAGATTTATTAAGTGACAAAGTGGAAGGTGATAACGCACCAGCCAGTCAGCTCCTTATTTATCATTTTTCAAACCGAGTCTGTAACTTGATAGTTAGGAGCTGATTGGCTGGTACTTCCACTTTATCACTTCACCAGGCTTAACAAATCTGCCCCTGTATAGCTTGTGCCAAAAGCCTTTCCAGTTTCAGAGAAGCCTTTCCAGTTTCAGAGAAGCTTTTCCAGTTTCCCCGAAGCCTTCCAGGCTTTGCTAAGTCTGTGCCAGTCAAAGTACAATGTGCATTGCTTTTTAGCCTACCGCTTTCTATAGATCTATTAACTGGAGTCACCATCTATATTTTATACTGGGAGAGAGTAGCTACCTACAGAAACAAGGGAGTATGGGTCTAAATCAGAGTTGTACGCAAACCCAGCATACAACTCCCAATTGTTGTGGGTCTGCACATGTGCAGAACGAGTCCTGCAATATCGCTCACTTCAGCTTACTCGGACTGTCCGCTGCTACTGCTGCCGTCATCGCTAACTTCGCAACCGATGACGGTGATGATCATGACGGTAATCCAAAGCAGCTTTCGGATCTGCTAAACGATCAGGAGGCATCTGCTTCCTGTAGATGCCTCCTGCAGCATCAGCAATAGCATAGTAGCTGTACGGTATTGCACAGTTGCTTCCCTGCACCTGTGCAATACCGTACAACTGAGAAGCAGGCCCCATATTATTATTTTTTTTAAAGAATAGAACTGAAAAAAATCTGGATTTTAGATAAATGGCATTTTTTTCTGTGAGCTTTCTCTGCTATCAACATCCAGAGATTCATTCTTAAATACAGTTCCTCTGGCTGGGTTTATTGCTGAACACTTTCTTAACAAAGATATGAGCTATGATAAATACACCCCTCTTTATTTTTCTACTTTTCCCTCTCGATACCTTCCTAAGTACTTCATTGTTCTCTAGATACCTTCTAACTTTCCATCCAACAGTACAGAGGTGACAGGACCAGGACAGTGGGGACAAGGACAGGACAGTGGGACTATGATAGAGGGGACGGACAGGACAGAGATCCCAGGACCAGGACAGTGGTGGCAGGGACAGAGATGACAGGACCAGGACAGAGGTGAAAGGGACAGGACCAGGACTGAGGGGATAGGGACAGGACAGAAATGACAGGACCAGGAAAGAGGTGACAGGGACAGGACAGAGGCAGGACAGAGGGGACAGAACAAAGGGGTAACAATGACAGGACAGAAATGACAGGACCAGGGCAGAGGTGACAGGGACAGGACAGAGGGGCCAAAATAGTAGGGACAGAGGCAGGACAGAGGGGACAGAACAAAGGGGTGACAATGACAGGACAGGGGCAGGACAAAGGGGACAGGCTATGTACTGCAGCTGCTCAAAGAGCCTGCACCCACAGACAGAGGAGGAGGTTCCCACCAAAGCCTGTGCGAGGAGGAGGAGCCAAGAAAGATAGAGGCCATCGCTCCAGCATCCGCCCTTGTGCCAGGGCTGCAGGGTAGCGCACACAATATCCTTCAGATGGTCTAGCCTCCGTGGTAGACGCCTATGTATCCCCTCTTCAATCCGGCCATACAACAATAAGAGTGCTGGATTGAGTACTCTGTTGTTGTTGTTGTTGTTGTTGTTGTTGTTGTTGTTGTTATTGTTGTATGCAGTGGTCGAAGTTGGAATTTAGAAGTGGGGATATGGAAAATGTAATAAAATGGCTGGGGATCTGGGGTACACCTAGAATCACAGAAACTACAGGGATTTTGGTAAAGTAAAATCAATTTTAGATACTTTTTAAAAGAAACCATATTATATAATATATTTATCAATCCTGTGTTTCCTACCTCCTGTGTTCATCATCTCTTCCCCATACTGTATCTGTTTTATTTCAGCTTTTCTTAATGCCTCACGTGTCACCCCTGCTACTTTCACTTCCTCCTTCCCTAACTATCCCCTATGCCTCATACCCTCTATCCTTCTTTTGCCCTGCACTTTTCACTTCCTCCTTCCATCTCTCACCCCTGCACCTCACTATCTCCTTTCATCTCAAACCCTGCACCTCAAACCCTCCTTCCATCTCTCGTCCCTGTACCTCCTTTCATCTCTCGCCACTGTACCTCACTTCCTCCTTTCATCTCTCGCCACTGTACCTCACTTCCTCCTTTCATCTCTCCACTGTACCTCACTTCCTCCTTTCATCTCTCGCCACTGTACCTCACTTCCTCCTTTCATCTCTCGCCACTGTACCTCACTTCCTCCTTCCAGCTCTCGCCACTGTACCTCACTTCCTCCTTTCATCTCTCGCCACTGTACCTCACTTCCTCCTTCCAGCTCTCGCCACTGTACCTCACTTCCTCCTTCCAGTTCTGGCCCCTGTACCTCATTGCCTCCTTTCATCTCTCACCTCTGCAGTGCACCGCACTCCCTCCCTCCCTCCTTTTCTTTCCCCTGTATCTCGCTCCCTCCTTCAATCTCTCACCCCTGCACCTCACTATCTCCTTCCATCTCTTCTCCTGCACCTCAATCCCTCCTTCCATCTCTCGTCCCTGTACCTCCTTCCATCTCTCGCCACTGTAACTCACTTCCTCCTTCCAGCTCTCGCCACTGTACCTCACTTCCTCCTTCCAGCTCTCGCCACTGTACCCAGCGGTGCAAGTTGGCGGGTACGGCGTACCCTTAAGAATTTAGCTGTAGGTACGCCGTACCCACACCGATGGGACGCCGCTCCTCGCCGCTCCGTCCCTCCCTCCCTTCCTCTGCTGCTTACCGCCACTCCGCAGCTGATGTGAGGGGAGGAGAGCGCAGCCTGCGCATGCTCCTCAGTGTCTTCGTTCAATTCAGCGCCGCCTGTGAGCTTTGATTGGCTCACGGATTGGCGCTGAATTGAACTAAGACACCCATACCCGCCAGAGACTGAGGGGAAGGAGAGGCGCAGGCTGCGCTCTCCTCCCCTCACACACACACAGGACAGCAGCAGCAGTGGTGAGCAGCGCGGGGGGAGGGGGGGTGCATGTATACCTGGCACTGGGAGCATATCTGGCACTGGGGTCATATCTGGCACTGGGGGGGACATGTGTATCTGGCACTGGGGGCATATCTGGCACTGGGGGTGCATGTATACCTGGCACTGGGGACATATCTGGCACTGCGGGGACATGTGTATCTGGCACTGGGGGCATTTCTGTATCTGGCACTGGGGGCATTTCTGTATCTGGCACTGTAGGGCATTTCTGTATCTGGCACAGGGGGCAATGTATATCTGGCACTCTGGGGGCATTTGTGTATTTGGCACAGTGAGGCAATGTGTATCTGGCACTGTGGGGCAATGTATATCTGGCACTGTGGGGCAACGTGTATCTGACACTATTGGGGTCATATGTGTATCTGCCCCTCCCCCCATATGTGTACCACACCCCATTTTCATTGGCCACGCCCCATTTGGCATTTGGCCACACCCATTTTTTGGTGCACACAGTACCTGTAAGACGTTTTTTCTACTTGCACCACTGACTGTACCTCACTCACTCCTTCCAGCTCTGGCCCCTGTACCTCATTCCTTCCTTCTATCTCTCACCTCTGCAGTGTAATGTACTCCCTCCCTCCTTTTCTTGCCCCTGTATCTCACTCCCTCGTTCCATCTCTACTCCTGTACCTCACTATCTCCTTCCATCTCTACTCCTGCACCTCAATCCCTCCTTCCATCTCTCGTTCCTGTACCTCCCATCTCTCGCCACTGTACCTCACTACCTCCTTCCAGCTCTTGCCACTGTACCTCACTTCCTCCTTCCAGCTCTGGCCCCTGTACCTCATTCCCTCCTTCCATCTCTCACCTCTGCAGTACACCGCACTCCCTCCCTCTTTTTCTTGCCCCTGTAACTCACTCCCTCCTTCCATCTCTCACCCCCGCACCTCACTATCTCCTTCCATCTCTACTCCTGCACCTCAATCCCTCCTTCCATCTCTCGTCCCTGTACCTCCTTCCATCTCTCGCCACTGTACCTCACTTCTTCCTTCCAGCTCTCGCCACTGTACCTCACTTCCTCCTTCCAGCTTTCGGCACTGTACCTCACTTCCTCCTTCCAGCTCTTGCCACTGTACCTAACTTCCTCCTTCCAGCTTTCGCCACTGTACCCCTCTTCCTCCTTTCAGCTCTGGCCACTGTACCTCACTTCCTCCTTTCAGCTCTCGCCACTGTACTTCACTCACTCCTTCCAGTTCTGTCCCCTGTACCTCATTCCCTCCTTCCATCTCTCACCTCTGCAGTGCACCACACTCCCTCCTTTTCTTGCCCCTGTATGTTGCTTCCTCCTTCCATCTCTCACCCCTGCACCTCACTATCTCCTTCCATGCTCATCCCTGTACCTTGCTCCCCCTTCCATCTCTTACCCCTGCACCTCACTCCCTCCTTCCCTTTCTCCTCTCTGTACCTCACTACCTTCTTCCATCTCTCGCCACTGTACCTCACTCCCTCCTTCTCTTTCTCCCCTGTATCTCATTCCCTCTCTCCATCTCTAATCTCTGCAGTGCACCGCACTCCCTCCCTCCTTCTCTCACCTTTGTATCTTGCTACCTCCTTCCATCTCTCACCCCTGTACCTATCGCTTCCATCCCCGAACCTTGCTCCCCCTTCCATCTCTCACCCCTGAACCTCACTCCCTTCCATCTCTCACCCCGGCACCTCAGTCCCTTCCATCTCTCACCCCGGCACCTCACTCCCTTCCTTCCATCTCTCACCCCGGCAGCTCACTCACTTCCTTCCATTTCTTGTCCCTACACCTTACTCCCTCCTTTCTCATACCCCTGCCCCTCACTCCCTCCTCCTTATTTCCCTGTGTGATAACCGGGCAGCGGCAGGTTCGTCAGTGATTTTAAAGCATTGCACGCCAGGCCGTGTCATCACATAAGCAAGCATTTTATTCACAATTCAGACAGGGTTATCATGACAATAACATTTAATTTCTTGTTCTCTTCTCCAGCACAATATTCATATGGGTTACATCAGGTTAGTATTTCCTTCCATTCACTTCACTGGCAATAACAGCATTAACAATGATGGGACAGCATTACAGTACATACTGGCGCAGTCTCTGGGAATCAGCAGTGCGGCGTCCGCAAACTGAGATTCATTTCGGTGCATTTTCCCCAAATTCGCTTGGGGATATCTGCAGTCTATATAAACGGGATTCTCATGGACTCATCAGTGGGGGCTTTCTGCCACACGTGGTTTCCTACCACTCACCCAGGTAGTCCTCTCCCGAAGACTCACACCTCCCGTCCTGCTTCTTGGGTACCCCTGAAGGTGGGGATCCCCTTTGTTCCTGGTTCCTTTCATTGTACTCTGCATACTGTGGTTCTCACACTGCACTCTCCATCTCTCACTGAAGCTGCTGGCTCTCCTGTTACACTGCAGATATGGGCTCTCCCTCTCTTTATAGCAACAACCACATGCTGCTCTTCTCTCCATAATGCCAGGGACCATGGAACTCAGTTTCGCCTGTCCACAGTCACTGGACTATGTTTCTCCTAGACACTAGCCTGTGCCCTCCATCCCAATTCTCAGCTTACACTGAACTCTAGCCAGTGCTTTGTTCCTTGTCCTAAAACACTACATGTGGCTGGGTCTGTCAGAACTGGTTTAACTGTTTTTGAGCCATAAACTCCCCCACTCACTAAGAATCAAATGGCTTTTGGAACTTTCCAATATCTCTTGTCTCCTAACATTCCAGTATGCAACACCTTACTATCTCCTTCCTTATAAAACTAATGCACCTCACCCCTCAATGTGCATGTGCCCAGTGTACCTTCCCCTAGCATGCAGAATAGACAGCATTATGGGAGAGAAGAGCTGGGGTTTAAACCACTGAACCACTGCATCCAGCACACAGGCAGCACTGTAGTGAGGTTGGTGCTATAGGTATGCGGCTGGGAGCAGGTGCTGCTCGCGGATACCAGCAGCAATGTATAAAGGGACGCTGCACAAACAGGGCATGTGGCAGAACATATGCCGGCACCTGGCTCTACAGATACACTCAGAGCGGGTGACTCGGCTCATTACAGAAAACATCACAAATACATTAGAAGCTGTGCTGCCGGTGTACCTGCTCACGTTCTCAGAGCTGCCGCATCCTCCCGTTCCTAGAGCCACCGCCTTAGCTGGGAGCCCATGTAGGCAGCAAGTGGTGTGTGGGATGTACCTGCAGCGTCTGTAGCCGGCACACTCTATGTATCCACCAACCGATAAAGAAGGGGGTGGTCTGTATATGCAGAGCACTGACTGAGTGGTACTTTGAGCATTGATTGTTTGTGATGATTCCAGCATACTAGACAGACAGAAGGGTATTTTTTTTTCCTGTACAGTCACTGCCTACCTCCAGCAAGTCTCTCTGGGCCTATTTTCAGTGGTGGGCCTGGAGCTGCAGCTCCATTGGCCCCATTGTTAATCTGGCCCTGGCTGTGACTACAATTATGCTGACTTTGATCTAAATACCTATGGCCCTATTATACACTTGCAGTGGAGTGCTCCAACTGCGGACTTCACAGAGAGTCCCAATTTATTTAATTCAAATCACCGCTTGCTCTATGTCGGAAGTCATTTACCTGTCTTTTTCCATATTGTTTACCTTGGGTGATACAGTGTCACTAGTGGGAGACGCAGGAATCCTTCTTGGATATTTTTATATATATATATTAATCTTTTTTTGGTGGTAGCAAGCGCTGTGTTTTAGTATAATATATTGTTGGTAATTTACCTGGAGATACTAACTCTAGAGACCTATATTTGAGAATAGCGAAATGTGCTCCATAACGACTGTGAATTATATATGCCTATACTGCTGCAGTTCAGATCACTTGCCTGATTTTAGATATGTTATTCTATGTGTCTATTTATTATACAGTAAATATTTTTAGAAGGGAGAAGCATGTTATTTTGTTGCATTTTGTTGGTATATGTGGTTACTTAATGTATTGCATCTGCTGGGCATAACCATTAAACCTTTTTTCTATGTCCTGGTGCACAAAATTAGTGGCCCTTCAGTCGAGTACATTGTATAATTTGAGTGCACAGTCTGGAACCTGACCCTTAGAGGAGGTAGTGGGACCCTCAGTCAATGAGGCTTATGAGGATTTCCGCTGTACTCCGACCCTGTATAGATGTCCACCATACACTAAGATGAAGCGAAGATGAGAAAACAGTTCTCCTACAATCACACAGTCCATGCTTCTCAATGCCGTATATCAGGACATAACTAACTAAATCATTTTGAATATAACAGGCCTGTTCTCTATGCTCACATATAAGGTACATATCTGATTAAGCATTATTCCATAGGCAACCACATCATGCCTTACATGTGTTATTTATCAACGACAGCTTTGACAAATCTTTTATGCATCTTTTTTTGTACAAGAATAGCAAATGAAAATATATATATAATGGATTAATGGGTACGTCTAGGTTATGGGCCCTACACACATACCGATCCGCCGCCAAGCTGCATGACGGCGGATACGGCCGACGGGCGACCTGGCGGCGGGGGGGGGGGGGGGTGACAGAGGGAGTGTGCCTACACACAGAACAATATGAACGAGTTCTCATTCATTTATGAACGAGAACGTTCATATCGTTCTGTTTTATCTGCCAGTGTGTAGGGCCATTACACCATTACACTTTACAAAAAAAAACAGATTTCTGTTCAGTTTTGGACGGGAGAAAAGATTTTCTACTTTATTATTATTATGATGATTATTATTTAGAAGTAATAATAATAATAATATTACTAATTAGGGAAGTTCATTTGAAGAAAGATAATAAAGCAGATTGCCAGTAAGGGGCTTACTTTCCATCAATTCTCCAATACATAAGTTTCCCGGAACCTTCATACTCGAAGTCTATTTCTGTAACATTGGGGGTCATTCCGAGTTGTTCGCTATATTTTTCGTTCGCACAACATAATCGCACAATTGCGATTATGTTGTAAAATTGCGAACATCTGCCCACATCGTAAATTAGCTATTTCGCACGCAGTACTACACATGGTAGGCGTATGCCAAATTACAACGCATTATTGCGAATCCAACGCATACGCACAAACATCATAGCAAATATACGATGTCATCGTAGATTTACGCATTCCTCTTAAATATGCTAAGATTTGAGCAAACAAACGCACAGCAATGGTTTATTACCCCTAATTTAGATGTCACCTTGCAATTCAAACTCAGCAAGCGTCCCTCAATTATAAATCCAATTAGTGTAATAATTGATTGTGTGCATGACCAATTAAGTATGCAAAGAATACCTCAAGCAAACTTTGGAGGCATAATTGGACATTACCATGTTTTATTTTTAAGAAGTGCAAGAGATGTGTAAACTGTGCCTGACATAAATGTAGATAGCATAATTTGTTGTGTATGTTTAGTGTGTGAATGTATATGTTTCCATTTTTGTTGTTATAAATAAGCTACTAACTAACCTAATTTATATGTAACAACTAAGAATAAACCTCATATTTTTATTTTTTATTTTGTTAGGAAACCAATTTCTGCTTTGCAATATGCTTGAATATTTTTGTTTCAAAAACAACACAAGCGCATAATATTATTATTGTTTTTTTTATTTAGTCAACAATATTTTTTTGTTTATAAACATATATATATATATATTTTAAATTAAATTAGACAAATTATTAACTTCGGCCAACATGGCCTCCAAATGTGTTTTTAGCCTTCCCACGATGGCTGCCAGTCTTGTGGGATCTCCAATGGCATCATCTGAAATTCAGAGTAAAAATGTAAATTAAAACATCACTCACATTACCTATTACATCACAATTCCACAAAGCACACTTTCATATCAAATGATATACATCATGGATGTATAAATGACTAAACATTAGCATACCAACACACAAACATACTCAGCAATGTTTGTCCTTGCAAAATTACAATGTGTAAAAGTCTACCACACCATGATGTACATGTACTAAGATGTGAGTTATATTTAGGGTGTGATGTTGTCCCTAGCAACCAATCACATTCGACTTTTCTTCTAGAAGGTTGAAAATAACTGTAACTTTGTTTTTTTTTTTGTTGCTATAGTAAACATCCCATCTTGAATCACACCCCCAAATTAGTACATGTAACCCCATACTGGTCTTCATTCACATCTGTAGTGAAGCAGACTTGTTTTTTGTGCTGTTTTGACCTGCATCATCACAATGCATATCAACATCTTCAGAAGGACAACATATCCTAGCATGCCCACACTCCCTGAAAGGCTGCCTTACAAAATAAATAAGGTCAAACAGGTTTTAAAAAAGCAAATAAGCATTTTGTGAGTGTAACTTTCACAACACAAATCATTGTGTCGTTAGGCTGGCTAACAAAGTGACTCCTGCGAATTTAGGATGAAAAGATTGCAATAGCCAAGCTCAATTGTAAAAGTAAAATCACACAAAAATAAAAACTCTGGTCTAAATGTGTTGCATATAATGTTTCACATACAAACCTTGTTGTGCATGCAAACCTGTCGACATAGTCATTATCAACCAGATGTAGACACTGTACATATAATGTCCCGCACACAAATGTGAATGCATCATCCATACCATGATGAAGAAGACAAGCATTTAACCTAGACAAAAGATTGGCCACAGTACAACAATGTTTGTTTGTTTTTTTGGCTGTATTTTTTTTAATTTAAAATAAGGAATGTGTGCGAACTTACTCTCCTCTGCCACTTGGCCACCTCCCTCTAGTGGCTCTGGGGCCTCTGCTGCCAATTCTGTAGGTGTTGTTGGCTGGCTGGGTGATGGAGGCTGGATGGGGGATAGGTGCTGGCTGGGGGATGTAGGCTGGAGGGGAGAGGTTGGCTGGATGGGGGATGGGTGCTGGATGGGGGAAGGAGGCAGGATGGGGGAAGGAGGGTCCAATTGTGTGACAGGATGGAAGGGGGAGGTTCTTTCAGAGTGGGTTTCGGAATGATAGGGTGAGGGTGGTGGTGTGTTTTGTTGGGACACAGAGGGTGAGGGGGGCAGAGAGGGGAATTGTGCCAAAGAATGGGATTGGGCTGGAGAGGGGGGGTGGGCTTGAGAGGGGGATTGGGAAAGAGAGTGTGCTTGGGCTGGAGAGGGGGATTGGGCAGGAGAGGGGGTTTTGGCTGGAGAGGGGGATTGGGCAGGAGAGGCTGAGGTGGCTGGAGAGGGGGATTGGGCAGGAGAGGCTGAGGTGGCTGGAGAGGGGGATTGGGCAGGAGAGGCAGAGGTGGCTGGAGAGGGGGATTGGGCAGGAGAGGGGGATTGTGCAGGAGAGGCTGAGGTGGCTGGAGAGGGGGATTGGGCAGAAGAGGCTGAGGTGGCTGGAGAGGGGGATTGGGCATGAGAGGGGGATTGGGCAGGAGAGGGGGTGTGGGCTGGAGATGGTGATTGTGAAAGAGAGTGGGCGTGGGCTGGTGAGGGGGATTGGGAAAGAGAGGGGGTGTGGGCAGGAGAGGGGGATTGGGCAGGAGAGGGGGATTGGGCAGGAGAGGGTGAGGGTGATCGTGAAGGGGATGGGGCTGGATAAGGATGCAGTTGTTGCCTCCCAGCACCAGAACCTTGCCGTTGTGCTCGCCCTATAATGAGATATGTAAATTTAATATTACAACATATACATTTAGAACATCAGCATATTCCTATTACTCTGTTCTGTACCATGTTAAAGAGACAGGGGTAACATTACTAAGTTAGTAAAATATTTTTTATGGTGATGTTGTCCTTAGCAAACAATCATATTAGAACTAAACTTTCTTAAACACCTTCTATCCGATAATAACTAGAATCTGAATTTTGGTTATAGCCAACATCCCCAGTTCTAAAATTCAACTACATTTTTTTATTAAAAAAATCCACTGAGCAGGTTATTTGGTTCAGTTTTCAGCCTGTGTAGTAATTATGCACAACAACATACAGTCAGTACCATACCTCCCAACATGACCTTCTCCAGGAGGAACAGAATGTTCTGCTCCGTCACTTCTCTCTTAATGTATGATTGCCATCACCTGTGCTGAAAAATCTGGTTTAACAAAATTAAGTGACAAGGCCAGAAGCACAGTATTCTGTTCCTCCTGGAAAAGGTCATGCTGGGAGGTATGCATCACTGCTTAACCTACCTACACACACTCATGCTAATTGTAGGTGTGCAAATTTTAGCACTCACACTTCATGAAAGTATGCCAAGGTTATGCGTAAAACCCGTCAAGGGCCGAAATGTAACTTACTGCGGACACGTAGGGTCCGGACCTGTTGGCGTAGCTCCGCCAACAGGTCTGGCGTACGCCGTCTTAGGTCGCTCCAGCGCCTCTCCAACTGAATAATGCTCCTGCGGCTGCGGATGCGTGTCCTCAACAAGCGACGGACCTCCGCGTAGGCCTTGCGCTTAACCCGATTTGGGACAAAACGCCCTACACGTCGGTCCATCACAGACACCAGCACGCGGAGCTCCCTCCGGGTGAAGGGTGCTGCACGCATCATGGCAATGGCGTTTTCCTTATATGGGCATATATTTATAGTGTGTGTTAGCATGTGATTGGTCTAAAATGTATACTGTCATTTAAATAAACTTTATTGATGTATGCAGTGCTGTGAAGAGCAGAGGGGTTAGTTAGCTCGAGCGGAAATACGCAGTCGCGGAAGAGCCTGATAATAAATGAGACTATTTTCACAAATCAAAAAACAGAAACATATAAACAAACAAACACACACACACACACACACACACACACTTTTGATTAAATTAAAACATAAATCTGTGTACTCACCACATTTTGTGTGAACAATCAGCTGCACAGTCACAAAGTGACCAACATTTAGTATCATATGTTGTTGTTTATTTTAAAAGAAAACAGGATTAGAAAACAAAAGAATAAAAAAAACACTATTTAGCAACGTAACAAGATGAAACAAAGAAAAAAAACATTGTAAGGTTAACATGTTAGATTATTGTTACAAATTTTTTTCAAAAAAAACACACACACCAAAACAATTACACAATGACCTTACAATAGCTACATAAATGACATCATAGAAAAATGAGCATAAGCAGACAGTTTTTTTTTTGTAATTTGCAAAAAATGATCAAAATACACTATACCTGAAATATTCTTGCACAATTCTTGCCCTTACTTCACTTCCCCTCCGGGAAACACTCCCCCCACCGAATCTCCGGCCAACCCCTGGCTCCTCATCTGGCAATTCCTCTGTATTTGGAAGCTCAACGCGACTCCTTACAGTGATGTTATGGAGTATAGCGCACAGGACCACTATTTTACTTGCCATCTCCGGCGAATACATGATGTCGCCACCAGTGCGGTGGAGCACACAAAAGCGTCCTTTAAGGACCTCAATTGTGCGCTCCACCAGCTGTCTAGTGGCAGTAAGCGCGGAGTTAAATGCCGTCTGTGGTCCTGGCCTGGGCTTACGGTAAGGAGTCATGAGCCAGGGGGTGCAAGGATATCCATGGTCTCCTGTTTGATGAGAACATAAAATTAGAAAGAGAATATTTAAAAAAATAAATAAAATTGTTGTTAAATTTGGCCAAAAACTCACCCAATAACCACATGTCTTGTCGTTGCCTTGATCTTAATCTCTGCCATATCCCTGATTGTCTAATTACATAGGCATCATGTGAGTTTCCCGGGAACTTGGCATTCAGGGAAAGGATCTGGAGGGATGGCCCACAAACAACCATTACATTCAGAGAATGAAACAGTTTCCTGTTTCTATAAATTTCTTCATTATGTCTTGGTGGCACAATAGCTACATGTGTGCCATCCACAACCCCAATAACATGTGGGAAGCGACTACCACCTTCCTCAAATTGCCGCTTCACCACATCTAGGGCACCATCATTCAAAGGCATAGCAATAAATTGCTTGACACGCTTTATGAAAGCCTGGCTGACACGCCGCAGGACCTTACTGAACTGGCCCTGCGACATGCCAACCAGGTCTCCCACAACATGTTGGAATGAACCAGTGGCAACAAAATGTAACACAGCAAGGAATTGTGTCAATGGTGGTATTGCTGTAGGATACCGAATTGAAGACTCCAGATCACTCTCTATTATGGAGAGAGTGTCTAGGATTAGATGAGGTGGCAGCCTGTATCTACGCAAAACCAAATCATCTGGCATCCCAAAAAGGAGGACACGGGTACGGAAAATTGGTGGCATAGCACGCCTCCGTTGCCTTGGTTGATGAGGAGCCGGTTGCGGTTGACGGGCTGGCAGTAGGGGTGGGAGTGCTTCCGTGGGTTGGGGTGGGAGGGCTTCAGCAGCCACAAATACCGACATCACCAACTTAAAATAAAGGTAAGAATATTGAGAATAAGACAATTAAAAAACACACATTGACATCCATAATAAAAGTAAAAGTGTCTGGGTGTTAACTTACTGCAGGAGCATACGACATTTCTTTTGGAATCAATTAAGGCACAAGTACTAATTGTGAGAAAAAAGTGAAAGCACAAATTAGATTATTGCTTCAAAAATAGGTTATCAAAACAAATACACAATTTGAAAACAAAACAAACATACCCATATAATAACATCACCAATATATATTCAAACAACTTAGTATAAATAATGTAAATTAGTTTAAAATGTATTAACACATTCTTTAAAAAATGTACCCCTTTAGTAGCTATTACAGGCAAGAACAGCCTGACTGATTCAAAATAAAAAAAAATAACATAAATAAATTTAAGGTAAACCAAATGTGCTTACAAACATTATAAAAACACTTTGAACACACACATACTCCACGACACACACAGGCCTAGGGTACTTACCTGCTCAAGAAAGCACCAGTGATTTGCTTCTTATGCAGTACAAAATAAAGAAGGCTAATTTGCCAATAAACTAAAACAGGATATATTCTCCACAAAAAAGACCTACAAGAGAAACACAAGGAGGCTAAGAGCACATATAGACAATTACCACAAAGAGACACAAACACAGGCCTAGGGTACTTACCTGCTCAAGAAAGCACCAGTGATTTGCTTCTTATGCAGTACAAAATAAAGAAGGCTAATTTGCCAATAAACTAAAACAGGATATATTCTCCACAAAAAAGACCTACAAGAGAAACACAAGGAGGCTAAGAGCACATATAGACAATTACCACAAAGAGACACAAACACAGGCCTAGGGGACTTACCTGCTCAAGAAAGCACCAGTGATTTGCTTCCTATGCAGTACAAAATAAAGAAGGCTAATTTGCCAATAAACTAAAACAGGATATATTCTCCACAAAAAAGACCTACAAGAGAAACACAAGGAGGCTAAGAGCACATATAGACAATTACCACAAAGAGACACAAACACAGGCCTAGGGGACTTACCTGCTCAAGAAAGCACCAGTGATTTGCTTCTTATGCAGTACAAAATAAAGAAGGCTAATTTGCCAATAAACTAAAACAGGATATATTCTCCACAAAAAAGACCTACAAGAGAAACACAAGGAGGCTAAGAGCACATATAGACAATTACCACAAAGAGACACAAACACAGGCCTAGGGGACTTACCTGCTCAAGAAAGCACCAGTGATTTGCTTCTTATGCAGTACAAAATAAAGAAGGCTAATTTGCCAATAAACTAAAACAGGATATATTCTCCACAAAAAAGACCTACAAGAGAAACACAAGGAGGCTAAGAGCACAAATAACAAAACAAACAAATATAACATAAAAACTAAAGTACAGGATTACAAAAAAAAAAAAAAAAAAAAATTAATAAAAAAAATTACAAACAGATATCCTACCAAATACTGAAACACACCTGCATTGCACCACCAAACATACTTGCCGTTAAAAATTACTAATGTAGGAATACTCACAAACGAAACTTCGCGAAAAAAACGCACTACGCTCTACCTGCTATAAGCTAATACACGTAAATCTGTATGCTTGACAATGCAAAAATTACTCACTCTGCAAAGTACAAAAGACCACCTTCTCACGCCAAACACACCAACTCCTTTCATCATACACACACTCACAGCCTACAAAGCAGGCCCTTAAATAAGCAGTACAATCAGTAACACTATTAGCATACTGTACACCTGTGTGAATTAAGGCGGCGCACGTAGCTATAAATAACCACACACCTGTGCGTACAGACATCATCTCCAACATGGCTACTCGTGAGGATTTCGCAGCAGAGATGGACCGCATTACGCAGCAGCAGATAGCATTGGCAAAAAAACGCATAGAATGCCAGAGACGAATGCTGGAATCCGCCTCTGCGGATTCGGAAGAGGCAGGACCCAGTACTCTAGAAATTCCAGCTTCTGAGCCCCAAGAATTAAGTGGGGTTACCCTGGCAGACACACATACTGGCCAAACTGAGGGAGAATCACCATTACCCACACAAGCACAACATACAGAAGCTGCTAGTGACGAGGAAGATGGTGAGGAGCAACAGGAGCAAAGCTCACAGGCTACCTCAAGACGTAAAAAAAGACAGCCAGCATTCACTAAGAGGGAGTTGCGTGTTTTGGTCACGCAGGCCATGTCCAAAATACATAGAGGCCCAAAAAACATGGGTGCTACTACGAAAGATCGCATCTGGAGGGACATCACACATTCTGTGAATGAAGTCGGCTCTATCGTCAGAACATCACAGGAAGTTAGACGACGGTAAGTGCATCTTGGCAGTCCATTCTCTGTGCTAAGTAGTCTTTAAAAGGTAGTTACTTGTGATGTTGTGTATAGCAAACAAAAGCAGAACATGTGTCCTATATATTTATTACCTTAAATAATAATACTCTACCTTGCCCCTATTTTTCTAAACATATGTAGTTGGGCCGACTTCAAATCCCGCCTGAAGGCTAAGAGGTCTGCGGAGTGGAGTGCCTCAAGGGCTACAGGTGGAGGACCAGCTGTCGCTGTGGAGTTTACAGAGTTGGAGGAGATGGCGATGGACTGTGTGAGTTATGAGGAGGGCACAGGAGTGTCTCATATGGACACGGACCTGCCTGAGATCCTGACGGAACATGACTTGCCAGGTAAGTTAACACACATATTTGTGTGGTATTTAACCTGTTTTTAAACAAAAAAACTAATTCTTTATTCTACTCTTTTTCCACACATTCTTCTATTTGCTTGCCACATAACACAGCACAGGGGGGTGAGCAGTTGGAGTCACAGGAGGGTTATGTGGCTGAGGCTGAGGTGGAGGGACCTAGTGGGTCTGGCAGTGTGGGACGACAAATCCCACCTCTCCAGGTTCCAACTGGCCCCCCCACCCAACCCTCTGCTATCCCGGAGATCCTGCTTGAAATAGCTAGGTATGGTGAGAGCCTAAATGCTTTTCAAGACTGGGTCATCCGGGAGGTAAGCCAGATAGCTGTCCGGCTCAGTGAGCACCGAACCAGTGTTGAGCAAGGTGTTGCTCAACTCTGCCAAGGTCTGGCAGAGATCAGGCAGGGACAAGAACAACTTGCCTCCACATTCCAAAACCTTGCAAATAACATCTTGCAAGGGCTCCAGGCCATCGCTGTCTCCCTTGCCCACAGTGGCAGAGAGCCACCCACATCGGCTCCCTCCCCTGCCCCTGCCCAGGAAGAAGATCCCACTGGGCAGGGCCCACGAAGGTCGCTCCGCAGACCAAGCCAAGAAGAACAGCATCAGGCGGGGAGAAAAAAAAGAAAGTGATGTCTCTCCAGATGTGCAGCACCCATGTTTTTCATGTTGTCTCTATGTTTTTGGAGTTGGCTTGTGTGGCCAGAATGGGTAACTCCCTCTTAGTGAAATGTATTAATAATGTTTTGAGGTATTGTAGCATGTGAGCTTTTTTTCTGAAACACCAGAGCCATCTTCCTCTTTCTAGTGTGCAGTGTATTGTTGTGTTTGTGTGGTGGATCCTGATTCTTTCTCAGTTGTCCAAATATATTTGTCTGGCAGGGTGTTTCCTCTTTTTTTTGGCAAATTAAATTATGATTTGGTCAGAAGCTGGAGTTTCCCTAGTACTGAGTTCTGCTATATCATTTGTATCAATGGCATCTATTTGCTGCTTGGTCCATCTCTGCCTGTGATACTCACCTGTAGCCATGTTGTTTTGAGCAAAAAATATATTACAACAGTAATAAAAAATTAATAATTTTAAAAAATTGTGTACTTTATTCTTGGTAATGCATTATGTAAATCTTAGTCCCAGAAAGATTAGCTACGCATATAGACACTTGGGGAACAAGGGAACAATCTGCTTAATTTTTAAAAAAAGGCATCTTTTAAAATGCTAAAGGTATGCCTTGCAACACACTTTAATGCATACCTCCCAACGTGACCCTCTCCAGGAGGGACAGAATGCTCTGCTCCTGGACTTTTCTCTTCATTTATGATTGCCAGCACCTGTTTTGAACAGGTTAATGGATAAGAAAGGTGTTTCAACACAGGTGAGGGCAATCATACATAAAGAGGGAAGTCCGGGAGCAGAGCATTTTGTTCCTCCTGGAGAGGGTCATGTTGGGGGGTATGCTTTAATGTCCATATTACTTCAAATGACACAACTCTGTATTTGTTTTACTATGGGCAACAGAACATCATTTTAAACATTGACAGATTAAAACCAAAGATAAAAGTATTTTTTATGATTAAAATTAAGTGTATGCTGCATTATGTTGGTCTTGATATTTAGAATATACAAACGGCACATTTTTTATTTTTTAGATGTTGCGGATTTATTTTTTTAATTTTGCAAATTTTACTTGTTGGCATTTGGTAGTATTAAACACATTAAAACATGCCTTTTACAAAAATGTTTATGCACAAAGTTGAACACAAATAAAAACCTTATTTGGCAGCGTGACAGATTTATATGTGATTAGACTAAACATGTAATGTGTCTACACACAATTGCTTTTTGATTGACTTCATCTGAGCAGTATTTAAGAAGTAATTGGCCGACAGATGAATGTGCTCTCAAATTAACTGCTAATTAGTGCATACACACTTTGTAACACTACTTCGCAAATGCAGAGTAACTGCAGACCTACTCGGCTGCTGCGTGAAGATTGCAAGGAATTGCTATGTTAGGTTTAACAGCGACAATGCATTTATGCGAAAAACACGCCTATTGCTAGTTGCATACTCCCACACTATACGCCCACTTTCACGCCCCTGTCGGACCATTGCGAAGTCTCGCCTCTGCCACGCCTTCGCCACTCCCCGTTTTCGTTTCTGGGTAACGAGCAGTTTTTTTTTAGTATTTCTGCACAAGTGTCGTATCGCTCAGCTCGCGCATGTGTAATTCCGCTTTTGCGCATGCGCAGGTAGTTAGTTTCTTGCCGTTTGCGATGCGATGATTCTCTACGAACAACTCGGAATGAGGGCCTTTATACCAATAGTGCAAGTGCTGGGATATGCTCACAGCTACTATTACTTGATCCCAGACAAGTCTTCTCATAAGTGTCATCTGTCTAGACAGTACTGCATGTTGTCTGGACATGCACTCCCACAGCAATCAAGAGATCGTAACTAGAATGATAATGATGACAACGCTTGTAATTGGTAATCCAAAAATGTCTCACTATTAGACTGTCATGTTTGTCAGATTCAGAGCTGGATTAAAGGCTTTGGGGAGCACGGGGCACACGGACATTCATACGTACTGTCACACACTGATACACATACATACATACATACATAGTCACACACATACATACACACTTACAGTACATACAGTAACACACAGTCCTATACCAGGGTACCATTGCGACCTGTGCTACTGCTGTCCCCTCTAAAGCGCTCAAGCCATCATAACTAATCGCCCCAGGGGGTGAGTGGGCATATTACAGATACTCCAGTTCATCGGTCCATGTTTCAGTGGCCTTAGAGACCCACGCTGTGGCTGTAGCTGGCCTGGCAGTTCTTTCCGTAAGAGACTGCAATGATTTAAGATGCTCTTCCAGGTGTCTATCCTTAAGGGAAGACACAGTTGGGATATGCAGGATAGAACTGTTGATTAAGTATGTCACATGAGTATCCACTATAGGTGGATTCTCCCACTTTGCACAATCCTCCGTGGGTAACGGGTAAAACGAGTTAAGCCTCTTAGGCACCATGAATTTTTTACTAGGTGATTTCCACACCTCAGTTCTCAAGAAAAAGTTATTAAAACTTCAAAAGAAAAAAGAAAAGTTTGGGCTGCAAACTGCAGCCCCTGTTCAGTGTGACCAGCTCATTGCTGGCACAAAAAAAACCCTGAAGTGCCTGAGCATGGTGGGCGGGGTATGAAGGGTGAGGAACCCAGTGCATCCTGGGAGGCTCACAAGCTTACTGTAAGGTGCCAGTACTGGTCTCCACCAGATCATACCCAAGTTTAACCCTGTGTAGACCATAGACCCTGAAGAAGAAATAATAATAAAAATAATAATAATAATAATAATAATAATAATAATAATAATAATAATAATATGAAAATGAATTTAAGTAAACCAACCAAAAAGCATGAAACAAATTGATAGTCTTAAAATGCTACACATTCACAATTTTATTTTAAAACAATAACAAAAGCTAACCACAACAAGTTAATTGTGGCACTAAATAAAGGTTGCCTTATTTATAATTCATGGCATAATCCATAGTGGTCAGCAGCTGGGAGCTCCACACAATCACAGCAAAGTACTTTAATATTAACATTTTATTTTTTCATAAGGTCTCTTATGCTGGATGATATTAAACAGCTGCACAATGAGCTGTAAGTGTACACAGTAGTTATGCATTGTCTTGTGTTGCACACCTCCATTAGTAAATTATGTTTATATGATATATGCTCTGATAGTTATGCCAATAGGACATGATGCATATCTTTTAGGAAATCACACTGCACATGCTCAGAAATGTCCGTAAGCAAGTACAAGGCTGCAGAGTCAAACTCATTCTGATCACATTTACACCATACTTGCCTATCTGACCCTCTCCATGAGGGAGAAAATGCTCTGTTCCTTGACTTTCCTTGTAATGTATTATTGCCATCACCTGTGGTGAGCTAGTTAATTGATAAGAAAGGTGTTTCACCACAGGTGATGGCAATCACACATTACCAGGAAAGTCCAGGAACAGAGCATTTTCTCCCTCATGGAGAGGGTCAGGTAGGCAAGTATGATTTACACTAATGGGCCCTACTCACTGGCCGAGGTGCCCGACGGCCGATACGGCCGACGAGCGACCCGGCGGCGGGGGGGGCAGTGACGGGGGGAGTGAAGCTTCTTCACTCCCCCCGTCACCCGGCTCCATAGACGTGCAGGCAAATATGGACGGGATCGTCCATATTGGCCTGCATGCACAGCCGACAGGAGACCAGCGATGAACGAGCGCGGGGACGCGCATCGTTCATCGCTTAAGTCTCCACACTGAAAGATATGAACGAGATCTCGTTCATTTATGAACGAGATCGTTCATATCTTTCAAAATATCGGCCAGTGTGTAGGGCCCATTACTTCTGGAGAGGCAGGACTGAGGAGTGAAGGGACGTTCTCACGTAGGCAGAGCTCTGTAAGGGCGGCCCATGTAGACTAGCATACTGTATAAGCTTATTTACGCCTGCTAGGAGATGCACCTAGTACAGAGCAGGACACAGTGATAATTATGGCTTGTAAGACATCTTGGCAGTGAAGTGCGGTGAGGTCAATTTATGGGGAGGCACTGGCTAGTATCACAGCCAGATTTACACACATACAGTGCCTTGATAAAGTATTCACCCCCTTGGCTTTTTACTTATTTTGTTACATTACAACCTGTAATTTATTTTATTTTTTAATCTGAATTTTATTTGCTGTATCTGCACAAAAATGTCTAAGTTGGTGAAGTGAAATGAGAAAAATTTATATAAAAGAGAATTTTTATAAATAAAAATGTGAAAATTGGCTGGTGTATATGTATTCACCCACTTTGCTATGAAGCCCCTTAAAAGTTCTGGTGCAATCAATTACCTTCAGAAATCACATAATTAGTGAAATGAAGTCCACCTGTGTGCAATCGAAGTGTCACATGATCTGTCAGTATGAACACACCTTTTCTGAAAGGCCCCAGAGGCTGCAACACCACTAAGCAAGAGGCATCACACCATGAAGTCAAAGGAGCTCTCCAAACAAGTCAGGGACAAAGTTGTTGAGAAGTACAAGTCAGGGTTGAGTTATAAAAAAATATCCAAATCTTTGATGATCCCCCGGTACACCATCAAATCCATCATCTTCAAATGGAAAGAACATGGTACCACAACAAACCTGCCAAGAGTGGGCCGGCCACCAAAACTCACAGACCGGGCAAGGAGGGCATTAATCAGAAAGGCAGCACAGAGACCAAAGATAACCCTGAAGGAGCTGCAGAGTTCCACAGCAGAGACTGGTGTATCTGCGCATGTGACCACAATAGGCCGTACACTCCATAGAGCTGGGCTTTATGAAAGAGTGGCCAGAAAAAAGCCATTACATACTTAGTGTTAAAAATAAGAAGGCATGTTTTGAGTTTGCCAAAAGGCATGTGGACGACTCCCTAAATGTAAGGAGGAAGGTGCTCTGGTCAGATGAGACTAAAATGTAACTTTTCAGCCACCAAGGAAAACACTATGGGGTATATGCAATTGCGGTCGAATTGCCGCAAATGTCGAAAAACGGGGCATTTTCGACACAAAAAAAAATTCGACAATGCAATACAGTACTTTTCGACAAAAAAACGGACTTTTGAGATTCGACTTTTTAAAATTCGACAGTTGTCAAATTCGACATGTCTGCAATGGTAAAAATGCGGCTTTTTGATAAAAGTATATTCAATTGAAGAATGTCGATTCGACAACAGTGCTTTTCGACAGTAATTTCGTCAATTTCATTCTGCCTCATTTTGCTGGCGGAATCTAATAAATTTTTTTAAAAACATGGGTTTTTTTTGTGTTTTTTTATTGCTAATAGCATATCTATTTATATTAGAAGGGATTAGGTACTTGGTTTGTCTATTAGAAGACACAACTATTATTTATATATTTTTTTAAAATAATATATATTTTTTTTTAACTGACTAAAATAGAGAGAGCATGGTTTTCAGTGGTTTACACATGGGACCCCTTTCCCCGAATGCTGAGACCTCCCATGACTCCTGTCACAGAGGGTCCCTTCAGCCGATCAGGGAGCGCCACGGTATCCTCACCGCTGACCGCAAAGTTCCCACCATTGAATATAATGGAGCGGCTTTGCGATGCGCTGTCTGCCAGCTCAGACGCGCATAGGCAATCAGGAGAGTGCCACGACGTGGCGCTCCCTGATTGGCTGAAGGGACCCCCTGTGACAGGAGTCATGGGGGGTCTCAGCATTCGGGGAAAGGGGTCCCATGTGTAAACATGGGACCCCTTTCAGTTCGTGGATCGGGTATGCGGTTTGTTTTTTTGCCAAGTACGTGGATTACAAAAAAAGAACAGGACACACTTGATTTAGGTGAGTATAATTTTATTTTCAGGTACCCCGGATTCTACTTGGAGAAGTGGACAGAGGTCGGCGTGTGAACATAGGTAAGTATGTGTGTGTCGGCATGGATGTAAAAAAGTTTTACTTTCACGGTGTGCGTGTCCTGTTTTTATTTGGGTATTTTTTTGCAGAAGAACTACAGGTACCAGCGGGCCCGTTTCCCCCGCATGCTGGTACTTGTGGTTCTCCAAGTACCAGCTTGCGGGGGAGGCTTGCTGGGACTTGCAGTTCTTCTGCAAAAAACAATATTCTTTGATTTTACACAAGGCTATCAGCCCCCCACCCGCAGCTCATGGATGGGGGGGACAGCCTCGGGCTTCACCCCTGGCCCTTGGGTGGCTGGAGGGGGGGGACCCCCTCAGACTCTCCACCTCCCTACAGAACTTCAAATGGGCTCTTAAGACCCACTTCTTTACCAATGCTTTACCTCATGCTTGGTCTACCCCATCTGGGTCACCCCTGTCTGTCTGTCCCTCCCCTTTATAATGTAAGCTCTCACGAGTAGGGCCCTCTTCCCTCATGTGTTTATCCTTTTCTTACTTTAATAATCCTCGACTGCCCAAATCCTGCAGTTTTTGGCCACCTTGAAACTTATCTCTATGTCGTCTACTGGTGTAGTTATGCTTAGTTACCCTGTTCTTGTCCTATATTGTCTTCAACTGTAAGTCACTGTTTTCCTGTTTTGATTATGTGCATATGTACTCTGTAATTGGGCACTGCAGAACCCTTGTGGCGCCATATAAATAAAGGATAATAATAATAATAATAATAGGGTTCAGTGTACGGTGAGACGTACACTGAACCCTATCTAAATACCGCTGCAATACACACAGGCAGAGAGAAATAACCAAATGCACATGAGTGCAACAATGCACAGGTTGGAATATAATCTTAAATAATTTAGCAGTGAGTTCCTAAAGTTGCTTGGCAGAACAAGGCAAGGTTCAGATAACAAGATTATTTAGCTGCAGGAGACGCCTGGATTCCAGGCAAGGCAGGACAAAGCAAGACAAGTCAAGGTCAGGCAGGAGTTGTCTGAAAGTACTTCCAGGCTAGGTCTCACATGCACAATCAGGAACTCAAGTGCCATGTAATAAACTCAGGATTCTGGCAGGACACAAGATTCTAACTGTACTGGGTATCACTAGTGATATAATAGCATGACTGTACAGATTCTAGATTCACCAAAGAACAGGGACCGGACACAGGTACTTTCAGGAATCATAAGCTTCAAACTGTAACCGGCCTCAGATTCAGGGCAGGCTGGCTAATATTAGGAGCAATTGCCAATCAGAGCAGCCAGGAAGACTAGGCCCTCTGATGAGGAGACTCAATGCATCTATTCAGCTGCACACAGGGTGAGGGCTGAGGTGTTGATCTGCGAGGGTGAATAGTGGTTGGTGGAGCGACAGAGTCAAGAGCAGAAGTAAGAGATGCATTGTATAGGGATGTGGCTTGTTCAGGGCATGTGAGAGAGAGGAGAGATAAGTGAGTCAAACATGGAGGATAGGGATGAGGTGTCAGTAGCCTCAATGTTACGCTTAGTGATGGTAGCCTTAGGAGGGAGAGATGGGGAAGCAGAGATAGATAAGTTGAAAGAGAGCAGGTGGTGCTCAGAGAGGGGAAGAGGGGAATTGGAGAAATCAGAAATATCGCAGCGCTGAGTGAAAACCAGATCCAGTGTGCTCCCGTTCACATGGGAGGGTGAGGTGGCCCACTGGGAGAGACCAAGTGAAGAGGTGAGGTTAAGGAGTCTAGAGGCAGGTGATTTTGTGGTGTTATCAATAGGGATGTTGAAATCACCTAGGATAATGGAGGGAATGTAAGAAGAGAGGAAGTGAGGTAGCCAGGAAGCAAAGTTATCAAGGAATTTGGAGGAAATGCCAGGTGGACGGTAAATGACAGCAACTCGAAGATTAGTAGGTTGGTAGAGGCGTATTGCATGGACCTCAAATGTAGAGAATGTAAGGGATGGTTCTGGAGGTATAAGTTGGAATGTGTAGCTAGAGGGTAAAAGGATCCCAACACCATCACCATGGTGACCCCCAGTTCAGGGTGTGTGTGAGAATGTGAGGCCACCAGCAGAGAGAGCAGCAGGAGAAGTGGTGTCATAGGGAGTAATCCAAGTTTCTGTAATGTCCAGGAGATGCAGGGAGTTGGAAATTAAAAGGTCATTAGTGGGGCCAGTTTGTTGCAAACAGATCTGGCATTCCAGAGGACACAGGATAGGGGGTAGGAGTTTGTGGGAGATATGTGAATGAGATTATCAGGATTGCTGTAACGTTAAGGTAAGATTAATTTGGAAGGAAGGGATATAGAGGGTGTAATGATGGTGCTGGGTACTTGGCTAGGAAGGGAGATTGCAAGAGTGAGACAGGGAGGGAGTGTAGTATGATAGTGGTGGAGGAGAGGTGAGGTGACAGGCAAGAAAGGGAGAGAGCAAGGTTGAGTGGTGGGGTAGAGAGCCTGCGAAGGGGCAGAAGTAAATTGTAATGGCAAAACAGAAGAGGAGGGGAAGGGAGGCAGAGGGGAGGATGGGAGACAGAGGAGAGGAGAGGAGAGAGGATGAGATGTTGGAGACTGGGAGAGAAGGACATAGGTGGTACCAGGGCACAGAATAAAGGATTAGGAAGACAAGTATTAATGGGGGATGTTGCCATCCTGGCTATAGTGTGGAAGGGGTCAAATGAGACTAGGAGGAGTGGTGGCTGAATGAGAGAGCAGTGAAATTGCAGAAATAAATATGATTAGCAGGAATTTAAAATGTGGTTAATGTCTACAGGTTAACAGTAAGGCAAATGTTTTGCTGATGTTAGATGGAAAATTACACAGTGTAAGCAAACAACAACTCAGTGTTCCTTCATTAACTATGCTTCTCAGTGAAACATTTGTTTTTCAGGTATTTGCAGGGTCCCAGTAAAAGTTGCATTGCAGTTGATTTTTGCAGAAAGTGAATGTATAGTTTCCAGAGTCAGAGAGGTTTGGAGAATATTAGAAGTGAACATACATTTGTAGATGCAGTCCAAGTGTTGTTGGCTTGTGAATGTTTTTTTGCATTTGTTGTTTCATTTTATTTTCTGTCCAGTTTAAATCCAGTATAAGTCACAGACGACATCCTTAGAAACAATTCATCCTTTGAAACCTTTCATCCCAAACTGATTCAGCCAAGCTGATTCAGCTAGACTACACACTAATATCAAGACCAACAAACATGTGTGTGTATGCACATTGATTGATTGGACCCACCCCTAGCCCATCACCCATTTGAAGCAATAAAACTTACACATACAAATGGTGTGTGGGGATGAAACCATCACACATTCCCCAAATAACTTATAATAAAACCTGCTAATAATAATAATAATAATAATAAATCCACAATACATTACCTATATCTATGCATTCATGGTATTCATTTGTGATAATTAGCAGATGTAATACAGCTTGCTGGGAATTGTAGTTCCACTATTCCACAATTCATTACCTGTAGGTAAGAGAACAATGAGATTTGAAGTTACTTCATAGTCCTTGCATATTGATCATAAAATTATCCAGTATAAGTCACAGATGACATCCTTAGAAACAATTCATCCTTTGAAACCTTTCATCCCAAACTGATTCAGCTAGACTACACCCTATCTAGGTTACTTTGATATGTATCTTGGGCTGCACAGGCTTGCAGATTCACCAAGAGTCATGAAGAATACGCTAGAATTAATTATATTTTAATTCAAATAAAATCGTCCAAGGTATGATCATACAAAATGATTAGAATCATGGACAGAAATACAGTACAGATAAATCTCAAACAAAAAAAGGAATAAAATATGTATAACCTAGCACTTACATTAAAGTAATTCGATGATGCTGATGTGAGGGACTTCACAAGGGAGTTTCAAGTCTCATCTTTCAGTATGCAACTGAAACCCTAAGAGACAATGAGCCCTGAGCATTGAGGAAGAAGTGTCTCTAAACCGTCACAGCTGTCCTCCTCCCTCACACCCTTGTGTTTTTTTTAACCAGCTCTGTGCTGGACACTTTAATTAATCCCCCCACGCTCCCAAGTAACTGTGACTCGGTTAATGGGGGAGGGGGGAGTAGCCCAATGATCACAGAATTTCCAGTCTCCTTAAATGGTGACATTGTTCTCTTTTATTACTACTCCTGGCCCATGTGACCAGGCCTGGTTGTTTGGGGAGGAAGGCTGCAATTTACCACCACCCATACATTTATGACTGGTACAATATAAGAGGTCTCTGTCTGTTCCCTGAAGATAAATTTCTCCTTCTCCCATCTTATTGCTGGGGTCTGGATAAGAGACCCTTTATCTAATTTCCTGGCTCCAAGAGCCATCAATTCTTCTCCCAGGTTTGTGCATATATAAGGTTATATATAGGACACATGCTATTGATCCATGTAGGTGAAATACAGCCATTCCTTTACATATGCTGACATAAGATAAATTTCTGGTATTGTGGTTCTGCACAGTAATGAAGTATACCAGGCTTATCTTTAAAGAAAAGAGGATGTGATGTTATTGCATTAGATGTATGCTTAATATTTGTAGACACTCCCTTACATAATGTGAAAGCCTGAATCTTCAGTGACGGTCCCTAGGATTATAGGGAATTCTGGGAAGTGGGTGTGGTCCAGTGTACATAGGTGTAATATAGGGTAGCGGCTAGACCCCCTTCAGACAATGTAGCCTCTGATGTCATGAGACCATGTGAACCAAGAGACATACCATGTGAACCAAGATAGCAGGGGGAAAAGCAAAACTGGTGGCTACCAGTTTTATTATACATGTTAATATCTATTCCCTTTAGTAACCTGTGGCAAGCCCAAAGCATGGTGAGTGAAGCGAGTCCACGAGGTACACTTTGAGTCACCATATCACACATTGGGTCCCATGTTCTGAACATTCCCCCTCCCTGGCCGTCATGGTCCACATGGTATGTCCCATGGTTCACGTGGTCTGAGTCCATCTGAGATAACATTCACTGAAGGAGAGATAAACACAACTGCAGTATGTACAGTATATAATTTGTAGTAGCTGAATAAAGAAGGCTACAGTTATTGCTCATGTTTCAAAGTTCTTATACATAGAAACACAAGCAATACAAGAACCAGACCATATTTCTCCATGCACATGACAGTAAGGCTGGATACACATTTGGAAAATGGACTGTCGGCACGATGTTCGGGACAAATTCCCTTCATCCAGGACCAAACGAGATCAGGCGTATACACTGTGTAATCCCTGAATAACGGAACAATAAGTTCTTCTGTCCTTCATTTAACTGCACCACATTGTACCCAGAATCTTCTGATTGGCTGTGCAGCATGGCCAACCATAAGATATCGTATACGACCTGCGGGAGTGCGCAATTACCCATGCACACTGTACAATCCACACGATATCGTCTTAGTGTGTACCCGCTCTAAAAAAAATTCACATAAGGGGTCATTGTGATGTGTTTGGGTCTCCCTTGATTTTGGTAGCAAGGTCACCCCTCAATATAAGATGCTACCATAAGGGTAAAGTTTTGTTACTGGATGTATTTTCCTATTGTGCTCTTTCTGTTACTCTCCATGAAAAGCTCACTGATGTGTGGAAGAACTCATAGTTAAAGCAGAAGAGAACATAGTAGGTCATTTCAAGATCCTTTATTGGGTCATTGAAATGAACTAGAAGAACATTTACTCCATATGTGAATTGCAACCAGTGCCAATGCTTGACTACAATCTTTGTAAATATCAGTCACCAGTACAGGTGCATCTGTGGCCAACTTAATGAATATATTTGAATATATTTTTGCTTGTTTCCCCAGGAATGTCCCAGTGGGATTGTTAATGAAGACACCTTTAAAGACATCTATGCTCAGTTTTTCCCACATGGAGGTAAGTGACACCTTGAATCTTTACAGTATCTCACTTGAAAGTCAAACAGTTAAACAAATCTTGTATCCGCACAGCTTCAATAACATGTTTAGAAAGACAGTAAGGCCACTCTTTACCCAGGTGCATAACAGATATGGAATGGTGGAATTTCTATCACACAGTTACCCGTACGTAGTTAGCATATGTACATAATAAACGTAGCAGATCTCAGACAGAACAGTATGTTCTCCGGGACTCTTTGGAGGAAATTAGAACATAAGTATCTTTAAGATACAGGTTGTGAATGAAGTGAAATAAAATACACTGGGGCAGATGTATTAACCTGGAAAAGGCATAAGGATGTGATAAACCGGTGATATGTGCAAGGTGTTAAATGCACCAGCCAATCAGATCCTAACTGTTAATGTACATATTGGAGCTGATTGGCTGGTGCTTTATCACCTTGCACATATCACTGATTTATCACTTCCTTATGCCTTCTCCAGGTTAATAAATCTGCCCCATTGTCCCCTATTTAATAAGCACACTTGGATTTGCACTTGGATGGCAGTGGCACATCTATAATGGGTGCAGGGTGTGCAGTGCACATAGGCCCCTGGGCACAGGGGAGTCCTGCACCCAGAGCAGATCCCATGGTGCGCCTGCAGCAGACTCTCTCCCACGTTTTGCCGGCGGTGCCATCTTTTGATATTAGAAGCACTGGCTCTGTGCCTGAGCCCTTTTTTTTAATAATCTGTACTCCTGCCATCTTCCACAAATACCAGTGGAGGGCTCACAATGTAGGAGGACGGGACCTGCATGTGGGACCCCCGAGTCATTACTACTCCTCTGCTGGGTGGGTTACCGTGCTCTCTGAAGAAGAGGTGGGAATATCACTGAACAAGGGTCCTCCTTCCTACAGTACAGCTTTAAGACAACCACTTTCATGGCATTAAACCCTTGTCCAGAGATACTGCTCAGTTTAGCCTCGTTTATAGCTGAAATAAATCACATGAGTTAGGGAACAGCAGGGTTGTTTTTATTACACTTTTGTGTGTCTGTAAATCAATTTATTACACTGCTTGAGGTGCCCCTTGAAAAGGGCTAAAAGTTTAGCAAGATGCTCCAAGGCTTCTGGTAGGTGAAAATGAAATGTCAATTTGAGGAGTGAGATTGTGAAAGTTACCAACAGCGGGATCTTTCATAACATATATGCCTTTTCTTTTTTTTCAACAGTTCAAAATTATAGCACATTTTTGCACCACTTCATAAATTGAAGTGTGGAGAGTCTATGCCATACTGTGCTGGAACTAGAGATGAGCGGGTTTGGTTCTCAGAGAATCGAACCCTACCGGACTTTGCCTTCCGAGTTTGGTTCCGAGCCGGGCTCGGGTTTTCCCGCCTGACTCAGAAACCCGAACGCGGCAAAACGTCATAATCCCGCTGTCAGATTCTCGTGGGATTTGGATTCCATATAAGGAGCCGCGCGTCACGGCCATTTTCACTCCAGTCTCGGAGAGTGTATTGAGAGGACGTGTCCTCGGTGTTCAGTGTCTGTGTGAGGGCGGGAAAGTGGGGTGGCGAGTCTTGTGCTGTGTTGTGCTGCTCAGTCCAGTCCAGTGTAGTCACAGTATTGGTGTCCTCTGCTGCCATATATCCAGTGTAGCTGTATAAAGTGGTGCTGTGTTGTGCTGTCCAGTCCAGTGTAGCCAGTGTATTGTGCTGCATCAGTCACAGTGTTGGTGTCCTCTGCTGCCATATATAAAGTGTAGCTGTATAAAGTGGTGCTGTGTTGTGCTGTCCAGTCCAGTGTGGTCAGTGTATTGTGCTGCATCAGTCCAGCCAGTCACAGTGTTGGTGTCCTCTGTTGCCATATATCCAGTGTAGCTGTATAAAGTGGTGTTGTGTTGTGCTGCATCATACCAGTGGTAGTGTCCTGTCTCATCAGTCATTCTAGTGACGAGGCAGTCACAGTGGTATACGCTGCTGCTATATGTCCACTGCTGCTGTATAATAATAATAATAATAATAACAACAACAACAAGTCCCTTACAGTGTTGCTGTGTTTGTGCTGCATCAGACCAGTGGTAGTGTCCTGTCGCATCAGTCATTCCAGTGACGATATACGCTACTGCTATATGTCCACTGCTGCCGTATAATGATTATAACAACAACCACAAGTCCCTTACAGTGTTGTTGTGTTGTGTTGTGCTGCATCAGACCAGTGGTAGTGTCCTGATCATCAGTCATTCCAGTGACGATATACGATATGATGAGGCAGTCACAGTGGTATACGCTGCTGCTTACGACAGTGTGAAGAGCGCCCGTAGGGCGGGATGAATCACCTAGTATTAATATATCTCCAAATAAAAGGGTTATTATCCAAATTAATTTTACAGGCTTTGCCGTGTGTGTGTGTGTGTGTGTGTGTGTGTGTGTGTGTGTGTGTGGTTTAGGGGTACGCTATCCTGTGCCACCAATATTGTGCGTGTATTACATCTGGGCAAATTCCAGCACGTCCCATGTTTGTGTCGCTTACTTAGTCATACAACTACCTCATTGCACCTCTTTTTCTTCTTTGCATGATCTGCTGTTTGGGGCCTAGTTTTTTTAAGTGCCATCTTGTCTGCAACTGCAGTGCCACTACTAGATGGGCCAGGTGTTTGTGCCACACACTTGTGTCACCTAGCTTAGTCATACAGCTACCTCATTGCACATCTTTTACTTCTTTGCATGATGTTCTGTTTGGGGCCTAGTTTTTTTAAATGCCATCCTGTCTGCAACTGCAGTGCCACTCCTGGATGGGACAGGTGTTTGTGCCGCACACTTGTGTCGCATAGCTTGGCCATCCAGCTACCTCACTGCACTTCTTTTTCTTCTTTGCATCATGTGCTGTTTGGGGACTAGTTTTTGAATAGTGCCATCTTATCTGCAACTGCAGTGCCACTCCTAGATGGGCCAGGTGTTTGTGCCGCACACTTGTGTCGCTTAGCTTAGTCATCCAGCAACCTCGGTGCAACCATTTGGCCTAGAAACAATATTGTGAGGTGTGAGGTGTTCAGAATAGACTGGAAATGAGTGGAAATGATTGCTATTGAGGTTAATAATACCGTAGGAGCAAAATTACCGGGTCTGGGACTGAGGGTCGACAGCACAAAGGTCGACACACCTTAGGTCGACTCCAATTGGTCGACACACCGTAGGTCGACATGGACAAAATGTCGACTTGGACAAAAGGTCGACAGGGACAAGGTCGACGTGGAAAAAGGTCGACATGAGTTTTTTATGTTTTTTTGGTGTCATTTTCTTTGTAGAGTGACCGGGAACCCCAATTAGTGCACCTCGTCCCCTCTCATGGCTCGCTTCGCTCGCCCTGCTTTGGGCATGGTGCCTTCGCTCCACTACCGCTTCGCTCGGCACACTTTACCGTTCCAATCGTAGTCCACGTGGATCGTTAAGTATGAAAAGGTTCAAAAAAAGAAAAAAATCGTGAAAAACTCATGTCGACCTTTTTCCAGGTCGACCTTGTTCCTGTAGACCTTTTGTCCATGTCGACATTTTGTCCATGTCGACCTAAGGTGTGTCGACCAATTGGCGTGGACCTAAGGTGTGTCGACCTTTGTGCTGTCGACCTGGAGTCCGGATACCAAAATTACCCCCAAATTCTGTGATTTTAGCTGTTTTTATGTTTTTTTCAAAAGTCATCCAGATCCAAAACCAAAACCAAAACACGAAAGAGTGGTTTTGGCAAAACCAAGCCAAAACCAAAACCCAAAAGTGGAATTAGAACCAAAACTAAAACACAAAACACGAAAAGTGCCAGCCGCACATCTCTAGCTGGAACCTTCCGCTTTCAATCCAGTACAACCAAATCTGACTTTGCAATGCACCTTGGCCATTTTATGCATTATAAATTACCTTCATTGTTTTTATTATCCTTAGTATCTTCTTATGTAACCTTAATATAACACAATCTCTATCTATATCTATCTCCCTCTGCCAGACACCTGTCCTGTCCAACAGAGATTTATTGTTTCTACATTATGTGTGCAGCCACCAAGTTTCATCTTCGACCTATAAATTGGGTCACTGTCTATGGAGGGAATTCAATTAGCCCCGTTAATTCAACGGGGTGAAAAAATAGGATTTTAATTACCTACCGGTAAATCCTTTTCTCGTAGTCCGTAGAGGATGCTGGGGTCCACATTAGTACTATGGGGTATAGACGGGTCCACTAGAAGCCATTGGCACTTTAGGAGTTTGAGAGTGTGGGCTGGCTCCTCCCTCTATGCCACTCCTACCAGACTCAGTCTAGAAACTGTGCCCGAGGAGATGGACATCTTCGAGAGAAGGATTTAACACAGATAGTGGCGAGATTCATACCAGCTCACACACATAAGGCAAACCAAGCTAACAAGCTTGGAAACGCAGCAACCGCTGAAACAGTACTTACCAAGTAACAATGCAGTACTTAACTAAAAACAAAGTTGTACTGAACCAGAAAACCCAGCATCCTCTACGGACTACGAGAAAAGGATTTACCGGTAGGTAATTAAAATCCTATTTTCTCTTACGTCCTAGAGCAGAGGTTCCCAAACTGTGTGCCGTGGCTCCCTGGGGTGCCTCGGGACACTTGCAGGGGTGCCCTGGGTTGGTGGTCCAGGACCAATTCAAATTATTCATGGTCAATATAATAGGCAAAACCAGTGCTGGTGGCTGCCAGTCATAAAATATGTGGCCAAACAGAAGCAAATCTTGTCCCTCACCACACAACTGACCCTAAGGATGACATATAAACGCAATCTACTTAATGTAATATTTCTTTCTAAATTTCTCAATAAGAAATTTTTGGTCTTGGGGTGCCATGAAAAAAATTCTGATATTCTAGGGCGCCGTGATTCAATAAAGTTTGGAAACACTGTCCTAGAGGATGCTGATGTCCACATTAGTACCATGGGGATGTACCAAAGCTCCCAGAATGGGAGGGAGAGCACTGAGGCTCCTGCAGAACTGATTGACCAAACTTAAGGTCCTCAGAGGCCAAAATACCGAACTTGTAGAACTTTGCGAACGTGTTCGACCCCGACCAAGAAGCCACTCAGCAGAGTTGTAAAGCTGAGTCACCCCGGGCAGCCGCCCAGGAAGTATGAGTAGAATGGGCCTTAACAGACGTAGGACACGGCAAGCCTGCCGTAGAATACGCATGCTGGATAGTGAACCTGATCCAGCGAGAGATCGTCTGCTTAGAAGCAGGAAACCCAATTTTCTTGGGATCATACTGGACAGAGAGTCCGATTTTCTGTGACGAGCAGTCCTCCTCACATAGATTTTTAGAGCCTTTACAGCATCTGAGGATTTTGATGAAATTGAGGAGTCAGTCGCAACTGGCACCACAACTGGTTGGTTGATATGAAATGCCAACACAACCTTCGGAAAAAACTGCTGACTTGTCCGAAGCTCAGCTCTATCTTCATGGAAGATCAAGTATGGGCTTTTACATGACAAAGCCCCCAACTACGACACACATCTAGCAGAAGCTTAGGCCAACAAAGTGACAGCCTTCCTCGTAAGAAACTTGACCTCAACCTCCTGTAGAGGCTCAAACCAGTCCGACTGGAGGAACTGCAACACCACGTTAAGATCCCAGGGTGCCGTAGGCAGTACAAAGTGAGGTTGGATATGCAGAACTCCCTTCAAAAAAGTCTGAACCTCAGGGAGGGCAGCCAACTGTTTCTTGAAGAAAATGGATAGGGCCGAAATCTGGACCTTTACGGATCCTAACCTCAGGCCCATATCCACACCTGCCTGCAGGAAGAGGAGAAAACTTCCCAGTTGAAACTCCACCATAGGAAACTTCTTGGACTCACACCAAGATACATATTTTTTCCAATTACGATGGTAATGTTTAGACGTTACTCCTGTCCTAGCCTGTATCAGGGTACTAATAACCTTGTTCGGAATGCCCTTCCGAGCTAGGGTGGTATTCATGTGACCGCCGGTCACCTGACCGACAGTCACATGACCTCCGCCACCATCCTGACGGGTCACTATCCCGATGGTCGGCATGCCGACCAACAGGGACTATTTCCACTCGTGGTGTCCACGACACCCATAGAGTGGGAATAGAACCCGTGGCGAGCGCAGGTCGCCACCGAGCCCGCAGCGTGGCGAGCGCAGCGAGCTTGCAAGGGGCTTGCTGCACTCGCCCCTGCCCGTCGGGATCCCGGCGTCGGTAAGCTGACCGGCGGTCAGCAGTACTACACCCCCGAGCTAGTATGTTGCGTTCAACCTCCATGCCGTCAAACGTAGCCGCGGTAAGTCTTGATATGCAAACGGCCCCTCGGAATGAGTGGGAGTGGTGGAAACATGTACACCGACTGGAATACCCACGGAGTCACTAGGGCATCCACCGCCACTGCTTGCGGGTCCCTCGACCTGGAACAATATCGCCAAAGCTTCTTGTTGAGACGAGAGGCCATCATGTCTATTTGGGGTACACCCCAAAGATCTGTTACCTCCTTGAACACCTCCAGATGGAGACCCCACTCCCCTGGATGGAGATCGTGTCTGCTAAGGAAGTCCGCTTCCGAGTTGTCTACTCCCGGAATGAAGATTGCTGACAGCGCCAACGCATGTTTTTCTGCCCAGAGGATGATTCTTGTTACCTCTGACATTGCAGCTCTGCTCTTCGTTCCGCCCTGTCGGTTTATGTAAGCCTCTGTCGTTACATTGCACTTGAATGGCCCGATTTCTCAGAAGATGGGCCGCTTGGAGAAGACCATTGTAGATGGCTCTTAGTTCCAGAATGTTTATCGGTAGGCCGGCTTCCAGACTTGACCACCTTCCTTGGAAGGTTTCCCCTTGAGTGACTGCGCCCCAGCCCCGGAGACTTGCATCCATGGTTAGAAGGATCCAGTCCTGAATCCCAAACCTGTGGCCCCCCAGTAGGTGAGGTAATTGTAGCCACCAGAGGAGTGAAATCCTGGCCTTTGGCGACAGATGTATTCTCTGGTGCATGTGTAGATGAGATCCCGAACACTTGTCGTAAGAGGCCACCATCTTCCCCAGAAGGCGAATGCACTGATGAACCGACACCCAGGTTGGCTTCAGGACATCCCGGACCATTGTTTGTATCACCAACGCTTTTTCCTCTGGAAAAAACACCCTCTGTACTTCCGTGTCGAGGATCATTCCCAGAAAGGACAACCTCCTGGCTGGTTCCAAATGTGATTGTGGAAGATTCAGGATCCAACCATGTTCCCTGAGTAGATGGGTCGTGAGAACTATGGACTTTAACAGCTTCTCCTTGGACGATGCCATTATCAGCAGATTGTCCAGATATCGAATTATGTTCACCCTGTCTACGGAGGAGAACCATCATTTCCGCCATCACCTTGGTGAACACCCTCTGTGCTGTGGAGAGGCTGAATGGCAGGGCCTGGAATTGAAAATGACAGTCCCACAGTGCGAATCGGAGATAAGCTTTATGCGGCGGCCAAATCGGAATGTGGAGGTACGCATCCTTGATATCCAGGGATTCCAGGAATTCCCCCTCCTCCAGACCTGATATCACCAACCTTAGAGACTCCATTTTGAACTTGAACTCCCTCAGGAAGGGATTTAGCGATTTTAAGTTCAGAATGGGCCTGACCAAACCATCCGGCTTCGGTACCATGAAAAGGTTTGAATAGTAACCTTTGTTTTGCATATGGGGAGGAACTGGTACAATAACCTGTGCCTCCACCAACTTCTGGATGGCTTCCTGTAGGATAGCCCTGTCTGCCAGCTGGCAAGCCTGATTTGAAGAACCGGTGAGGAGGGAGATCTTGAAATTCCAGCCTGTACCCCTGGGACACAATATCTTGCACCAAGGGATCCAGGCCGGACGACACTCAGACGTGACTGAAATGCCTGAGTCTCGCCCCCACCAGCCCCACCTCCACCGTCATGCTGAGGACTTTGGCGTACCCGAAGTAGGTTTCTGTTCCTGGGAACTCGCCGAAACAGGCTTCTTGGATTTTGGCTGACCTCCTCTAAAGAAGGTGTTAGACGGCTTGGCCTTTCTTGCTTTGGCAGTCCGAAAGGACTGAGATGCAGCTGAAGAAAAGGGTTTTTTCATAGCAGGTGCAGCTGAGCGAAGAAAAGGAGACTTACCCGCTGTAGCCGTGGAAATCCATGCGTCCAACGCTTCCCCAAAGAGAGTCTGACCTGTGTAGGGTAGGGTCTCCACACCTCTCCTGGATTCCGCGTCGGCAGACCACTGGCGCAGCCAAAGTGCCCTACAAGCTGAGACCGACGTGGAAGATATACCTGCAGCCATGGAACCCATGTCTTTCATGGATTCCACCATAAATCCTGCAGAATCCCGAATGTTACGTAAAAACAATTCAACATCACTTTTATCCATTGTATCTAAAACCTCAAGTAACGTGCCTGACCACTGTACTATAGCTTTGGAAATCCATGCACAGGCAATAGTAGGACGTAGTATCGCCCCTGAACCCGTGTATATGGATTTGAGAGCAGTGTCAATTTTGCGATCAGCCGGCTCTTTTAAGGCAATAGATCCTGGAACAGGTAAAACCACCTTTTTTGAGAGTCTGGATACAGACGCGTCCACTATGGGTGGGTTTTCCCATTTTTCCTCCTCCTCAGGGAAGGGAAAAGCAACCAGAACCATTCTAGGGATCTGGAATTTTTTCTCCGGGTTTCCCATGCTTTCTCAAATATAGCATTTAATTCTTTAAACGCAGGGAAGGTTAGCGAGGCTTTCTTATTGTCAGTGAAGTAAGCCTCCTCAACCTGTTCAGGTGTTGTATCAGCAATATTCAACACATCTCTAAATAGCCTCTATCATACACTGCACCCCTTTTGCAAGAGATGCCGCCCTCCGCAGCACATCCCTCTCACCGTCTGCCTTGTCAGAATTGGTATCTATGTCATCTTGCATAATCTGGGCAAGAGCACGTTTGTGGGAACATACAGTAGGGGGTCCTGAGCTAACAGAACCGAACCAAACTGCCATAGAGTTCTGTAAAACCTGAGTTGCAGATTCATTCTGTGCAACCCTAGTAGAAATCTGAGAAATCATAGTTTTAATAGAGGATAACCATTCAGGCTCCCTTGCTGGTATCTGTGCTAAGACAGTGCAATCCTGATTACATGGAATGGGATCATCCTGAGAGGACATATCCTCTGCAGCATATGACACAGAGTCCCTGGACTCTTAATGGAGACCACAGACACTCCACACACACACAGGGGAGGACAGAGTTTCACCCCCAAGAATGGCAAGAGATACACAGAGATTGGAGCCAACCCACACACAGCGCTTTTAAGGTATAGGGAGACCCCCAACCAGCGCTGACTGTGCACATTAATAGGTTATACAGTTTTTATACAGCCTCCCCCCCTTCTACAACCCCCTGGTACCGTAAGAGATAGCTGGAGTTGAATTAGAGGGACAGCTCTCACTGACAGCGCTTTGCAGGCAGGAAAATGGAGCTGAACGCTGCTTGGTCCGCTCTGAGGAGAAGCTCCGCCCCCTTCATGGTACTGTCTTCCGCTCTACTGGAGATTATACTGGCCTGAGGAATTGTGCTGGCAGCGATCCTGGGACCCTGACAGGCTTGGAGGTCAGTGTAGGGTGTATGCGCTGGCTCAGGGCGCCCCTCACAGCATTGCACTATGTACCGCTGAGCCCCAGAGCGCAGTTAGTACTGCGCTCCATACCCTGTTGCCACCATCTTCACACCGGTGACTAACTCGCCACTGATCTTTTGGCTCTGTAAGGGGGTGGCGGCATGCTGCTGGGGTGAGTGATCCCCTGTGGCGGGGAACGTTCGATCCCCTCAGGAGCTCAGTGTCCTGTCAGCGGAGATAGTGGCTCAGACCCCGCAGGGCGGTCACTACTTCCCCCCTTAGTCCCATGAAGCAGGGAGGCTGTTGCCAGCAGCCTCCCTGTAAAATAAAAGACTTAAAAAAAAAAACTTTTACCAGAGAAGCTCTGTAGAGCTCCCCTAGCTGTGACCGACTCCTCCGGGCACATTTTCTAAACTGAGTCTGGTAGGAGGGGCATAGAGGGAGGAGCCAGCCCACACTCTCAAACTCTTAAAGTGCCAATGGCTCCTAGTGGACCCGTCTATACCGCATGGTACTAATGTGGAACCCAGCATCCTCTAGGACGTGAGAGAAAGGGGGGTAGCCTCAAGCTTTAACGCCTGGGGCTATTCAATTAGAACCCTTTTTTCCCCGCACGTTAAATGAACCTGTTTTCAGGTGTTAACACATAGAATCTAAGATAAGCTTGTGCCGGAAACTCGAAAACAGGCTATTTATCTGTGATTTCTTTTCAGTCCTGCTCAGATCCAAAAAGAAATCCCCGCTACGTGCAGCCCGTGGGCTGCATTCTGAGCTAGCGATTACATGTGTGTAATGTTACTTTATAATATAGTAGCTTGGGGAGGCAAGTATTGTATGTGACATCATTGGGCACACAGAATGGCCATAGGCAAACACGCTGGGGGGGGGGGGGGGGGGGTTCCAGTTGCCTGGAAACCTCCCTTTCCCATAGCTTAGCTAGCAGCCACTACATGCAGTATAAAGGGCGACATGGAGTTCCTGCACACGCCCAGTGGCAGCAACTTTCCTACCAAGTCTGCTGCTGTGTGCCTGTGGATCGAAGTGCGCAATAATCACACTAGAAAGGGACTCAGGTAAGTGGCTTACTGTCTTACATAAATTGCATTTTGTTTGGGGCAGGCTGTACCTTGTTACATGTTAATTATGCATCCTCATGGGCTGGCAATAATCGCTCTAAAATCAAACATTTGGAACCCCCCTCCCCACCATCTCCCCCATCAGAAATCCTGCTTTTGCCCCTAATGACATCCACCGGGTGAGGCCACGTACAGTACAAAGGAATGGTAATATGACAGAGAGCAGGCAAAGAGTCACCTAATCTGCTCATTGCCTGCAGAGAGAGATACTGTAGCATAAGAGAACACCTGTGTACATTTTTAAGATTACTGTTCCTTTAACCACTTGCCTGGCATGGTCGTATCAGATGCGACCATGTCTGCAAGTGCTCTATCTGACGTGGTCGCATGGGATGCGACCAGTCAGATAGAGAGTGTTAGCAGCGGCAGGGAAGATGAACTTCCCTCCTCTGCTGCTGTCAGAGGGACCGGAAGGTCCCTCTGCCTCCCCGCACTCTCCCCATGTGTCTGCCGTGCTGCCGATCACTGCTGATCGGTCAGCATGGCAGGATCCCCCTCCTCCAGCGGCTGCAGACAATGGCAGCCGCTGGGGAGTGTAACTGAACCCTCCCAAGCCACCCCCAGACCCCCCTCTGTATACCTGCAGGCTGTCCCGGCTTTCAAAATGAAAGCCGTGATGGTCGCGATGTTCCCAATGTTCCGATGTTCTCGATCGATGTTTCGATGTTTGGGGGGGGGGGGGGTTCACAAACCCAAAAAATATTTTTTTTCCTTTTTTTTAAACTAAAATAATTTGGGATAGGGTTAAAATCATGTTCTTCACCTAATTCACTCAGAAAAAAAATCGTCAATTTCGGAGCGATTTTCTGTGAAATAAATCGTCAGTTAAGTGGTTAAACTGATTGTTGTGGGATTTAGCTGGGAACTTTTATATAGAGAAGTATCCAGTGAATTATGAATAGAAACTCAGTACATCCCCCAATCAGACAGGGCTTATCTAGGGAGGGACAGGTATTGAGAGCTGTACACTGTGACAATGGCCGGATTAAGGGAGGGGCAGGACAAGGGCGCACCGTGGGCGCCGGGGACGCAGTTCTACCCCATTCCAGTTCTAATTAACCCTGCCGCATAATACCCCTGTCAGCGTTATGTCCCAATTCCCTGCCAATGGGCTGCATAAGGGCCACTGACGCGAGTTGGACACCCCTGGTGAACAGTAATTTTAATATCAGAAAATTAAATCTGACAAGATGTGACTTTTTCACAAGAAGAATTAAGCTTTGCTCGCTGTGTGCTAAAACAGATAATGAATTGTGTTAATATTAAATTGTGCTCTCTGCCTCCCCCTCCTGGATGTTACTGATTTGTGCATAAGCAAGAGCACATGAAATTTAGAGAACTATGGGGGTAATCAGGGGCGGATCCAGAAAAAAATTACAGGGGGGGCACCATAAGGGGCTTGGCTTCGTTGGAATGGGCGTGGCTTCATTGGAATGGGCGTGGTATTGCAGGAAAAGACTACCTTATACCCCAGTTTTGCAACCTGCACGCCCAGACGTTGGCCACCACAGGAAAGAAAAATAATCCTGATTCATGCCCCTTACATTATTTGTCATTTTTCCTCCTTATAGTAATGCCCAGTATACATTATGCCACATACTGCAATGGCCCTTACACATTATGCCACACACAATAATGCACATGACACAGTATGCACACCGTAATGCCCCCGACACATTATGCCACACACCGTAATGCCCCCGACACATTATGCCACACACTATAATGCCTGTGACACATTATGACAGGAATTGCAATGCCCGTTATACATTATGCTACACACTGCACTGCCCCTGATACATTATAGCACATACAATGTCTGTGACACATTATGACACACACTGCAATGTCCGTGATACATTATACCACACACTGCAATGCCCAATACATTATAGCACATACAATGCCTGTGACACATTATGCCACACACTGCAATGACCTTGAGACATTATACCACAATGCCCGTGATATAGTATACCATACACCGTAATGCCTGTGACACATACCGCAATGCCCGTTATACCCTATGCCACACACCGCAATGCCCGTTATATATTATGCCACACTGCAATGACCCTGAGACATTATACCACATACCACAATGCCCGTAATATAGTATACCACACACCGTAATGCCTGACACATTATGACACACACCGCAATGTCCGTGATACATTATGCCACACACTGCAATGACCCTGAGACATTATACCACATATCACAATGCCAGCGAATATAGTATACCATACACCGTAATGCCTGTGACACATTATGCCACACACCGCAATGTCCGTGATACATTATGCCACACACCGTAATGCCCATTACACATTAAGTCCTACAGTAAGGCTTCTAATTACTTTTCAAATACCTGCTCGTTGTCAGGGGTTTCATGCACTGGGTGTCATGCTCGTTGCCAGGGGTTTCATGCACTGGGTGTCATGCTCGTTGCCAGGGGTTTCATGCACTGGGTGTCATGCTCGTTGCTAGGAGGTAGTCCTTGTTGCTAGGGCTGTGCTCCCAGTGCCATATATGTCCCCAGTGCCAGATATTCCCCCACGGTGCCAGGTACTCACATGCCCCCAGTGCCAAATATAGCCCCCCCCCCATATGCCAGGTACACATATACCCCCCCAGTGCCACATATGCCCCCAGTGCCAGATATTCCCCGACAGTGCCACATATGCCCCCAGTGCCAGATATCCCCCCCCAGTGCTATATATGCCCCCAGTGCCACATATGCCCCAGTGCCAGATATTCCCCCCCAGTGCCACATATGCCCCCAGTGCCAGATATTCACCCCCCCAGTGCCACATATGCCCCCAGTGCCAGATATTCCCCCCCCCAGTGCCATATATGCCCCCAGTACCAGATATTCCCCCCAGTGCCATATATGTCCCCAGTGCCAGATATTCCCCCCCTCCCTGCCAAATATGCCCCCAGTGCCAGATATTCCCCCCCCAGTGCCAGATATGCCCCCTCAGTGCGCCCCCCCCCCCCCCCGCTTCCTCCGCCGCTCCCCCCGCTCCCCTGCTGTTAGGAGGGACACGGAGGGCACAGTGCACGCCTCCCTGTGTCCCTCCTGTGTCTCCGGCGGCCGCCGGTCACTCTAATAAAGGAAGTGCTCACGAACGGCACTTCCTTTATGAGACCCGTGGCCGCCGGAGACCAAGGAGGGACACAGGGAGGCGTGCACTGTGCCCTCCGTGTCCCTCCTAACAGCAGCGGAGGAAACGAGACCGCAGACTGACATGCGGACGCTCGTCCGCATGTCAGTCTGCACTAAATCAGTGGCGCCCCCGCAGCCCCTCGCCCCCAAGCCACCGCGAGGGCTGCGGCGTGCGCACAAAATAAAATAAAAATAAAAATAAAAAAATCAACTAAAAATGACAGGGGGGGCACATGCCTTGGTGCCCTTCCCCTAAATCCGCCACTGGGGGTAATTCCAAGTGGATCGCAGCAGGATTTTTTTTGCAGTTGGGCAAAACCATGTGCACTGCAGGGGAGGCAGATATAACATTTGCAGAGAGAGTTAGATTTGGGTGGGTTATTTTGTTTCTGTGCAGGGTAAATACTGGCTGCTTTATTTTTACACAGCAATTTAGATTGCAGATTGAACACACCACACCTAAATCTAACTCTCTCTGCACATGTTATATCTGCCTCCCCTGCAGTGCACATGGTTTTGCCCAACTGCTAAAAAATTTCCTGCTGCGATCAACTTGGAATTACCCCCTATGGGGGTTATTCAGGTTTGTTAGCAGGTGGGGCAGATGCAACATGTGCAGAGAGAGTTAGATTTGGGTGGGTTATTTTGTTTCTTTGCATGGGAAATAATGGCTGCTTAATTTCTACACTGCAATTTAGATTTCAGTTTGAACACAACCCTACCAAAATCTAACTCTCTCTGCACATGTTACATCTGCCCCATCTGCAGTGCAACATGGTTTTGCTCAATTGCTAACTTTTTTGGTTTACTAACAAACCTGAATATGGCTCTATGGTCGCACAATTCCAATTCCTGCACTACAGTAGCTTCTACTTTTGGTCTACTGATTAGTTTAATGTTATATTTTGTCTTATTTTGGGCTAATTTGAGGAATAGAATGTCTCTGTCTCATCATTTATACTGAACTTGTGTTATCTTATTATAGCTAAGCCAGTAATATAAAGAATGATGGACTATTTCAAAGCTAATCACATAAGCACTAATTCATCTCAATAATGTGTTTGCACTGTAGCTGCCACAACATTCTGGTCAGGATTATCCTAAAATTGGTTCATTGTAATCTTCCTCTAAATGTAGATTTAATTATATGTCACATTTAGGGGAGATTTACTAAATATTTTATCTATGTGTATCATTTACGTTTTCATCCACCCTGTCCAACTTGGTGTGTGTGTGGGGGGGGTGGGGGGTGGGGTGGGGGGGAGAGGGTGTGATAAGACTATCAATAAGTAGCTACAAACATTGAGCATCTGTTATAGTGGTGTTGGTAGCTCTGCTCCCTGCTAGCTGTTGTTGCATAGCCGCAAATGATGCAGGCTGAGTATTCTTGGAAGACTATACTGGAGAGACAGTAGGTGGTGCTGTGTCTTAGTCTGCCACTTTGTTGTCTCTCTTTTTGTTATAGTAGTGTACACCTGTCTTAGAAACTTGTTTGGTAATCCTCCATGTTATACTATGAAGATTTACATGTTCTATAACAGGGGTGGCCAACCAGTCAGAGGCAAATAGCCAGAAAAGATCTGTAGTTAAAGGCAAGAGCCAGTATCATGCGCGCGCAAAAATGGGAGCGTGGCCTAGTTTTCACAAAGCCACACCCCATTTTGTGCACACACCTTTCGGTATGACGTTTGTAGGAGTATGACCTTGTGTCATAACTCCGTTTTTAGTCATGTTGTACAGTGCCAAATACATATAATGCCCCAGTACAGTGCCACATATATATATAAAAATGCCAAAAAATGGGTGCCTCCACACTGCCAGAAACATATGTCCCCACAGTGCCACATACACATATGTCCCCACAGTGCCAGATACATATATGCCCCACAGTGCCAGATACATATATGCCCGCAGTGCCAGATACACATGTCCCCACAGTACCAGATACATATATGCCCCACAGTGCCAGATACATATATGCCCCACAGTACCAGATACACATATGCCCCACAGTGCCAAGTACACAGATGCCCACAGTGCCAGATACACATATGCCCAACAGTGCCAAATACATATATGCCTCACAGTGCCAGATACATATATGCTCACAGTGCCAGATACACATGTCCCCACAGTGCCAGATATGCCTCCAGTGCCAGATATACATGTCTCCACACAGTGCTAGCTCTGCCCCAGTGCCAGATATACATGTCCCCCCAGTGCCAGCTATGCCCCCAGTGCCAGATATACTTGTCCCCACAGTGCCAGCTATGCCCCTAGTGCCAGATATATATGTCCCCAAAGTGCCAGCTATGCCCCCAATGCCAGTGTCCCCACAGTGCCAGATATGCCCCCAGTGCCAGATATACATGTCCCCAGACAGTGCCAGCTCTGCCCCCAGTGCCAGATATACATGTCCCCCCAGTGCCAGATATACATTTCCCCCCAGTGCCAGCTATGCCCCCAGTGCCAGATGTACTTGTCACCACAGTGCCAGATATGCCCCCAGTGCCAGATATACATGTCCCCACAGTGCCAGATATATATATGTACCCACAGTGCCAGATATATATATATGTCCCCACAGTGCCAGCTATGCCCCTAGTGCCACATATATATGTCCCCACAGTGCGAGCTATGCCCCCAATGCCAGTGTCCACACAGTGCCAGATATGCCCCCCAGTGCCAGATATACATGTCCCCCCAGTGCCAGATATATATGTCCCCCCAATGCCAGTGTCCCCACAGCGTCAGATATGCCCCCCAGTGCCAGATATACATGTCCCCCCGGTGCCAGCTATGACCCCAGTGCCAGGTATACATGTCCCCACAGTGCCCCCAGTGCCAGATATACATGACCCCCCTTCCCCCCTGCTGCTCACCGCGCTGCTGCTGTCTGTGAGGGGAGGATAGCGTAACATGCGCCTCTCCTGCCCCTCACTCTCCGGCGGTGGTGTCTCTCTTCAATTAGGTGCCGGTCCGTGAGCCAATCAAAGCTCGCGGTCCGTCAGCCTTAGCTGCCGGTCCGCGAGCTCTGATTGGCTAGCGGACCGGTGCTGAATTGAAGCGTGACACCGCTGCCGAAGACAACTGTATGTGCCGGGCAGCAGTGGCCAGGAGCAGGCCGAGCCACATGCGGCTCGAGAGCCGCGGGTTGGCCAGTGCTGTTCTATAAAGCGAGACTAAAAACACACAAACATGATTACTACAGTCATGTGTTGCACAAATGCCTGAGACACAGGCACCTGGGAAGCACACAAGTACTACAAAAGTGGAAACCAATAAAAGATCTCATATTACCAGCTTTTCTAGCAATTGTGGGGTGTATTCGATTATTGGTGGTCATTCCGAGTTGTTCGCTCGCTAGCTGCTTTTAGCAGCATTGCAAACGCTACTCCGCCGCCCTCTGGGAGTGTATCTTAGCTTAGCCGAATAGTGAACGAAAGAGTAGCAGAACTGCTACTAAATATTTTCTTGCAGTTTCTGAGTTGCTCCAGACCTACTCCTAGACTGCGATCAGCTCGGTCCGTTTAGTTCCTGGTTTGACGTCACAAACACACCCTGTGTTTGGCCAGCCACTCCCCCGTTTCTCCAGACACTCCCGCGTTTTTCCCTGATACGCCTGCGTTTTTTAGCACACTCCCGGAAAACGCTCAGTTACCACCCAGAAACTCCCCTTTCCTGTCAATCATTCACCGATCAGCAGTGCGACTGAAAAGCGCCGCACAAACAACAGCAAAACTGCTAGGTTTTTAGTTAAATAACTAAGCGCATGCGCTCTTAGTACCATGCACATGCGCATTTAGCAACAAATCGCAGCATAGCGAAAATCGGCAATGAGCGAACAACTCGGAATGACCACCATTGTCAAAAGCTGCCATCTTGTCAGAAAGACGGCAGCTTCTGACAGGTTTAGGTCAGAAGGGATTCTGACCTACTCAGTGCCGGCTGATTTTTTCCAAAAAGTCGGGAATTTCTCGACTTGTCGGAAACCATGTGGATTGTGAGAATTAACATTGGCTGTTGGAAGTGTAATACCCCACACATGAATATAACATTTTTTTTTTTATTAATTCCTCATACAGGGGTCACTCTGGATGTAAACTGACCCCTAACTCTTTTGTAAATCGTAGAGCCCCTAGAAAAGCATGGGCTGAACTTTAACTGACCCCATCAGCTTTGAACAGGGAGCTTTGGCACCATTTAGTTAGGAGCTTCTCTCTCCCCTGGCTAGCAACAGCCAAGCCCGCGAAAATTGCCCCATACTGATTGGGCCCCCCTGGTTGTAGGGCAGAAAGTACCTGGGGCGGTCTGTTGCTGGGGCCAGGGAACCAGTGACAGGGGAGGTCCAAGGGCAGAGAGACCCATATAATCAGCTCCCCAGCGTGGGAAGAGGAGTTTGGAGGGAGGATTGCCAAAGGTCTGTCTGGGGATGCTTACCCTGGACTGAGTGGAAGGATTGCCTGCGGAGCCCGAGGACCCTGTGCTGTCATACCATAGAGCCATGCTGTGGAGGCTGAGAATGGGAGTCGGTGACCGGAGCAAGGAGCGTCTGCATCCCGGAAGAAAGACCTTTGATTTGAGCGGAGCTGTCCGTTTCACTGCCCGCAACAATGCCTGCATGCACAGAGAAGACTCGGAGAGGACCTCCTCTCTGATGTCATCCCGTAGAGGAAGGAGTGGAGCGCTGACCGCAGAGGAAGATCAGGTGCGCAGGCACCGCTGAGGATGACCTGGGAACAGAGGACCTTCACCGAGGACCCCCAGCAGCTGTGAAGAGGATGGTGCGGTCAGGAGAGAAAGATCCAGCCCAGGAGAAGAGCGCCCTCTGAGCAAAGAAGGAAGAGGACTCCTGCGCCAGTATCAGTTCAAGGGTGCATCCTCGGTGTGGTGCTTTGCATCCCGGGTGGCACTGAAGACCCAGGACCTGGCTGGAGGTGGCGGAAGAGCACAACCTCTATGCCCTTCCGCTGCGGGACTCTGCCCCTGTTATGCCCTTCTGCTGCAGGACTCTGAGCTTGGCCAGCATTAAGTAACAGAGGGGGTAGGCTTCCCTAAAACCAATGGTGCCCCAGTTCATGTCTCTTAAAAAGGGGTTGGCTCCCCTATATCCCCTGTGTTTTGCCCAATTCAGTTAACTAAGGGGGTAGGCTCCCCTTCGTCAGTGCCCCGCAGGAGTAATTAATTAAGAGGTGGGCTCTCCTTCCCCTCCAGTGCCACTGTTATTAAAGTAAATAGGGGGGGTAGTCTTCCCTTTTCGCCTAGAGTCCCTGCACATTTAGTGAATAGGGGGAAGCTCCCCTGGTATAATGCCTTTATGGAGAAGAGGGAAGTTTGGTTATTGATCCACATCCTCATAGACCGATGCATTATCAACTATGTAATGTAAAGGTGTTGTGTTCAATGCTTAATGTGTTTCTATGAATGGAGGCGATGATGTGTTAATGCTGATATACTAGGAAGATAGTGCTGACAGTTCACTTATGTAGTTGTGTCCCTAAGCGTGAAATGTGTTAATGTAAGTACATTGTAGTTATACCCAGTGTGTCTACTGATGTTGATGTTAGTTATATCTGTTGTGATTACTGCAAACAAAGCTGGTGTAAGATTGTTAGCCTGCTTTAAAGCACCTGTCTGTTTATGCAAGCTCCGCCCAACTGTGTTCCAGATAAAGCTTATGCACCTGTCTGCTATCCTACTAATGCTTGTACATCATTGACTGTTTATGCTAGCTCCGCCCAACAGTGTTCCAGTTAAAGCTTGTGCACCTGTCTGCTATCCTACTAATGCTGGTACATCATTGACTGTTTATGCAAGCTCCGCCCAGCAGTGTTTCAGTTAAGGCTTATGCACCTGTCTGCTCTTCGACTTATGCTGGCACACCATTGACTGTTTATGCAAGCTCGGCCCAGCGGTGTTTCAGTTAAAGTTTATGAACCTGTCTACTAATGCTGGTACATCATTGACTGTTTATGCTAGCTCCGCCCAACAGTGTTCCAGTTAAAGCTTATGCACCTGTCTGCTATCCTACTAATGCTGGTACATCATTGACTGTTTATACAAGCTCCGCCCATCAGTGTTTCAGTTAAAGCTTATGCATACTTGCCTACCTGACCCTCTCCATGAGGGAGAAAATGCTCTGTTCCTGGACTTTCCTGGTAATGTATGATTGCCATCACCTGTGGTGAGCTGGGTAATTGATAAGAAAGGTGTTTCACCACAGTTGATGGCAATCATACATTACCAGGAAAGTCCAGGAACAGAGCATTTTCTCCCTCATGGAGAGGGTCAGGTAGGCAAGTATGAGCTTATGCACCCATCTGCTATTCCACTAATGCTGGTATATCATTGACTGTTTATGCGAGCTCCGCCCAACAGTGTTCCAGTTAAAGCTTATGCACCTGTCCGCTATCCTAGTAATGCTGGTACATCATTGACTGTTTATGCAAGCTCTGCCAGCAGTATTTCAGTTAAAGCTTATGCACCCATCTGCTATTCCACTGATGCTGGTAAATCATTGACTGTTTATATAAGCTCCACCCACAGGCGTATCTGTTTCCTCATCTCACCTGCCTGCTAGCTAATTGTGTACTCTGGTGGATTTCTGATTGAAATGGATATCCAAGGTTACTACAACATTTAAAATATTGACATTGTTAATCCGGGTGTAACATGACTTATAGTTGTTAACTAGTCATAAAACATTCTTCAGCAGGTACAGTAAAATCAACTCAACTTAATACAGAATACAGGATGAACACGATGGGCATTTTGCCTCTTTTCAACCTCAATTACTATGTTGCTATGTTATTGAAATGGCCAGTTATACAAAACTGTGCTACACAAAGCAAAGACTGTTTGCTCGCCTGTGTTCTTCATCTTACCTACCTTCTAGCTATTTGTAATTTCTGCTTGTATGAGACTGTGTATGTAGAGTAAGACAGCCTGCGTGTTAGGCACCTGTTTGCCACCAGCTGTGAAGTACCTAAAGAATATCCAACCGTCTCCACTGGATGGTTACAGTGTCATTAAGCCATAACCAGCTATTTTTATACCTTGGTAATACTGTTCCTAGGTTATAATTGAACAAAGGTTAAGGAGTAATGTGTTGATGTATTCCTCCATTTTTGTTTATTTGCCTCTGTAAAACTACTCTATTGTGACGCAATAAAATTGTGTTGTACCATTTACGGAACAGTCTGTGGGGCTAATTCAGAACTGATCGCTGCTGTGCGTTTTCGTACAGCAGCGATCAGGTCTCAACTGTGCATGCGCCGGCGCAGCAGTGTGCCGGCGCATGCAGACAGCCAGCGGCTGTCTTAGCCCTGCGGTGGCCTCTGCCTGATTGACAAGCAGAGGCGGTCGATGGACAGGAGGGGGTGGGCCGCCGGCGTTTGGCTGCCGTTTAGGGAGCGCGGTCCGGGCACCGCAGGTGTGCCCGAACCATTGGGGGGGGGTCGCGGTGGCTGCGTGACATCACATGCAGCCGCTGCGACCCGGGCAGCGATGAGTATCTCCCTGACAGCATGCAGGAGCTGCGCTGGCAGGGAGCTTCTCTTCCAGTACAAAAGCATCACACCATGCGATGCTTTTGTACTTGGGGGAGGGGGGGTCAGGCCTGACATGCGGGGCAGACTAGCCCTGTGCTGGGCGTCCCCACGCATATCTAAATACTGATCATAGATGTGCTAAATTTAGCACTTCTACAATCAGGTCTGTATTAGGCCCAGTGTCTGCTTTCAAAAGGGGATAAAGTAGCTTGCCTCTCTGTCACGGTGTGCTAACAGCAATAGTGTAACTGAATATATCAGCTAAGACGAGGAATTGAACACATCTACGGACCGGGATACCGCAGAAGCGCGACCAAACCAGACAGGTATTAGCCCCATTTCCGACAATGTCAATCCGACTTTAAAGAAAGTGGGATTGCCATTGTCGGGATACTGACCTGTTGTATCTTTTCCGTTGGAAAGGATCCGACAGGTATTGAATACACCCATATGCGTTTCCATTGTTGCATAAAAACTAAAGTCACAAGATCAACAATTCTTAAAAGAATAGAGCCTCTAGACCAATGACAGGAGCAAACAGGAGGATACATAGTGACTTTTACAGGTCACTTTTCAAGTAATACACAAATTTGTCTAATGAAGAATAAATATGAAGTATTGGAATAAATTAGAGAACTATGTAACAATGATAAGTAACATATTTCAGAGAAATCCATTCATATTTTTTTTTTTAAAAAGACACTGGAGGTGAATTTAAAGAACATAAAATAGAAAAATTCTTAAAACAACACAAGATAGAGCATCAAAGACCGTTCCATTTGCACCAGAGCAAAATTGGATATCTGAAAGGAAGGGGTCTACTACGTTTTGCCGGCGCTTGGGATCCCGGCGCACAGCATACCAGTGCTGGGATCCCGACCGCCGGCATGCAGGCAGGCAGTGGGGCGAGCGCAAAACAGCCCCTTGCGGGCATGGTTTCTTCTCCCTCCAGGGGTGTCGTGGACACCCCAAGAGGGAGAATAGTTGTCGGTATAGTGGCTGTCAGGGTCCCGGCGCCAGTATGGTGAGCTCTGGGATCCCGACAGCCGGCATATCAAATGCCTTCCGAATGGAAGAACAGAACCCTGACTGAAATACTCATATGCATGCACACAGACTGCAGTTACATGAAAAGGACTGGTGTGACTTCTACTTACATGGTGGGGAACTTAACTTAAACACATCAGCGTTTATAGGTACAAAGCAATTGTTTATAGATCTGCAGAAAAAATGCTGCAAATTATACAACTGATCACTGAAAGGAATTCTTGTTGGATACAGTGAAAGTTTCAAAGGATATAGAATACTAGATCCAAAAACAGACAAAGTGACTATCAGCAATAGCATGACTTTTGTTGAAGACCTAAGATGATGACATAAGGCAACCAATAAAGGACAATATAGGTAAGTCACCTGCATGCTTCACATACAAAGCAAATTTAATAATACACATGAACACATATCGAAGGAGGACATATATATCATCTGTCTGAAAGGAAAGCCAATAGATGGACACAGCGGCATGGAGAAAAGCTGTATGCTTCAAATGGATGTTATAAGACAAGTGTAACACATAGGGCAAAGTAGAATAGTGCAACATTTCTACTTGGAGAAAAACATCACAAACAAAGTGGACGGAGATAAAGTACCAACCAAGCAGTTCCTGTCATTTTTCAAACACAGCCCGTCACATTGCAGTTAGGAGCTGACTGGCTGTTACATTATCTCTGTCCACTCTATCTCTCTCCAAGGCTTACATATAGATACCCCTATACCCCTAAGGGGCACATTTATCAAAAAGTTTTAGCTATTTAAACTCACGGCATATGGTAAGTTGTGATACAACCAATCAGCTCCTAACTGTCTTTAGAGCCTGGAGCACAATTTAACATATGCAACGAGTGGGTGGCTATACTGGTGAGACAGTAGGTGATGCTGTGCCTTGGTCTGTCACTGGTCTCTCTTTTTAATGTAATAGTATCCATCAGTGGTTCCCAAACTGCCACTCTAGGGTGCCGCGAGCCTCTTGCAGGGGTGCCTCGGGTTGGTAGACCAGGACCAAATCAAATCATTTATGACAGGCAAAACCAGTGGTAGTGGCTGCCAATCATAAAACATGTGGACATTGGCCCTCATTCCGAGTCGTTCGCTCGGTATTTTTCATCGCATCGCAATGAAAAACCGCTTAGTACGCATGCGCAATATTCGCACTGCGACTGCGCCAAGTAATTTAACAATGAAGATAGTATTTTTACTCACGGCTTTTTCATCGCTCCGGCGATCGTAATGTGATTGACAGGAAATGGGTGTTACTGGGCGGAAACACGGCGTTTTATGGGCGTGTGGATGAAAACGCTACCGTTTCCGGAAAAAACGCAGGAGTGGCTGGAGAAACGGGGGAGTGTCTGAGCGAACGCTGGGTGTGTTTGTGACGTCAAACCAGGAACGACAAGCACTGAACTGATCGCACAGGCAGAGTAAGGTTGAAGTTACTCAGAAACTGCAAAGTAGTTTGTAATCGCAATATTGCGAATACATCGGTCGCAATTTTAAGAAGCTAAGATACACTCCCAGTAGGCGTAGGCTTAGCGTGTGTAACTCTGCTAAATTCGCCTTGCGACCGATCAACTCGGAATGAGGGCCATTGAGAAGCCCAACTGTGCACCACCACATAACTGAACCGAAGGATGACAGGTTGGCACAATTTACTAAATGTAATATTTTTTTAACAATGTAATGAATCCTAGAAATGTGACACACGTAATAAAGACAGTGTGGACATCCCCTCCCTGGCTCATTTTATGATGTAAGTAAGGCTAAACTGAGCAGTATTTCAGAAGCAGTAGTGAGAAAATGAAATACTCCTGAAGAATCACCTAACAAGAACCTGAAGTGACGTGTTACCTTTTATACCGTGTGCATTTCCAGCCGAACCTGTAAACCTGAGTTTGTGCAGAGCATTTTTATAGGAGTAACCCAACAGGGAAGAATAAGGGTGTCCACCATCTTAAGTCCTGCGGTTCCGATATACTGAAATAGATTCCAGGGAGACTGTGCTACTAAGAGGTGTCGCTAAGCACATTGCCCACATTACCGACTCACCAAACCTTAGAGCACTACAATCCCCAGCATGTAAATATATACAGTACAGTAATAAAGGCAACCTGAAACTTCTTTGAAGTGAAAGTCGCAAACTATGAAATAGGTCCATTTGCGCAAAACACAGTGAGCTGCATAACGCCTTCTCCTAGGTGACAGGAGGGGCCCATGATGGTAAAACAGGTGGGATTCCAATACCATCAACCATTCACTGCCATCTTGTGAGAAAGTGACTTTAGCACTCCTAGGTTGCATGTGCAGCACTGGCTATTCCAGACACTGTGGGGTATATTTACTAAGGTCCCGATTTTGACCGAAATGAAATTTTTTCTTCAAAGTGTCATGTCGGGAATTTACTAAGCAAAAATCTCGGCAGTGATGAGGGCATTCGTAATATTTTGGAAGTCCTAGGAAAAAATTACGAATCAATACACCATTGGTCAAATACGCCTGCAATTTGGTAGAAATCGATAATTTACTAAAAAGTGCAAATCACAAACACTGCCGACAATAGCCAAACACTGCCGTGCTGAAATACAATTCGTGAAAAAGTGCTAAAAAAAACAGACCTACTTTTTTATCCCGTGTTTGGATAGGCATGCACGGATCCATGAGATCCGTGCATGTTTATCAGTGGGAAGGGGATGGGAAAGTGTTATTTTTTGGAGAAAAAAATGCGTGGGGTCCCCCCTCCTAAGCAAAACCAGCCTCGGGCTCTTTGAGCCGGTCCTGGTTGCAAAAATATGGGGGAAAAAATGTCAGGGGTTCCCCCATATTTAAACAACCAGCACCGGGCTCTGCGCCTGGTTCCAAAAATACGGGGGACAAAAAGCGTAGGGGTCCCCCGTATTTCTGAAACCAGCACCGGGCTCCACTAGCCAGATACATAATGCCACAGCCGGGGGACACTTTTATATAGGTCCCGGCGGCCCTGGCATTACATAACCAACTAGTCACCCCTGGCCGGGGTACCCTGGAGGAGTGGGAACCCCTTCAATCAAGGGGTCCCCCCCCTCCAGCCACCCAAGGACCAGGGGTGAAGCCCGAGGCTGTCCCCCCCCCCCATCCAAGGGCTACGGATGGGAGGCTGATAGCCGTTTTGTAAAAAAATGAATATTGTTTTTAGTAGCAGTACTACAAGTCCCAGCAAGCCTCCCCCGCAAGCTGGTACTTGGAGAACCACAAGTACCAGCATGCGGAGGAAAACTGGGCCCGCTGGTACCTGTAGTACTACTACTAAAAAAATACCCCAATAAAAACATAAGACACACACCTTGAAAGTAAAACTTTAATACATACATCCACACCTCCATATACACATACTTACCTATGTTCACACGAGGGTTGGTCCTCTTCTCCATGTAGAATCCATGGTGTACCTGTTGAAAAAATTATACTCACAAAATCCAGTGTAGAAGGCTCCTCTTGTAATCCATTTGTAATCCAGGTACTTGGCAAAAAAACAAAACGGACACCCGACCTCGCACTGAAAGGGGCCCCATGTTTTCACATGGGACCCCTTTCCCCGAATGCCAGAAACCCCCTCTGACTTATGTCTAAGAGGGTTCCATCAGCCAATCAGGGAGCGCCACATTGTGGCACCCTCCTGATTGGCTGTGTGCTCCTGTACTGTATGACAGGCAGCACCCGGCAATGTTACAATGTAGCGCCTATGCGCTCCATTATAACCAATGGTGGGAACTTTGTGGTCAGCGGTGAGGTTACGTTCGGTCAACCGCTGACCACAAAGTTCCCACCATTGGTTACAATGGAGCGCATAGGCGCTACATTGTAACACTGCCGGGTGCTGCCTGTCATACAGTACAGGAGCACACAGCCAATCAGGAGGGTGCCACAATGTTGCGCTCCCTGATTGGCTGATGGAACCCTCTTAGACATAAGTCAGAGGGGGTTTCTGGCATTCGGGGAAAGGGGTCCCATGTGAAAACATGGGGCCCCTTTCAGTGCGAGGTCGGGTGTCCGTTTTGTTATTTTGCCAAGTACCTGGATTACAAATGGATTACAAGAGGAGCCATCTACACTGGATTTTGTGAGTATAATTTTTTCAACAGGTACACCATGGATTCTACATGGAGAAGAGGACCGACCCTCGTGTGAACATAGGTAAGTATGTGTATATGGAGGTGTGGATGTATGTATTAAAGTTTTACTTTCAAGGTGTGTGTCTTATGTTTTTATTGGGGTATTTATTTAGTAGTAGTACTACAGGTACCAGCGGGCCCGGTTTTCCTCCGCATGCTGGTACTTGTGGTTCTCCAAGTACCAGCTTGCGGGGAGGCTTGCTGGGACTTGTAGTACTGCTACTAAAAACAATATTCATTTTTTTACAAAACGGCTATCAGCCTCCCATCCGCAGCCCTTGGATGGGGGGGACAGCCTCGGGCTTCACCCCTGGTCCTTGGGTGGCTGGAGGGGGGGGACCCCTTGATTGAAGGGGTCCCCACTCCTCCAGGGTACCCCGGCCAGGGGTGACTAGTTGGTTATGTAATGCCAGGGCCGCCGGGACCTATATAAAAGTGTCCCCGGCTGTGGCATTATGTATCTGGCTAGTGGAGCCCGGTGCTGGTTTCAGAAATACGGGGGACCCCTACGCTTTTTGTCCCCTGTATTTTTGAAACCAGGACCAGGCGCAGAGCCTGGTGCTGGTTGTTTAAATATGGGGGAACCCCTGACATTTTTTTCCCCATATTTTTGCAACCAGGACCGGCTCAAAGAGCCCGAGGCTGGTTTGGCTTAGGAGGGGGGGACCCCACGCAATTTTTTGGGGGATTTTAACACTGATTTTATTTTTATAAAAGGTGCACAATGAAGCCCAGCACGGATCTCTCAGATCCGGCCGAGATTCATTGTATTAAAGTCGGCAGTGTTTTACAAGTCACTCACGTAAAACACTGCCTAAAAAAACGAATGACATCGACATCGGTAAATCCGAAAGTGCAGAATACGACAGCTTAGTAAATTAGTCGTACTAAATTCAAAAAGTTGCAATTTTACACTTTCGATGTCAATCGTGATTGAACTTTGACCTCAAACGGAAAAATACGAATTTTAGTAAATATACCCCTGTGTGTGCAGCTACTGGGAAGGGGGAGATCCTGACAGGGAACAGTGTAACTCTCTGTGGCCTAGGCATCGATCTGGCATCCTGACGGTAAGTATAGCAGGTGGGTTAAGGGGTTAGGGCCGGGTATTATGATTAGACACCACCCGGGGCGGTAAGGGTTAGGCAGCAGGGGGGTGCGGGTGGTGGTTAGGCTGGAAGAGGGGTTGGGTTTAGGCACCACCGGGAGGAGGTTAAGGTTAGGCTGCGGGAAGGGAAGATTAGGGGTAGGAGACGGGGGAAGTATTTCAAGTATCGGGATTCCAGCATCAGTATTCTGACCATCGGCATCCCGTACAGGGAAAGGAGGCATGATTAACGCAGGAGGAGTCGCCACACCCCCTTGTTTGAAAACAGTTAAAAGTGTATAATATAGGGCCTAATTCAGACCTGATCACAGCAGATTTGTTAGCTAATGGGAAAAACCATGTGCACTGCGGGGGGGGGGGGGGGGGGCAGATAAAACATTTGCACAGAGAGATAGATCTGGATGGGTTATATTGTTCCTGTGCAGGGTAAATACCGGCTGCTTCATTTTTACACTGCAGTTTGGATTTCAATGTGACCCCCCCCCGGAAAACTAACTCTCTCTACACATGCCCCCCCTGCAGTGCACATGGTTTTGCCCATTAGCCAACAAATTTGCTGCTTCAATCGGGTCTGAATTAGGCCCCCGGACCACGGCCACAGCAGGTGCCAGTGAGAGCTTCGATGAATGGTGGGATGGCGGGTGCGATCCCTCATCTCCCCTCCCCCTCCACCCGCACATCACACAGGGAGAGGACTGACTGCCTCTGCAGCTGCCTCTCTACCCAGTCAGTACACAGCTCAGTACTCTCTCACACTTAATGAACGGACAGGTGGGCGGGCGAAAGGGCGGCCTTAATGGGACCCGGGCCCCTTCAACATGCCTCGGTAAAGAGTACCCGCTCCCCCTACCCTCAGCGCCACTGATCCCATACACTGGCAAACCATACTGAACTCAGGAATTTCAGACCCGCTTCTGCCAAATCATCATCATATAACTATTATTATTGTTTATTTATATTGGTGCCACAAGGGTTCCACAGCGCCTTACAAAGTACTTAAACAAATGAGTATATTAGTAGTAGTAATAATATTATTAAACACAAACAAATACCTGCTACGTTTAACTTACCTATCCAGTGACTAATGTATTGTGTAATAGGAAATGATACATGAATTACAGCTATGTTGATGTTTTCTAACCTTGTGTCATGTCTTAAATTAGGTACACACTATACAATTATCTGTCAGATAATCTGCCAGATCTGGCTGATTGGAATGAAAATCTGGTAATGGATGAGAGCAAACCACAATCTATCATTTGTTCTCAAACACTGGAAAACGAACAAAACCTGTTGTTCATACAAATTGGTTAAACACAAATATAACCAACTTGGATGAACGACTGTTTTTGACAGTTTTCCAGTGTTTGGGAACAAATGATACATTGTAATTTGCTCTCATCCATTACCAGATTTTCATTCCAACCAGCCGGACCTGGCAGATTATCTGTCAGATAATTGCATAGTGTGTACCTATTACAGTAGGTATCTTAAACAATTCTGTTTAGCAAATATTTAATTGCCAAAATATATGATCTAATTTTCTAATATCATTTTTATTATAATAATTCTGATTTGCACTTAAATAAAACCAGACCATAAAATGTATACTAATGCAAGGTATGTTTATTTTGTTTGTAGATGCTTCAACATACGCACACTTTCTGTTTAATGCTTTTGACACAGACCACAATGGATCTGTGAGTTTCGAGGTAGGTTGTATCCGATGTTATACATATAATGGCAGTGGGCCTGATTGAGAGGTGGATGCAATGCCGAAGTCTGCACCGTTGGCCGATGTTTTGTCTACTGCGCGTGCATCTGAGTCACACTGACATGTGCCGCTACAATCTTGTGACAGAGATTAGGATGCAGAGTGATTGACAGACGGTGACCATATGTGCGTGGTAATGGGGGGCGGCTACTTAAGCTCAGGCTTTTTTAAGGGAAAATATTGGTGTCAGCGGCTGCATCTTCAGATGCAGCTTCACTAGCCCTAGCAGCTTACTTGCGACAGACATTCTGAGCACCCATAGGGTTGCTATGGTTCCCCAGAGGTCCAATGTTGCAACCATTGGCTGATCTGAGAAGCTGGTGGTGGGAGTCCTATACAAACCCTGGTGACTGCGGCAATTGTATATCTTCTCAGACACAGCAGCGACGGACATAGACGCAGTAGCGACGGGCATTGCGTCCTCCTCAGAATAAGGACCAGTGTGAGATAAAGAGTACCTGTCACCTTAGTGAACTGTGCTTTTATTTAATTGCATGAAGTAAGAAATAAATTCACCTCAATGCAATCCCTCAGGACCACCCCTATTGGTAGACCATCTGACATGGCTAATGGGAAAAGTGCCCAGCTCCATACAATACTTCTGTAGGGCTAACCCTCCTCCTCTTCTTTCAGTTATTCCCCTTTCAGACTGCCGCAATAACCTGGGTTATTGCCAGGTCGACTTAGACTCAGTCTAAGGGGCCTGGAAAAATAAACCGGGTTGAGTGACCGGCAATCCAACCCGGGTAGCAGCCAGAGTTGGACATGGGACTGACTCGGGACACTTTGCAGTGTGAACAGTCCGACCCATGTCACGATGACCCGTGTCATGCCTCATACCACCGGATTGGCTGCCTGTAGTAGCACTTGGAAATGACATAGGACCTTATTCAGTAAGGATTCCAAAATTTGTGAATCGCAATCCGGACGATTATAAAACGACTGTGCATGCGCAAGTAAAAATAGAAACAGAAACTACAGTACGTACACATGATGACCGCAATGCAGCCGCTGTTTGACTGACAGAAAGCCGATGCTTTGGGCGGAAACGTGCCGTTTTCTGCGTGTGTCTGAAAAAACTCAGGCGTGCGCAGGCGTTTTTAAGGAGGGCCTCAGACATCAGTGATGACCACTTCCAGCCTCTTGTGTCGCAAGAATTGTGGATGACCTTTCCTAGCGCAGATAGAAAAAATCTTTGATGTTCCGGGAATTGTGTACAATCAGCCCGCATATTGCGATGCATTCGCAATTTCTGCAATTGCCGTTTCTTCTCTATTTCGGGGCGGCAACTATTGATCGCAGCAACTGCTTTTTACAGGAAATTGCAATCCTTGCTGAATGAGGTCCATAATCTCCAAGTGTTTTCTGTAAAGCCAGATAGACCCAGGTCACAAAAGACCCGGGTCTGGTGTGAATGGCTGGACCCAAGAATATCCGGGGTCCAGCTGCTAGTGTGAAAGGGGTAGGACCCGGGTGTTTGATCTGAAAGGGGGATTATTGGTGTCCTAATGCTGGGTACACTCTGGCCTTTGAACAACCACCCAAATTAAAACATCACTAAAATACTGTGCCAAACACAAATGTGTTTGAAACTAAAGTTTGAGGTTTTACTCATTCTGAGGGAAAATGTTAGGCCTAAAACAAGGCTTTGCAAGGTCTCATTGCGAAATTTAAGTAATGCATTAACAAAGTGTGCCTACTGCCTCCCATGCACCCCACCACACTCTTCTAAATATGCATGGAGATAGATTTGTGTAGCAAAGCCCCATTAGGGTCATGAGAGAGCCACAGCTCTGCACTGGGATCGGCACAAGTACCATAAAGCCCCTAACTACGTTTTACTGCGCACCCACCATCACCCTGCTAATAGTAAAAGAGTAGGGGCATCGGGAGGGCTGTCCTGCATTGTCCGTCACACCAGCTTCACTGTCAGTGAAGGTAACGCCAGAGACCTTAGTGCAGGCATGTCCAAACTGCGGCCCTCCAGCTGTTGAGAAACTACACATCCCAGCATGCCCTGACAGAGCTTTAGCATTCTCTGACAGCAAAACTGTGTCAGGGCATGCTGGGATATATAGTTTCACAACAGCTGGAGGGCCGCACTTTGGACATGCCTGCCTTAGTGTGTCTAACTTGCATTAAGTGCAATGACTGGAGCAGACAATATTCAAAATATACCTACAGTGCTCATTAACATTAGTAACCCCACAAGTAGGTATGGGGTCATTGGAAGCGACTGGTTTTCATTTCAAACTTGTTTTTATGTGTTGCGCTAGTGTCAAAGTTGATGCCAGTGGGTATACAGCCTAGTACTCAAGGGACACCTACATGCTGGACTAGAGTAATGGTGGCGACATCAGTAATGAAACTCTCCAGCATGTGACAGTCGCTGCTGGGCTGAGTTGACGCTCTCCAGCTCTGGCATCCCATGATATATGATCGCACTCCTTACTGGTCAGGAGCTCTGACTGACAGAAGAGGAATTGCTGCTGGAGAAGTGCAGGTCAGCCTCTTTCCCAATGTACGTATTGGCCTCTAGCTTCTGGTGGAACTCTATGGGGATATATGTTACAGTAACCATGATAGTCATTGATGAAAATCATATAAAAAATAAAAACACATATCACAGACTTGACAGATCCTCTTTACAAAGGCTTGCGATATTTCCCAGATGACTGTCTAAGTGTCTAGCCAACCATAGCTAACGTCTAGGTTTTCAATGTTGTTAAATTGATGATTTACATTACATTTTTAACTGTTGGCTGTGTACATAGTATGCCAGATTATAGAGCTGTATATTGACACAGAGCGTGAAATTGTGTAACAGGAACCAGATTTCACACTAACGTGTCCATTTCAGAATCTGCAACTTTGGTATTCCTATACTTTGTCCACTTAATGCAGCCACTTTACATGATATTTCTAGTTCCCTTCCCTATATTATTATTTTGGTTGGGGTTTCTCCCAGTGGTATGCAGTCAGATTGTCAACATTCACTATGTTCAATGTTATGAGTGTCAGATGTCATGATATGGATGTGTCAACATGGAGATAATGTCCACAATAGCGTTAGGGTTTGTGTTACGATTAGGCTTTAGCTAACAACTGCTTTTCGATATTATCACTATGTCAACATTTTATCAGTGTCAACATGCTGAATGTTAATATAGGGGGTAATTCCAAGTTGATCGCAGCAGGAAATTTTTTAGCAGTTGGGCAAAACCATGTGCACTGCAGGGGGGGCAAATATAACATGTGCAGAAAGAGTTAGATTTGGGTGGGTTATTTTGTTTCTGTGCAGGGTAAATACTGGCTGCTTTATCTTTACACTGCAAATTAGATTGCAGATTGAACACACCACACCCAAATCTAACTCTCTCTGCACATGTTAAATCTGCCTCCCCTGCAGTGCACATGGGGGGTCATTCCGAGTTGTTCGCTCGCAAGCTGCTTTTAGCAGCTTTGCACACGCTAAGCCGCCGCCTACTGGGAGTGAATCTTAGCTTATCAAAATTGCGAACGAAAGATTAGCAGAATTGCGAATAGACACTTCTTAGCAGTTTCTGAGTAGCTCCAGACTTACTCGGCATCTGCGATCAGTTCAGTCAGTTTCGTTCCTGGTTTGACGTCACAGACACACCCAGCGTTCGCCCAGACACTCCCCCGTTTCTCCAGCCACTCCCGCGTTTTTCCCAGAAACGGTAGCGTTTTTTCACACACTCCCATAAAATGGCCAGTTTCCGCCCAGAACACCCACTTCCTGTCAATCACATTACGATCACCAGAAGAAGAAAAAACCTTGTAATGCCGTGAGTAAAATTCCTAACTGCATAGCAAATTTACTTGGCGCAGTCGCACTGCGGACATTGCGCATGCGCATTAGCGACTAATCGCTCCGTTGCGAGAAAAAAATAACGAGCGAACAACTCGGAATGACCCCCATGGTTTTGCCCAACTGCTAACAAAATTCCTGCTGCGATCAACTTGGAATTACCCCCATAGTGCTTGCTGACATGTTATCTGACGATATCCTCATTGTGAATGTTGACAAAATATACTGAACCCTTCAATCCCAGTAGGATACAGACACACACATATATTATAGCAGGAACTACTGGCATCGCATCCAGCACTGCCTGCCTCCTCTGTAGCAGGAGATTTGTGGCACAATGATGTAATGAGAAGTGGCTGCTGAGAGCGCTGGCCTCAACAAAATGGCCATTTACTGGACACTGATACCTATACTGTCAGAGATACCTCAGGACTGTGAGAACTTACATAATTGTGTCTCTGATCTGCGAAATATGGATTTGTTATTTCAGAAATTAGGATAAAAAGTTGTCAATGACATCCGTGATAAGCAATGTTATATAGAGCCAGCACTTTCTAATGTATTCTGTGGATCAATCACTCATTTCATCATCAAGTACATTTGTGCTCTACATGATAGTGTCACCTACAAAGCCTGTCTACCTAATTCCCTTTGATACTGACGTTCAATAGATCCCAATAACCTAGAGATGTACTGTAACATGTACACAGCGTTAACAAGGATTCCTTCATATTAATCTTTCAGTTTGTGCTAAAATAAGGCAAGTGCCGAATTTCTGATGTACCTGGACTGAGTAGGCCCCTAAAGTGTAACCTTTACTTACTAGCCTTATCAGCCATGCTTTGTCTGAAACAATATCCATCCGATACTCTCATTTAATTAGGAACTAATGAGGCAAGAAGTACCTTGTGCGTAGTTGGATTAAGTTCCAGGCAACTTCCTGGTTTGGGGTCCTTTACCCATTTGTCAAAAAAAAAACAAAATTAAATCAGTTCACAGGGCACCTTAACAGTCTAGGTTTTACGGATATCCATGTGCTTCAGTGATGTCACTAGCTCATAGTCATTTGATAGGCTGCATTCTCGTATTTAGGGAAATTTACTAAGGTTCCGATTCCATTCGAGTTTGTTTGTTTTTTGTCTAAGTGGCATCTCGGTAATTTACTAAACATTAAACTCGGCAGTGTTTGGGCCATTCGCATTGGTTTTCATGGCCGACTACACAAATACGAATGAATAGACCATCGGTTAAATGCGGTTGTTATTTCATACAACATTGTAATTTACCAAGAATTCGTATTTATGAATGCGGACGGATTACCTTAAACTCAGCCGCAAAAGGCCTCGATTCGTAGAAATGAAGACCTTACAAATAGAACTGCTTTTGGCTGGCGTGTTAATCATCTGTCACTACTGACCAATTACTAAGGTAAGTGTTATAATATCCCAGTATGGTTTGAAAATAGTGTGTAAGTTTTATTGTGGTATTTTTTATTTTTTAACAACATACCACTTTTTACTCTATGCATTATACATTTCACTCTATAATAACTGCAAGTAAAGTTAGTATAAACATTATAGTAGCACAGTATTCTATGTGAAATTTTGTTTGCTTTGTGTATGTTTGGCCAAGCTTTTACATCTCCCTAAGGTTTTTTTTTTTAAGAATAGAATAAACTGTTTTTTAGGACACTCTTCTCTATATCAATACTTTACCACAGCTGCATGTGTAATTATGTTCCTTGAATATGACAATGCATATTATATACTTAATCAAGTGTACTCCAATTTCTCTTACGTCCTAGTGGATACTGGGGTCTTATACTTTAGTACCATGGGTATAGATTGGGTCCACTGGAGCCTGGCACTTTAAAAACCTTTAAAGTGCCCCTCCTACCAGACTCAGTTTAGAAAAAATGTGCCCAGTAGCCGGGTGCATCTCTCTGGAGCTCCAGAGAGTTTCCTTTGTTTTTTTTCTTTTTCTTTTGTATAATCAGTTTTTATTAAAGATTTTAGGAGACTTTAACAAAGAAGGGTACAAAAGATACCGATACAAGCAAAAAGACGAGGAAGGGTGACATAAGACCACAAACCACATATGCATATAGAAATAATTATGAATTCAGTAGTTCAAGGTGAGGTACTCAATAGGTTATGTCACCAGGAAATCGAGAGATGTCACAAATAGGTATTGCAAAATGTCCCTCCCCGGTCTGTGAATAAACTGCACCATACTACAGTAAAACAGTAAACGGTATCTACAAAATAAGAAAGTAAAAAGAAAAGTAGAACAGAAAAACCGGAATGTATTAAGGTGAAGAAAAGTGAGAAGAAAGAAAGAGAGAAGGGGAGGAAGAGAGAAAGGTAAGACCACTTATTATAAAATAGTAACAGAGAGAAGGAAGAATATTAACTACTATCCAAGGGAGTAGCTAAGTAGGCTTGAGAGGATTTATATTCTAGCCATGGGGACCAGGTATATTCAAATTCACGAGACTTTTGTATCGATGAGAGAAACAAGTCCTCCATTTGCATAAAGTAATCTAGTTTTGTGAACCAGGTGCAACGTGTAGGAGGGAGCTGGGATCTCCATAGGGTCGGAATTACAGCTCGGGCTGCATTACTTACGTGTCGCAGTAAGGATTTTTTGTGTTGGGACACTGGAATAGTGGAGTGGTTAATAAGCCAGAAGGCAGGATCAGGTGGAATTTGGGTCTTGAGGATGACTTGTGAGACGTGTATAACATCTTGCCAAAAAAGTTGGAGGAGGGGGTATGTCCACCAGATGTGTAGAAGTGTACCAGTCGATGAGGAGCAGCGCCAACAGTTAGCTGATATAGAGGGGTACATTGCATGGAGGAGAGAGGGATGTCTATACCATCTCGCAACAATTTTGTATTGAGTTTCCCTGATCTGGACACAGACAGAGCTCGTATGAGTTTTTAGAATTTTTTTTTTCAGTCTCTTGATGATAAGGAGATACCCAAGTCTCTCTTCCATGCTGAAGCAAAGGGGGTAGGGGGGTCTATGGGTTGAGAGTGATGGACAATTTTGTATAGAGTGAAAACAGTATGAATCGGGTCTAGGGCGGCGACTCAAAGCTTCTCAAATAGGGCCATTTCTATGGCGGCATTGTGAAGTCTAGAGCCTGTCACCAAGAAGTGTCTAATTTGAAGGAACTTCCAAAAATCTTTTTGGGGGATATTCCACTTTGCCTGTAAGTCAGAGAATTGTCTAACTCCAGTGGGAGTTACCATTTGACCAACCCTGAACAGTCCCATTACAGTCCATTGTGAGATATGGGTGAGGTTTACACCTGGAATAAAGTCTGGGTTAGCCAAAAAGGATGTCAAAGGACTAAATTTAGAATTTAGAAGAGATGTAGGGAATTCCCTGTAGTGTTTTGCAAGCATTAAGTGTGGGAGTTATTGTAGGGTGAGGAAGGGATAATTTAGGTAAGGAGGGAAGCCATGGAAATATCTCCGGGAATTGTTGCACGTACAGGCCCTCTAGGTCCACCCATTGTTTAATCTCACGGTTTCTCGTCCAGTCTACAATTGTGTTCAAAAGAATGGCATAATAATAGTGATTTATATCAGGAAGTTGGAGGCCGCCATTCTCAATTGATATTGTCAAGAGAGAACTTTGGTTCTAGCTCTCCTATGTAGCCATACAAATTGCTGGGTCAATGATAAGACTGAGCGAAACCAGGACTCCGGGATGTGAACCGGGAGGGCCTGCATTACATATAATAACTTAGGAAGGGTGTTCATCTTCACTATATTTATTCTCCTAAACCAGGATAAATATTTAATATTCCACCTGGAATAATCATTTAGAATCGCTTGCAAAAGGGGCCAAAAGTTCAATAGGAACAACTTGGACTCGTCGTTGGGCAGTTGAATACCTAGGTATGATATATGGGATGATTGCCATGAAAAAGGAAAAGATCGTTTAAGATCTGCTATGGAATCTGCAGGGGTAGAAATATTAAGGGCGCAGGATTTGGACAAATTAATTTTGAAATTTGAAAGTTTTCCAAAAAGGTCTAGTTCTTTCATTAGATGTGGCAAGGAAGCAGTAGGATGGGAGACTATGGCCAAAAGGTCGTCGGCAAATAGAGCTAATTTATATTCTTTGTCCCCTACAGTAAAACCTCCAATATCGTGGTTAGCCCGGATGGCTTTAGCCAGTGCCTCTATACATAACACAAAGATTAACAGAGATAGTGGGCAGCCTTGTCTAGTTCCATTGCTTATAGGAAATGGGTCAGATAAGGACCCATTTACTCGAACCCTAGCTGTCGGGGAGTTATAGAGGGCTAATATTCTATTAAGAGTGCAGGGGCCTAATCCTATATGTTCTAAAATTGATTTCATAAATTTCCAGCCTACCCTATCAAATGCCTTTTCGGCATCTGTAGAAAGTAAAACAGTAGGGGTTGAGCTATGGGATGCTAGATGGATTAGATTGAGAATCTTGGTAGTGTTGTCTTTGGCCTCTCGGCCCATAACAAAGCCAACCTGGACATTGTGAACCATGTATTCAATCTATTCGCCCATATTTTCACGTATAGTTTGAGATCCACATTTAGGAGGGAAATGGGTCTGTAACTAGAGCAGACCGATGGGTCTTTGCCCTGCTTTGGTATCACCGAAATATGGGCCTCCAGAGAATCTTGTGAGAAATGAGAGCCAGATGCCATCGAGTTAAACGCTTGGAGTAGGGGAATTAGTTTATCTTTAAACACCTTGTAGTACGCGATGGTGAAACCATCAGGCCCAGGGCTTTTCCCAGATGGTGTAGATGAGATGGCTTGTTCTATTTCTCGAGAGGTGAAGGGAGCTTCTAATGAGGCGAGTGTCGAGGGTGGAAGGGTGGGATATGCTATGAATTTCAAATAGTCCTTCGTTTTTTGTAGCAAAAGTTGAGGGTCAGCACATAAGGGGTCACTGTCTAGGTTATATAGCTTGGTGTAGAATTGGGCGAAACAGGACCCTATTTCAGGTGATTTGAATTTTAGGACACCCTTCGTGTCTTTCGTAGAGTTGATAAATGAAGCCGAGTGTTGAGCTCGTATAGCCTGTGCCGAAAGGTGGCCAGGTTTATTGCCCCACTAATAATACTTCCGTTTACAATTACGAATGGAAAATATTATATTTTCAGATAAGAGTTTATTCAGCTGTGAGCGATCGTCTGATAATTCCACAAGAGTCTCATCTGACAATGATACTTTATGAGTGTTAGGCGCCGGGGTCCGCTCGTCTGCGCGGCCCGGCGCCTAGCAACTAGGGACGCCGTGCGCGTACAGCCGCCGGCTCCCTAGCAACGCTAGACGCCGGGCGCGCTGAGCCGCACGGACCCTAGCAACGGGGACGCCACTGGCGGACCGCGTTCCCCGTTGCTGGGTCCTGTTTAATTAATAGGTGCACCTGATCTCTGGCCGTGCAGCAAGGCAGCTGCATGGCATTCATTCTAATCAGCTCTGTCAGCAGCTGATTGGAGGACTCCTGTTTAAATACACTCTCAGGGCTTCTCACAGACGCCGGTAATAGCTTCCTGCATGCTGTCTTTGGTTGCTGAGAGTCTGTTTCCAGTCTTGCTGTATCCGGTCGTTCCAGTCCTCTGAAGTCCTGTACTCGGGAGTTATCATCTCGTCCCTGGAGTCCTGACCGATCACCGTTTAACATCCAGTGGTGTTCGTGAGTCGCGGCTCTGCCGTGTGTAGCGGCTCGGCCGCTTTACCCTTTATTATTTGTGTTTGGAGCATTTTGCGGAGGGTTCCGCTTCCACAGGTCTACTCTGGTATCCGGCGGTGCCGGGTAGGAGTATTGGACAAGTGGATTTTGGTTGTCCTTTTCCCTGGCGGTTTTTCCGCACATACTTTAGGTTTTTTAGTTAGCTCGTAGCCCCTGGCCTGTTGTTAGCTAGAGGTCCTCTTGTTATCATCCTGCCTCGGATTTCCCTTTGTCTCTCATTAAGACCGGGGGGCATCGGAGTTGGGCAGACATAATCCGCCCTTCAAACGCGGCTGCCAAGGGCTCAAGAAACCATAGTCTCGCAAGGGATTTCCGATAGCACGGGTAAGACAACAGAGTTAGGGCGCCAGGGGCTATTATTCTTTCCTGCTCCCGTTCCCAGCATTCCATTCCAGTGCTCCGGTCATTGTCATAAGATCTCCTCTGGCCAGGAGTGCTGGAATCATAACATTATTACCGGCCATACCAAAACTTAAAATTAAACAGGGTTTAATTTTTTCTTATTCAGTTTTGTGAGAGTTTATCGGCCTCATGAATCCTACAGGTTTAGGGCCAAATCCTGGTCAGCTCTTAGTCAGCCAGATTCAAGAACTTACTCAGATGGTTCAGGATCTTTCTCTTCGGGTGAAGTCGCAGGAAGATCTTTTGCGAGCTTCCCCGAGGGTAGTTCCTGAACCAAAGATGCATTTGCCTGACTGTTTTTCTGGTGATAGGAAAGAGTTTTTTAATTTTAAAGAATCCTGTAAACTTTATTTTCGTTTAAGACCGATTTCCTCGGGTACTGAATCTCAGCGGGTCGGGATTATTATTTCTTTGCTCCAGGGGGATCCTCAGACCTGGGCATTTGGTTTAAAAGCAGAGGATCCGGCATTGTTGTCAGTGGACGCTTTTTTTGGGTCTTTAGGGCTCTTGTATGATGACCCTGATAGAGAGGCGTCCGCTGAAAGTCAGTTGCGCGCTCTCAGACAGGGTAGAAATCCTGCGGAGGTTTATTGTACGGAGTTTCGCCGTTGGTCGAACGACTGTGGCTGGAATGACCCAGCCCTGCGCAGTCAGTTTCGCCTCGGCTTATCAGAGTCTATAAAAGACAGTCTCCTTCAGTACCCCGCTCCTGAGACTCTCGATAAGCTCATGGAGCTTTCTATTAAGATAGATCGTCGTCTCAGAGAGCGGAGGGCTGAAAAAGGAGCACCTGTAAGGTCAAGTCCGTGTGTATATTCCATTCCTGAGAACGTAGAGGAGCCCATGCAGATGGGTCTCTCCCGGCTGTCTCCTGAAGAAAGAGCCAGAAGGCAAAATTCTGGTCTTTGCCTGTACTGTGGGGGTAAGGGACATTTTTCTCGTAATTGTCCGAACAAGTCGGGAAACGCTTTGACCAGGTGAATTGTGAGGGGGTTCACCTAGGTCTGCAGCTTATCTCCTCGAATAACTCCCTTTTAGTCCCAGTTAAAGTTTCCTTTGGCAGCCTCAGTTCTTCGGTGTCGGCTTTTGTTGACAGTGGAGCTGCAGGAAACTTTATGGATTTAACTTGGGCTAAGGCCTTAGGCATTCCTCAGTTACCTTTGGGTAGGTGTGTCACCATGCATGGCTTAGATGGGAGTCCACTGTCCAATGGGGTTATTTCTCTACGTACACCCCCTGTATTACTTACAGTAGGAGCTCTACATTCTGAAAAAATCGAGTTCTTCCTTACTCATTGCCCAGCAGTTCCAGTAGTTCTGGGTCACCCTTGGCTGGCCTTTCATAATCCCACCATTGATTGGCGGTCGGGGGAGATTTCACAATGGGGTACCTTTTGTGATAGGGAATGTATTACGTTTCCAGTCAGAGTAGCAGCTGCCATTCCTGAACTCATTCCTGTGGAATACCACGAGTTTGCTGATGTGTTCTCCAAAGGCAATGCGGACATTCTGCCTCCTCATCGGCCGTATGATTGTGCTATTGAGCTTATTCCTGGTGCCGCATTACCAAAGGGAAGATTATATGCTTTATCCGGGCCAGAAACTGCGGCCATGAATGATTATGTTAAGGAGAGCCTAGGGAAAGGATTTATTAGACCATCAAAATCTCCTTTAAGTGCAGGTTTCTTCTTTGTGGAGAAAAAGGATGGCTCGCTTAGACCTTGCATTGACTTTAGAGCCCTGAATAAGATCTCAGTTAAAAATACTTATCCTTTGCCGCTGATATCTGTACTCTTTGATCAGCTACGTTCGGCTGTGATTTTTTCTAAAATTGACCTTAGAGGAGCGTACAACCTCATCCGAATCAAATCTGGAGATGAGTGGAAGACGGCCTTCAGTACTCAGTCAGGTCACTACGAGTACCTGGTGATGCCGTTCGGCTTGTCCAATGCTCCAGCAGTTTTTCAAGACCTCATTAATGATGTACTCCGTGACTTCCTAGGGAAATTCGTGGTCGTTTACTTAGACGACATCCTGATTTATTCTGAATCAATGGAACAACATGTTACCCAGGTGCGTCTGGTTCTTCAGAAGTTACGTGAGAATAATTTATATGCCAAGCTGGAGAAGTGTGAGTTTCATGTCACGGAGGTATCTTTTTTAGGGTACATTATTTCCCCTCAGGGATTTTCCATGGAACCAAAGAAGCTCCAGGCCATCCTTAGTTGGGCGCAACCCAATTTAAAAGCAATTCAGCGCTTTTTAGGGTTTGCGAATTATTATAGGAGGTTCATTCATTCTTTTTCTGACCTGGTTGCTCCCATTGTAGCTCTGACAAAGAAAGGAGCGGATCCTACCAACTGGTCGCGTGAAGCAGAGTTGTCCTTTCGGGCCTTGAAACAAGCCTTTGTCTCGGCTCCAGTCCTCAGACATCCCAATCCGGAATTGCCCTTTGTTGTGGAGGTTGATGCCTCGGAGGTTGGAGTGGGGGCTATCCTTTCTCAAAAGGATCCGAAGTCTCTGGAGTTACATCCTTGTGCCTTTATGTCCAGGAAATTCTCCTCCGCTGAATCCAACTATAACGTTGGTAATCGGGAGTTACTGGCGATAAAGTGGGCTTTCGAGGAGTGGAGGCATTGGCTGGAGGGAGCAAAACATACCATTTCAGTATTGACTGACCATAAAAACCTGCAATACATCGAATCAGCTAAGCGGCTTAATGCCCGGCAGGCACGTTGGGCTTTATTTTTTACTCGTTTCAAATTCATAATCACTTTCAGGCCTGGTTCCAGGAATACCAAGGCTGATGCCCTGTCACGCAGTTTTCTTCCGGTTCACAATAACAGTCCTGTTACTCCCATACTTCCATCTTCGGTCATTTGGGCAGGCCTCACACAAGATTTATTTACCCAGTTAAAACAGCTTCAACACCAAGCTCCTGGAAATACTCCTGCTGGTCGTCTTTACGTCCCTGAGTTTTTGAGAGCTACTGTTTTGACTGAATTCCATGATAACAAAGTTTCCGGGCATCCGGGAATCTCTAAGACTTTGGAGTTAGTCTCCCGCTCAGTATGGTGGCCTGGTCTTTCTAAAGACGTTAAGGAGTTTGTTTTTTCATGTCAGGTTTGTGCACAGCATAAGGTTCCCCGTTCCTTGCCTATCGGGCAACTTATGCCCTTAAATGTCCCTCTCAGGCCATGGTCTCATATTTCTATGGATTTTGTGGTAGACCTTCCCCTTTCAGCCGGATTCCGAGTCATATGGGTGGTAGTGGACCGTTTTAGCAAGATGGCTCATTTCATTGCTCTTCCCCGACTGCCATCTGCCCAAGGGTTGGCAGTTTTGTTTCTCCGCCATGTTTTCAGACTTCATGGGTTGCCTACTGATATTGTTTCTGATCGGGGTCCACAATTCATCGCACAATTCTGGAAGTGTTTTTGTGCTTCATTAAAGATG